>NC_062268.1:15252256-15880373 GCF_916048215.2 Malus sylvestris
GTCTGTTGCCAACTCCATTGATGATGAGAATAAGTGAACCTCTCCATTAAAAGCTATTATGTTGAAAGTATCTTCTACGTTGAGCTTAGATAGTGATGCCAACAGTGCATTCTTTGCATTTTCAAGAGGGTCTCCCAGCATACTTCCACTCATATCAACAATAAATATAACTTGCTTCTTAAAAACCTATAAATTCAGAGATATAAAGTTAGCATTTTTTTTCCGTTTTACAACATAGTTAGAATTAATAATGCAAAAGGCTATAAAAGCCTGTTTAAAAATAAAAATTGATTTGGGATGTTGGGCAAGAAATTTAGCCAAATGAAACTGGTGTTAGGGCTAAACGAACCTTTCTAATCTGGGTATTTCCGGGGATCAGATAGAAGCAGAACATCTCTCTATCATCAAAATCACTAAGTATTGGAGATTGCAAGAACACGCCACCATACAAGTCATTTGTATGAACCTGTAAATACAGTTGCCAATCAAGATAATCAACACATGTATGATGATTGCTCTGTGACCATCATTTGCTCAAAAAACTTTCCCCACTGATGCATATCATGAAATTCAGTAGTAACACAAGCAATGATTCAAAGCCTTACAGTGTATGAAAAACTAAAGGCTGCACTTGACCATGATTGCACCTCTGCTTCATACGAAAAACTCAATTTACCGCTTTGGTGCCTCTCATCCTGGAAAATCACAATTCAACATCACTTCACGTGTATCCGAGGACTAACTTACTTGAACTTACGAAAAAATAGTTTACCTTAAGAGGATGGCTGGTACTTTTACATGAAATGTCCATGTTGGTACCGGCATTCACATTCAAGAAAATCTTCTCCCGTTTTGAAACATTCTTCCCAGCGGGATTGACATATGCCGGAAAACTAAAAGGTACGCTGAGGGAGAAGTGGCCATCATGATACAACAATTTCTGAGACCATCTGATCTTGAATGAAAGTAAGGAGCCTCCATCAACCTGCGGGACTTTTAAAGTGTATGCCTCGCGTTTCAGAAAGTAACCATCTTTGCCCACCTTCTCCCCATTTGTTGAGTCCTCCGCCGCGATCAGTTGAGTTCGATATGATCTTCCGGCGGCCTCAGCCTCAACACCTAGAAGTGAACCCTGTTAGCCACATCATGTTTTTGCTTAAGAAATTAAAAATATGTACTCAAAAACTTCAAATTACATATAATTATGGACCAAATATTTAAAAAAAAAAAATTAATGAAGTCCTTCCAATTCCAATTTCAAGCCTTCAATTAACTTAATTTAGACTAATTACTAACACAAATTTCTTTCCCTTTCTTTAACTGAGTCAGAAAAAAAAAAAAACAAATTTCAATTGAAAAAAAGTTTCCAATTTCAAATCCATTAAACTTAGCACAAATTTCTTTCATTTGTTTTTACTGAATCACAAATTTCCAACTACCTGCTCGCCCATCGGCACGGCCACGCGACAGTCGCACCTCTTCGCGGAGGAAACACAATGCACGCGCCACGTGCCGCTCACGGTAACAAACGCAGTGTCCAGATAAACCTCGATCTCCATAACTATCCCGTGCATATGCAGAGGTATTAACGCCGGCGGTTGACACAGGCCGTGGACGTAGGGCTGGTAGCTCGGAATGTCCGGATTTTCCACGATTTCCGGGTTGGTAACCACCGCGTACACCATCGGAGCCTCAGGCAAAAACGAGTTCGACGACCTCGTCATCGCCAACGGATCGGGGACGGACTCCTTGCCGTAGAAAATCCGCTTGGAGAGGCCGAGGCCGTACTCGACGCAGCTGGAAAACTCGGCGGCCATTTCGCCAGAGGAGATTGGGTTGCGGCGGCGATGGTGGTGTCCGTAGAGTTAGGGTGTGAGGTTTCTGAAGGTCATCTGAATAACGGAAGCTCGAAGGGATTATGGCTTTTGAAGGGCAGTTAGAAAGAGAGTGAAGGCGAAGAGGAGACCAACAGTCACAGTGGAGGGAAAATTAACCTTTTTAATTAACTGTGGATTTAATGGAGTATTGAATGGTGAAAGAGCCAATTAATGGCTGACACGCTGGTACAAGTGGTGGTTATCTTCTGTAGCTGAACTTTCCACGACATAACGACAAATCGGTGGGCCACAAGCAGCTACGATGCCGGGTGATAATTTGTCAATCGAATGCAATTAGGTGGCAAATCAGTTTATTGAATTGTAAATGGATTGTATTAAAACGTATTTAGATTGATTTCACCTTTATATTATCATAATAATTATTAATTTTATTTTATCTTTATATTATAAAGATATCAATTAAACGGGCGTGCCCATTGTCACCTCTACAAACACCAACCACACAATTTTTCGACAAGAAATAAATTTTAAATGACAGGCGCCCATGATAATTTATTTATTTTTAGTTTTCGTCTTCACTTTTATAAACTGAAATGTTGTTTGTAATTATTATTTTTCTTTTTTTTGACAAACCACTCTTAGTTTTCATTTTTTTTTTAAAAAAAAAAAAACCAAAATTTGAAAATTACTATCTTGAGTTTTTAATATTTGGCTTAAGTTTTCTTATTTTTTGAAAACTGAAAGTTACCAAATAGAAATTCAATTTTCAAATGTCAAAACAGCATAAGCTAAAAACTGAAGAAAAAAACTGGTAGTCAAACGTCCCTTAGTAAATCAGAAAACCAACACGATGCAATCATAAGTTTTTTCTTCTACGTGAACGAATAGTCTAAGTTAATTTAAGGGAAGGAGATTCCAAGTGAAGTGCAGACTTACTATAGTCATTTCGAAGCTCAAGTATGCGACAATCACAAGTTTTATAAAATAGCACTTAAGGAGTTCAAATGGAAGAAAAAAAATACTTCAATTATTGGTTGTCATGTTTTATTTAATTCGGAGTTTAATTGGAAGAAAAAAAATACCTTAATTATTAGTTGTCATGTGTTATATAATTCGTAGTTGTAAAATTTCTTTGATGTGATACTCATATTGCAACGTAAGAAAGTCCAAAGTATTGAGGTGACATGTTTTTGTCAAGAATTTAGTGGTCTCAGCAAGGGCTTGTATGTATAAACTTGAAATACAACGTTTATGCACTACAAAGCTTACAAAGCATTTACTTTAATAGGTGAAATTGTTAAATATTAAGACGTAAAATCCGTGGAGATCAAACTCTCACTAGAGTGTATAAACATTATTGCTTTCGTCACTTTATTAGTAAAGCGATATCTATTGCTGAAGATAATTATTTAAGGAACTTTAATGAAAAGCTCCCGGTACTGTTCATTTTAACAAAAAATCACATTTTTACATTAAAATGGTACTATTCATTTCACCATTTATTTTGTCCTTATCGTTAAAACTCAAAATTTTCAAGTCATTTTCATTAATTTTCCTAATATATATGCAATGAAAGTTATGTTTAGATTATTAGACCAAGCCAATTATTATTTCATTTTATATTGAAATTATTTACAAAAATATATGATGATGGTTTGTTAGTGGGACTAAGATAATAATTGCTTTAACCCAACAAACTTGACTTCAACTTTCTCAAAAGCTTCATCCAATAAAAGAATATGTTTCTTTAGTATTAAATCGCACATCTAAAATTCATGAAACATCTGGTTAAGAAAATGCCACAAAAGCCTCACGATTAAAATATGGGAAGGACCACATCTTATAATGTCACCTTCAAGTCTTCAACAATGATACTGTCCGGCCAAACCTCTAAATTAGGAGAATGGTCACTGATCATGTATCAACGGGGCCACCGTGGTCTGCCCCATGGCCGGTGGTGGTGGCCCATCACTTGGAAATTTGCCCAACTTGCGGGATTTGGATCCTCTCCTGAGCTAATGGAGAGGATCCTCCTGACCAGTTATCATGGACCGTTGATTTTTTATCCAACGGTTACAAACAGAGGGTCCTTTTAAAGTTATAATAATTATAACCGTTGAATTTTTAGATAAAAATCCAACGGCTCATGATAACTGGTCAGGAGGATCCTCTCCTCAGGAGAGGATCCAAATCCCAACTTGCGGACTACTAGCAACTTTCTCACAATGATACCGTCTGGCCAAATTATGATTAGAAGAGTGGTCACTAGTCATTTATGAAATGGGCCCGCCGTGTGGCCGGTGGTGGTGGTCCATCACTTGGAAATTTGCCTAACATGCGGAGTACTAGCAACTTTCTCAAAATGATATCGTCTAGCAATTGGAAGGGTGGTTACTAGTCATTTATGAAATGGGGCCGCTGTTGTTTGCCCTGTGGCCCATGGTGATGGCCCAACATTGGAAATTTGCCAACCAGTAGAGTACTAACAACCTTCTCACTTGTGCTTTTAATTTTCTTTTTCAATCAAATCATATCTTTGTAAAACAAAATGTAAACGCCCCAACACATAATCTACATCTTACATTCTACAACTTCACACCTTGTTAGCACATAAAAAATGTTCCATAAAATGAATATATAGGTGTAAATAGTAGTTTAATTAATATAAACAATACATAGTAGCAGATGTATAATCTTTGTACCCTAATATTTTTTTAATATAAAAATAATAAAATATTGAGGGAAATAAAATATAGTCCCTTCACCATTGGAGATGAAACATTATAGAGTAGTTGGTTTTCGTTCATTGCACTTCTGTTCTTGTAGCTTTATTTTTTTAGCACCCTTTTTTTTCATCTCTTTTTATGCATATTAATCTAGATATGAAAAATAAATTATTATTATTTGATTTTTTAGCTAAAATGGTTCTTGTAATTGGAATAACTTCACACTCTGATTCCTGAAATTTGAAATCGATGGAAGTGGTTCCTGAGTTTGTCCACCATCAATTATTTTGGTCATTTCATGAAAAATCTTCATTAAAGAAGGATTAAATGATAAAAATTTCATAATTTTTGTCAAATCATTTTGGCCTATCGTTTATTAAATTGAGGATATTCTTGTCATTTTGATTCTTATTTAACATAATTTTTCACGGAATGACCAAAATGATTGATGGTGGACAAATTTAGTGATCACTTCTATTAATTTCAAATCTAAGGAACCAAAGTGAGGAGTTATGCAAAGTTCATGAACCATTTTGATTAAAAAGTTTTATTATTTTTTGGGTAAATTGGAATTTTCCTTAACAAGTAACAATGTTCAAATGAACATTGAACAACATCTGACATGTGTAGGTTTATAATGGGAAGAGACCCCCTCAAGATCTCTCCCATCAAAACCCACCAATCAATTAATACGAACTCTTGAAATTTGATCAAATGGATAAAAACAAAGAGTCATTTTAAAAGTTATAATAATTTTAACTGTTAGATCAAATTTTAAATGTCTAGATTAATTGATTGGTGGACTTTAGTGGAAGAGATCCGGATTGAGGATCTCTTCCCGTTTATAATTGAGAAATTCATAAAGTTATGTGGCATGCCACTTGAGAATTGAGAATTGAGTGATACCTATTTCGAAGTCTACGTCTCCAGCGTTTTGGCTGTCAAATTTGTAAATGTTGACTAAAGAGGAGACCCACCACAAGCGATGGATTCATTTAATTTTGGCACTAAAGACAAGTAGATATTCGAGAGTCATTTTTTACTCATCATTTGATTGATTGAAGATGACGTGAGGATCATATTCGGATTCTCTTTGTGAAGATTTGGAAGATCAATCAATTGTGTCTGTTCATTGTATATCGTGCGATCAGTTTTTGTTAGGTACTGTTTATATTTAATTTTAAAGGATAGTGATAAGGGCTGTGAGGTTTTTTTTTTATTTTATTTTTTTTTAAAACAAAAAGAAGCAAAAAGTGGTTTGTTCGAAATTACTTAATACCCCTATTTTTTTAGTTATGTATTAAAGGCTATAATTGTAATTTCATTGATTATTGGTTGATAAAGTGAATTTGATTAATATGTAATTTAGATAATTAAATATCTATATATCAGAAATCAAATCAATTATTTTTCTTTTATTTCTACGTTCTCATTCATTTCTTATTTAATAAACACGTCCTAAGAGGAAACCTTTTTATTTGGACTTGTGATTCAAGTATTTTCTTAAGCTTGCTGGTCCAAAGTTTTAGCCCATCTTTACTTTCTGGGCTCAGCCCAAACAAATGCGATACAAGTAACATTGAGATCCACCACGCAAAGCCCGCCCTATGCAACGCCGTCGTATGGCTCATCGAATTTCAACACAGCTAACTTGGGAAAAAAGCTTTCATTGATTCCTCCTCTAATTAAAACCCCTCTCGCTCGCAGACTCGCAGTAGCCATTACAGTCTGATACGCGAAGCAGGAGGAACCCTAAAACCAGAGAGGAAGAAGAAGAAGAAGAAGCAGAAGCTCAGCATTTTGAAGCAGTTTAAGCATGAGTCGAGGAAGCGGAGGCGGATACGATCGCCACATCACGATTTTCTCACCCGAAGGTCGTCTCTTCCAAGTCGGTATGTGATAATCTCCAATATCTCCTGTGCGATTTCTCCGATTTGAATCTTGGGAAGTTCCTCAAATAGGGCATATTTGTGGGTTTTTGGTTTTTTAGGGTTCTATGGGTCACCGAGATTAAAACCCATTTAATTATTTAATTATTATTATTTTGTTTTAATGCTGAAATCTGGGGATAAGAGGGGAGAAATTCAAGATTATGAATCTCGTTCAGATTAGAAAGAGAAGGAAAAAGGATAGAAGTTGTATTGGGTTCTGGTCGGTGTGTAAATTTGCTAGCTCAATTTATACATCAGTCAAATGAAGTAGCTCAATTTGTATGGGTTTCGGTTTCTTGGAGTCACGAGCAGATAGTGGACTTAATTTTGACTATTGAACTTGATCCCTTTGTTGGATGCTTAGAAATCTGAGGAAAATAGGATAATTACCAACTTAAATCTCAGTATTTTATTGATTTTATGTGCATGGGGTGTAACATGAAGATAAATTTTTATGTCAATATTGAATAGCATATAAGGAGATTGTGTTCTGAGTTTGGTTTTTTGACGATTGGATAGAGTATGCTTTTAAGGCTGTTAAGGCTGCTGGGATCACCTCAATTGGTGTCCGGGGAAAGGACTCCGTATGTGTTGTGACTCAGAAGAAAGTCCCGGTGAGTATTGTTGATTAATATAACTGAGTCTGTATTATACCATGATCTGAATATCTGCTGGTTGGAAATACATCATGAAATTAATGCAGGACAAGCTTTTGGATCAGACAAGTGTCACACATCTTTTCCCCATCACAAAGTTCCTAGGGTTGCTGGCTACTGGCATGACAGGTTTCCTTTTTGCTTCTTCTTTGAAATTTGTTGGAATTTCTAACTCCAACATTTGATTTTTGGGCGAAAGTGCGGTTCTTTTGTAGTTCAAAAACTCACATTTGGTTCATCCTCTTGACATGTAATTTTGTAGCTGATGCGAGGACCCTCGTTTCACAAGCAAGGAATGAAGCAGCTGAGTTTCGTTTCAAATATGGATACGAGATGCCTGTGGATGTGTTGGCTAAATGGTGATCACCTTAAGTGTTTATACACTATTATGCTATCCTATAATACAACTGAACTTTTAGCATACAGTTTGTCAGTATTCCTATCTTGTATTATATTTTCAGTTAGAGTGTTTACTTTTATCCATTTTATGTTTAGCACTTATTTAGGCCTTTTTTATTTTTTTGTGCAAGTCTTGTTGAGTTTACCAGTTCAAGTAAGAATTGTTCACCCCTTCCTCTTAATTGGATATGTAGTATGATGAACACCATAATGGATTCCCTGGTCCCATTGATTCTATAGTTGCCGTAACTGATAGCTTATTATTTGGTTTACTTCATTACAAACTGTCTGTGTAGAGATGTATTTTAAATGCCTCTCTCTGTCACTCTCTCTCTCTCTCTCTCTCACATGTAAGTATGCAAGTGATACCTGCATTACTTAAAAATCTAGTTCCTTTCTCCTCAGAAAATATAAATTTTGGCCTTCAGATAAAAGAAATTATTGTGGTGCCAAGAATTCATAGTGAGGTCATGGCAATTGCATTTTCTGTTTAAGCTTAGAATTCAAGGGATTTGCGTCTTCTAGTCAAAAGATAGGGAATCATTTCCTGAGGTTAAAGTTTTTTGGTTTCAATGTCTAGGTGATCCTCTTTTGGTTGGCATATGTGTTCTCATTTGTTATCTCAGGGCAAGGATCTTAGATTAAAATGCCCAAAAGCAAAGCATTTTTCTCCCTAGCAGGGGGAAATCTTCTCTAAAAGTACTCAAAGTCTTAGAGCAAGGACTGACACCAAATTGGACCTTTTATTGATATCATTTGTATGACAGGATTGCAGACAAATCACAAATATATACTCAACATGCTTATATGAGACCACTGGGAGTAGGTCAGTATCCAGTCCTTCCTATGGCAGTTAATAACCTTTTTGTCTTGCATAAAAGTACATCATGCAATAATGCATATTAATTGTTTCTCTTCCATCTTCCACCCTATATAACTTGATGAATTGCCTTTGCACTTCCACTGATGCTATCATTTGTCTACAATTTATGTTTGCTTTCGTAGTGGCTATGGTTTTGGGTATTGATGAAGAGGTTGGACCTCAGCTCTACAAGTGCGACCCAGCTGGACATTATTTTGGTCACAAGGTAATGTGCCAATAATATTTCTTTTCATTAGCTCAATATGAAGAACTCAAAATATGCAATATCAATGAATTTTTCATCAGAACCTCCACAAGTTTCAAGTATGCAGCAACCCCTATTTTGGTTCTCATTAACAGACACTCATTCAGTTTTTTTCCCTCTTTAGTGCATACTTTTCCATTTATAGAAAGCACAAAGGTTAATTTGCACCACTGTAATATGTAGATAGTTTCAACAAAGAGTGAATAATGTATTATCTTGAGACATCAAACAATGTATTATCTTGAGACATCACTATTAGCTCTACTCTGCCATAGTTATATCTGTCTGTTTTAGAGCATTGCCCTATGGTTCTAGTTCTCAATTGATCAACTATTATGCATCTTAGGCGACAAGTGCTGGATTGAAAGAGCAAGAGGCCATTAATTTCTTGGAGAAGAAAATGAAGAATGAACCTTCATTCTCTTATGACGAGACTGTGCAGGTAGATGTTTCTTATCAAAATATCTTGAACAGGGTGCATAAGATATTATATTGTTAGACTAAATTTATTCTGGAGATTTTGATGGCTGTTAGCTATTCTATGATTATGTCATAGTTAACAAGAGTAGGAATGTCAATGCTAATAATAATAATAATAACGCTATTTTGGGTTCCTTCTCTAACTTCGCATATTTGTTTCATTTTTAGACTTGTATTTCTGCCCTGCAATCAGTTCTGCAAGAGGATTTCAAGGCCACTGAAATTGAGGTATTTGAAACCCCCCTTATAGTGTTCGAAGTTTTACTGTTTTGTGATGGGAACCTTAAATGCATTATTGACATACCGGTAATAAACTTTTCATTGCTCGTATGATGTGACATTATGTTCCCACATAGGTTTTACCTTGTCCTGACATGGCACTCTATTGAGTGTTTACAGTATATCACATAACTTTTACCAAGGCAATTTAATTTGTTACTTTGGGATCATAAGTGCTTTACTCCATAGGCCTCTGAAGATCCAAGTCAATTGTTTCCCTTCAGTCTTTCATTTTCCATAGGAGCCTAAGAGGGTCTGAAAATAATCTAGTTTGGCATCTTCTGTAGTGACCTGCTTCCAGTTGGGCATCGTATACTTTCAAAGTGTACTATCTACTACTCAGGAGTCTGTACTGTTAATTACATTTCTAGGGTAAAAATTGTCGTTGTGTGAGATCTCTCTGGAAAACTGCTTTGCAAAGTTACTTTCAATATCCTATGTTTAATGGTTTTGTATATCTTAATTTCTATCAATGTCACGCCCCTAAATGCGTAAAAATTTGGGCATTATATGCCAAACCCTTTGTAACTGGGAATTTAATATATGGTAAATTTTGAGTATCGCGATGGTGATGATATTATAATGCATTTGCAGCAGCAGTAACTTTTATCAAATAAAATGTATGGTACTTTTCCATTGCCATTTTCAGGTTGGAGTGGTGGTAAAGGAGAATCCAGTCTTCAGAGTGCTGTCCACCGAAGAGATTGATGAGCACTTGACTGCTATAAGTGAGCGAGACTGAGTCCTGGCCTTAAGCCAATACTGCCCGGAGATGTTCGGTTTTGATGATGTGCTGCATATTTTCGTATCCCTTTCAGAATATCATGTTAACTTAAAACATTAAAAGCGATTTGGCCGGGATGTTACTCCGACGTCTGTAACTTTTTTTAGTTGAATTACTGTTGTATGATTGTCAAAATTCACTCTTTTATGATTTGTAGCCATTTTTTTTCCAGAATTAGTTGTTGAGACCTCAAATTCCTGTTGGCCACTTTTCTTTGGATGGTGATAAGAGGGAATAGGGTGTTACAGATTTAAACCACCGCCAATCAGAAACCAATAGGAAATACAAGGTTTAATAACTTTCACTGTGGACGCCAAACCAAGTCCTCAAAGGGCTTGTTTTGGAAGTGTATGGAAAATGATTGAAAGCGTTTTTGGTGAAAACGTTTTAAAAACTATTCCTTAATAAAAATCAAGTGGATCCTGGAAAAGCCTTTGAAGTGTTTCATACAAGAAGTACAAATTTGGTGTTTTTTTTAAAGCACTTTTAAATGAACCCTAACATTATACACTTTAGAAAACGAACCTCAAGTCAATTTCATCTTAATCCCCACCACGTGACCAGGCTGGTTGAAGGGCTCGTTTGGAAGGAAACACTTTTGCTTGTATTGTTTTTGTTAGAAGTGTTTTTATTATAAATATATTATTTTCCTACAAGCTCAATGGACCATTGTTAGAGGGGTTGCATGATTGTGGCATGCCGAAGACCTCCATTCAATCATGACGATGTGCATAATTTTGCACAACATGATTGTAGAATATGAGTACATCGAAATTGAAGAAGATTCCGATGAAGATGTGGATGATGATACGCATGCGAAAGCTATGGCAAGAGATGTTGAATATCTCGCTACTACCACATATGACACCCGACATGATAGGGTCACATTGAGTGAGTATATGAGACGTTTAAATATAATTCAAACTCCTCAAAGTCATGACACACTCTCCAAGGATTTGGTTGAGGATATATGGTGCCAATCGTTGATGATGTTGGTGTATTAATGTGTTCTTGTGTTAAATTTAAATGTGATGTTTTGTTATTTTATGTAATAATTTTAAATGTACTATGTTAGTATTTTCTAGTAATAAATTGAAGTGTCTTGTTGTGCAAAGACTCTTGTCTAGTACGTTGTCAAAGTTATTGAATGTCGTTTGAATTATTGAAGGCATCTATTGTACATCAAAGTACAATAATTATTGAAGGCATCTAGATTAATAGAAACAATAATTAATAAGCCATAAATTTAATACACACAACAATTAATGAACTACATAAACTTAGGGAGGTGTATTCAATTAGGATTTTGAGGGATTTTAATTCTTTTAATGAATCTAGGTGTATTCAATCAAGATTTTAAGTGCTTCTCTGAAATTCAATGTGTATTCAATTAAGATTTTAAGATAGTTTATTAAAATCTTTAGAAATCCGGGTGTATTCAATTATAATTTTAAAGAAGTTTATAACATTTCAAGTGTATTCAATTAGAATTAGAATTTAAAGAATTTGGGAAAATTGTGGAATTAGAGGGAATTGGAGAGATTTTCTAGTGTATTTTAAGCATCCACAAATCTCACATCTCTCCATGAGATTTCGAAAGAATTGAATCAAAATTTTACATGGAATCTCTGCAAATCAATTAAACTCCATAAAAATCCATAGATTTATAAATCCATTAAAATGTCTTAAATTCCCAATTGAATACACCCTTCTTAATACAAACGACAATTCATAAACCACATAAAGTTAATACAATCGATAATTCAAAAACTACATAAACTTAATAATGATATCCACCATATTGACTTGGTGGTGGACTTGGGATATAGCCTTGAGATGATTTATCATCTTGAAATATACTCCTTGTGGCATACTTTCGCAAAATTTCCTTTTGCTTATCACATTAGAATTTCTTTCTCTCGAAAGTGTATTTGTTGAGGTCCTCCATCATGAAATTACATTCAAACCTTTCTTGCTCCCTATCCCCTTCTTCCTTCATGGCCGAATGCATTCGGGCCGCTTCTTTTTGCCGAGAGCTATGGCATTCGGTCAATCTTGCAAATCCGGTAGCAATTTGTGCACTCATCGGGTCTTGGGACTTCCCTTTTCTCTTTGCTTCCTTTTGCTTATATCTTCCTGGGGGCTTTGCAAAAGAAGAAGTTGGGGTCAATTCATCGACACTTTCATTGACACCTTCATTGACATCATTAGGTGAATTTTGAGTTAAATAATTTTAGCTTTTGGATTTAAATTTGGGCTGTTAGATCTTTTTTTTTTACCGTTAGATTTGATTATATTCGATCTCAGCCGTTGGATTCAATAAATATATAAATATAAAACTAAAAAAATAAGTTTGAATCTAGGCTGTTGGATCAACCAACGGCCTGTTGATTCCATCTGTCAGATCAAAAGAGCAGTTGGCTTGCCTGGGGAACGTGGTCGACATGCCCATGTGGGTGGGGCCTAATCGGTCTTAGTGCTCGTGCGTCTGGCGAGTGGGTGGGGGCTTTGGGGCACAACAGCCCCGTTTCAGTCACACGGGTAGGGCCCACACCTAATGTTGGGCTATTTTCTGGATGGAATTTGGCTTTTAGGTTTTAGCCCACACATTTAGCTTGGGTTGGATAGAGTTTTGGGGGGGGGGGGGGGGAATAAAAGCTAAAATTTAGCTTTTAGCCTAGGGTTGGAGAAAGCCTTAGACCATCTCCAACCCTTGGGCTAAGACCTAAAATTTTTAGTCCATAAAATTTAGGTTTTAGTCCAGAAACAGCTTTTCTGCTTCAACCCTTATGACCTAAATTTTTTAGCCTGAGATTATTAAAGAATAAATTTAGGCTAATTTTTTTTTAAAAAAAATTATGCGCACTATCATAATTTAATTTTATGAACATTTTAACCTAAAAAAATTTAAATTCCGATAAATATTGAAAAATCATTAAATTTGGGTGAATTTTGAGTTAAATATTTTTTTAAATTATTTTAGTTGTTGGATTTAAATTTGGGCCGTTAGATCTTTTATTTTTTTAACGTTAGATTTGATTATATTTGATCTCAGCTGTTAGATTCAATAAATCCTGGAAGACATGCCTATGTGGGTGGGGTTCCGCTGGTGGTGCCCACACCATTTTCTGGGCTAAATCCTGAGGGAAATTTGGCTTTTGTTTGACTTTTAGCTTTTAGCCCACACATTTAGCATGGGTTGGGTTGGGTTGGGTTGGGTTGGGTTTGGGGGGGGGGGAATAAAACCTAAAAAATAGCATTTAGCCCATGGTTGAGTTTGGTCTTAGGGAAGCACTTCAGAAGAGAAGGAGCTTTTACGACCTCCAAGTGTAGTTGGGTTTTTTTCCCTTAGACCAACTCCAATGGTTGGGCTAAAAGCCAAATTTTTTAGCATGGAAAATTTAGCTTTTAACTCAGAAACAACTTTTCTCCTCCAACCCTTATGACTTAAAATTTTAGCCCGGGATTATTAAAGAATGAACTTAGGCTATTTTTTTTCTTAAATTAAATTATAAAAAAATCATGTAGACTATCGTAAATTAATTTTATGAACATTTTAATCTATCTAAAAATATTTAAATTCCGATAAATATTGAAAAATCACTAAATTTTCCACAAAGCAAGCCTTCAACTTTCACCAATCTTTCAACCATGGGCTAACTTTCAATTCACCAAGAGTTCAACACCAAACTTTCAACTTTCACCAACTGTTCAACTTTCATCAATCATCCTCTATATAAACATATGTCCAAAATTAGTTGATCACACAACCTTTCAACCTTCAATCATCCTCTATATTCACCAATCATCCTCTATGTCCAATTGTAGTTGATCACACAAACTTTCATCAATCATCCTCTATATTACGACCTCTAATAACAATTTGGAAATGGAAAGAAATGGCAGAAAGATAAATTGGAAGAATTGTAGGAGAAAATTGAGTTTTGTGTGGATGTTTGAACAAATACATAGGTATTAATAGAGTTTTTGGATGAATTTTGAGTTAAATATATTTTTTTTAATTATTTTAGCTGTTGGATTTAAATTTGGGCCATTAGATTTTTTTTTTTACCGTTAGATTTGATTATATTCAATATCAGCTGTTGGATTCAATGTATTTTAAAATAACATATTCTAAAAAATTAAATTTGAATCTGGACCGTTGAATCAACCAACTGACCTTAAACCCCAACCCTTGGATTAAAATTATAGCTGTTAGGATGATGATGTTGACCGACATATAGCTGACAGCGGGGCCCACCCCTGTCAAGAAAGCCTTGCAAGCCAACCGCGTGGGGCATGTTGGAGCGTGGGTGGGCTGAGACTAGCCCAAGTGCCAGCGAGTCCACTCGCATGGGGGGGGTATTTGGCTCAGCTTTGGCATTTGGCTTTTAGCCTAGTGTTTTAGCATGGGTTGGGTGGTGTTTGGGGGGGAATAAATGGGGAAATTTGGCTTTTAGCCCACCATTGGAGTTGGTCTTATAAAGTTATAAGACCATCTTCAACCTTGGCCTAAAACCTAAAATTTTTAGCTCTGAAAATTTAGGTTTTAGCCCAGAAACAGCTTTTTTGTTCCAACCCTTCTGGCCTATTAAAGAATGAATTTAAGCTAATTTGTTTTCTTAAATTAACTTAAAAAAATATTATGTAGACTATCGTAAATTAATTTTATGAACATTTTAATCTAAAAATATTTAAATTTCGATAAATATTGAAAAATCACTAAATCTATACATTAAACTCATAAAACACTATGGAAGAATATGAAAATCATGATAGAGATTATAAACACAATATACATGAAACACACTAGACACACAGAACACTTGTGAAGCACATACAAAACACCGTTAGATTTTTTTTTTCATTGTTAGATTTGATTATATTCGATCTAAGCCATTGAATTAAATAAATATATAAATATAAAACAAAACAAAAAAATTTGAACGTGGACCGTTGGATTAACCAACGGCTGTCACATCCCAGCTTGACTCTACTGTAGCACGATATTGTCTACTCTGGGCTTACCATTCCCTCGCGGTTTTGTTTTTGGGTTTCGGCACGAGAAACTTCCACCGGGAGGGTCACCCATCCTAGGACTGCTTTCGCCCAAACTCACAACGTGGTTCACTTGCATTGGCTGAGGCCCACAATGATTTCTGGCCTAAAAATGGGCCAGTATTTGGCCCTCTTTTGAGTTTTAGGTTTTGTTTAGCACTTGGGTTGGGTTGGGTTTTGGGAGGGGGGAAGGAAAATTGGGGCTTTAGCCTAGAGTTGGAGAATGCCTAAGCGTTGTTAGTTGTCAAAATTATAGTTTTACTTATTTTAGAAGTAAGCTCATTTTTTTATAATTTATTAATTTATTTAATTTTTTTAACAACTTAAAACTACAAACATGCTTAAGTTGTTTGTCCATAAAATAAAATAATTCATATTTACAGACAAAAAATAAAAATGATATTTGGGTTATTATTAATTTTTAATATTTTAATATAAGTCAGTTTGACCACCTGAGGCAGAGGCAGAGAGAAAAAGTACAGGGAAGGGAGGCAGCGTGTGCGGAATTTCACTTCCATCTGCCCGTATCACATCACAGTTGAGGTCGGTTTCTAATTGCCACATCCTTTCCCACTCACCGTCTTCCGTCGCCCGACACGTGTCCCCAACCAAAACTACGCCCCCGCCTGCCGTTTTGCTTCAAAACTGCGCGAAAGCTCTCCCGAACTCCTCCAAACCCATAAAGAGGAAGAATCGCAGAATTTATAGGCTCTCTCTCGCTCTCGTCAAAGGATCAATCTTTTATTCGATGCCTTATGCTCGAAGATAATCTCATTCAATTACCATTTTATCCACGCCACAATCGATCTCTTCAGGTACGCTTTCCGTTTGCCTCTGAATGTTATTCTATCTAATTACCCCCAAAATGTCTCTCGGAGTTCGGATTTTTAGGGTTTTAACGCTTAAGCAATTTCTGATTTCAATCAGGTTTTCTTGAATTTTTCTCTTCATGTTATTGGGTTTTCGATTTTGTTCACTTTTTTTTTTTTTTTTTTTGGTTTTATTTTCTAGAAATTTCGCTGTAATTAAGAAGGGAGTTGATTTTGTATACAAGCAGGAAAATTCGTTTAATTTTTGTTATTTGGGAGATTTTGGATTGAGGGGTTTTTGTTAAAGTAGAATTTTGATCATGTTTTTGTTAATTTTGTATTGTTGTAGGGATAGTAAGCTAATGGCAACTGCAACTATGGCTACCGCAGCCGGTGCAGCTGCTCTTTTATATTATACATTGAATCGTAAGTTACAGTCCCCTACATCGGACGGTGATGATGACGAAAATGGGGGCGGTGGTGTGCCCAATCATGCTCCTTTGGGAATTGAACGCGTTTCGCATAGGTTAATTCAAGCCCCGGCTACGTGGCTGGAGACCATTTCGACTTTGTCGGAAACTCTTAGGTTTACTTACTCCGAGACTTTGGGGAAGTGGCCTATAGGGGATTTGGCATTTGGGATTAGCTTTCTTCTAAAGAGGCAGGTAAAATGTTTTCATTGACATAGTTTCTTTACTGTGTCGGTTTCAGTGTTTACATTGATTTTGTGATCATTGCATGCGGGTTTTGCTTTATGTGCTGAATACAGTGGTTACACTCATCTTATAACTTTCACATGTGGGATTTGTGTCACTTAGATGGTTGCTTTCATTGTGGCGAGATTTTAGTATTAAGATTCATGATAGACGGATGTTGCTTTTACAAAAACCATTCGTATCTTATATCTGAATATATTACTCAATCTAGAGATGGAAAACTGGGCGGTTGAATTATGAAAAGCATCCTTCTAACTGAGCGTTAAAAACAGAATGGTGAAAAATGTGACATTATACTCTGCAGCTTTCACAAAAAATTTGGGAAGTTTACCTATGATTAGCACTTCTTTGGGATAATAACAGAACCAAGACAGGAATTATCCAAAAGTGTGTGCCATTCTGGAGATAAATAGATTCACAAGAAAAGAAATTTTTTTACATGACATGCTATCCTTCTTGTATTTATTGTTTGATTATATGAGCCCTTATCTGGTATATATACCAAGTAGTCATTTTTCTTCTTTGGTTTGGTTGGAAGAGTGATATTTGATAATAGCTCGTCTGTATGGTGCAGGGAAACTTACACGTTCATGGTGTATTTGGTGGAATAGACAGTCAACAGCTAAAAGGATCTCAAATAATTGCTGAACTCAAATACCTCTTAAACTTATTGACACTGTGTTGGCATTTTTCGAAGAAACCTTTTCCATTGTTTTTAGAGGAGACAGGCTATTCAGAAGAGAATGTTCTTCTGCAGGAACCCAAAGCAGGAGTAGGTTACATTACTTACATATTGTTACTGTTGTAGTGATCGTTGGTCGGTGTCTTTATGCACTATTTACTGTCAATGGCATAAAAAATTAATTAGCACTATCCATTAATATCAAATTCTGTATTTACCGTGTTTTGCAGATCTTGAAGCCTGCTTTTACAATTCTTGTTGATCATAATGAGAAGTGTTTTCTGTTGCTGATTCGTGGAACCCATAGTATTAAGGACACTCTGACAGCTGCAACGGGAGCTATTGTACCATTCCATCACAGTGTTGTACATGAGGGAGGAGTCAGTAATTTAGTTTTGGGTTATGCACATTGTGGAATGGTTGCGGCTGCTCGATGGATTGCAAAGCTTGCAAAACCTTGCCTACTAAAAGCACTTGAAGAATATCCTGACTATGAACTTAAGGTAGTGGCATGAAGTGCGGATGTTCTCTATTTTACTACTCATCTTAATCGGCTAATTAGCAGATATTGTTATGTTGTTAATCTAAACGATTCTGATGTAGTAGTTTGTAGAAAGTATACTTTTTCAGTAGACATCTTGGCTCTGATACCTTCCAGTATCATTTTTATTGATATTTTAATTATTTTGCATATCTATAACTGTGCCCCTGTAGCAGCAAAGCTGCTACAGGTGATGGGTGGGGCTTTATGGATTATCAGATTAGTTATTTCAGCAGTCTTCTCCTGTTAACTGTATTATGAATTACACATACCGTATGACTACCAACAGTTTTTTCTTGGAACTTGATCAAACTTACAATATTTTAAGTAGATTCGTGTAACATATTGTTCAAATGTTTCGTCTTAAACCATTTGGTAGCTTCGAACAATATTTTGGTCCACAAGATCAAAACATGTATAACATAATTTTTTCTGACAGATTGTAGGGCATTCTTTGGGTGGAGGCACTGCAGCACTTCTAACATATATATTGCGAGAGCAAAAAGAACTTTCAACAACCACCTGTGTGACATTTGCTCCAGGTTTGTGTTCATTAGATGCCATGGCCTAATATGAATTTCAGTGCTGTGCATCAAGTCGGGTTTCTTTTTTTGTATTCTCAACACCAAAAAACCCTTTTAGTCTGTGTTGTATTATTTTGTTCTGAATCTGGATATTTGTTTAGTTTAGCATTATGTAACTGTTTTTTGTTCGGTTAAGTATTTCTATTAGCACTGACTATGTATAACAACGCAGCTGCCTGTATGACGTGGGAATTGGCAGAATCAGGAGGTGGTTTTATTACATCCGTTGTCAATGGAGCTGACTTAGTGCCCACGTTCTCTGCTGCGTCAGTGGATGATTTGCGTGCTGAGGTTATGTTCTTAAACTCTGTTATTGAGTACTCCTTGGGAGATTGCTATATTTGTTGTTGTGGGACTAATGATGCTTATCTGGTTGACTAAATATGCTGATTTTGAATAGGGACGGCACTTCTTGAATAGGGTCATAACCAGTATATTCTCCCTATAAATTGACTTGGACAAAGTTTGTAGTAGTCAGATTGTATTTGTTGCTGCTGAGTGCTGATAAGGCTTTTCATTTTACAGTACATTGTTTGTTCTTCTAAATTGTTTGTGTTATTACTGGTGATTTTAGTCTGATTATGACAATGAAGTTGAATAAAAAGCGAGCAGGAAAGCTCTTACTCTTGCGCCATCTCTGCATGCTCTTTTCTAATTTCTCTTTTAGTGATTGTGATATTTCCTTCCAGTAAATAAATGGGCTCTTGACAAGGATTAATGATATTTGTTGAATATGCCCAGTATTGTTTTTTTCCATGATAGCTTGTTATTTTCGATAAATTTTCTCTGTACAACCATTCAGTGCTGGTTCTCTGGCTTGCTGGTGCATGTAAAACTTGCATGCTTTCTGTAGTTTCATTGAGACATTGCAAATGCTTATGATATTCCTTTTATTGTTCTACCATGTCTCTTTCTAATGTATTTTTTTATAAAATTTTGTAACTTTTTACAGGTTACGGCGTCTGCTTGGATAAATGACTTGAGAAATCAGATTGAGCAGACAAGAATTCTTAGCACTGTCTATCGTTCTGCTTCAGCTTTGGGATCACGGCTTCCCTCCATTGCCAGTGCAAAAGCAAAAGTTGCTGGGGCAGGGGCGATTCTACGCCCTGTTTCCAATGGTACACAGGTAACCTTTTTTCTTTTTAATGTAGTTTTGTTTCGCATTGTATTCTTGTCCTTTCACAACCTTCTTGTAATCAACTGAATACCACTTCTAATATGTGTCATGTCTTGTGACATTTTTGTTATAGATTCTTTCAACTTGGAATCTGTATTCCTCTTCTACTTAATCATTTGATTAGCTTGTGGAACTTTCTGACTTCACAGGTTGTTATGAGAAGAGCCCAGAGCATGGCTCAGGCAGCATGGACTCGTCCTGCCCTTGGCTTGTCATCATGGTCGTGCATGGCTCCTCGTCACCGAGCCTCAGCTGCTCATTCAAACTCAAATGATGAAGGAAGTTCTGGAGGATCCTATGGTGGCAACACAGAGACTTCTGACCCTCTTCTTACATCCCCCAGGAGAATCACAAGCTCAACTGCCATTGAAACCATTGACCTTCCTGTATCTTCATCTGTAGGAATGGAATGGACTTCAGAGATTGATTGTTCTTATTCTGATAGAATGCGTCAAGACGCTGATGGTGATGTTGGTGATGAGCATGAGGGGCTCACAGACCATGATAGACATGAAGACCGGATGACTGAAGTTGAATTGTGGCAACAACTTGAGCATGAGCTTTATGATAGAACAGAAGGTGAGGATGGCGATGTGGTAAATGAAATAAGGAATGCGGAAAATGAAATAAGGGAAGAAGAAGAAGCCGCAATTGCAGAGGCAAGTGATGGTCAGCCAGAGAGCTCTGCTCCTGACATGAAGGAAGCACATAGATTTTTTCCTGCAGGGAAAATCATGCATATTGTTACCGTTCACCATGGTGGTGCTGATAGTGAAAGCGGTGGCCTTAGCTCGAGTGGATCGGGCAATGAGCAGCCAGAAGAGACTAGGGTTGGTATTTTCCTTACTTCAAGATCTCTGTACAGTAAGCTGAGGTTGTCACAAACGATGATTAGTGATCACTTCATGCCGGTATATAGAAGGCAGATTGAGAAGTTAATTAAAGAACTTGAGGAAGAAATGGCTTCCAACGGAGAGGTGGTATTATAGGGAGATGAACATTGGAATAACAATTTGTCTATACACTCTGCACCGGACTTGGATTTTTGCCTCCATCAATTTTGAATCTGAGCTGCATAGAGACGGTAATCCTCCTTCATTTGCTTTGCTGCAATTTGGGAAGAATGGTGATAGCTTTGATGCCGCGACTTTCAAATCGAGAAACCTGGTGGATGAACCTGTACGCAGTTTCAAAAATCCTCGTCTTCTGTAAATTAGTTGAGGTGCTACACTTGATTTCTCTGTTTTATCTTTTTCCTTCATTAAACTAAGGTGGTAGGCTACTTTTAACATCTCTCTGTTGAACTTGTGGGTTAAACTCTCTGCTTTTTGTGCGCCCTGATCGACATTAGTTACTTCAGTTGTAAGAACGGGTAAATTTTTCTTCACATGGCATTGTGCAATTGGCATGAGATGCCATGGCGGCTGTGTGCCCGTGCCATGAAAATTACTCTCTAGCTTTTAAGGCAACGCACTCAGAGTTTCCCATCTTAATTTTGTTAGAGAAATTTTAAACATCTTCCTTGTGATATCAGAAATAGGTAAATATGGGAATGTGCGTATTGGGTTTTTTTTTTTATGTTGCCAAAATTTGCTGATTTTCTATTAACTGTTCCTTTTAAACATTTATGGATGATTGACATTTGACAATAGTAATGTTATTTATTTAATTTTTTTAGTACATCGATATTTTTTACATTAAGGAGAGGAGGAGTTCGGTTAAGCTAAATTAAGAATGTTATTTAAACACATAAAACTCGATAAATCATAAATTAGTTACTTTGTGCACTAATCAAACAATAGTTATTTTCTTGTAAAGCTAAATTATCGAGCTATGTGGAATTGGAGTTCCACGTCGAAAGCAACTCTTTGCGGTTCAAATATCATGCCAACTTGCATCATAATTTAATTAATTTAATTAATTTAATATTAAATAACTAGCTTTGTTTGCTTTTGGTGTTATATCTAATAAAGGTTCATATATTAATGAATACAAGGCCACCCAATATTATATATAAAGAGAATGGAAAAGGTGAATAGTATTTTGATGTCACTAGGTTTCAACAAAAATAATTAGATAAAAATGCCTTCAAAATAATTTTTTTTAAAGGCATCCCATAATAATGCATCAAATAAGGTAGGGGCATTTTCATCATTTTAATAGTATTTTTTAATAATTAATTATTATTTTTTAATTAGTACCGGCTAGCAATAATGTGATTCATTTTATATATTTTTAAACACGTTCAAAACATCTTAATAGGCGTGTAATGCCGGTTATAAAAAGATCATTCGCATGCGGATAATAATATGATTAAATTAGTTGCCAAATGTTTTTTTTTTTTTTTTTTAACAAATGATATTATCTACACTAAAGGTGAGGGAGGTGGACTTAGCCTCACAATAGGCTAGCAATAATGTGATTCAATCAGTTGTTTATTAAATATTATTTTCTCTATTTTAAACACGTTCAAAACATCTTAAGAGACGTGTAATGCCGGTTATAAAAAAAGTCTTTCGCACGCGAATAATAATGTGATTAAATTAGTTGTCAAATGATTGTTTTGTTTTTTTGTTTTTAACAACGATATTATCTACATTAAAGGGGAGGAGATGTGCTTAGCCTCACAATGGGCTAGCAATAATGTGATTCAATCAATTGTTTATTAAATATTATTTTCTCTATTCTTAATGTAAATTCTATAGAGACTGATTTTATTATGTGAATTCAGCTGCTTTAATTGGTTTATGAGAGGTTTCTTCTACCATGATATAAGATTATTCATTTATTTCAAATATTTGACTTTTCTTTTGTCAATTTACACATATATATATATACATTTAAAACGTGTAAGTTGCGCCAGCACGCCGTAATTAAAAAAATACCTTCTGCATAAGCGTGAGCACGTGCATGGAGGCTAATATATAATAATGCACACAGATTTACCACTTGTCCAAGTAACTTACTAATAACACTACCACGATTTTGAACTTGTGGTATGTAACTCCTTGTAGTAATCACAAAGACCCACTTTATATACATTAAAAGAAGCTATGTTATATTTTGTGGTCTGTTAGATAATATTTTCGTCTTTCGTTTGTATGTTACAGAGAAAATATACGGGACAAAATGAGGGATGAAGAATGGTAAAAAAGAAATAAAAGAAATGCGTGCGGGATGCATAATGAAATGAAAACTAAAACCTAAAATTACTTTTAATTTGTTTTCATATTCAAAATCAGAATGATCAAAGTGATTAATAGGACAATCTTAGAGACCACTTCTATCGATTTTAAATCTCAAAGACCAAAGTGAGGAGTTCCGACAATCTCAGGGACTATTTTCACCAAAAAATACTTCTTTTTTATACACTCATATTTAATTTGTGTTTGATTTATTCAATCCGATGACAAAAAATAAAGAAACTTGTGTTAAAGAGAAAAATAGTGCGTAATTACCATTTCTCAAAATAAACCATACGTATCGATGTGTTTGATAATTAATATTTGATGAGTCACTATCTAAGCTCACATCATCGGATTGCCTCCAAGGATCTTTGAGTTTTTGTTAATTAATTTATATTAAGGGCTGTAATTTATACATGATCATGTATTTGATTTCTTTGTTGAGATCGATTAGTTAAAAGCACGTTGCAAAAATAACAAAGAAAGGGTCTTGCAGCCCCTGAAATAAAAAAAATAAAAAAAAAGCCAAAATCATCAAGGGCAATGGTTTGGAATGATGCATGCAACCACATTTTGGGAGTTTTTATCTGTTTACAATATATATATATATATATATATATATATATATATATTGTCTTTATCACGTAAATACTATTAGAGGGGGAAAACCGAACACATAAATTCAACTTTCAAGTGCATGAACGATCGCTTTTATTCACTTGCGTGCGATGCAGTTTCTTACACATTTATTTTTAAAGAACAAATGCTTACGAGCAAAAGGAAACAATAAAGCACAGGGAAATTGAAATACTCATGTCCTTGGCTTGGTTCTTTTGTCAAGTTAAGGATACATGGCCATGTCTCTCTGTTGAGTTTTTGAAGGGTTCTCAACCAGAAATTCTAAATCGATTCAACATAAAATGTTGAAAAATAAAAAGGAAAGTATTTTAGGATTTAATTTAATTAGTGATTTTATATGATTTAATTAGGGTTTTGATTTAGTCTAGGTTTCCTTGTCTTGTAGACAAAGGATTGTTTTGATTTATTTCCTAGTATTGCTTCTTTGTAATCTTATAAATACCTCCTTATGGAGAAGAATAAATTATTGAAGTAGTATTTTGAGAATTGTAGATTGTAGAGAATTCTAATCTATCATAAACTCTTTATTTTCAACTTGGTATCAGAGCAGAGTTCGATTCTCGATTGAACTTTTGTTGTGAGCTCTTCCTTGTGGGTGTACGAAGCTAATTTTCTTCGTGCACCCACATGCCATGAACCTGAGGGTGAAGATTGTCTACAATTGTTAGAAGAAGATAATTTTCCGCTGCCATGAAGAAGAGAAAAAAGGACGGAAAAAAAAGAGAAAAAGATATAAAAAAGAGAGATTTGGTGGTTGGGGCTTCCGAAAAGAGGCGTTAGTTTCAGTTTGGCTTTCGAAAAGATTAGCGTTTGTTCCAACTGGACTTTTGAAAAGAGGCGTTGGTTCCAACATATCAAGAAATTTATTTATCGGACTTTTGAAAAAAGACGTTAGTTTCAATTGGGCTTTTGAAAAGATTAGCGCTAGTTCCAATTAGGCTTTCGAAAAGAGGCGTAGTTCAAAGGATTATGATTTGTTTGTCGGGCTTTCGAAAAGAGACATTTGTTGTAGTTTGGTTTTCAAAAAGATTAGCGCTAGTTCCAACTGGGCATTCGAAAAGAGGCGTTAGTTCTGATGGATTGTGATTTGTTAAGCTTTTGAAAAAATTGGCATTAGTTTCAGCATATCAATGAAGATTTCCTTCTTGGCAAACTCATGATTTCACATCATGAGTTTAAGAAGGGGTGTTGGAAAATAAAAAGGAAAGTATTTTAAGATTTGATTTAATTAATGATTTTATATGATTTAATTAGGGTTTTGATTTAGTTTAGGTTTCCTTGTCTTGTAGACAAATGATTGTTTTGATTTATTTTCTAGTATTGTTTCTTTGTAATCTTATAAATACCTCCTTAGAGCAGTTCCACCGGGGCTTGATAGGCCGGCACATCCAAAAAATGGATTGGCCTCCCTCATTTCTACTCCACCCCAGCCCAAGCCAAGGCACAGGCCAGCCCAGAATCAATAGACCTGTTGACCGGCCCATCTGATGCCATGCTGACGCCAGCGTGATGTCAGAGGCCATTTGAATTTTTTTTTGCGCTAGGTGCGTGGGAAGCACGTTCGACTGGGCGCACGTCGCCGACAAGAATCTAGAGTCGGGGCCTGCTTGCACAAGCACACTTAGAGCACCAATAGGGAGGCCAAGTGGCCGGTCCTGGGCTGTTGGATTTTCAATTGTAAAAAAAATTTGAATTTGAATTTTGATCTGGACCGTCCGATTACAGATCAATGGTCCACATTTCCCCCTAAAAAAAAAGGCACAACGGTCATAATTATGACCGTTGGCCACGTATCAACTTATAGACTGTTAGATTTTAATATTTTTCAAATCCAACGGTCCATATTAATTACCTAAATTAAAATTTATAAAAAATTAATTAAAAATTGTTAAAAAATACAGAAAAAAATTTAATTTAATTTTTTTCCTATAAATACCAAACCCTCATCTTCCACCTTACACCATATTTCAATATTTTCAACACTTTCTACCAAAACTTTCATATACTTTTTGTGTGAAAAAAATACCAAGAAACTCATCCTTTCTTTTTTTGTCCATATAAACCCTACATCCCTACATCCATCTTCATCGTTTTTAAATCTTGAGTTCTTGCAATGTCTTCTTCAAGGAGAGTATATAAACAGTTTGAGAAGCAACATAAAAGATTGTTGGCACAACAGGAAGAATTGGTCAATCTTGAGGAAGGTGGAGGTGGAGATGAGGCTTTCGCAATGGAGGAAGATGAGGATGATTACCATAGAAGGTAGAGGGCCTCACATTCCCACCGTGTCATGGAAGCTGTGGATTAGATATCCAAACCCAGACGTGCTACAAACTTTGATAGAAAGAGGGAAAAACGAGGTACAAATCTCTTGGAAGATTATTTTATCCCCAACTGTGTTTTCCTTGATCATGTTTTTAGACGTCGTTTTAGAATGCAACGAAGTTTGTTTGACAAAATCATGAGTGTTGTTTGCAACCATGATCAATACTTTGTGCCAAAAAAAAAGATGCTTTTCATGTTCTAGGTCTTCTTCTTGAGCAAAAAGTTACTGCTACATTGCGGATGCTTGCATATGGAGCATCTGCAGATCAAGTGGGTGAGATAACAAGGATGGGAAAATCAAATGTTCTGGAGTCTCTGATGTGGTTTTGCTCCGTAATCGAAGTCCTCTATACGAAGAAGTACTTCCAGAAACGACGCTTATGGATCTGCGAAGGCTACTGAGGAAGGGTGAGATGCGAGGCTTCACTGGCATGATTGGAAGCATCGACTGCATGCACTAGACCTGGAAAAACTATCCAAGTGCATGGCAATGAGCGTATGGCGACAAAAAATGAGCCAAAAGTATCATTTTGGAAGCAGTGGCTTCATTTGATACATGGATTTGACATGCATTTTTTGGTGTTCCAGGAGCTTAGAATGACATAAATGTCCTTGCCCAATCTCCAGTGTTCGACAAATTGCTGCAAGGAAAAGCACCCAGAGTCACATATTCAATCAATGACCATACATAGGAACAACCGTACTACCTTGCAGACGACATTTACCCAAGGTGGATAACGTTTGTCAAAACAGTCCCACATCCACAAAGTGAAAAAGAAAAACACTTTGCAAAATGTCAAGAGGGGTGTAGGAAAGATGTGGAACGTTGTTTTGGTATCCTGCAAGCTCGTTGGGTGATTGTGAGGTCAGGTGCCAGAATGTTTAATGTTGAGGCACTTCGATCCATTATGATGACGTGTATTATTCTCCACAACATGATTGTGGAAGATGATTATGATTATGATGTCGTCGACGAATACGAGCCAGACACAATGAACAACTCAAGAGCACGTATCTATTATGCTCATGATGGCACAGAAGATCCTGTGCAACACAAGCCATTGGAACGAGATGAACGTTACAATCAATTGATCGCTGAGCGGTACACTTCATTGCAAGAGCCATACTGGCACTGTACCCGTCAAAGTGACTTGATTGAGCACCAATGGGGATTGCAACAAGGTCAAGATAATTAAAAGGATCTTGTGGTGGAACAATAAAGTTCTTAGTTTATTTAGTGTGTTTTTTTTAAGTTTATTTGATGAGTTTATGTAATTTTATTTAATGTGTGTTTTTAAGCTTATTTGATGAGTTTATGTAATTTTATTATGATAATGACACGTAACGTGACGAGATTGGTTAAAAATCTTATCTAAAATTAAAACAATTTATTTATTTATTATTTTATAAAAAAATTAATAAAATTTTAAATGGGTTGGGTGCCAGCGCATTTTGTAGGGGTGGATATGCATTTGGCCTATTACTGTTTATTGGGGTCTATCACTGTTCACTGAGTGAATTAAATGGGCTGGGTGCTGGTGTATTTTTTTAGGGGTGGAGTTGCTCTTATGGAGAAGAATAAATTATTGAGATAGTATTTTGAGAATTGTGAGATTGTAGAGAATTCTAATCTATCATAAACCCTTTATTTTCAACTTTTGATAGTTGTGTATTGCTGTTAGGGGTGGGCACTTGAAATCGAAAATCGAAACTGAAACACGAATCGAATTGAACCGCACCGAACGATTTGGTTTTGCGGTTTTGAAACGGTTTCGAAACGGTTTCAGTTTCGAAACTGAACTGCAGCAAAGAAAACAGTTTGGTTTCGGTTTTGGGTTTTCAAAACTGTACCGAAACTGAAACCGCATGTTATGTTTTAAACTTTTAATTAGTTCAACTAGGTTACTGGACTATTATCCAATTTTTCACTTTAAGTTCAAGTCGTGAAGGCTGAAACTCATCTTCATCTTTTCCTTAAAACTCATCTTCTTAAAACTCATTTTCATATCTCTCTCAAAAGTCAAAACCCATCTTCATCTTTTCTGCAGTCGACATCAGTGCCCTGAACTCACTATGTGCAACCTGGCTATTTGCATCTCTGCGACCTTACTGCTTGCATCCCTAGATCCCCTTCATCTGCAAGCCCTAAACTCTGCAAATCAAAAGCTCTGCAAAACAAAATTGGCAAATCATTCACTTGCTCTTCGTTCCAGCTAATATGGTAAGAATTTGGAACTTGTATTAGTTAGTTTAATTAATAATTTGTAATTAAATTAATTTTACAGTTAGGGTTCGTTTGAATCAAAGATTCAATTTAAAGTCTTGGATGTGAAATCGAAGTTGAATCCATTGAATCTTTAACATGGGATGAGATGAAACTATGTTTATTTCTGTTGTAAGCACTGAGCATCGGTCATAGTGAGGGGGTTGGAATAACATTAGCACTTTCTTCGAGTGTTCTGCATACCACATTATATATTGATGGCAAAATCAAGAATTTTCATGAATGCAACTTTTCTTACTCATAGGACAATGAAAATTATGAAGTTAAGCAGCTTATTCCACTTAAGAATTTTTTCCTCTCTTTCTTTCTTGTTTTGCAAATCGTCTGTTATTGATTTTTTGTTTTCATTGTTCTTTTGTTTTTTCTTGTGGGATGACTGATGCTACATACTGATGATGCATATTGTTTCTAGGGGTGAGTTCAAAAAACCGAAAACTGAAAAAAAAAACGAAAACCAAACCAAACCGAACAAAAACCACCTAAACTGTTAAATCGAACCGAACCAAAGATTTGGTTCGGTTTGCTTTCTGGGGTTTGAAAACTGAACCGAATCGAAGTTATAATCTTATAAATTAATATTTTTATTACTTAAACGGTGTCGTATTTCAATCTGAAGATAATTCCTACCCGTACCCTTCGGGCTTTCCATCTTTCAGTCTGAAACCCTTCCCTTATCCTTCCCAAATCCCAAGTTCCCACTTCCCATTCTCAACCTCTGCCTCTCAGCGCATCTGCGACCTGCGACGGTGCGACCCATCTCACTCTCAATCTCTCGCCCCCATGACCCGTGATGGCGTGACCCGCGACCTCCTCTGGCTTTGAGTCCTTTCGTCGTTTCCAGTCTTGAGTCTCTTAACCCACGACTTCCTTGGCAAGGTTAGTCAGTTAGTCTCTCATGTTCTACATATGTTCTTTGATAGTAATGCTTACTATTGTTGTCAATTAGAAGAATCTGATGGGTGAGGAATGGGTTGTCAATTAGATGGGAGGTTTTGATTTAAGGGTTTGTAACCATTGGTTGTGCATCTGATGAATCCTGACAAGGAGGTGCTTCTACATCTGAAAGCGTGTGCGAGGCGATCGGACTTCCAATTGGGTATGAACGTTCATACCCTTGTGGTGAAAACGGAGTTCGACTTCGATGTTTATGTTAAAACCTGTTTGCTCTGTTTGTATGTGAAATGTGCGTATTTGGAACATGCACATAATATATTTGATGAAATGCCGGAGAAAAATGTTGTTTTTTGGACTACCGTGATTTGTGGGTACATTGAAGCTCGCCGGTACAGAGAAGCTATTGATACGTTTTGCGGGTTGTTGGAGATGGGTTTGAGGCCTAATAGTTTTAGCCTTGTTCGGGTTTTATTTGCATGTGGGAGGTTAGGGGATATAGGCAGTGGGGTGGGGAATGGATTGATGGATACATAACAGAGATTGGTATGGGTAGGAATGTGTTTGTTGCAACCCGATTGCTATGCCATGGTTGGCATACTTCCTGTAGTCAGAACGAAATTCATAAGCTATCAAGGAAAAAGGTAGGACTTGTGATTCCATTCAGCTCCTCAACCTGTACATGGAATAGACATCATATCACACATAAGCTAGGGTGTAAATCTTAAAAGTGAAAACTGTTGAATTTCAAATGTGTAACTCTAATCTAATTTGTCCTTTAGCTTGCCACTGACCTTGATGTTATGTTCTGTCCTTTCTGCATCCGATGAATGTATAAGCGCCATCACATTGTGAATCTTATGTCTCAATTTATTTAAAATTTCCGATTTCAATTTTTTTTTTTTTTGAAAACTAAAAAAACCGAAACTGAACCGAAGAAAACCAAAACCGAAAAAAAAATGGACTGAACTGAACCGAACCAAAATTTTGGTTCGGTTTCGGTTTTAGCAATAAACCGAACCAATTTGAACCGAATCTAGCCCTAACTGATGCTGCATATGGATGTTAGATGATATGGGGTGACTGATGCTGCTAGATTTTATGTTTCCTCTTTCCATGGGATTCTTATTAAGTCTAATCCCTTAATTTGAGGAAGATTGACATCTAGATGGTGCCAGATTTTATGTTTCCTCTTTTTTTGCAGTTTTGCCGCTGTTTGTTGCTGCAGTTTTGCTGCATTGTTGTCGCTATTTTTGGCTTTGCTGCATATTCATTAATTAATATATGAGGAAAATAAGACCGTCTTATGCATAAATAAGTGTATATTTTAAATTGTACATTTTTTTTCTCAAAAACCAAATCGAAACCGTTTGAAACCGTACTAAACCAAACCGTTCATTTCGGTTTTGGCTTTAAAACCGCACCGAACTGCCCTACAAAAAGTTTCGATTTCGGTTGCGGTTTCATTCGAAACTACACCGAACAGCACTGCGCCCACCCCTAATTGCTGCATGCATCTAATACCACATTTGCTTTCCTTTATAATCCACCATTATGATAGGTTAAAGCAATCCAATTAAAAATATTTTAACTACACCAAAGGAAAAGCAAAAGATCATGATTCATGAAGAAAAGAAATTTCACAAGAGTAATGATTTTACCAAACAGTACTTAAAGGCTTCTATCTTTGATAAGACTATTTACAATTTTAAAGCATTTTGACGAGAAAAATGGATGATAATTTTTTTATTTTGTTCAAGTTGAAAATTACTCATTTTTAGAAGAACTAGTAATGATATTTTTTCTTCGAGTAATCTTCAAAATATCTTCAATGTAATGAATAGTCTTATTCAAATTAATAGTCCATATTAAACCGGGCCAAAGAGCCACGACACATGGGAGACAACAACCTCAAAAATTAAAAACAAAATCATGCAATAACAAAAAATTAAAAATGGTAAATTGATGATATCTCAACCGAAGAAATACATATTAAAATGGTGATCATGAGCAATCAACAAAAGAAAAAGGGTTTTTATATTAACACCCCACAAAATGTTGAATACACCTCATATTAAAATTTAATATTAAATGACTTATTTACTCCACTATGTAATGACAATTTTGATCTTATTAGGTTTAAAAAAAAATAAAGATTTATAAATACACCCCAAATCACTTTTAGCGTATTATTTATCTTCTCAACTATCAAACATGTTGATTAAGAAAAATAGTTTTTGACGAATGGAACACGAAATCAATGTTTTAGGAGCTTCACATGAGGTAAGACTTCATAGTTTTCATTGTTTTAGTGATTTTGATGACATCGATAATTATTTAGTCTTGCGTTTGCTGCATTATTTAAACTTCTATATTCATATTCATCTTTTAGTGTTCATATGGTCAGATTCAATCCCTGAAAATTAAAAATGAGTGTTATAAGATTTGAGAAATGTGGGGTGTAAAGAAAATGTGAGATGCATGTACAAAATATAAGATGTATATTGAGAATGTAGGGTGTGGGGATATTATGAGAAAGTAAGTGGAGTGTATTAAGATAATTTTTAAGTGAAAAAGAAAATGTGGGGTGTATTAAGTGTGTGGGGTATATTTAACAATTTGTGGGGTGTTAATATAATTAGCCAAGAAAAATTGGCAATTAAAATGGGAAGGGATCCTCTCAGGACCCATTCCACCTAATATTCCTCGTCAAATAATCTGGATCTTTGAAATTTGATTAAACAGTTAAAAATATGAGCCAACTTTTAAAGTTATAATAATTTTAACCGTTGGATCAAATTTCAAAAACCTGAATTATTTGATAAGGAGGATTAGGTGAAAGGGATCCGGAGAGGATCCCTTTCCAATTAAAATGATAACTATGACCCACCTGGATAATTTACCAACATGATTAGTGTGCAACACGTAAGTGCTGACTATGATGCCATGTCACGATTTCATATTAAGTAATCACCACGTCATCCACAGGAGATAGGGATGCCAGTTGGCTTTTGGTTGACCTAATTGAACAGAACATGTCCATTCATCAAAACCGAAAGAGATTCAAATATGAAATATATGCTGATAATAACGTTAACATTCTTTAAGAAAGAAATCAAATTAATAAACTCTTCTTTTTACTAATTAGCAGATCCAGAATTCTAATATATTAGGTTGTCATAATCAAGGTACGCTAGGCGTTCAGGTGACGGGCTAGGACCTCGCACCTATGTGCCTAGACGGGATCTAGGCGGACTAAACAAATTTACGTAAATTTATTATATATCATATAAATAAGTGTCTATTTATGCTTAAAAACTATATTGAAATTGAGAATTTGAGTTTGTTATTTTAATTTGGTTTACTATTTAACATATAACATATAAAAATATTATAACTTTTGCTTTAGTACTTTAGTGAATTTGATGGTATGAGGTGAAAGTTCAAGTGATTACAAGTTTGTAGTACTTTACGAAATATTTTTCAGAGATCGTATTTAATTATAATGAATTTTAAAAGAATTAATGGTGTCGAACAGATGGTAGAAAAAGTATTGATTGAGTAATACACCATCCCTTTGTTAATTAAAATCCTTGGTGGCATAACTTGAATGGAAAACAATAAAAAAAAAAAAGGGAATTGGTCAAGTGGGAAAGGGGGAGAGAGTCTTTCTTCTGCGTAGGAACTTAGGTCCAAGAACAACAAAGCTATGTTGGTCTTTCTTATTGGTTCAAAGCTTATGTTGCACCACATCTGCACAACCATGGTGGTCTTCTTTCTTTCACCACATGTTTAGACCGTTGGGTGGTCCTCAGAGGTCTTCACCGACACTTCTTTGGACTTTTGAGTGGTCCCGAGACCACCCGGGTTCATATGCCTCTGCTCCCATATGTATGGCAGAACTTCAATTAAATCCTTTCGTAGTTTTTTTTCTTTTTAACAACAGTGGTCATCATGAAGTTTAAATTAACTTGCTCCCCAAATTATAAGTAAAAATTGAATGTCGGTAGAATAATTATGTGCACCTGTTTATAATAGTGATTCAGCTACATGCACGCAGAAAATGTTGAACCAAACAACCACTTTTATGGCCACGTTTTCCATTCCAAATCCCTTATAACCTAGCTTGCACGATATCATCCCTAGTTTGCATAAACACATATTGAAGACAAACTGTCCTTGCTAGTTAAGTTGCATGTGAAGCATGCATGCATATAAGTAAGATAAAAACACGAGCGTGATCACGATCATTTGGAGTATCTCTGCCCATGTCCATGTGAACTTGTGGGCATGCATGGTTCCAATTCAGTGTACTTCAAGAGACGCATTAAAAGGAACAACAAATTTGGTCCTTGTTTTTGTGATAGGAACAATTGCTCAGCTTAGGTGGGTTGCCTATCTATTCTCGCTAGCTGTGGCCGACTGCTAATCTCTTTTCACAATAATCACTTGGAAAAAAAGAGGAAAAAAAGGTCTTTTTCTTGATCGATATCTGCAATAATTTCGGCCTCTTTTAATTTATTTTTTAGGGTCTGGGGAAGCCTGGTCCCTTCGTTAATAGTGAAAGCAAAATTATATATTTATTTAATTTTGATTGTGATTGGTTGGTATTGATTACCAAAACAACCAAATTGTGGAATTGCTAGTCATGAGGATTAATGGTCAACCAGGTAATTGGCATATCCTCTTGCCTCAAAAATGAATGGATCGTGGGGACTAAAGAGGGTTGCGTAAGACGTACTTATGTTCTAATGTGAAACTTCAATTATTAAAGGCGTGAATCGTGATCGAATGCACAGATCATATTCAGAAGTCCCACCCTTTTAATTGTTTATTCCTTCACAATTTAAACATGTGAGTGCTCACGCGCTCGAATAAACGAATTAATGGATACATGTAGACTTAGACGATTGTCAATAAAAAATACGTCTTACGCTCATATGATTTAAAAATAAACAATCGATTATTTTGTACGTTGATCAATGATTTAGAGGGGAATCACCGTGATCGTTTTCCATATTATTTTATGCTCATTGGATCAAAAGGCCCTCAGCACCCCATAAAAATATAAGACCTAGTTAGTTTGTTTGATAACTATTCTATTTTTACTTTATAAGTATTATATTTTTGTGGTAGAAGAAGGGGAATGTGTATGTGGGAAACAAGTAGTGTGTGTGTGTGTGTATATATATAAGGATGAAGGAAAGTACTCAAAATGTTATAAACTTCTAGTTTAAGTGTGATTGTGTAAATCCTAGATTAGATTTGATTCTAGTTATGCTTTCCCATATGGACTTGTATTCCTTGGAAGAGAATGATTTCTTCTCTATCTTATTACTATAAATAAAGGCATTGCGTAGGGGGATAACACACATTCCTCTACACAACCCTACAAACACATCTCTCTTTATTTTCTCTTTCTATGCCACTGGCCCCCTTCCCCTTGTCAAATAAAATAGGCCACAATACGTTATCAACACACTCCTACTGCTGCGCTTGGGAATCTGACGTGGAAGTTTTCTGCATCAAACCAGTTCACCAATGTCATCACGCAATCAGGTTCTTCCAAAACAATGGTTTTTATCTTGATATTTTTGCAGTCCTGATAGCATTAACATTTACCATAATGCATGACCCAACTTTACGTTTTCGAATTTTAGATTCTACATAAATTGTGTATGCATTATATCCATAATTGTTGAATTATGTGAATTTGATATTTGCCATGAATTGCATCCTATATCTGCTCATGCATTAAATTATTTGTCAATATGCATTGAATTATAATATGGAAATCAAGAAAAAATAAGAATTTTTTTTTCTAGGGTTCTTCGAACCCACACCCGCGAGCAAGCCGAGACCATGGGGCCCCCTAGTCTCCAAACCTAGAACCCGACGCCATCACCTACGTCACCGCTGATTTTCTAACAAAATCATGGCCTGTAGCCATGCTCAGCAACCACGAATGCCTTTCCTGACGACCTGTAGTCATCCCCGTCAAAATCGTGGCCGAGATTTTTGTAATCTTGTAGGAATTTGAAAACCCTAACTCGAACTTGAGGGTTTCTTGGTTCGTCAAAGTCTAGATTTCACTCTCTGTCACCTAGAAAATTGTTCTATGGTGAACCATAACCCCAAACTGCTACCACAAGCGACAGGTCCGGTGTTCTTCCCTGGCGAGCACACCCAGCACACGGCTGGGATGATTTTCTAACCCAAAAACCCAGCCATCTTGGGCTTTGGCTATTCTCAGCCCAATCTAAAACCTAGCATTGGGTTTTGGGTTTGCATGTCGCGGCCTACTGCAAACCTCACTTTCTCGGCCCACTCGCGACACCAGCCTAATTGGGCTTTGGTGTCCCCGTGTCTCCGTGCAGTGGAACCCAGCCCACGCGACTATTGTGGACTTCATACGCTGCAACACATCGGATCTCAGCCTCGATGGTGTATCTATACTCCCCGTCGCATTGGATCAGCGGCCTCGTCTAGGCCTATTTTGGGCCCAGCTTTCCTTGATAGCCTGTTTGTTGCCTTGGGCCTGAAACCCTTTGGCCTGATCCGTCCATTCCAGCCCAAGTTTGGGCCTGGACCTCACGGCTTAATTTTTTGTAGCCTATCATTTTGGGCCGTAAGTGTTTATTATCTATTTTTTAAGTACTTTTGGGTTTTATAATTTTTTCACCCACACTTTAAATTTGGCCTGAAGTTCAAATAATTAATTCAATTATAATTATAGACATGAAGTTCTATTTGCATGTTTTGTTGTTGCATATTTCTGTATATATATTTGTGTTTGTTTGCAGGAACATATGAACCTGAAGTTCATAATTATTTCGGAACATGAAGTTTCTAAAAACATGCCTTGTTTGAAAACCTGAAGTTTTCCTTAAAAACATCACCCATGAAAACCCAAAGCTTTTTCATGCGAATTTAAACCAATACATGTCTATTAGAACCTGAATGTTATACTCATATGTGAATGGATTGATATTCTTCTCCATTACACTAATAACATCTTGTCTATTTATTTTGTGATAGGAACATGTCAAATTTGAACAAACTCGACTTCACCGCCTTGGAGGTCTCTGAAAGGAACTACCTCAAGTGGGTTCAAGATGTGAAGCTTCACCTCACTACAAAGAATTTGTGTCCCACCATTGAAGATGAGGGACAATTTGGTTGGCGGTTGAGAAAGCCACTGCCATGATCTTCATCCGAAGACATATTCATGATGCACTGCAAACCGAGTACCTTGCTGAGGAGGATCCACGAGCACTGTGGGTCGCTTTAGCTGATCGTTTTGATCACCAAAATGACATCTTCTTGCTTAAAGCAAGACATGACTAGCAGAATTTGCGCTTCCAAGACTTTAAGTCTGTGAATGAGTATAATTCTGAAGTTTGTCGAATCTGATCAATTATCTAGTTTTGTAACATGACCTTGACCGAAGATGATCTCTTGTAGAAGACTAATTCGACCTTCTCTGCTACTAATATTGTCATGCAGCAACACTATAGAGTTTAGAAGTTGACTAAGTTTTCGGATTTGATCTCTGTTTTACTTTTCACTAAAAAGCAGAATCAGCTGTTGATGAAAAATCATCAAGCTCGACCTAGTAAGGCGACTGCTGTGCCTGAAACACATTATAGCATAAACAAATGCCCAAATCACCAACATAGGCATGGTTGGGTTAGCCAGAAGCCACCCTGTCAAGGTCAATAGAGCCAAGGACCATCTAAGGGAGAAAACAAATCCTAGAAGTGCCATAACATTGCTCCCAAGGTCCCAAACTTCAAGAATAAGGACAAAGCACCTGAAACCATGGATACACATATGTGCTATCACTGTGGTTCAAATGACTATTGGTCCCGTTTTTGCCGAGCTCTACAAAAGGTTGTAGCTGAATATCATTCTAATCGTAAGAAGTTTAAATCAAACTTTGTGCAAGTGGACGAATATGAGAGTACTAAGATGAAGGTTTTTGACTTTCAAGAGGCTATCACCCCTATGGAAGATTAGAATCTTAGACATAAACTATTTTTCTAGTTGAAATTTAGACATTGGGGCCGAAATCCACCTAGTGGCCCAACCCCTTCTTGTTTTTTTATTTAATTTTGAACAATTTTCCTTTATGTTTGGATTATTTGTTGGTGATTTTTTTTTTTTGGATATTAAGTTTTTAATTAATTACCATCCTTGAACACTTCAAATTATTTTGAATGGATATTTGTTTTTAGAACTTTTATGCATGTGGCCAATTCAAATTAATTTTCATTCTTGGTATGACTAGTGGGGAATTTAGTTGTTTGGCAGATAATGCAACCACGCACATCGTTTTTCATGAACACATCTATTTCACTAACTTCATACCTAAGAATGCACATCTGACAACCCTCTCAGGCCCTTCCAACCTGATTGAAGGATACGGTAATGCACGTATAATGTTGTCCAATGATACAATTTTGACCATTGATGAGACACTTTATTCTCCGCGTTCCGGAAGAACGTTGTTGAGTTTCAGGGACATTAGAGATAATAATTACCATACTGAATCCTATGTAGAAAATGAAGTTGAATTTATGTGCATAACTTCCTACGAATATGGCCAGAAGCGTATTCTAGAGAAAATGAAACGTATCCTGAGTGGTTCGTATACTACGACCATACGCCCCGTAGAAAGCCACTATGTGGTCGGCCCTACCTCTGGGACCACGCACGAAATTACACTTTGGCATGATCGTTTAGGACACCCTGGACAAACAACGATGCGTTGTATCCTTAAATCTTCACACGGGTATCCAATAACACGAAGTTTAGGTTCGATTCAAGAAATCGCATGTGAAACCTGCTCCATGAGAAAACTTATTATTAAGTCTTCTTATGACAAGATTCGTTCGAATTCTCCTATTTTTTCTACAAAGGATTCAGGGAGGCATTTATGGGCCGATTCACCATCCATGCGGACCATTTAGATATTTTATGGTTTTGGTTGACGCTTCCACACGTTGGTCAGACGTATGCTTGTTGTCCAGAAGGAACGTTGCGTTATCCAAACTATTGGCTCATGTTATCAAGCTCATGGTTCACCACCCTGATTATCCGATTAAATCTATTTGATTAGATAATGCTGGAGAATTCACATTTAAAACTTTTGATGACTATTGCATGTCGGTTGGGGTTAAAGTTGAACATCATGTGCCTTATGTTCGCACCCAAAACGGCCTGGCAGAGGCATTTATTAAACGCTTACAAATGATTGCTCAATCGTTGGTCATACGTACCAAGCTCTCGATCATTGCTTGAAGCCTAACAATATTGCACAGAGCTATGTTGGTTCGCCTGAGGCCTGTTGCGACCCAACCATATAGCACCTTTTAGTTGGTTACCAGATACGAACTCGAAATATCGCATCTGCGCGTTTTTGGTTGTGCGATCTATGTGCCAATTTCGCCGCCTTTACTTACAAAAATAGGGCCTCAGCGAAGAATGAAAATTTATGTCGGATATGATTCTCCTTTGATTATTCGTTACTTAGAACATTTGACAAGCGATATGTTTACCACTCGTTTCGCGGATTGTCACTTCTATAAGACATTTTTCCCATCGTTAGGGGGAGATAAGAACGTCAACATTCCTGAAGAATGACGCAAATTATCATGGACGACTCGCACTTTATCTCATTTAGGTCTTTGTACCGCTCAGTCTGAGACTAAAATAAAGCGCATATTAGATAGTTAGAGCATAGCTCAGAGCATGCCAGATGCTTTTACCGATCTAGCGTGAGTGATAAGATCCTATATTTCAGTTGCGAATGTGCCTGCAAAGATGGATGTACTAAATGTACGACGGACTTCTCTCCTGGAGGCTCGGGATGCCATTTTGGAAGATCCACGTGCATTAGCGGCTAGCCAATCATTTGCCCCTACACAAAAGCGTGGCAGACCTCTTGGTTCAAATGATTCAAACCCCGGGAAGAGGAAACCCATGACATAAGCACCTGAAGAGCTTATCATGATTCGATTGTCGCTTACTCATTCATGATGAAATTCTAGATTATGGAAGCGTCCTTAAATAGGTGAATCCACCTCTTGAGAATCGAAAGATTTCGGTCTATAATGCTAGCTCAGATGATGTTTGGTGTAGAAATAAGATGATTGTCGACAATGCACTAGCATATGCAGTAGCTACTGAGATCATGTTAAGCAATGACATTAAACCTCGTTCTGTTGGTGAATGTCGACGTAAAACCTATTGGTCAAACTAGAAATAAGCAATCCAAGTCGAACTTGATTTGCTTGCGAAGCGTAAGGTGTTTGGACCTGTAGCTCATACTCATCCACAAGTGAAGCTCGTTGGCTACAAGTAGGTTTTCATTTGGAAGCGTAATGAGAAAAATGAAATTATGTGTTACAAAGCTCGTCTTGCTACGCAAGGCTTCTCACAACGCCCTGAAATTAACTATGATAAAACTTATTCATACTTTTCGGTACCTTATCAGTTTGGTAGTTTCCAAAAAACTAAGCATGCAGCTGATGGACGTAGTAATTGCGTATCTCTATAGGGATCTTGATACAAAAACTTATATGAAAGTTCCCGAATGACTTACATTGATTGGATCAAATATTTCCAAACCTCAGAACATGCTCTCAATTTGGTTGAGGCGTTCACTCTACAATTTGAAGCAATAAAAAAAATGTGGTATAATCGTCTGAGTGAGTATTTGACTTGTCAGGGATATGTGAATAATGAACTATGCCCTTGTGTGTTCATTAAGAAGTCATATTCCGATTTTACGATAGTTGCAATTTATGTCGATGACATGAACCTCATTGGAACTCCTGAGAGCTTGCGAGAACTGCCGTGCACCTAAAGTCAGAATTTGAGATGAAAGATTTAGGAAAGACTCGATACTATCTCGGTCTCGAGATAGAGCACCATTTGGATGGAATCTTAGTACATAAAACGAGCTACACCCAGAAGTTGTTACGCCTCTTTAATGAGGATAGAGCGAAGCCTTCGAGTACTCCTATGGTTGTTCGATCATTAAATGCAAAATGAGATCCCTTCTGTCCGAATGAGGATGATGAAGAAATTTTGGAACCTGATGTTCCTTATCTAAGTGCGATAGGCGCTTTATTGTACTTAGCTCAATGCACTAGACCCGACATCTCCTTCGCTGTTAATCTATACAGTAATGCACCAACACGCAGACACTGAACTGGTGTTAAAGACATTTTCCACTACCTTAAGGGTACTATGGATTTGGGCTTGTTCTATCTTTACGGATCCGTGAGTGATGTCGCACACCCTTATCTCAAGTCGATTCTTGCCTTGTCAGTTATGATGACGCATAATACTTATATGATCCGCACAAGGCGCACTCTCAAATGGGTTATGTCTTTACCATTGGAGGCACTGCAAACTTTTGGAGGTCAACTAAACAGACCTTAGTTACCACTTCGTCTAACCATGCTGAAATTCTCACTTTACATGAAGCAACTCGGGAATGCTTTTGGTTGAGAGCAACTGTGGGTCGTAATCGAAGCTCCTGCGATCTTTACCCCATCGTTGATGTCCCGACGATGATTCATGAAAACAACGCATCATTCATCGAATAGCTCAAGAAGGGTTACATCAAATGAGACAACACCAAGCACATTACGCCAAAGTTCTTATTCTCACATCAACAACAAGAGCACTAGAAGATTGGAGTCACGCAAATCCATTCACAAGACAATCTAGCTGACCTCTTCACCAAATCACTACTGAATGCGACGTTTCAAAAGCTTGTTCAAGGAATTGGAATGCGTAAATTTTCTGAGTTGTAACATTGCTAGTTCTCTTTGGAGTTGTATCAAACTCAGGGGGAGTGTCCTAAAGTATACTTGTTTGATCTTAATGTACTCTTTTTCCCTACGATTAGGAGCATTTTTCCCATTGGGTTTTTGCTACCTAACGAGGCACCCACTTTAGGTTGATCATATCCCTGATACGTCCTGTAGACGTTTCATTTGACTTTGCATTTCTCATGCATTTTTCCTTAGACTATGAGTTTTGTCCCTACTCGGGTTTTTACCATAGCCATAGGATTTTTTGTGAGACTTACTTTCTTATGCAAGTTCATGTCTTATTGAGAATAAAATCAGTGCCAACGAGTCGACTTCCTCAACCTCTACATGATGCCGAATCTACTTGAGTATTTACACACTCAAATGGGAGTGTTATAAACTTCTAGTTTAAATGTGATTGTGCAAATCTTAGATTAGATTTAATTCTACTTATTTTTTTCCTATATGGACTTGTATTCCTTGGAAGATAAGAATTTCTTCTCTCTCTTATTACTATAAATAAAGGCACTGCATAGGGGGGATAACATACATTCCTCTACACAACCCTACAAACACATCTCTCTCTATTTTCTCTTTCTATGCCGCTGGCCCCCTTCCCCTTGTCAGATAAAATAGGCCTTAATACAAAATAAATTAAAATTGTTTAGGTTTTGATTTTTAGTTTTGATTTGCATTATGTTCCATTCTTTTACGTAATTTCTTCCACCACCTCTCCTCCATCATTCTTCATTTCTCTTGCATTCTTAATCCCTATCTCAAGAAAAATAAAAACTAATAAAAATCAAAAACAAAATAATATCAAACGAACCCTACAAGTTTCATTTCAACACACTAAATTAAAATTTACAAAACAATTAAATATCATACTCTAGTTTAAATAAAGTCTTGCTCTCCTAAGGTCTTGATTTTTTGAGGATCTGTGAGGACTAAATGCATATTAGCCACAAGATTATATTAGTCAACTTAAAATCCACAAACCATAAGAAAACTCATTTTCTTGTTTTGCTAGATTAAGTTGTAAAATATTTTAAGCCTTTGGATCTAAACTAATATAATCTTGTGGTTAATATGCATTTAATCCTCACAAGTCCTCAAAATGAGGGCATTAGGATAGCAAGACTGGTTTAATTAAGGTTCTTCAATTGAACTAATATACATAATATATTTTACTTTTACTCTCTAGCTAATAAATTTGATATAGGATTAAGTAGACATTCCAATATGATAATACTAATTGTTACTATGTATATAATTTATTTAAACAAATTATTTGAAGGAGTTTATACCTGTAACGACCCAAAAATTCTTATTTGGAAGCTAAAATCCTGTGATAGGCCAAAATAAATTCATGACCAATTTCCATACTATTAACCATAATAATTTCTTTCCTAGAAGAAATCCAGCACAATAATAAATTTGGATTATTTTATGGCTGCATCTAACATTCTCGTTAGACTTCCTCATACCCTACGAAGGGATCAAGACATTCGTAGTTCACATTACACTTCTAGAATAACATACTAAAATTTCATTACGATTCATCTCCACCAATCACAATTCAAGTGGTGGTAGATGTTTTATTTTATGAACATAGACATCTAATTCGGGAAGATCCATATGTTGGATTCCCGATTCATAAGTTCCCAAGGTCCCCAAATATTATGTATTATAATGTCTCAAAGTTTGGTGACGATTCAACGGTCGGATCATCGATTCCTATATTGACCAAGTAATGTATAGTAGTGAATTTAGGTCCAAACAATCAACCTACGTCATACGAATCTCAAAAATGAATTCATGACATCTAATTTAGCCTAAAAATAGCATTAACGGCCCTCAGTCCACGCGCCACCACCCGTGCTGCCGTGGGTGGCGGTCGGCTGCCCTGGCTCACCGAAAAATTCAACAATTTCCAAAAATTCTCAAATTTTACAGAAATGAAGAGTAGAGCAAACTTTATACATGTGGCCAAGTCCAATTTGGTTGGGAAAAGCCCCAATTTCATCCAAACCCGCCGGAACCCTAGAAATTGGGTGACTTCTATTCGGCTTCTCCGGTGCTCCACCGCCTCCAAGGTTGTTTGGGCTTTATTTTTGAGCTCAAGGAGAGTCTAATGGTGGTAGAGATTGACAAAATTTCATTCAAAATTGGTGGATTTTCACCAAGCACCTCACAGTGCCGTCGCCACCGTATACCCCAAAATAAGCCTAATCCCTTCGAATATTTGATAATCAATGAAGGAGAAGGAGCAGGATGGTGTTTTCAAGTGATAACAAGGTGTGGGTCACCAGAAAAATGACGAAAAATGGTTAGAAATCACACGGGTTCGATGGGGAATGAAGGTCAACCCGTTTTCCTCCTTTTCTTTTTCTCTCATTTCCCCTCATTTCCTTCATTCTGATTGGGCAGCCTATTCCCCCTATCTCTCCTTTCTCTCCTTCTCTCTTCATCTCAGCCACACATATGGCACTCCCATTGCTCCAGATTTTCTAGAGCCTTTCGAATTAATGGGAAAATATCTATTTTGCCCTCGACTTCAATCGTTAATAACTTCTTTGTTATAACGAACGGTTTTCGCCTACGCGCTCATAGGATCGAACTCTATCCGAATATGGCAAGAAAAATAACAAAATATATGAGGATAAAATATGTCCTCATCAAATACATATGTTTTATGAATCTCGCATTGACAGGAGAGTGAATTTATATTTATATTCTTTTGTTTTGATAATGTGAACTATGATTGTGGTGATATTGTTATATTTCACAAGTTTTATGAATCATAAGGCATTTATGTGAAATGCATATGAATTGTGAATGCATTATTTCAAAATTTTGAGAATAAAGTGGCATCCGGGTGACATATTTATTGAGGACCACTCACGTATGTGGCATGTGCAATTTCCATGGCAACTATGGAGTTTTGTAAGTGGAAATTATGATTTGCATTGTGGTTGCACTATTTCATAATTTCTATGAATATGTGAGATACCTATATGTATTGTGGATTGCTCACGTGTGATGTTGTGAGTACAAGTTCCCGTGGATTGTAAATGCAGTTTCCCTTTATGATTTTGATGACCTGAAAGTGGAAGGGACTATGAGGTTCCCCTGGGTTTTGATCCCTTAAACCTTCAGAGGGTGTTATACAGTCGGACTACACCTGAGGGATAGTCCATATGGTATGGCCATTGGAAATGGACACTCTTGGATTGAGAGTTACTAGGAGTGAGGGGCACCGCGCGCTGCCCTGGGTTTCGATCCCCTAAACCTCTCGAGGCCTCCATGGCCGGACTTGTACCATATCCTGTGGGGAGGGTCCTTAGTTCTGGGGTGTAGGATTAAATGGACATTCTCGTTACCCTACTTCGTCATGTTATGGTCAAATTGAAGTGAGGGTAATCGGCCACGAGACCGATCATCAGATTGGATTATGTTGGCACACGAGTTCTGGCGGTGAATCGTGGTGACGGCTGTGTATAACCAATAATGGTAAGTGATTTTACCAGTGATTGTGATTTGAAATTCCAATGGGTTTGGCTGGAATTTCTTATATTTGATTTGCCAATTTAAATGGTTTGGCTTGAAATTGTGATTTTTGCCTAGCCACTGATGATTATGACTTGGTATTTTGGTATTTTGGTATTTATTTAGCCGATGATCTTTACGGCTCGAACTTATGATATTTGTTTTGCCACGGATGAAAATGGCAATAATGGTAAGTGGTTTTACCAATAGTAGATGTGGCTTGAAATTCTGATATTAATTTGGCCAATGAGGGTTACAACTAGAATTTATGATATTTGTTTTGCCAAAGATGAATATGGCAAAATTTTCTGATGTTTGATATTGCTAGTGATTATGGCTAGAAATTTTGATGAAAAATCGTGATAATGGCTGCGTATAGCCAATGATGGTAAGTAGTTTTACCAAAATGGTAGATGTGGCTTGATATTATGGTATTTATTTAGTCAATGAGAATTATGGCTTGATGTTTGATATTTATTTTGCCAATGTGTATTGCTAGAATTTCTGATATTTATTCTACCAATGAGGGTGGCAGAAAATCTGAGTATAGATGATTACTTCGTTGAATTATTTATTTCTGGGGCTTGAATAAAATCGTAGACTGAGGTTATGATTTTATTCACTATACATGGAATGGGGGAATTGGCAATAATTCCTTTTAGTTATTCGAGAGTAGAAATCTCGATGATGAGATTTATTTTAATGGGGGTCAAATGTAATACCCTAGAAAAATTTTAAAATATGATTATGTGGAAATTATTTTTTCAGGAAGTGGAATGACAAAAATGTCCCTCTTTGAATAAACATAATTTGATGAGGACGTATTTTATCCTCATATATTTTGTCATGTTTCTTAACATATTTGGATAGATTTCGATCCTACGAGCGTGTAGGTGAAAACCGTTAGTGAAACGAAGTTATAACGAAGAAGTTATTAACGATCGAAGTCGAGGGCAAAATAGATATTTTCCCATTAATTCGGAAGGCTCTAGAAAATCTAGAGCAATGGGAGTGCCACGTGTGTGGCCGAGATGAAAAGGGAATGAGAGAAATGAGAGATAGGGGGAATAGGCTGCCTAATCAGAAGGAAGGAAATGAGAGGAAATGAGAGAAAAAGAAAAGGGGGAAAACGGGTTGACCCGCATTCCCCATTGAACCTGCGTGATTTCTAACCATTTTTTGTCGGTTTCCCGACGACCCACCTTGTCATCACCTGTAAACACCATCCCATTCCTTCTCCTTTATTGATTATCAAATATTTGACAGGATTAGGCCTGTTTTGGGGTATACGGTGGCGACGGCACCGTGAGGTGCTTGGTGAAAATCCACCAATTTTGAATGAAATTCCGATGATCTCCACCACCATTAGACTTTCTTTGAGCTCAGGAACAAAGCCCAAACAACCTTAGAGGCGGTGGAGCACTGGATAAGCCAAATCGAAGTCACCCAATTTCTAGGGTTCCAGTGGGTTTGGATGAAATTGGAGATTTTCCTGACTAAATTAGACTTAGCCACATGTATAAAGTTTGCTCTACTATTTGAGATCTTCATTTGAGAATTTTTTGAAATAGTTGAATTTTTCGGCGAGCCGGGATGACCTACCGCCACCCACGGAGAGGGGGTGATGTGCCTTATATGTACATGCCCACCTCCATATAGCACGAGGCCTTTTGGGAACTCACTGGCTTCGGATTCTATCGGAACTCTGAAGTTAAGCGAGTTCGGGCGAGAGCATTCCCAGGATGGATGACCCACTTGGAAGTTCTCGTCTGAGCTCCCAGAAACAAAACCATGAGGGCATGGCTGGGGCCCAAAGTGGACAATATCGTGCTACGGCAGAGTCGAGACTGAGATGTGTCAGAATGGTATTAGAGCCACTCTACCGTGTGGTGCAAGTATGTCAACGAGGACGTCGAGCCCCTAAGGGGGGTGGATAACATCCCATATCGACCAATAGAGAGGGGGTGATGTGCCTTATATGTACATGCCCACCTCTATATAGCATGAGGCCTTTTGGGAACTCACGAAACTTCGAAGTTAAGCGAGTTCGGACGAGAGCAATCCTAGGATGGGTGACGCATTGGGAAGTTCTCGTCTAAGTTCCTAGAAACAAATCCATGAGAGAATGATATGCCTAGAGCGGATAATATCGTGCTACGGCGGAGTCGAGCATGGGATATGACAATAGCTTCAAGCAAAGCAGTTTAATTACTTGTAAATACATTAAGCGTGTTTACGCACTTGCAATCAGAATGAAAATAAGGAGTCAGATTGTGATTACGGATCATTATTGTGTTTACTAAGATATGGAGGAATCATGACAATATGGGGCCCACATGAAAAATAGAAGGGAAACTATAAAAAATGACCAATTTTCTTAATCATTGGACTGAAATAGGACAAACCGGTCATTGACAAGCATGCACAAAACTGAAATGACAGAAATACCCACATATGAATTGTAAAAACTCACATGTGATGACATTATTTTCCTGATTTCGAAGAAAGAGGTATGAGCTTTGAGTTTTTGGGTTGAGTTTAGATATGTGAGAATGCATGTGCATGTCGTAATATACAGTGAGCATATCCTGAAAATTTATCAAACAAAACACCAATTTTGTAAACGTAAAAGTATTAAGTTGTATACAACTAGCATAAGCTCACATCTCACTATATACTTACTATTTCTCTCCATATCTGACATATGAAAGACAGTGGTTTGACACCAATCTATTCTTAAGCAAGAGATAGAAAGCTGACTAAGGGAGTGTATACAAGTAGTTGCAAGCAATTTATTTCCCTTGGCATTACCAATCTCTTTCATTCTTGTATTGTGTATTTGTAATTCATTCATATATGTTTTATTTCCATACTAAAACATCTGCATTCTACAGTATACACTACCAGTAATGCAAACAGAAGAACTGTGGCTCTTTAAAATTGTTGGATAGCTCCATTGTGAAATGACAAAAAGCAGTGGAAATATAGAGATTACCATTTATAAGCAGCCTGGGGAAGACCTAGTTAGGGCTTGTGTAGTACATATCAGTTGAAAGCTTAGCAGTAATTTTATTGGGAAAAAAAAGGACTTTTGGAAGTCTCTTTGTTTTGTTTGTTTGCCTAGTTATTAAAAAACAAAAGACTTGTGGAAGCAAAGCAAGCAATTAAACCCGTAGCTTACACGTTTTTGGTTTACACGTGGATGCAATTCATTGGTTTAAATAACAAAGAAAATGGAAAAACCTCCCCCCACGCAGGGAAGAGGATCCTCTCCTGAGCTCAGGATGTGATCCTCATGATTAGTCCATCTGGATCGTTCAAATTTAATCCAACGATTACAAACAGGAGGATATTCTAAAAATTATAATAATTGCAACCGTTAGATTACATTTGAATGATCTAGAAAAGCTGATCAGAAGGATCCTCATCCTAAGCTCAGGAGAGGATCCTCTTCCCCCAAACAGCACATATTGGGTAAGAACAGTCTGAAAACATGATAATGCTTAGCTGGCAATCGAATAAATCAACGGTCAGAATTCCCTGACAGCAAATGCTGTTGTTGAGGTCGAATATACTTGTAGGAGTAGTCCAGCACCTTAAGCCACCTTAAGCCTTCAATCATTGTGTCTTCTCTCTCTCTCTAGAACGTGTGTTGTGTTTTCCTCTCTGTATCTCTACTTCTCTACCATTCATATATTGTTGAGTTGAAGATTTTTTGGAGGAGAAACAAAAAGCAATCTCTTATTGTTTGCTCGTAATATTAAGAGTTGGTTCTTTCCAAAAACAGAGAAAGGAGATCAGAGAGAGAGAGAGAAAAAAAAAAAAGAGACCAAAGTTTGAGTCTAGCATCAGGAAGAGGAAGAGAATTCAGCTAGCAAAGTTTGTGAAAGCTGAAAATTAAGGCTCTGCTTGGATAAAAAGCGTTTTGAGGTTTGAATATTTTTTTCTTTTGGAAATGGCTGCGGAAGAGAAGGTTGAAGAAGGAGATTGGGAGAAAGAGCGATAGAGGATACGCGCAAAAAAAAAAAAAAAAAAACCCAAATTAGAAGAAATTCAGAAGAAGAAAATAACCAAAAAGGAAATCTTGGGTTTAGTTTTTTATCTGCTTCTGCAGTTTCTGCGGGTAATTCTTCACGTCTTTTTAACTTGAACTTGTTTCATTTGAATTGCAACTAGATATTTCTCTGTTTTCACTTTTCAATGAGAAGCTCATTTTCAAAAACATGTTTTTCATTTTTGTTTTGATACAAGCGATATTGGAAGGGGAACTGAACTCGTGATACGTTGAGTTCAAAGGAAAACGTTTTTAACCAATTTACATGTCACTGCAAGTATGTTTTTTATTTTATTTTTAGAAGAAAAAATGGTGCAAGATTTCTTCTTTTCTTTTGATTCATGTAGGATTGGAATTAATCTGCAAAACCCATGATTTTATTTTTCTATCTTTTGAGGAAGAAGGAAACTAACAAAGCTATTTCAAGAACATAGTTGGGATTTCCAGTTCAAACCTTGTTTATTTTTTGCTAAGAAGCTCAACGTTTTTTGTTATCCAAAGCAGAATTCTGTTTTTCTTATAAAAAAAAAAAAACACACATAACTTCCCATGATTCCCATCAGATGCTACACATTGCTCATGATTCTAGGAATCATATTTGCATTGCTCGCATTGTTTGCAGGTTTAACAATAATGGCAATGTCCGCAACTATCGTCAGCACCGACACGATTGTTCTACCGGCCGCGGCCGCGGAAACTCAGCCACAACAAACCGCAACAAAACTCGTTTCCCCCATCGAAATCGAGTTCGTACAATGCGACTGCTGTGGATTAACAGAAGAGTGCACACCTGCGTACATTGAGCACGTGAGGGAGAGATATCAGGGCCATTGGATTTGTGGGTTGTGTGCAGAAGCTATAAAAGATGAGATTGTTAGGTCGCAGAAGAGGCTGATCAGCACGGAAGAAGCCATGGCCACACACATGAACTTCTGCAAAAAGTTTAAGGACTCAGGGCCTCCTCCAAACCCTACCATTCACTTGATATCCGCCATGAGACAGATTCTCAGGCGCAGTTTGGATTCTCCGAGGGGGGGTTTGAGATCAACTCCAAGTAGTCCTACAAAGATAAATGCAGGCAAAGGGCTCACAAGGTCTGAGAGTTGCTTCCCGACTCTGACTGGTTGAGGATATTTGATTACTGGATAATATATTGGGAATAAGGATCAAAAGTTGGGAAAAAGTTTGGCGAATTTGCAATTTTATTTGCTGAAAATAAAAACCCAGAAAGGAAAAGCAAGGAATTTAAATGTTAAGGGTAGATGTTTAATTTTAGTCGTAATTTAATTAAGGAGTAATTAGGTTTTCATCCTTATTTTTACTACTCTATTGATTAAAACCTTATTACTTTTCAATTTTTGATCAAGGTCCTTTGTATTAATAATATCATTAATTATTTCAATAATAAAATATTTTTTATTTCTAAATATATTCATTTAATATTAAAAATGTTACAATTAGTATATTTATATTTATGGCTAAATTTTTTATCATATATTTTTATTTTTAGTTTGTACCCATTTTTAATTTGCAACCCTTTTTTAATTTGTACCAATTTTCCTTTCAATTTTAATTTGTACCCATATATTAATTTCTTTTTGTGCCCATATTTTTTAAAGTTTTATTTGTATTGTACCCATATTTTTTTATTTATTTGTACCCATTTTTATTTTTGCTAAATGTACCCATTTTGAAGAATGTACCCATGTTTTGATATAATAATTTTTTGGTTATTTTTTATGAATGTACCCATGTTTACACACACACACACAATAGTATATTTATATTTTAATATTTTTAATCCCACAAATTATGTTTTTTATTTAAAATCTCATTACTATAAACAACTATAAATTTTAATTTTTAATTTAAAAAATATAGTAACGTACATAGAAATAAATTATCAATTAATTTTAGGGACTTGGATCAAAAATTGAAAACCAACAAAGTTTCAGTCAAAGATTATTCATAACTAGGGACCGCATCCAAAGTCTCCCTTTAATTAATTAGTATTGAAATACAGAACCTTTTTTTCCTTTAATTTTCTTTTGGTTATGTTGCTAGAATTTTGATATTTATGAAACTTGAAGGTGAACTTGTCTACATGATATATATATATATATAAAAGTTTATGATAATGGAAGGATTATTCTGCAATGGAATCAAGAGAAATGTGGAAACCTACACATGGCCTGCATGCAACATGGAAAATACCCACCTCTCTACAACTTTTTCCTACTGTTAAATGCTACGAGCATTAGATAACATACATTGATTTAGATTACCAGGTTTATTGTGAACCCGTGAATTTAGACCATCTAATGCCGGTTACATTTAATGTTAAGAAAGATGGAAGTGAAACAATGAGAGGTCTATCAATTCAACCTAAATTAGAAAGAATTGAAACCAAAGATGACTATGAAAGGTAAACAAAGAGGTTTTATAAGGATGGAGATTCCCTCCCCTCCTTTTTTTACCTCCCCTCTAGAGATCGTCAATTCTAACCGTTAAACCCAATAACCGCGGATAACAGTCCGAATGGATTGGATCTGGATATGAAAATTCGGGTATGGTATGGATATGGGGAAAAACCATGAACTTTATTCGGTTATAGCTTTGGATATGGTTATAAGGGTCCCCAATCCATATCCGTCCCTGAATCCAACCCGAATATATTGTGTTTGTGTATATATATATATTTGATATATAATATAATTTTATTCAATTAGCAAACCCTCCATATACTAATTCATTATGCATGCATCAAACCCTATACTATCTTTATTATGCACCAAACATCATGGATGGGGCATACCAACAACCTCATCAATTCAATACTCTTATTGTTATACTCAACCAAATTAATTCATTGAATCATTTTATATATCAATTATCAAATGTTCCAAGTTTATCAGATTCATCTCTCTTCAAGAGTCTCACTGTCAAGAAATTAATTCATTGAATCAATTTGTTTTGTCTTCCTTTCGTATTTGCTTTTGTCCTCTTATTTTTTTTTATTGGACCAATTTATCATATTGGCTTATCATAAATAGCTTCAAATATATTGTTATGTTTTTTGTAATTAGATGTTGCTATTTAATGATGGAATTAGTATCTACTAAAATTTATAGTGCATCAATTGGATGAATATAATATTTTTTTTAATTTTTTGACGAAGATGGACATAACCGATAACCAATTGAAAATCCGTTACCTGGTGGATATGGTTATGGATAATCCCCGATGGTTAATTTGCGGTTATGGATATGATTAATTTTTATGGTTATGGGGATGAATATAGCATTTCCGTCCTTAAACCGAACCGTTGCCATCCCTACTCCCCTCCCTCTCCTCCTCTAACATTTTTTTTTCTTCTTTCTCTCCCTACAAAGATGAAATCTTGAGCTTTCAAACAGAAAATGAAAGAAGAAAAAAAAGGAGGAGAGAAAATCCTTATCCGTTTTATAAATCATAGTGACTGGCACAACACAAACACAACACAGAAATGCAGTGACAACTAAGAAAATAACACCAGAATCAGAGCCACAGAGGCACCATTTCAGTGACTGCTGGACGGTGGATGGAACAAGGGAAGGATATGGGAATCGGATCTGGTGCACTGCATGAATGGCCACAATACAATTATACTAGTTTTCCCATCAGATTTGGACCCACACCAAGTTTTATGTCCGTTAGATATATTCTTCAGTATCTGTAACTCAATCATTGATTACCAGTAGATCTTTACTTATCTAGTGCTTGAGCTTCAAGCCTTCAAACGTGTAACGCAACATGGCAACTTGGTATGAAGAATATTTGTTTCCTAGGCTTTAGCCATTCCAAAATTTATTGGTTTTGTTAGGGAGGGTCACTCACCCGCATGATTGAATGTCAACCGTTGATTGAATGTCAACCGTTGATTGAAATAGATCTTACATTTATCAAAGACTGACAATCATTCACATTGATTTCTTTGGTCTTAAATATTTTCATGGAAAATATGCCGTTTTGAAATAAAATTTGTAGTGCCCCTTTTTGCTAGAAACTTGAAAGGAAATAAATTTGAAATTTCAAAGAAATAAATTATCAATCTTGATACACGATGACTTTTATTGTAACCTCCCATGATATATTTAAAGATTTTTAGTATGATTTAGATTGATCATACCAAAAGTCAAGTAATACCAACACAATAACATCAACAATCATCTCGTATCTTCGTATATCGCATTAAGCATATCCAAATTACTCATTAACTTTGAATTCGGCAAGTCAAAATTAGATAAACTCGCCAACTAGACTGACAGAAAATATAATATGAAGAAATTAAGTGTCTTTTTTCCTATGAAATGGTGGCTAACTTCTGAGAAAATACATATTCCTCAATTATTTAATATCTCATTTACCTAATCCAATAATAAGATAATACATTTCACTCAATCATCATCTCTTATTTTATATGGTATTATAATTAATGGTCACATGATTCATTCTTTCTTGTCTTTGTATCAATAGGGATTAATTAGTTTTCTAGCGAAACATATGGTCGCTTGTTTAGAAGTGTTTTTGAAATTACTGAAAACGGTTTTAATGAAAAAGTTTTAGAATCAATCCTTAGTAAAAGCACATATGAATTCTGAAAATGCGCTTAAAGTGCTTTTGGAACAAAAAAAAATATTTTTCCCAAAGACTCTTTTAGTCATTTATAAAAAAACTTCCAAACAAACTATATGTCATTGCTCCGACATTAATATGATGAGCAGAAAGTGAAAGAATGTTTTGGTCCGGAAGCATTGCAAGACTAATGCGCTGAGCCTTAAAACATTTACTTGTTTTTCGGATGGGACATGATTGATTGGCATCGGAGTGGTGTGGATGCAGTTGAGCATGACATGGGGTGCCTACGATGCCCACTTCGGCCGAGATAAATCGACAACAACGAATTTCCAAAGGAGTTGCCGCTAGGGAGCGGAGGGATGCAATGGTGTGGAAATTGGTTTTGGGCCTGGGCCTTGACTTTTGTTGTTTTGGATTAGTTTTGAGCAGTTTCGAATAAGGTTTTGGATTTAAAAATTTTAAATCGAAACATGTGTTTTAGAAAGAAAAAAAAATCAAAAATTTGAGTCCTCTTCTTACATTATGGGTTGATATGAAATAATAAAAATGAAAATTAATGAAAAGAGCTTGAAAACTTTGAGTTTTAATGATAATGACAAAATAAAGGGTAAAGTGAATAGTACCAGGATTGACTTTTTAGTGTAAAAATGTGGTTTTTCGTTAAAATGAACAGTACCGGGTGTTTTTCGTTAAAGTTCTCATGATAAAATGAATGAAGGGTAAAATTGTAAACCTAACATAAAAAGCCAAACCCTAGTTGATACAAAAAGCTATTTCCTCTCCTTTCTCCTAATTTGCACTGCGTCGTTCACTCGTCTTGCGATTCAGCCTCCCCTTCCGCGCCGCCACTTTCCCGTCTTCTCCGACCTCGATTGCTCTCATCTGGACATCCAGCCTCCAGGTTAGGGTTTTATTTTTCGCATAATGTAAATCGTATGTTAATTTATTAATATCGTAAAATGTGAGGAGCTGTTGAATAATGATTAAATTTTCTGTAATCTCATTTTCTAGGGTTTATATTACTGTGTATTCTGTTTCAAAGGAAATTTAATCTTCAAGAAGTTTCTTTGAAGCTTGGTGCTCACTTCTTAGTGGCAGCTATTACCAAATACCATGAGATTTTGAAGCCCTATTGAGTTTTCTGCTCTGTTTTGTCGTGGTTCTTGAATTTTAACTTGTGTTTACGGCGGGATTTCGCTAACTCTGATGTACTAGATTGTAGGGTTTGAAACTAAATCAAATATTTGTGTATTCTAAATTTTTCTTTCTTATTTTGTTTTCCGCGAAGAATGGAATCCACGATTAAGCATGCTGTTGTGATCAAGGTTATGGGACGGACTGGATCTCGTGGGCAGGTGACTCAGGTGAGAGTCAAGTTTCTGGATGACCAGAACCGTTTTATCATGAGGAATGTCAAGGGACCAGTGAGGGAGGGGGATATCCTTACCTTGCTTGAGTCCGAGAGGGAGGCAAGAAGGTTGCGGTGATCAATCAGAGATTGTCTTGTTTATCGAAGCTCCTATGTCTCTGTTTGTTGGGGAATGACTGTTGTTTTGCCAATTCTGGGTATTACTAGCATCATAGACCTAATTTTTGTCATTGAGATTTTGTTACGGAATCGTTCTAAACTAAATTGTCTGAGAATGTTTTTTGTTTGTTTGAACGAGTAACAATGTTCCTGCATGCTGTGTCGAATTTTTGCTTTCCTTCTTCCCTGACCTCATCTTATTGTTATTGAGCAACAATTCTGGTTCTTAAAAGTTACCATGTTTTGTGGCTTCGTCGGAGTTGAAATTTGGTATGTAATTTGTCTTGTTCTTTGTTTAGAAGGGTGAAAGGGAATAGGTTCTTTGTAAGAGAAAATACATCATAAGGTTCTGGTTCTAACACTCGTCGAGGGCAACTATCTGGTAAGAAACAATTCAACCGACGTAGAAGAGCTGTCGAGTCTTGTAGCGTCGGCTGCAACCAAGCATGGTGTTAAGGTTACTGGTTGTGTGATGAATCCCAAGTCGAGTGGGCAAAGGTGTTCTAGTCTCTGCACCACTGTTGGGTAGCTTTGATGTGTTGTGTTATGTTGTGAGGTCATCAAGCAACTAAGAAGAAACTAGAACAGCCTTTGCCCACTCGACTATGGTGGGAAGAGAATCAGCAACCAAGAAGAGACCGAATTTTGATAAAACTCACATTGTCATCTAATTCTTACGAGTATTGTTAATATTCCCTAAATTTTTGGTGTTCTTACCTTTTGGTCCTTGGAATTTTTTTTTCGTTTCTGATTTCGAGTTTGTCTCTGACCTTCCGAAAGCTTGTTTAAGGTCGTTTTTGTTACAATCTTACAATATAAACGGGACGTTTGCACCATAGGCGCATTCTTATTATTTGGCACAAGCAATCAGAGAAGAGAAAAAAATCAGTAGTCCAGTGCAGTGGCACTAGATACACACCCTCAGGGTCAGCCGTGTGCTCAAGTTACAAATAACTTTTTTCAAGCTCGAAGCTCTTTGTAAACACAAATGCAAACTCGAATGATATGAATTTTTGGACTATGTTGCAAGGAGAAAGATTGTTGGTTTAGTAATAACGTAAAGAGAGATTATATTCACATACCCTAAATTACTTCTCATACATCTTTTTAATTTTTTTAATATTTTCTACACATAACTAATACTTGATAAACTCCATTTTATTCCCCCATTCGACGTCGTTTTACAGCCGGTCCCACCCTTTGTACTGTGGCAGGCCAATCATCGCGACAACATTATTCGTTCGCATCCTCCAAAATTCGGAATCCAAAATCCAACCGATAGATGATCACCTACGGCAATCGGATGAACCTGCCCAAAATTCGTAACAAAAACTATGGAGCCACGTGGTAATTAGAAAGCCCCACACCCAGTTTCGCAGTTCTGCAGACAAACCCATTTGTTGATTTTCCTCCACTTTCTCGGGAACCAAACACTCGGTAGCAATGGCCGGTTCCAACCTCCTTCCCTTCCTTTTCCTCCTCTGTTTTCTTGTTCCTGCTGCGCTCTCGATCCCGCCCGACCTATCCGACCGTCCAAAAACCTTCATCGTCCACGTGTCCAAATCAGACAAGCCCGCCCTCTTCTCCTCTCACCGGAGCTGGTACACCTCCATCATCCAATCCCTCCCGTCCCCCCACCCCACCAAACTCCTCTACACATACGACCGCGCCGTCCACGGCTTCTCCGCCCCCCTCACATCCTCTCAGGCCACCCAGCTCCTCTCCCACCCCGCCGTCCTATCCGTCACGCCCGACCAGCCACGTCAGCTCCACACCACTCACACCCCCAGCTTCCTCGGCCTCGCTGAATCCTTCGGCTTATGGCCCAACTCCGACTACGCCGACGACGTCATAGTCGGCGTCCTCGACACCGGGATCTGGCCGGAGCGCCCGAGCTTCTCGGACTCCGGTCTCGGTCCGGTTCCGTCCCGATGGAAGGGCACCTGCGTCAGTGCCCCGGACTTCCCGTCCTCCTCCTGCAACCGCAAGATCATCGGCGCCAGAGCCTACTTCGACGGCTACGAAGCCTACATCGGACGATTAATGGACGAATCGAATGAGTCGAAATCGCCGAGAGACACCGAAGGCCATGGGACACACACGGCCTCCACCGCCGCCGGCTCCCCGGTCGCTAACGCCAGCTTGTTCTCGTACGCTCGCGGCGAAGCCAGAGGCATGGCCACCAAGGCGAGAATCGCCGTCTATAAAATCTGCTGGTCATTTGGGTGTTTTGATTCCGACATTTTGGCCGCTATGGATCAAGCAATTGCCGACGGCGTTGACATAATTTCGCTCTCCGTCGGAGCCAGCGGTCGTTCTCCAGCGTACGATCGAGACTCCATAGCCGTCGGATCCTTCGGGGCTGCCCAGCATGGTGTTCTCGTCTCCGCCTCCGCCGGTAATTCTGGGCCCAACCCATTTACGGCCACCAACATAGCTCCATGGATTCTCACAGTCGGCGCTTCCACCGTTGACAGAGAGTTCCCAGCCGATGTTATCCTCGGCGATAACCGGGTTTTCGGAGGTGTTTCATTGTACTCCGGTGAGCCTCTAGTCGATCACCAACTTCCATTAATATACGGCGGAGACGCCGGAAGCAGGTACTGTTACGCAGGGGCTCTCAAGCCATCGAAAGTCCAGGGAAAAATTGTCGTCTGTGATCGCGGCGGCAATGCGAGAGTCGGAAAGGGAAGCGCGGTGAAGCTAGCCGGCGGGCTCGGGTTTATCTTGGCCAACACAGCCGACAGCGGAGAAGAGCTTCTCGCTGATGCACACCTTATCCCAGCAACAGAGGTGGGTGAAATCGCCGCCGATCAGATAAGGGAATACATCAGATTGAGCCAATACCCGACGGCCACAATTGTTTTCCGAGGAACTGTAGTTGGGACTTCGCCGGCGGCCCCAAAGGTCGCTGCTTTTTCGAGCAGAGGACCGAATTCTCTAACACCAGAGATTCTCAAGCCCGATGTGATTGCTCCTGGAGTGAACATTTTGGCGGGTTGGACTGGGGCGTCTGCCCCCACAGATTTGGACAATGATCCTAGAAGAACCGAGTTCAATATAATTTCGGGAACATCTATGTCGTGCCCGCATGTGAGCGGCATTGCTGCATTGCTTCGAAAGGCGTATCCGAATTGGTCGATTGCTGCTATAAAATCTGCTTTGATCACAACAGCTTACACTTTAGACGATTCAGGTAAGAAAATCAGGGATCTTGCAACAGGGAAAGAGTCGACGCCTTTTGTTCATGGAGCAGGACATGTTGATCCCAACAGAGCTCTCAATCCCGGGTTGATTTACGATCTCAATGTGAATGACTATGTTGCATTTTTGTGCTCGATCGGGTACAGTCCAAGGCAAATCGCTGTTTTCTTAGGAAAGCCTACTGGTTCTGATATATGCACAAAGAACAGTTTGGCTAGTCCTGGTGATCTGAATTACCCTTCACTTTCCGTCATCTTGAGCTCGGATCAAAGCCTGGTTAAGTACAAGAGAGTCGCTACGAATGTGGGGAGCAATGTGGATGCGGTTTATAAGGTGAATGTTACTGCTCCGGCTGGTGTTGAGATCAGCGTTTCCCCGAGCAAGCTGGAGTTCAGTGAAGAAAACCAGAGTCTGAGCTATGAGGTTACATTCAGGAGAGGAGTTGGGTATGATGGCGGAGAGCGATACGGGTCTATTGAGTGGACAGACGGTAGCCATCTGGTGAGGAGTCCGGTTGCTGTGAGGTGGAGCAGCACTCGGTATACAGCTTCCATGTGAGATTTAGCATTAAGGTTGTTAGGCTAGCGTTTGGGTGATCACTTTGCTTTGTTTTGTGCAATTTGTAAGTTATCGGTTAGCCCACTTTTATTCATACATGAAGGGCTGGGGATGCGTGTATGGCGTTGTATGCCTTGGCTGGAGGGCCTTGTCGAATCCTACGTTGATGTAAAGTTTGCTTAATCAATAAAGCTCATGCATTGGCAACCAAAATAAAGTTTTCTTAGGGGAAGTAATTCGAAATGTCTCAATAGGCCTATACTAGAAATTATTGTCAGCACGTTGTTGCGGGATTAAAAATTGTTAAAAGCACTATGTTCGAAAGATATAAAAGATTGTATTATAAAAGATTAATACAATTCATTGCTATATTTAATTGATACACATAAAAATCGTAGAAGTTTTGGCCATCTATGCACTTAAAATATTAGATCAACACATTCCACTTAGGTAGTTTTTGTGATCTTCGATCGTCACTTGAGAACTACTTTCGTTTTTCATGATATACATGCTTCTCGGTTACAATGTGAAAAAATAAAAGCTACTAATGTACATTGTTAAAATAATTAAGCAATATCGCAGCTCTCAAATCCATTTAATAGGATACATTAAGAAAAATTTGCAAGCTATCCATGAGCGGTAGGTCTCGGGTTCGAGACTTGGGAGCAGCCTCTCCATAAATGGGGGTAAGGCTAGCCGACATTCACCTCTCCCAGACCCTGCGTAAAGCGGGAGCCTTGTGCACTGGGTACGACCTTTTTTACCTATTATCGTTGATCAACAACTTTTTACATACATTATTTTGGTGGCAGCAAAGGTCGATCAGCAACCTTGTACAAACTTTATTCCTTGCATAACATTCACAACAGTAATATCACATGACAGTTTCATGATCACAAAAATTTCAGCTAGGCCAGCACGAACCGTCACAACCTTTCATCTAGATCCCGAGCACATGCCAAAGCTCTCAGTCACAAAGCTGAAGGCACACCACTGATTGACTCGAGACCCATAAACACCTCGGGTAACATTTTTGACCACTGAGAATGTTGATTTCTCTGATCTGCCTTTAGATGAGAAAGGAAGATTTCGGGGGATGAGCATATCAAGAATGTAAGAGACTGGATAAAGGGGTTTGATTTCACTTTTGCAGAAACTATACATAAACTTTCTCAAAGATACAATGTCCGGCTTCAATACTACTCAGAAGACATAATTCATTGAAAAAATTTCTGGATGGGAGCAAAATTTACCTTAACACCGCCATAAGCAAATCAGCAGCATTGTGGAGAATTTTTGTTCAAAAACTGAATGGAAAATCAAGAGTTTCAAATTCAAACAGGAGCATTGTAAAATTATTAAAATGCGTAAAAAATGTTGATATATAAATATTATACATAAATGCATATTTGTCATGGATATATAAACTATTACCTGTGAAAAATGCGAAAGAACAATTGGAATAATCGAGAAATATCACTGAATGTGTGCATGAAAATCTGACAACTCCCTGAAAATTGTTCCCCTATTGAAGAAAAAATGTGTGGCAATCCATCTCTCAAGCTTCTGTTTTTCAGTTTAGAAATCGATGCGACGAAAAGAATAGCAAAACAACGTGAGCAATTGATGCGTATGAAAAGTTATTAATACCCTCGGTTAAAGAGAGGAGAAACCATTTCGGATTAAACATGTTGTTCAAATATTAGAAGACATTTTTATTTTATATAGGGCAAATCTGGCATTTCATTTACCAGGATTTTTTTAAAAATATATATGAAAAAAGATATATAAAATTGGTAACTGCAATTATATATTATTCATATTGATCAACTTTTGTCAATTTTTTTCTTAAATGAAAATTTAAACAAATAAACATTAATGTTAAACCTAATATATACATTCTATTTTTAATGAAAATAGCATAAGAAAGTAATTTGGTTACCTTTGCATCAACCAATATGATGTTCAAGTCGGAGAAATGGTCGCCACAATTTTTGAGTTCCCAAATTTTGCGTAGCAAACATTGAAGTAACATGGCTTCATAACGTTAAAGTGTAACAGGAAAAACAGCAATATGGGCGGGCATGCTGGTATATAGGTTCTAGGGAAGCTTGGTAATTTTGGTTTCTTGGACTTATAAGTACATTCGTCAAGGTGGGCCATGACTATGTCATATGCTGGTTCATCTTTCGGTTTAGGCAGACAGTAGGCTAGCTTCAGGCTTCATAGAACTCGGCTGTTTGGATGGGATGGGAAAGGCAAATAAGGGAAAACATAAGCATCAGAATTTCATATACAGGGAGATTGGATAGGTTATGATTATCAAATGAGTGGCCAAGGGGTAATGCCAGTTATAACAACGGCAGAAAGGAGGTGGATTGTCTGCCCTCCCATTTCCATACTCTTCCCATCCCCTCCTGTTTTGTGTGGTCACGGTTAAGCAACATTTTATATTCCTTTTACTTTTTGTTTTATTATTTTTATAAAAAAAATCAATATAAAATGTTGGCATGGCTTAACCGTGACCACACAAACAGGAAGGATGAGAAGATTATGGAAATGGGAGGGCAGACAATCCACCCCCTATAACAACAAACATGAAAATCTCAAAAGACAACCATAGTCTACCTGTTGGTACCATCATTAAACATAGTTTCTCCTCCAAGAAACCCTTACTTGGATCAAGTTAATTATCTAACAAAACAGGTGTTGGCTTTTGAATAATAAGTTTAATTTTCCCTTTATGACAACAAAGTGTAAAAAGAGGCTCATTATTTGTAGATTTTCTTGTAATAGATTTTTGCAACCAAAATAATGCACCACAGTAAATGCATTTATAATTTTTATCTCCCAAATCCATATACTCTTTGAAAATTCGTATGAGAAGGAAAAAAAATACATAATGAGAATAAAAGGGACTCAAGTAGGTAGTGTTAATACAATTTATTAAAATTTTGAATAAAGAAAATAAGTACTTCGTCTTACTTCGTCTCTTCCTTTGATAAAACGCTTGACCCCTAGTAATTTCATGAGAAGTAGTATCATCTCTGGTTATATCAGCCATGCTTTCTTCCTGCAAGGGTTTATTTTTAATTGTTTTCTATCGTTTGTTTAGACTCTAACAATTTTCTTCATCATCGCGGCTTAATTTTTTTCTATTGGTTGGTGTAGTCTTTTTAGGAAACAAATTAGAGTCACAATGTTCATGTTCATTGTTTGCGCGACAATATTTTTTGTTAGACATTTTTATTTCGCTTGCATCAAAGGAACTGGAGCTTCCTTGTATAGTCAAGCTTCTCCTGATGTTCCTAGTTGTTTTCTGCATTGTACTTGCAAATTAATAACCCCAAGCAACGAATTGGTAGTTGAGGAGAAACAAAAATATATGTACAACTATATTTATAATCCAACCAAGTAAAATAAATGCAAACGAAGAATATATGAATTAGGATTTCCAAAACACGCTATTACAAAAATTCAATCGCATAAAAATTCTTTTAAACGATCTTTAAAAGCAAAAAATGAAAACTGACCTCTTATGAAGAACCAATGAGAAGGAATGAAGCAACAGAACACCTGTTCAAAAATCCATAAAAGAAATATAGTTCGTAGTTCAAAATTGCATGCCTCTACAACACCAATATCATTATCAAGTGTAGGTAAAGATATTTGCAAGATTTAGATACATATTAAGATGCAATAGGGATTAACTTTTGATACATAAAATAAATCAATGTCTTTTTTCGTTTCAGGGATAAAAAATAAAGGTTGAGACTCAAAGAAATGAAATTAATTACAAACCTGATATCTCGTGTTTTCATTTTTTTTTTCACACAAGCTAACGTAAATCCAACAGAAGAGAGAGAGAGAGAGAGAGAGAGAGAGAGAGAGAGAGAGAGATAGAAAGACTTACTGATGAGTCAGAAATCGTATCCTTTCTATGAGTGCATCACAACCTTCAAAAAATACGTGGATATCAGTACAATTGTAAGAAAAAAGAATGAGAGAATCCACACTAAATAAAAAAATATATATAAAAAAAAAGAGAGAACTTGCCCTCTTTCCCCTCAAGTATGGATTGTATAATGATTTCAAGTATCTAGGTTGCTTATATCCTTGGGTATGGTTTGTGACTTAGTGTTTGTGGTGAAAGTGACTTAATTTTTTGTTGTAGGAAGAGGAGGTGGGAGGATTACCGCCAACCACTAACTCCCCCTATACCAAAAATTTATGGTTTGTGACTTAGCGTTTGTGGTGAAAGTGACTTAATTTTTGGTTGTAGAAAGAGGCGGTGGGAGGATTACTGCCAACCACTAACTCCCCCTACACCAAAAATATTTATAAGTCTATTCCAGTTCCTCAAACTTTGATCCAGATTCGGAAAATGCATCCTTAAATTCCCAAAAATTGTCATCATACCCAACATCTGGAGTACTGGATACTAACTTATTTTTAATTCAATGTCTTTCAGCGTTTTGCTGCTGTAATTGTGAGAATAAGGGAGCCTAAACTACAGCTTTGATTTTTGCATCTGGGAAGATGGTGAGCCCTCCCAAAAACTTTTTAGGATTGTATTTGCTGACAACAATATGATTTCATTTCAGCTGTTCATATTGTTGTAATATCATTATTGGAAGCGATTTGCTTTTGAATCTTTTTACTCCTATTCAGTTCCTTCTTTTGTGGAAAGTGTCTTTCTCCTTTAATTCTATGCCTGTTAGTGAGATATGATAAAACAGTTTATCTTACTTGAATCATACCCCAACTGATTGCGCTATTATCTATTGATGCGTTGCATCAAATTTAAAGATGATTATGTGTTTGTCAGAATGTGTTTGGAATTGTACATGATGAGTGTGTCAATTTTGGACAAGGATTGTCTGCCCTCCTTGTTCCCGTGCCCTCCCATGCCCTCTTGTTTATGTGGTCACGGTTAAACCACGTCAACATTTTATATTACTATTCATTTTTGTCTTATTATCTTTATAAAAAAAAACAATATAAAATGTTGACGTAGCTTAACCGTGACCACATAAAATAGGAGGCACGGGAGGGCACGGGAACAAGGAGGGCAGACAATCCTTGTCCGTCAATTTTTGGGTGCAATCAAGTAATGATATTGCTTATTTCAGAAAATATCCTTAACAGGAGAGCATTTTTTGGTTGCTAATTTTGACTATTGCATCTAAATTTAAGTGTGTGTTTGATTGGTTATGGTCCTTCTGGATTGCTTGTCATGTAAAAAATGTACAGTATGTCGATGCTTAAATTCCTAAATTTTGACGCTTAAGATATATATTTGGTAATGGACTGATCTTTTTATGAGCATGTTTATTTAATATTTACTGGTAATAAATTTGACCTTAAGTTTACTCATGTCACAACCCTGGTAACTACTGCATTATATTTTGTCGACCCTTTTCAACTTGATATACACCCTCTCTTTTCCCCACTCTCCCTTATTTATGATTTTAAATCTTGAGTTATGCACCCATCATACCTTGGATGCCTCTGGTTAAGATATTTAAATTTTAACCAGATTGGTATTAACATAGCAAAAGTGGCAGCGAGGAAGGTATCTGTTGAATGCTTACAGATTGGTATTAACATAGCAAAAAAGATAGTGATATATGTGAGTTTTCGTAACTTTTGACCCGATTTTAGGCATTTTAAGTTTGAAGCAGAGTGACAGTGGGTAAGAATCAACTAAAAAAATAAAGGAGAATCAGAAGTATTAAACAAAAAATATTACATGCCAATGAGAATATATAAATACACACAATATATTACCTTCCAAAACATTCACCTCTCAGAAACACCTTGAAATCCCCCACAAAGTTTTCCAATTTCCACCAGAATTGAGCTTCTTCCGGTGTTGAGAAGCCATCCCAGAAAACAGAAAGTAGAAGAACAAACACTTGGTCTGCACAAACTATTCAGATTAACAAAACTCAAAATTAGATTCCTTCTGGGTAAACCACACAAACCAAAGAAACACCAATAAAATGAAGTAGCTTTTTTCAACAGAACAAAAAAACCCCAAAACCAAAAACTTGAAAATCTAATAAAAATGAAGAACAAAGATTACAAATTAGATAACCAAAATTACTAAAAAGAAAAAAAAAATCAACATGCATCAAACACAAAACTAATCTGTAAAAGCGAGGGAATCCATTTGTAATATGCTTTTTGGTTTTGAACCTGAAGAATTTGATATTCTGACCAGCACACCGAGGAAAGGAATTAAGCCTAACGAAATTGAACCCAAGCCTCAGAAAATTGACTTGAGGTGTTTTCTGCAGTTTGATCGGTGCACACACAACCGGAATCAGCGGTCCGGTGGAAACTGAGACAGAGACAAAAATTGCGAGGATACAGTTGAAATAGGAACTGAAACACAAAGAGAACACGAAGCAGATTTTGACATATAATAGGTGTAGAAGGTACTTGTGGTGATGAGGAATAGATGATGATGATCTGGGTTTTTTCAGTTGGAAAGATCTGGAGCAAAGTTGCTGGTGAAGAAATCACGGAGGAAGCACGGAGGAAGGGATGACGAAGCAACGATTGAAGAGCGCGAAGTAGAGATCGAAGATAGTAGAGATGGAGAGTGATGGCGAAGCTGAGTGCGGGTTCCCGAAGAAATCGAGAGATTTCTATTGCACAGTAGGGGGAAAATGCCATTTTACTGTATAATGCATACAAAAAGCTAAATTTACAGAGCAACTCGAGGGCCAAAAAGGCATAACGCTGGCGAAGGAACAGTACCACGTTTTTCTCTTTGAGTATATACTAGAAAATTTTACCCACGCGTTGCTGCGGGATTTGAAATTGGTATGAAAGATTATCTTTGAAATATAATAGATTGTGTGATTGAAGATTAATACTATTTACATTGAAAACGTTGGAAAAACTTTTACTTATAAAAGATTTTACGATACAATCCAGATACAAAATATGGTAAATTTTGTTCTATCTTCATGCATTATGTTATGGAATGATATATATAAAACTAAGTTCCAGAATACGTAAACTTCATAACTTGGAAATTTTTTGACAAATTAATCAGATTGAACTGTGGGATAGCAAGGTCGCCTATAAAGTTGTGAAGTCGTGGAAGCATAAATGACAAATAACAAATGAGTTTTGAGAAATTATTCGACAAATGTCATTTTGCAAAATGCATCAAAGACGATTGGTATAAGATTAGCAATCATGAGTACTGTAACAACATCAACAAAATAACTATAAACCATAGTTGAACTGAACATAATTCAAATTTCGTTTGCAAAAACAAAAGAATAAAAAAAACAAACTTACAATAATTCAGCCTTCAATCCTGAAGCCCTACTCAAAGAGCCAAACTTGAATGCAAGCTTTCTGAAAATTTCCAAACAATATAGAAAAAAAGGTAGCACCCTAGTCAGAAATGAACCGAGGTGCGAGCTTTCTAAGAAACCCAGATGACAAAATCAACAAAATAGAATGGAAAAATGACTAACACTTTTAAGGCATGCTCGAATCTAGATCTTAAATTGGTGGTGGGTCGATTGTTGGTCACCAACTCTAAATTAAGAATTCATCAGAACCTAGAAATTTAAACAAAAAATTTTCCAAAATCAACATTTACTAAAAACCAATTACATGGTTATCATGCATGATGGCTTGTCAAAGACTGAATTAAGGAATGCACAACTTTACTTTTATGATTATTTTCAATGATAGCTAAAAGGTCAGATCCAAATGAAAATAAAAGTTAGGACTTCACAAAACCAATTAAAAATCTAATTCCAAAGTTACAAACACCCACCAAATGATTCAAGATAAAGTTTTAAACTCAAGGTCAGACCCAAATGAAATCAAAAGTTAGGACTTCACAAAACCAATTGAAAATCGGATTCTAAAGTTCCAAACACTCACCAAATGATTCCGGATAAAGTTTAAACTAAAAAACCCAACAGAAACAAAAGTATTGGTGTGAATTAACTGTATCTAATTGAAGAAACTAAAACAAAAGTACAGTAAATTATAGACCTCAAAATGTCAAGCAACTAAGTTCTTCCTCCGACGACCCAAAACTCTGAAAATTCCACACACAAAGAAAGGTAAATCCATTAGCAATTCATAGCTTTCAAAATTAGCAAAAACTTGGGCAACAATAAAGATGCGTTGACACCATCACTCTTTCTCCTTATGTATTTGAAAAGATATTTTATAAGCAGTTCATGTAGTCATTCTGATCATGTTGCATATAAATTCCTTTTCTACAGAGTTAAATATATGACAGTTTATGGCATCTGTTGAATAACATGGTTGAAAGATTTAAAATTGATACATTCAATTTTTATGTGTAAAACTAAAAAATATAGCTAAAGCTATTGGGTCTATATATCCATATCAATCATGTCATAATTGAATGTTTATTGATGTAAATAGATGATTTCAGTGATGTGATAACATGTTTCTTGATCGTATATGTTGAAGTTTGGTCTAAGTTGGATAAAAATCGACCAAAATCTTAATAAGAGACTCTTTTAACTTTTAACCAAAAAATGAGCACCACAATACTACACTTATAAGTATTATCATGCGCAAAGCACTGATTGCCACTTTTAGAGCAAGAACAATACTTTACCAAAAGAAAACAACAAAACACTCAAAACCCAAAAACAGAAACACAATTAGGACTCAAAACTCCTCAAAAACATGAGAGAGAGAGAGAGAGAGAGAGAGAGAGAGAGAGAGAGAGAGAGAGAGAGAGAGTGTGAGAGAGAGAGAGAGGAGAGAGAATAAAAAACAATATTATTTTTCACACAAACTCAAAATTGCTTATAAAATTACAAATCAAAACAAATGAAGGCAAATCCAAAATTTCCCTAAATTAAATCTAATTAGTTAAATGTTTGTTGCCCTATAAATGTCATTACACCTGACACAACTTGCTTTGAAGTTGATATTTTGGTCAATCTAGGGGAACATGAGAGACTGGTTTTGGAGCAGTTGTCATGGAGAATACCATCTCCCTGTTGAATGATCTAAAAAAAGACTTACAGCTTCTGGTGGCCATAATAATTTAGGAGGCCCTTTTCTACAGATTTTCTCAATAACTTTCCTTTTCGTAGCTGGTAAGATTACAACTCCAAGAGTTGCTCTAAAGAGATATATACAAACAAAATCAAACTAAAACTAAGCTATTGGAAGAAATTTAGAAAACACAAACACCACTACAACTCAGAGTTAAAGCCAATAGAAACCAAACAATAGAAGTTGAAAAAATATATGGTAATGAATCGAGAACGTCATCAAACTAACAGCAATAAAATATCATATAATCTGTCAAAAACTAAAAAAGAGAGAGAGGAAATTTCAAGATCTTGTAACATTGAGGCCTCATACAGTTGTAGTAATTATATATGGTTGATGCACTTGTTGCTTAATCAAATCCTTTGTCTGGCTAAAAAAAATAAAAATCTATAAATACATTCACGTCCAATTTATGAGAAATCATGGGAAAGCAAATACACTGATAACAGAATCATGAATATGAAGAACGTGCCAAAAAGAAAAAGAAAACTTTTTTATAGCGTGCCAAGAACATCCTCCTACTCCTAGCAAGTTTTTTATGGCATTATCCACTTCTCAATTCATAATTCAACCAGTAACTCAAACTCTATAGTGTATGAAAAAGTGATATCTTCGTTGATCACGATGATAGTTAAGAAGATTAAATGACGACAAATAAAGCATACAAATTTAGAAAAGAAAATGGTTCAAAATTGCCATAAGAAAATAGAATAGAGAAGCGAAAAAGGAAGAAAAAACCAAACAAAATTATTAGGTTTGGGATTTACCTTTATCTGAAAGGCCACAATCATCAAAGTCAAACACAAACAATCCAAAAAAAATTGTGGAAAATACCAATAAATGCTCAACTAAAAACGAAAGAAAATGTAGAATAAGTTTACTTGTTCTTCCCCTAATTAAACTGGAATACAATTCACCACTAATATTCTCTTCATCCTCTTCAGCCTGAAAATTTAGTAGAACATAATGATAAGAATCTAGCAGTATTTCATTGTTTAAAACCCAAATTCCAGAAATCATGAAAAATGGAAACTTTATATGGAAATTGAAGCTACCTGCAGATCAGCAGCAGCAAACGGAATCCAACGGCATATACATCAAAAGTGAGAGAGAGAGAGAGAGAGAGAGAGAGCTGAGAGATTAGTGAGAGAATCGATAAACAAAACCCCCAAAATCACAAAAGGAAATTTGAACATAAAACAAATTTGCAAATCCAAAATCACAAAAAAGAAATTGAAACACCCACACTGAGAAAGCTGTAAAACTCACCAGGAAACATTAGCTTTTCTGGGTAAAAAATCGAATCGAATTGAAGAACCGAGGAAAATTCTACTGGTTCAATGGTTTTTCCAGCAACAAAGCACCTTGTTTGTAATTCGAGAGAGGTTGGACAGCGAGAAAAGCCGATTTGGGAGCCAAAGAAAGCGAGGTTGGAGACCGACAGAACACAATCCATTCAGTTGCATAAAAAAGTTGTAGATGCAAGATTAGAAGAACTCACCACAAAACTATCCACTTTGAGACCAACAGAGGCGAAGAGAAGGGAGAGCAGACGACTATGAAAGAAGATAACCAAAAGAAATGGGAAAAAAAATCGACCAAAAGCAGTGAAAAGGAACTAAAACACAAAGAGAACACGACGACAGACGCATGGACGCCAAGGGCATAACCTTCTTGTCACTGCAAAAAGCAGGAAAGAAACCTATCGTTTTGGGTGCGTTTGGTACGTGGGACGGGACGGGACGGAACGGGACGAGGCGTTCCGTCCCGCGTTTGGTGCGCCAAAAATGGGTGGAACGGGCTGTTCCACGGGACAGATTTTGGGTGTTTTTGCGTTCCACCTCCCCCCCTGGAACGGGTTTGTTCCACGTCTGTGGAACACAATGTTTTACCATTTTAAGACAAATATACGCCATGTCTTTTTCAAAAATTACACCTTCGTTCCGTCCCGTCCCGTCCCGTCCTGTCCCGTCCCGTCCCGTCCCGTCTGCGTACCAAACGCACCCTGGTATGCAGACGGGATGGGACGGGACAGGATGGAATGAGACGGGACGGGACGGAATGGAGAGGGAGCAAACCCTCGGATGGAAACAAGGAAGAAGAAGAAGGAAACGGAGAAGTTATAATTTTGTGTTCCACGTCGTTCCAGGGGTAAGGCGGAGCGAAAATTCACCCAAAACTTGTTCCGTGGAACAGCGCGTTCCACCCATTTTAGGTGCACCAAACGTGGGATGGAACGTCTCGTCCCACTTCGTTTCATCCCGTCCCACGTACCAAACGATACCAAAAGGAACGGAAAAAGAATTTTGAAGGGCAATTTTGCCACTTTATTGTTAATGAATTGTAACATTGTGTTTAGGTTTTAGTATATATAAATATAATATGCTCAGATTTGATACAAATTTGAACCCCATTACAGTCAACAACAACCATGTCTTATCTCATTAAGTTTTTTTAGTGGAAGTAAGGTCAACTGTATTATTCTATAACACTATTATGCATGGTTTTGCGCAAGCCTTCTACTAGCTCCAAGTACTCCATATCTTTTCTTATAATAAATTTCAAAGTCTTTCTAAGTCTTCATCCACTTTTTTTTTTCCATGAGCTTTCGCCTCATAGTCATATCTTCTAACCGAAGCATCTGTAGGTCTTCGGTTCATGTGTCCAAATCATCTTAACTGATTTTCTTTCATCTTATCTTCAATTGTGGCCACTCCCACTTTAATTCGGATATACTCGTTCTTAATCATATAATTTCTCGTGTGCCCACACATCCAATGAAGCATTCTCATCTCCGCTACATTCATTTTTTGCATGTGTTGCTTTTTGAACACCCAACATTTCGTGCCATGAACATCGATGGCTATATTGCCGTCCTATCATTCTTCTTGAGTTTTAGTGGCATACGATGATCACACATCATAACCAATGCACTCTTCCATTTTATTCATCCAGCTTGTATTCTATGGTTGAAATCTCTAATTGTTGAGCACAGAATCTCAATTCATCTCCTACATCGAATTCAGATCAAAACCCAATCCATTTAATCATGTCAACTGTACTAAGTAATCTTTGAGAGAAGTTGAAGAAATCACAAAAGTTGAATAGAGAGAAGAAACTGAATAACCGTTTTTCATTTTCACTCAATTAATGGTGCTATAATTACAATGTACAACTGAGAGTATTTATAAATTGCAACAGCATACACTCATATAATTACATTAAGACACATCCAATTGGAGAAAGTTGAGGTTCTAACATAAAAAATAAATAAAAAATAAAAAAAAGGGCAATATAGGGAGTAGCCCAATTATTTATAAGCACATGCAAGATTTCTCATTTCCCCAATATGGAATTCACTCTCAACACGCCCTTCACGTGTGACGAATTTTCAATCATAACTATGGACAACATAAATAGGGTGACTTGGAACACGGGTGGTCGTTGAGCTTCATACATGGAACACTTGCTTTAATACCATGAAGAAAGTTGAGGTTCCACAATAAAATCAATTGGCAAAATGGGAGTAGCCCAACTATTTATAAGCACATGCAAGGTCCGCCGTTTCCTCGATATGGGACTCTCAATACGCCCCATCACATGCAAGGAATTTTCAAGCATAACTATGCACAACACAAATAAGGTGACGTGAAACACGTGTGACCATTGGGCTTCATACATGGATAATATGCTCTGATACCATGAAGAAAGTTGAGGTTTCATCATAAAACTAATTAGCAATATGGAGAGTAGCCCAACTACTTATAAGCACATACAATGTCCCTCATTTCCCCAATATGAGATTCACTCTCAACATCAATAACATAATAACACATATCATAATCCTAAGTACACACTCTATCAAATTAAAGGTCTTAACCGTTAAACCATAGTCAAGCTTTGCAGCTGAAAGGTGCCTTCCAACAGTACAAATGGTCTTGGATTCCTAGATCCGCTAATTTGGTGGCTGACAGACTTATATCTGTAAGGATTTCGAAGATGAGCAACTATACTTGGGTCGACAGACCCCCCCCCCCCATCTTTGATTGTATATATTCTGAACAAGGATGGTCTACCTTGCCCACATTAAGTCGAGTCTGGATGGAGGGAGTTAGGGTGACATAATGTTGTTGCTTGTGTCGTTCCCTGGCTTTGTTCCTCTTTTCTTTTTTGGTTAGTTTTCTGTTAGTCCTTGATGTGGGCTTTCCTTTTGTTCTTGGCTTTGCCCTAGTGTAGTTCCAGTTTACCAAAAAAAAAAAAACAATATGTCCATTTGCAAACCCCCACTTGATATGCACATGCACAATCTTAATTTGTTATGCTTGAGAAGCAACATGCTCGCCTTTGTTTCTTGGTGGGCACAACAACCATGTTGCATGGGGTGCGGGTTCCAAACTCAACTGTTGGTGGTATGGGTGTGGTAATCTGCGACTCTAATGGAAGCTTTATTAGGGTTGCTTCATTTGTTTTCCAAAAGGTGTTCTCTCCTGCTCAAATCAAAGTGTTGACGATTAGAGTTGGTTTAGAACTGGTTATCGAAGGGGGTTTACAAAATATAGTTTTTGAAAGTGATTCACTTCAGATTGTTTTTGCATTGAATGATTCTTTTACTGATTCGTCGACTGTTGGACCTATCATAGAAGATGCCAAACCCTTTATGGAAATGATTGTTGAAGATTCTATTACCCATGTTCGCCAAGATGCCAACTCTGTAGTCCATAGAATTGCTAGGTTTGCTCTTCATTCGGAGGGTAATTGTACTTAGTTTGGTCATCTTCCTTTATTTATATGTGATATTCTACAAGAGGACCTCATTTTTCCTTGTACTGTTTAGCCTAGTTTATGGCCTTGGAATGAAATATCTCGTCTTTTATCATAAAAAAAGAACTATGTTGCCCTTCATTGTATTATCAATTAGTTAACATGCAACTTCAATTGAACTAATCAAATTTTATAAGAGAATCGATAGTGATAGATTACAATTTTTTAGAAACTCAATTAATGAATTGGTAAGGGAAAGACTCAACGTGTTGCATGTGTCCAGTTTGTAATAATACAACGTCTAAATAACGTGCAAATAAAGTATAGGGGGTGCCATTGATAATACAAAACACTCAAACAGATAAATTGCAACATAAGCATGAACATATTTATCAGTGAATGTCATATATATACTAGGTGAGGAGTGGCTAACAGGAACGACGCTTTGGCCGAGTGGTTAAGGCGTGTGCCTGCTAAGTACATGGGGTTTCCCCGCGAGAGTTCGAATCTCTCAGGCGTCGTCAATCTTTTTCCAGTTTTTTCTATTTTTTTCGGTCAATTTTATTTGTTCATTCTTGTTAAAATAGAACCTTAGCCCGGTTATCAAGCCCAAAAACCAATAGCTAGTCCATGAATCTTAAAAAGTGGGCTTTGTATATCTAATTTTTATCTTTGAACACCTTATTTCTTTAGATACCTAAATATTTTTTTAAAGGAGACAACTAGTAGTAAACCACGTTGTCCACCTCTTTCGATGACCGGAATTTGAGAAGACTTACAGAGGCATTTCAGTTTTTTTCTGGCTACTAGTTTGGCTTCCATATCAGGTTTCGAACTTGAAACCTCCACTTTTTAGTTTGAATGAGGCCTTACAATTCGCCTTTTACCAGCTACCAACTCATGGTTTTGGACACTCATGTAAATTTATAATATTTTTAAATTATTGCAACTAGAAAATAGAGAAAAAAAATTGGCACAACCATTCAACCTGCTCTGCCATACCCTTTCTCTTTCTTCTTCTTCTGCATCTCATCATTCTTTATCAAAAACAGAAAATCTCAGTCCAGTCCATACCCCATGTCCATCTCTGGTGAGTGCCATTAGGGGCTTCACTGCATATGGGGTTGACAAGATCCACAGCAACCGCTGCTTAGAAAAGGACGACGCCATTTTCTAGACTCTCATTCAAGCACCCTCTGAAATCCTTATGGCTTGGAGCACCAAGAGGAGGTGGTGGACCCACCTACAATGGGATGGCTCTTGACGATGCCGTCCCCTTGCCCTCTAAGGAGGAGAAGGAGAAGGAGGAGGAGCACCATAGTCCATAGTGCGACCACGGCGTCGGACGCCCAAAGTGGGAACTGGGTTTTAAAGATTTTACACGTGAGGTCTCTCTTTCTGTACCCAGGAGAGAGGAACAACACGGAGCAAGAGTGGCGACGTTGCATAGCTTCCTAGGGAAGATGAAAACACCGTGGACGGTTGACTCCGAGAGAGAGAGAGAGAGAGAGAGAGAGAGAGATGGGTGGTGGCTGCAACACCCTTTCTCCGTTCATTATTTTATTTTATTTTTAAACTGCTAATAACTATTACCTAAAATTTAGTTGGGTATTTTGGTAATTTTATGATGGATACAATGGTTTTTAGAATAAGAGAACTTCAATGAAAAGTTCTCGGTACTGTTCACTTTAACGAAAAACCATATTTTTACACTAAAAAGTCAATCATGTTATTATTCACTTTACCCTTTATTTTGTCATTTTCATTAAAATTCAAAGTTTTCAAACCATTTTCATTAGTTTTCCCTTAAAATAAAGAAAAACTTGTGGCCCATAAAAAAAAAAAGGTGTACAAAGAACCACTCAACTTAAAAATTATTAGAGTATATTGTCGATTTTCTACTTAATTATCATGTGAGTGAAAACGTTCCTAAACTATTTTTCGTTGAATTAAGTCCTTAAAGTCATTAGAAACTATCAATTTCATCTTTAATATTCTATTTCTTTTTCAATCAATATAAGTCATGTGACTTGCAAGTGGTAATATCGTCATTTTCTCGTCCATAAACTCTTAATAATATCGTCATTTTCTCGTCCATAAACTCTTAATATCTGTATATAGGTTGCGAATCTAGCTTTTAATTTACTTTTCAAGTTTTAACTCCATTCACTATTTTCTCGTAAAGTTAAGTTTTTAAACTCATTAAAAATAGCCAAATTACCATTAAAAAAGTATCACATTCAAGTGACTTGACTTAATTGATTAATTAATATTTAAATAGAATAGCTTTGAGTATTATAGCAAGGATAAAATTGACAAGTCCTAATAAGTTTAAGGACTTATTTAGAAAAAAAAAAGTTTAAAAACTTAATTTGTACTTAGGTAATAATTCATGAACCAAATTGACACATCATATTTATATGCCACATGGTTTGCATAAAAAAAGATTAGGTTTATTACACATAGCATCCATCTAGTTTATGATTTGTAAAAGTTAGTACCATATTTATTAAAATTGACAATTACCACTCTAAGTTACAATTTTTTACACACTGTCCTTTTTTTTTTGGATCAAAGTGGATAATTTATTACCAAGAACACATATTATAGACAAAGTATGGTCCAAAAACAAAGTAAGCATAAGATGAACCATAAATCAAAAAAGGGCCCAAAACAATTTTGCAGCCCAACACACAAAAAACAACAAAAAGGAAAATAACCGTATTTTGTGACGATATTCGTTGTTGTGGTGGTTCTAGGAGGATGTTGCAACCTCTCTCTTACACTATATGTCCCTTGTAATATTCAAATAAGTGGGATAGCAAACCCGGCCCACAAACCTCCGTTGGGATGAGGTGAGCATACAATCGATATATAGCTTCACCAAGCTTCCCTTTCCGACTCCGGTATGTGAAGAGTGTGAGGAATGTGTATGTATACAGTGTAGGGAGACATGATAATAGCGGAAAGTATATTAAGAATTGAAAAAGTAGAGGTTGATTTCTTTGGCTGCATAAGACCATTTTCAAAGGAGATGTCAAATATACCAAATAGGATTAAAAGACATTCAAGTGTTCTCCAATAGATATGCCATATATGATGTGGCATGTGAGTCATTTGACTTCTTACTTTCTAGCTGCATTTTTTGACAGCAAACAAAAAAAGAGTCAAATATATTTAATTTAATTTTTTAATGCATAAGTCCCATTAACAACCAATATAATACAAACCAAAACTAATTTTGATTATTTTTTAATAGTTAGTGTAACTCTAGGCCCAATAAAATAAATATTTGACACATCTATTGGAAAAGAAAAAGATTTGGCACTTGTATTCAATTTGTTACATCAGCCATTAAATAAAATTTTAACATACTATATTTGACATATCTTTTAAAAATGCTCTAATAGATCTAAAAAAGAAAAAACATAGTAGTGAATAGGAATCCCCTGGGTGGGTGAGTGGGTGGTTTGGATTAGGCCTAAGATACTGTAGGCAGATGCGACAATGGAGGGGAAGAAAGAGTGAATTTTCATTTTTCTTTTTTACTTTTTAAAATATTAAAATATTTTTAGTGTTATTCTGCACACATGGCTATGACATGGAATCACGCTAAAATAAGTGGGCACCAATTTTGCCACATCAGCAAACTTAACAGAACTTTTATAAATTGACGGGAATTGAGTTTTATAAAATAAAGTGAATTTGAGGTAGAGTTTCACCAGGCATAACAAAAAATAAAGAAAACTAATGAAAAATACTTGAAAATTTTGAATTTTAACGATAAAGACAAAATAAAGGATAAAGTGAATAGTACCAAGATTAACTTTTTAGTATAAAAATAAGTGAAAAGTACAAAAAGTTTTTCATTAAAATTTCCCAAAAAATAAGCATATATTGTAATCTTCTCATCCTTAATAGAAATGTGATAATAATAATATAATATGATACTGCGGACCATAGTAATGACCTACGTGAGAGTCATTGTATTATTAGGAGGTTACATTAGTATATGTGCAGGCATTACACATTATATTATACAAAGGAGTTTTTTAAACAGTGGTAAAATTTAAAAATAGTTTTTGTTATTCAATGGTCGATTTAATTTGTTCGTATCTTATATTTTGATCTCAAATTCTTCAAGTTGCTATCGCTTAAGATTTACAACCCCATATATATAAAATTATAAATTAAAAGTTCACATTGGTTGACATTGTCCAATTCCAAAAAATAAAATTAATACCGACTTCTGCTTGTGGATATGAACTCAAATTACCTACTACCTTCTTTTCTATCCCAAAAAATAAAATAAAATAAAATTATAACATTGGTTGACATTGTCCAATTCCAAAAAATAAAATTAATACCGACTTCTGCTTGTGGATATGAACTCAAATTACCTACTACCTTCTCTTCTATCCCAAGTGATAGCGATGTTTCGTTAAAAGTTACAACATGATTACATAAAGCATGACATATTGGATGCATTTTTTCTAGTGATCAAAACTTCGATCTGAAGGGAGTAAAGCACAACAAAGAACATAATAAATCTTTTATATGGCCCCACAAATAACACAATACACAAGAACAAGAGGTGCAAATTTGCCATTATAGATCAATGATGCAAGATTCGAGATCGAGGAACACAGAACCATGACGGAAGTGACGCCAGACAACAGCTTGGCGGCACAATCAAACACCAATTACAAAACCACCAATTCATCTCCATAGTTAAAAACAAGGTAGCGTGTTTGGACCATCAACAACATCACCGTACCTCAAACAATCCGCATTACCACGACCAAAGCAAGGAAACCCATTGCCATTCCTGCCATGGAAGGCTTCATAGCCATAAATCAAGCCATGATTCCGCCATATGGTCACGCCACCACAACCATAATACCACATAAAACCCCATGAATTAATCTAAATTTGGAAGAAAGCGTAAATGAGGTGTTCGAGCAGGAATTTCGGCTAAGAGGATCCCTGGCTTGAGCACACAGCTCCACGAGGAGTTGGCATTTTGGTTGGTTGTCGGGCTCCTGCTTGTTGAGAGATTGCAAGTTGAGGACATAGTTAGTTCTGAAATGTGCCTTTGTGGGGCCTTAGGTGTAGGCCTTGAGGCTCGCAATCAAAACTAACTAAGTGCTTAGGCTTGCCACTGCCATCTCAGTATGGCAGATGTAGAACAAGAGTATTTAAGTTGATTACTTGCGCTCCAAGTTATTCTGACTTCTTGTTATCAAAGGATTGTCGTAGATAAGTTAAGTCTACATTAAATTCTTTTCTATGCCTTGAGATTAAGGACTTTTAGTTTGTTATCTTGTATGGTTTTAAAGGGTGGAAGTCCTAATCTGAATAAGCCATCAGTTTAGTTTCCATTCAGTCTTTTGTGACAGTAAAACCACTAAGTGAACCAGATCTGAGAACTAATAGAACTTTTGATTATCAAATGATTGGAAATGACTTGAATACATACTGGAGAACACATCATAATACTAGATCTATTAATTGAAAACAAGACAAAGAGAGTCGGGCAAGATTTCACCTTGTCGGGCAAGGTTGAACGTCTTGCAGCCTCTTTTCTTTGTGGTTACAGAGGGTCGTGTGCTAAAAGGGGACGGATGGTAAACAAGTTTACACGAGGGGATCAATACTACAACATCTAGATAAGGTAGCAGAGCTTTTGCACCGGACAAAAGATGTCCTACTAAGGGAACTATTGCTAAACATGGGTTGGTAGGTACGAACTGGCTTGAGAGCAGAGTTTGTATGCTTATTTGTTTGATTGGTTGAGTGTCCTTGTCTCTGGACCCTGTCTTCCCTTTTATAGGCATTTTGTCTTGGCTGTTGCAGGCCTTGCCCGAAAGCAATTCAGTGAGTCATCATTTTTTTTACATGTCCTGCCATTAGAAAGTGTTTTTGGGCTGAGAGTATGTTGATTTCCATCGGTTGTCACTTCTCTTGTAAGCACATAGCCTTTGTATTAATGAGGAGTCATCATATTGTCCTGAGATGGATGACTAGGCTTGGTGCTGGGCCTTGGGCAAGTCTCCTTATGTTAGTTCATTTGGGCTTTCTTTCCTTTAAGTCCAAAGTTCAAATATTAACCCAAATAGTGCCCTCTTTAATCATTGTTGAGTTTTTGGCCCAAGACGCTAATAATGATTAAATAGCCGCCCACGCCTTTACTCGGGACTCGCACCGTTTCAAAGCAACCGTTGGTTAACAAGGACATTTGCACTAACCCACGAACTCTGCCATTAATTATTTGTTCATTATATAATCCCCGTTTAACTCTATTGGCAAAGCACCATAGCAATTTTAAACTTTCGAATTCCTAGCATTCATAAGTCCTTCACCATTTCCAAAAATTTCCCATTCTTTTACTCCTTTATTCTTCTGCTTCCTCCTCCAACTTTCTTAGATGACGCTAAAAACTATCTTCACTTAATTTCCCTACAGGATTGCTGAGGGAATTTCCACCATGCGTTGTTTGTTCAACGGTTTTCATCACCCTTGGGCTGATCTGCACATTGAGCTCTCCCTTGAGAAAAGATGAGTTCATTTCTTGGGACCAAGGCCATTGGGCAGGGCCGTAGATGTTACCCATGACCGGTAATTGGTCTCCATAGTATCCTTAGAAAGGCATACTGCATCCAGCTTTTGTTTCAGGACTTCTATGACATTGAGGAGTAGCTAAGCAGCCTTAGTCGCACTGGTAGATTCCACTCGTGTCGATATTCACACACCCAGACTTCCCCGTAAGTTCTGCTTTCTTGATCACTTCATCATCATAGGTGTATGCTTCGGGATCAATTACCATGACTTTGTCGGCCAAAAAACCTCGGTTGAGCTTGTGGACAAAGGCTCAGAAGATTTGAAGAAGTTAAGACAGCAAATGGAATTTGGATACGCTGGAACATATTTAGCTAATAATAACATTGTTTAGGAGGAGTCGGGTGAAATGTAGACCCACCATTGTATGATAGCTGCCTTAGTCAAGGATGTAAAACTATTGAGCTAATTTTGATGTAACTTTCAACGTTTACTAAAATGAAAATGACTTCTTCAATTCCTTTTGGCTTGCCTTCTTTTCTTGAGACCCAAATATGATGAACACAAAATTGCCTTTAGATTTTATGTAATGCTTGTACTTCTTTAATGTAACAATCTCTAACATCCCACAAGGTTGGGTGATACTTCTTCAAGAATTTAGTATTAATTGGATGCCTCTGTAAGCTTCCCTCCAAATCTGCTAAGTAATATCCCCATTTATCCAATGCTTAGTGAATAATGAAAGGACTTTCCCAAGACAGGCTCTACTTCCCAAAGCCTATAACTTGAGCTCCCAAAGGCAGAATTGCCTTCCATACTAACTCTCATTCTTTGAAATTCTTCAACTTCACCTTTTTATTGTATGCTCGGGTAACAACCATCTTCCCCTCTTGAATTTTATTTAGAGCTTCAATTCGGGCTATATCCAAATCTTCAACTCCTTGACACATAGCTTGAATGTACTATTCACTGTGTAGCCTGAATTGATTCCGAATTCTAACAGAACTTACATTAATCTCCATGGGGAGCACAATATCTTACCCGAAGGTTAGGACATAAGGTAGTTCCAGTTGCTGCCCTCTTGGAAGTCCTATAAGCCCACAAAGTATCTCCCAACTTCTCATGCCATTTCTCTGGACTCTTGGCCACCATTCTTTTAAGAATGTTCACCAAGATCTTGTTGCTGGCTTCCGATTGACCGTTTGACTGGGGCTAGTAAGGACTAGACTAAACCATCTTTATCTTAAACTTACTTGCAAACTCTTCCACTTCTTTTGAAATAAAAGATGGTCTGCGGTCTATAACAATTGTCTCGAACACCCCAAATCTATGTAAGATCTTAGTTTCAATAAACTTCTTGACTGCAGTTGAAGTGATAGTCTTCACAGCTGAAGCTTCTACCTACTTGGTAAAGTAATCCATTGCTATGATTATGAACGTGTGTCCTTTGCTAGAAGCTAGGTAAAATTGCCCAATGAAGTCCATTGCCCATCCTTTGAAGGGCCAAGGCTTGCCAACAGGGTTTAAGGGTACCGAGGGCACATGTTGGAGAGGTTCATGTCTCTGGCATTCTTCATAAGCTTTGCAGTTCTTTTCCATCTCGAGCCAAAAAATAGCCATATCTTCTAAGCAACCATCTCATTTTAGTTCCAGCTTGATGTGCACCATAGATTTCTTCATGTATTTCGGCCATTACCCTCATTGATTCATCCTGGCCTAAGCACTTCAGTAGAAGTCCATCTGGAGTCATTCTTAACATCGTTTTATCCCACATGACATACTTAGTCGCTTGTCGTCTATTTTTCTTGCTTGTGGGGAAGGATGGATCTTTTAAATACTGAATAATAGGTGTCCTCCAATCTTCCATCTCCATTTCTTCAGTCATTACATCCATGCTGAATCCTCTTTCAAAAATAGAAGGGAGATTTCTTTTCTGAACTTCTATATCCCCTTCAAACTTCCTTTCTTGGATTTGTGCTCTAGAAGCTAATTGTGCCATTTCATTGGCAATTGCATTTGATTCTCTAGGGATGTAGCTGATTAATATTTCAATGCCCTAATAACTTAACAACTGAGTGGCCGCTAAGTAATAACCGGCCATGGCGATGTGTCTGCATTTGTATTCTCCATTTAACTGATTGATCACCAGCTCTGAATCACCAAATACCTCAACTTCAGTTGCCCCCAAATCTATCAAGATCTCTAAGCTAATTATCAATGCCTCATACTCTGCCTGATTGTTGGTAGTCTCTTGATAATCTAGGATGAATGAATAACAATGGTGAGTACCTCTGGGATCAATGATGACAATCCCAACTCCAGCAGCATTCTAAGTGCAAGAACCATCAAAATACAGTCTCCAAGGAGTAATCCAAAGGCTAGTTATCCTTTTTATCACTTGTTGGATCCATTCTTCCTTGCCCGAGAAGGCTTTGCTTGGCGAGATCCACACGCTGGCCACTTTCAGAGTTCCTGGGACGTTGATAATCTCTTTTTGGGACTCCTGGTGCTCAGCTAAGAAGTATGCAATTGCTTGTCCCTTGATTGCTCTTTGAGGCACATACTGAAAACTGAACTCGGATAATGTTAGAATCCATTTTCCAATCCTCCCAATTAGCATTGGTTTTGACAGCATGTATTTGATCACATCAGTCTTGGCAATAATGTGGATGTGGCAAGGTAACATATAATGTCTTAGCTTGCAGGCAGTGAAGTATAAAGCCAAACACAACCTTTTTATCGGAGTATATCTTGTTTCTACCTCAGTAAGGATCCTACTAAGGTACTATATGGCTTGTTCCTTCCCACCCTCATTGTTTTGGGCCAGCAAGCTTCCTATTGACTTCTTTGAAGCAAAAATATAAAGCTTTAAAGGTTTCATTCTTTGAGGCAGCATGAGCACTGGTGGAGAAGTCAAGTAAGTCTTTATGCTGTCGAATGCCACTTGATATGGTGGGCCCCACTCAAATTCCTCTTTGTCCTTCAATCTTAATAGAGGAGTTAGCGGCTGAAACTTGCCCACCAAGTTAGCAATGAATCTCCTTAAGAAGTTGATATTACCCAGCAACCTCTGCTTTTATTGGTAGGAGGAGGTGTCTTCATTATTACCCGAGCTCTGTTTTTATCGACCTCCACCCCTCTTTAATGAACAAGGAATCCTAAAAAGTTGCCCGACCTTACCTCAAAAGCATATTTCTTAGGATTCATCTTCAACCTATGGATCCTTATTCTCGTTCAGGCTTGTCTGAGGTCTACCAAGTGTTGTTCTTCAATTTTAGATTTTACCATGATGTCATCAATGTATACTTCCATGATATGGCCAATTAAGTCATGAAAAATGGCATTCATTGCTCTTTGATAGGTTGCACCGGCATTTTTTAGCCCGAATGGCATTACCAAGTATTCATATGTTCCAACATGACCCGGACACCTAAAAGTTATTTTATGTATATCTTCTTCGGCCATCTTTATCTGATTATAAATGGCATTCCCATCCATGAAAGATAAGACTTTGTGTGCATTTATGGATAAGTCGGCCATGGATATGGGGTATTCATCTTTAGACGTGGCTCCATTAATGTTTCTATAGTCAACACAACATCTAACTGCATTAGTTATAACTTTTAATACAGGTACAATGTTGGCCAACCACTCGACATATTTGGCAGGCTTAATAAATCCAGCCTTCACTAGCATCTCGATCTTTTCTTTGACCTTTTCTTTTATCTTTTTTGACATCTTCCATAGTGCTTGCTTGACAGGTTTAAACCCCTCCTTAATAGGCATCATGTGTTCTACTAATGTTGGATCTAAACCTGACATTTCGGTGTAATGCCAAGCAAAACAGTCTTTAAATTCATGCAGAAGACGGACAATCTTTGCCTGATCCTTGGTTTCCAACAAACCATTAATCTGCACACAAAAATTCAACCAACTCTGGACTCTCGGGCAGATCCTATGACCCATTCAGATCATACATACATTCAGCCATTTGTATGGCCGTTTCTAACTCATTTCCAAAAAAAAACTCTTCTCTACTCTGGCTGCTTGAAGTTTTTTTGTTCCAATCTTTTTCTTCCTTGGCTGAGTTATCCTTATCTTGTTTTCTCTTTCTCCCATACACCAATAGTCTTTTTATTAAAGACCTAACTGCAACCACTTGGTCCTTCATTTTCTATTATGACATTACTGGTGTCGGAGAGTTGGGATGATATGGGGCCGATTCCATTCTTCCCTTGTAAGAGATAATCCTTGCTCTAGAAGTTTTTGGGTCGTCACCTTAGTCGAGCAGTCGTTCTCATCAGCTCCTGAACATTGAAGAATCCCAACACTGGGATTGTAGAAGTTGGCTTCTGCAACGTTGGTTGTAGGGAGGAATGGTCGTGATTTGACTTCCACTATCTCCCAAAATCCAAGTTTTGCTTCCCCTTCTTTATGGTAGACAGCCACTTGTTGGTGTAAGGTAGATGACACAGAGAGACTCTGATGAATCCAATCTCTGCCCAGTAAAGCTTCATAAGTAGAAGTACTGTCTACAACAAAAAAGGCCAGCATGATTTGTTTACAACCCAAGTCAACTTCTAATAGCAGTATCCCATGAGTCCTAGTGATGGCTCTCAAGAAATTAGAAACTGTAAGATTTGTAGGGATGAGATCATTCTCACTTCTGCACACTTTATTCATCTGCTTGTATAGCAGCATATTAACCGTAGCTCCACCATCAATCAAGATCCTTTTGAAGGGTACTCCTTCCAGATGAGCAGTTACATATATGGGTTTGAGATGGTTGGTTAGGGCCAAATTCGAGCGGCTGAAAACCATTATGTTAGAATATTCCTTCTTGAGTTCTTCCTTAATTGCTCGAGCAAACCCGTCTGGCTGAGTTCTTCTTGTCTTGCTTCTTCAACACTAACATATGCCATCATAGGTTCTGTCGTCAAGTAATCACCCTCCGTTGTGGTGGGTTAATCATGCTCATCGCAAAACATGGAAGATAAAACATGTGTCATATTTACGTGGAAGTTGATAGGCCTAGGTAAATCCTCTCTCTTGCCTCGGATATGCTCTATGAACTCATCTAACCAATCTTGTGCTTTTTTTGGTAGCACTAGTTCTGGCAAACCTCATTCCTGAGTTGTGCCAAAATTCTGTACTTGGTCTATATCTTCACAAAGGGTATCAACCAATAATGGTGAGAGTATCCCCATTTCGGGTGAGATAGTTCCAAAACAAATTGGCTCTGGGCTCCACCTCGGGGTTGGTATCATCACCATATCCTCTTGAGCCCTTCTTAGAATTCTGTATTTCCCAGGATAAGGAGTTTGTGGCACATGTTCTCGTTCCCCTTCGGTCTTGTTATTGCCCTTCTTCACCTGTTTTTTACTCCTCCAATGAAGTTCATTTCTCCATCCATGAGGCACACTCTTAAACTTTACATTCTCTAAGGTTTCTGAAGCAGTTGGGACTTTCAATGAGTTCATGTGGGTCTTATGCTGCCTTTGGACCCTTTTGATCATAGAAACTCCCATTTTTTTGATAAACCTCATATCCTTTCAAACTATATACCATTTCCGCCAGAGTCGGGTAGGTTTCTTCTTCGTGACCTGGTTCACTGTCCTCCATTTCATTCTAATATCTTCACTGGTATAACTTGGCTGGGGTAGCTTCACATCTACCCATCTTGGTATCTTGGCCTCAATGTCTTCCACTTCTTCAAAAGCTTCGTAATTTCTAAACACTTATGATAAGCCCTTTGGTTGAGAGTCTCATCCCAACCTTTGGAAGACATTCCTTGAGGTCTCTTTTTCATCTGTCAGCAATATACTTATGTGGGCTTCTAGTTCTTCTTTCTCTCTTCTTTTGATCAACTTTTGATCAATGATGGCTTCTGCTGCTGGTACTTCCAACTCACACTTACATTGGCATTTACTACACAACAACACTAATTTGATTATGGCTGCTTTAAGCTTCTCGGGCAACTTGATAGCTCTTTTAGTTGGCCTTGCCTCATTTATGCCTTCACCTCTCAAGTAGCTTTCCATTTCCCATTCTCAGCCCATGTCAAGTTGATCATGTTTATTGGGGTTTCTGGAAAATGATCAGTATCAACCATCATATTAGCCTACAATTTTGCCAGCAACAACTTTCCTTTGACAATGAGGTCTTATATCCAGTCTCTGAACTAGACACAGTTGGTAATGAAGTTGTTGAAGATGTAGTCCAGCTTGCAATACTTTTTTCCCCTTAATTCCTCGGGCTTAAGTAGTTTTTTGGTGTTGTCGGGCACAATCACTCTTGCCTGCACCAATTCTTCATAAATCTGTGATGCCTTGGTTAGATCAAAGGAATAACTTTGATACTTGTGGGGTTTCATTGGTACAAATACATCGTCATTCATAACCATCTTCTAGTCTTTAACCAGCTGGATCAATCATTTCACTATCAAAGGCTTGAAGGGAGTGGTTATCTATGCTGCACACATATCAATTCTATCTCTTCCACAACCATCATTCTCTTTTGGCTCAATCCTTTCGAACTCCATTTGATGAATGACAACCTTGTTTTTGTAGAATGGGGGTGCTTTGGAGGAATGTTTTAATTGCTGTTCCTCGATAAACAATTTCTCATACTTGGTGGCAGCAATCACCAGTTCTTACAACTCATTAAACTGCACATCATAAAACTTCTTCTTTAAGGGCAGCCTCAAGACATTCTGAGCAATAGCTATAAGCTGGACATGGTTGATAGGAAACTGGCATCTCATCCTTGTCTTCCTAAACCCCATCATGAAGTTATCAGTATATTCATGCTCGTATTGCTTCACCTCAACCAGATCATTGATGGTTATCTCTGGCTTCATCCTGTAAAACTGCTTGTGGAAAGCCATCTCCATTTGCCCCCAGTTAGCAATAAAATTTGGGGGTAAAAGATAATATCATTGAGATGCTAACCCTGTCAATGAATTCCCAAACAACCTTAATTTATAGTTAGAATTATCTTCAAATGCCACACAATAGTTGGAGAACTTGAAGATGTGATCCCTGGAGGACATATTGTTATCTTCTTTGCTGAATGTTGGGAATGCGGGCATCTTGAAGTTAAGAGGAAAAGGATTTTGCTCATCAACGAACTCCAGGTAAGGCTTCTGATAGGTGACCCTAAACAGTAGGCGAGCTTGTGGCTGAGGATTTCTCACCACCATCCTTCTTAACTCAGCCAACTCATCTCTGAGTTGCTAATTGGCTGTATTATTAGGTGGGGTATGAGGAAGTTCCCCCTTCGGGCTACGATCGTTGCCCGAGTTAATCTCATTTCTTGCTTTGGGCTTCATACATGTCGAGCAATTCTACTTCCATAATTTCTTCCAACACCAGCTAAATAATTATAGATCTTTCCTTGTTCTTTCCTTTATTCCCCTTTTCCTCAAGTAAAAGAAACAGAAGAATACTTGCTCCATCACAGGGCTGGCTTCTTTCATTATCTCTCTAGTACAATTATTTTATGGGGTATAGTACACTAGATCTAGCCTTCTTTGCAGATTCCCTGTTAGGAACAGAGTCTGCTTACTTCCCCTCTGGTTTCTAGAGAGACACATCTACCATGGTAGCCTGCAGGTCTTCATTTGTGACCTTTGCTCTTGATTTCTCAGAAGGCATCGGGCTTTCCATCAAGACAAGTCCTTGTAGATCTTTGAGGAGATTAGCCATGTTTGATCTTAGTATATACTGGGGTGGTTTTTGTTCTGCTTTCCACCTGAAGGTTTGCTCTTTCCTTCGTCTTTTTGGCATACAAGACTTGTGGTCCCACTGAGCGTGCCAAAAGTATGTTCGGGCAAGAATTTCGTTGGAGATGATCCATGGCTCGAGCATGCAACTCCCCGATGAGTTGGTACTTTGGTTGGTTGTCGGGCTCTTGCTTGTTGAGAGACTGCAAAAGGATGACATAGTTAGTTCTGAAAGGTGCCTTTGTAGGGCCTTAGATGTAGGCCTTGAGGCTCGCAATCAAAACTAACTAAGTGCTTAGACGTGCCACTACCATCTCAGTATGGCAGATGTAGAACAAGTGTATTTAAGTCGATTACTTGCGCCCCAAGTTATTCTGACTTCTTGTTATCAAAAGATTGTCATATATGGGTTAAGTATACATTAAGTTCTTTTTTGTGCCTTGAGATCAAGGACTTTTAGTTCGTTATCTTGTATGCTTTTAAAGGGTGGAAGTCTAGATCTGACTAAGCCATCGGTTTAGTTCCCATTCAGTCTTTTATGATAGTAAAACCACTAAGTGAACCAGATCTGAGAATTAATGAAACTTTTTATCATTAAATGACTAGAAATGACTTGAATACATACTGGAGAACACATTATAATACCAAATCTATTAATTGAAAGACAAGACAAAGAGAGTCGGGCAAGATTTCACCTTGTCGGGCAAGGTTGAACATCTTGCAGCCTCTTTTCTTTGTGATTACAGAGGGTTATGTGCTAAAAATGGACAGATGGTAAACAAGTTTTCATGAGGGGATCGATACTATGGCATCTAAAGAAGGTAGCAGAGCTTTTACACCAGACAAAAGATGTCCTCCTAAGGGAACTATTGCTAAACAGGGTTTGGAAGTTACGAACTGGCTTGAGAGCAGAGTTTGTATGCTTGTTTGTTTGATTGGTTAAGTGTCCTTGTCTCTAGGCCCTGTCTTCCCTTTTATAGGCATTTTATCTTGGCTGTTGCAGGCCTTACCTTAAAGCACTTCAGTGAGTCATCATCTTTTTTACATGTCCTGCCATTAGAAAGTGTTTTTGGGCTGAGAGTGGGTTGATTTCCATCAGTTGTCACTTCTCTTGTAAGCACATAGCCTTTGCATTAATGAGGAGCCGTCATATTGTCTTGAGATGGATGGCTGGGCTTGGTGTTGAGCCTCGGGCAAGTCTCCTCATGTTAGTTCTTTTGGGCTTTCTTTCCTTTAAGTCCAAAGTTCAAATATTAACCAAAACAGGAGGGTTTGAGATGGAGCTCCATTAAATTATGGAGGGTTGCTCCAAAACAATGGGTGAAGAGATGGAGAAGGGGGAGGCGCGGGATAAGGCATGAAGGAGAAAAAAATTGTAGAGAAAAGGATTGCCGCCGACCCCAAACCCTGTCAAAGGGCCAGCAACTAGAGGAGAAAAGGTTTTAGTTTTTTTTTTGGTTGCAAATTACCTACTACCTAAATATTTATGTACACTATTTTTTTTTTTTTTTGGAAAAATACGTATGTGCGCCTTTTGACCTATAGTTAAGCTTGTTAAAATTAATTAGTACTCATTCTTGTCGATCTCTATGCTATTCTTTAATAAAACCAGAATTTGTGAACTGAAATTCGTAAATTGTTAATTATGCTCCTCTCAATCTTTTAAGTTTTAGTCGTTGAATTTCAGCTCTCATTATCTCTCTTCTATAACATACATTTTCTTGGTAATTTACATTACATGCATTGCCTGTTCATGTTTCTCGTTCACATGAAATATCTGAAAAGGAAAAGAGGAGAAAAAAAGAAGAAGAGAGTCTTGGTGTTGTGGCATATTTCAACTCCTACTCCAGTACAGGTGTTGGACGCATGCATAGAAGTGCAGTGCTCAATCTGCACGAAGAATTTCATATGTTTCTTAAAAACAATAAAAAGGGATAAAAATAGAAAACTTTGTACAAAATAAATAAAGAAAAGAAAAAGTTAACATATGATCTCATAAACAATGCATGTTGTTCAAGTCATTCAATCTAATGTAATGGACAATATTGTCCTCTTAAATATCTTGACAAAACAAAACTTCATAAATATAGGAAATTAATTCTTGCGCACAAGTTTTTTCAAATTTTGTACACTTTTGTTTTTCTCTTCACGTACACGTCTATTTGTTTTTAGCTTTAGATCGACCAAAACAAAAATAATCGACATAAATAAATATAGATGTTCAAGAAAAAGAAAAGTGTGCTTAAATAGTTTTCTCAAATCCAAAAAAAATCCAGAACAAGAAGTCCAAATAAATGCGTAAAAATGTATGTACAGAAATCACTTTTATGAAATTGATCATTTTTCTCTCAATAAAAATACTCACAGATTTGATTCCAAAACAAATCTCAAACCTTAATTATTTAATGGCCCCACATACCCCACCGAAAAGAGGATGCTTTTGTTCTTATTTAGTCAACTCATTCTTTTATATGCATAACCTCATCAAAACCTCTCCCTACTCCATGCTCCTCACGCCTTCCACACCCCTCACCCCTTCCACACCCTTCACCCCAACACAACCACATGGCTCAAGATCATGAACTCCACCGCCAAAGCCAGCCGCTTATACGACGCGGGTTCCCCATCCGGCGCCGGAAACTCCCTTTGGTCCGTCTTGGTGGGCCAAAGCCGAGGCCAGGCGTTGTGTTTGCTAGAATGCTTAAGAAGATCAGACTAAGGTGGCTGAAACTTCACTACTTGTGCATATTGAAGAAGCTCAAGAAGTCTTACAGGAACACGGTCAAGGACCTCATGGAAGCTGGGGCGAGCTTGGAGATCTTCCACCAGAGGGTTTTCATGGAGAGTACATTTGCTATTCCAATGGGAGTTTCTCTCTCTAGCTACCCGTCTCTTGCTGGATCAGATCGGCCTCGAACCCTTTTCATGTAGATGTAGCTCTTTAATCTTATCAAATATCATCAAGCTTCAGCACATGCATTTCATGTAGATCTTACCCTTTTGTTGTTTCTGTTTGTCGTTTGAAAAATAATTTGTTATTTTATTTTGTTGAATTAATCTCTACCTCTGTATTAAGAGTAACAAATTGATGAAAATGTATAGTTTATTTCGGTTGTAATTTGGAGGGATTGTTTGTGTGCAATGGATCTTAATTTTCATTTTGTCTCTTGCATGCGACTTTTTAATTTGCAATCAAACAGATAACAACATTGTTTTTTATTTCTGGCAATATACAATAATATATACCAAAATATTAGTCTCGAGAGTACATCGATCTTATATAAGAGAAATGCTAGGTAGCTAAATTTATGGATTAAATTTGCAAACAAAATGATGTGTCATCAATAAAAAATAAGCACCTTAATCAACATTTAATAATTCAATCATCAACTTCATGTCATTTAATTTACAAAATTTAGTCTACATTTAGTAGCTCCCTAGCATTACTCGAAAAGAAAAACCATATATTACATAAGGGCAATGCTAGGTAGATCAAAATTTTAAACCAAATATTGTAAACTAAATTATGTGGTTGTTGATGATTGGATTATTATTTAAGTGTTGATTAGTGTGCTTATTTCTTATTAGTACCACATTATTTAGTTTATAAATTTTGTTTAAAATTTTGGTTTACCTAGCATTACCCATTATAGAATGCATCTTTGTTCTACGGAACTATTTTGTGTCAGAGATAAAATCCCTAGTTAATACAATCATAAATAAACCAATTTTGCAGTATCAACAGTTGTACACAATTATATGTATATTTCTCCTCATGATCAGTGTACATTTATATATATTTCTTATTACGTAATTATATATCTTTCTTATTACGTGATTATAGAATTTTATAGTGAAATAATTGCACCGAAGAACTTTTAGGCGGTCCATACAAATTTCGGCATAAGTAGACCATCTTCAAAGGAGATGTCAAATTTTAAACATAAAGCTAAATTTGACAACTTATGTTGCACTTTGATATCTTTTAAAGTTTTACTCTCTATCCGATATATCAAATTTTAAACATAAAATAAAATTTCATATTTTTTTTCTTTGCATTGGTAATGAAAGAAAATGAATTAAAAGGTATAAAAGTATTTAAGCATTGCATTGGTAATAAAAAGAAATTAAAAGGCAAGGCTTTAAACTAATAAAAATTAAAAATAAGCATTTAATAATTAATTAAAAATTGAAGCTGCTGTCAAATTTGGCAGCAATGTCATTCGATGTCATGTTACATCAGATTTGGCTTCTCAGTTGAAAAACATTACTGCTATCTTTTTTTACCGTTATTGAGTAATTGAACATTTTAACATCTATTTTGGAGATACTCTTAGTTACAAGTTACTTACACATACAACATCGCATTGCCGAGTTTGGAGTTACTTTATGTTATTATTTAATGTACATTGGAAGGAGAAGATCTTAGTTATTACGTCTGTGGCGCCTGATCACAATTCAACTTATATTATATGCACCTTTAAATCGGGCTTAAATCAATGAAGTAAAATAACTCCTTTACAAATCACTAAGAACTTTGGGAGGTACACCCTGACTGGTTTGGGAATCAAAACATTTAAGCAGAGCATCTGCACAAGATTCTTTGTTATATATCATTGGAAGTTGACATTTCATCATAAATTCTATTGACAATATAGAGACTAATCCAACTATTTATAAGTGTATGCAATGTCTCTATTTTTTCTGCTGTGAGATTTATTCTCAACACATTCCATCAAGTGTGGGAATTTTCGAGCCTAAAACATAAACAACACAAATTTGGTACATGAGCACGGTGATCATTGGCTTTACACATGGTACAATCTGCTCTGATACTATAAAAAATTTGAGATTCTACCATATCACCGATTGACAATATAAAAAGTAATTCAATTACTTATAAGCACATGCAGTGTCTTTTATTTTCCTGACATGAAATTCACTCTCAACATATTTCTTATATATACGAGATGGGAGATAAACACAGAATGATAGAGGACCGGTTCCACCAAGCACATACTCCGACCATATACGCAACGAGCGGAAATTGATGTTAGCTTGAAAGTAGGGGCAAGTTATCTTAGGAAGCCAGAAAGTAATAACCTTGCTGATAGAGAACTGTTGATAAATAAAGATAACTGACAGATTAAAAAAGCATGCAAGAGATGTGTAATACTACATATATGACGGTGAAATTAGATTGGTATATATCTAGTGCTCAAATAGCAGGATGAGATGGGATCCAATGACTTCTTCAATAATTTTCATCTTCCTCGATGAATTATTGAAGTGCAACTCGCAATAGCTAGCACATTGTATGCTTTTGTCTGTCTGAAATGATAATATATGCTTTTGGTCTTGTACTTTGTGTTCTGTATATCTGCTTGATCTTGCTTAGCAGATCTACATTAGTTCCTGAATTTTATCAAACTAAACCACGACTAGAAAATTTCAATCCAAAACCTAATTAAATTATATATCTGACAATTGTTGTAAAATTATATTAAATTAGTCTGTGCCTCTGTGCAATTTTGCTTATTTGATTGGAATACCACTTGGTGCTGGATTTCATTTTCGTTTATGTTTTGTTTGACAGTTGGGAGTTTAGTACACAAAGACCAAAATATATTGAAAACTCTGTATTAAAATACATTAAGCAATTGATTCCGAACGATATTTATATTCTACATTAAACAAACTAAGGGGAGAGAAATATTTGAAGCCGAACTACAATGGATAGAAGAAAAAGCCCTATCACAAGTGGTGGCATTAATATTGAAGAGAACTTACCATTTGCATGTCCAACAGGTGTGACCTCATACGACACACAAAGCTGTCATGAGATTCCAACGTTTGCTCGCATTGCATGTCTACCTAGCTATAGCTTTGAGCCACTTCTCTTCTTTTAGCCGCTCTCCACCTGAGTTCAGTTCCAATCAGTTCGGTATTTTTTAAAAGAAAAATTAATAAAAAGAGCTTGAAAACTTTGAGTTTTAACGATAAGGACAAAATACAGGGTAAAGTGAATGGTATCAGGATTGACTTTTTAGTGTAAAAATGTGGTTTTTCGTTAAAGTGAACAGTACGAGAAGCTTTTCGTTAAAGTTCCCTTTTTTAAATCGAACCAAAATTATTATTCAATTTAGTTTGGTTTGGTTTTTTTTTGATCTGTTGTTCGGTTGGATTTATTTTCGATTCAATTTTTTCTATTTGGTTTCAGTTCGATTTTTTTTAATGGAAAATAAACAGATTGGCGGCGGGAAGTTAAAGCACTATCTAAACGTCTCTTGTATGCAAAAGTGAACAAATGTGGTATTTGCATTGACCAAGCAGCATCTTCAAGAGAACTGGAAAAAAGGGGAGGGGTGAGGACCTTGAGAGAGCATCATATTTGGATATGTAAACAAAAAATAGTTGAACTAATTCTGGGAAATGATGTTGTTTGGGTTAATATTTAATTTTGGGTTTAAAGGGAAGAAAGCCCAAAAGAGCTCAATAGAGGAGATTTTGCCCGAGGCCCAGAGTCATGCCCAGATACCTGTCTCATGACCATATGACGGCTCCCCATTAAATTCAAAGGTTAGGTGCTTACATGGGAAGTGACAACCGATGGAAATCAACCAACTCTCGGCCCAAAAGCACTTTTCCGAATGGCAGAACATGTAAAAATGCTGATGACTCACTATCCTCCAGTTGCTTTCAAGCAAAAGCAGAAGAAGCACAGTCGGGCTAATTCACCTATAAATAGGGGAAGAGGGCCCAGAGACAAAAACACTCAACCAATCAAACAAACAAACATACAACTTGCCTCTCAGTCAAGCAAATATCCAAAAAGCTGTGCTTTGTCAAGATTTTGCACCCTTTTAGCTTTAGACTTCCTTTAGAAAGACATCTTTTGTCTATGTAAAAGCTCTGCTACCTTGTTCAAATGTTGTGGTATCGATTCTCTTGTGTAAACCCATTTACCTTTCATCCCTCTTTTAGCATATAACCCTTTAGAACTACAACAAAGAGATTGCACGACGTTCAACCTTGCCCGACAAGGTGAAAGGTTGCCGCCTCTCTTTGTTTTGTCTTTCAATTAATAGATCTATTGTTATAATGCATTCCCCGGTACATATTCAAGTCATTTCTAGTCTTTTGGTGATCCAAAGTTCCATCATTTCTCAAATCTGGTTCATTTAGTGGTTCTATGGTCATAAGAAGATGTTTGGACCCGATTTTACACCATTGGCCCAAGTAATCGAGGCCGTTGGGTAAGCAATTTTAAAGGATAGTATTATGATTTTTATCGTAATATTTATCCGTTAATATTAATTACTCTTGGCATATTCTTATTATATTTTCAAGCAAGCAGTACAGTTCAAGTGGGCTTGGAATTCTTGTTATCAGATTGGGATAACATGATGGGTGTGATTAGAATTTTCAAGATGCATGGTTTTCTTCTATGCGTGGGATGCCAAGATGAAATCTCTGATAATGGAGCCGCTCATATCCTAGATGGGATAATTATTAGCATAAAAATATATGCTAATATATGAAAATTGGTTGGCTGACTCCATCAAATCCTACGGCCAAGAACCAATAAGGATGTGGAGATTTTGAATTAAACAAAGTTTTATTTGGTTGGATAACTGCATGATGACCTCATGCGATTATATTTGTTTGATCCCGTCAAACATGGATGTTTTTTCATGGTCTTTTTAAATTGGTAATGATCCAATTTGAGATAAGGGCTGATGGGAGTTTAATCTGCACATGCAAACCATGCCACTTATCAAATACAATTCTTTGAAGATCAAGCCACGTTAGGCATGTTCGTTCCTATAAATACAAGGCTACAAACAATGGAAAGGGCCCTGCAAATCAATACAAAACTGCCCTGAGCAAGCTCTCAACAACTTGAGATTTTTTCTTTCTTTTTCGCTGACACATCTTCCGTTGGCATCAACAGCATTGTGGAAGCAACCGGTGATATCTTAAGTCGGCATAGATAGCTCTGTCACCGTAGAATCAGTCGATCTTGCGGTATCTTCCGTTGGCATCAACAACACTACGGCGAGAACGGTTGGTTACCTATCCAAGTCTCGGTCGAGGAGGATTTCCGGGTCCTTATTGATTGAGGTCATCTCATTAGCCTTCTCGGCGAAGTGAGGTGTTACGGTATATCGAGCTCGGCGCATTGCATGCCGAGTTATTTTATGATTGGATACTCCCAAGTAGGATTTAGAGTTCGGCATTCGGACGGCCGAACCACGTTCACCATCAAGACTTATATCTGTTTTGAGTATTTGTGCCCTTACACTTTGGTGTCGATTCGGCGAGAGTTTACTATGACGAATAACATCACCGTGACCGAATCCGACGATGACGATTCGTGAACTTCGTAAAGAATAGTAACCTTGTCTTCAGGTTCGAGAACCCAAGAGGCCGAGACGCATTCCTTCCTCGGTCGCAATCGCAAGACGTAGAAGTCAGCCGCGCACCCAACGCAACATTCAACAAATTTTTACTCCTCGGCCGAGCTCGGCCGACGAGTTGGCACGCCTCGCATTCACCGAAGGACGTAGTTAGCTTATAGATTACTCGGCCTGCGTGCCACGTAGGCTTGGTAGTTTCTAGGGTCAACATTTCGTTTGCTAAATATATATATATATATATTAGTTTCTTAAACATACGGCTATGCAAGCCGATGCATAAGAAAATAAGGGGGCAACAACATTCTGGCCGAATAAAAAATTTTGGTCGAATACACGTGTTTGATTATTTTGGCCGAATGCATTTATTTGTGAACTTTGCTTACAAAAGCCTCGGTCTCGGCCCCATTACGAAACAAAGCCTCGGTCAAAACATATATATATATATATATATATATATATGTAAAAAAAAAAAGTGATAAAAATTTGCATGGCCGACAACATTATTCCAAGGCCAAAATTTGATTTTGTATATATATATCTATATATATATATATATATATATGTATATATGTATAGCTAATGGTGTTGGTCTTCGGCCACTCTAAGACCTCGGCCAACGATGAGTCCCTCGACCACTAAGCATATGGCTAATGATCCTCGGCCACTCAATAATAAACCTCGGCCAGCGATGATGTTCCTCGGCCAACTTTTTGCCAATATATGTTAGCCAAGAGGGTTGGTCAATAACAAATACTGGGGAAATCGCCGAGCTGGGCACAAATGACTAATTTCCTTAACCGTTCGGCTTACGGGCCGAAGCTCAAGGAAACTGGGGGGCAATGTTTGGACCCGATTTTACACCATCGGCCCAAGTAATCGAGGCCGTTGGGTAAGCAATTTTAAAGGATAGTATTATGATTTTTATCGTAATATTTATCCGTTAATATTAATTACTCTTGGCATATTCTTATTATATTTTCAAGCAAGCAGTACAGTTCAAGTGGGCTTGGAATTCTTGTTATCAGATTGGGATAACATGATGGGTGTGATTAGAATTGTCAAGATGCATGGTTTTCTTCTATGCGTGGGATGCCAAGATGAAATCTCTGATAATGGAGCCGCTCATATCCTAGATGGGATCATTATTAGCATAAAAATATATGCTAATATATGCAAATTGGTTGGCTGACTCCATCAAATCCTACGGCCAAGGACCAATAAGGATGTGGAGATTTTGAATTAAACAAAGTTTTATTTGGTTGGATAACTGCATGATGACCTCATGCGATTATATTTGTTTGATCCCGTCAAACATGGATGCTTTTTCATGGTCTTTTTAAATTGGTAATGATCCAATTTGAGATAAGGGCTGATGGGAGTTTAATCTGCACATGCAAACCACGCCACATATCAAATACAATTCTTTGAAGATCAAGCCACGTCAGGCATGCTCGTTCCTATAAATACAAGGCTACAAACAATGGAAAGGGCCCTGCAAATCAATACAAAACTGCCCTGAGCAAGCTCTCAACAACTTGAGATTTTTTCTTTCTTTTTCGCTGACACATCTTCCGTTGGCATCAACAGCACTGTGGAAGCAACCAGTGATATCTTAAGTCGGCATAGATAGCTCTGTCACCGTAGAATCAGTCGATCTCGCAGTATCTTCCGTTGGCATCAACAGCACTGCGGCGAGAACGGTTGGTTACCTATCCAAGTCTCGGTCGAGGAGGATTTTCGAGTCCTTATTGATTGAGGTCATCTCATTAGCCTTCTTAGCGAAGTGAGGTGTTACGGTATATCGAGCTCGACGCATTGCATGCCGAGTTGTTTTATGATTGGATACTCCCAAGTAGGATTTAGAGTTCGGCATTCGGACGGCCGAACCACGTTCACCATCAAGACTTATATCTGTTTTGAGTATTTGTGCCCTTACACTTTGGTGTCGATTCGGCGAGAGTTTATTCTGACGAATAATATCACTGTGACCGAATCCGACGACAACGATTCGTGAACTTTGTAAAGAATAGTAACCTTGTCTTCAGGTTCAAGAACCCAAGAGGCTGAGACGCGTTCCTTCCTCGGTCGCAATCGCAAGACGTAGAAGTCAGCCGCGCACCCAACGCAACATTCAACAAATTTTTACTCCTCGGCCGAGCTCGGCCGACGAGTTAGCACGCCTCGCATTCACCGAAGGACGTAGTTAGCTTATAGATTATTCGGCCTGCATGCCACGTAGGCTTTGTAGTTTCTAGGGTCAACAGAAGATTAAAAGTAATTAAAACTGATGACTTGATCAGATCTTGATCTCTGCCCTTTAAGCATACAAGATAAAGAACTAAAAGTCCTTGATCTCAAGGCACAAAAAAGAACTTAATGTAGACTTAACCCATCTACGACAATCCTTTGATAACAAGAAGTCAGAATAACTTGGGGCGCAAGTAATTGGCTTAAATACACTTGTTCTACATCTGCCATATAGAGATGGCAGTGGCACGCCTTAGCACTTAGTTAGTTTTGATTGCGAGCCTCAAGACCTACACTTAAGGCCCCACAAAGGCACATTTCAGAACTAAATTTGTCCTTCTCTTGCAACATCTCAACAAGCCGGAGCCCAACAATCAATCAAAATGCCAACTCCTCGGGGAGCTGTGTACTTGAGTCAGGGACCCCTCCCCGCGAGATTTCCTGCCTGAACAGATGCATTACCCTTACATTAATTAGAGGTAACGCTACACTGAGTAAGCGCCAATTTTGGCTATCTAAAAACTGGCGGAGTTTTTGTTTTATCCAAGCCAATGCAAAATGTATGTAAATGTGATTCCACTGACACGCTCTTGAAGGTGTCAAACCTCCTAAACTGCAAGTAGGAATCAAGACTCGAGGTCAATCAGATCATGTGGAAACAGGAAAAGAGGCAGAGAAACAGAAGGCTGCAAAGGTGGGATGAGTGTTGTGAAAGTGGTCATGGTCACGGTTTCACTTGTTCAGATTATGAAATTTTTGCATTAACAGCTGCAGTAGAGGCTATTTGGGCACAAAAGGAATTGGTGTGTGTGCACACTAAGAGGGATTTTGCTTGGTGTAAACATTCTTTGCTGGTTTTTTGTTTTCCTACTAGTATCACACTGACCCATTTTCTTCTAGGGCTGAAATGATTGTCGTAAATATATCTTTGTAACTGTATATATCAGAGATCAATGAGAGAAAAAATCCAAAAAGGTATATGAGGAAATAATGTAATGGAATTGTTCCATCAATTACAAAATGTTACTGGAGTCTAGTCAACTGTGGACTATATCGACTCAAACCTAAGTTGTGAACTTGGGCCTCCAAAAACGTTGTGCAAAAACACAGAGCTTTTCCCATGGAGTGTTCTCTAAAGTTTTTTTTTTTTTTGTTAAAATGCTTTATGGACATACATTGTCCTTCACAATTAAATACCCAACATAAATTAATTAATTAATTAATATATATTTAATTCGGTTTGGTTCGATTTTCGAACTATAAAAACAGAAACTGAACCAACCAATTTCGGTTTAGTTCAGTTCTCACATTTAGTTCCATTTTTTTGTTTTATTTTTTCAGTTTTGGGGTTCAGTTCCTTTTTTTTAATTTTTAGTTTTTTAAATCCACCCCTAACTCCATCATGGCTACAACAGATACATTTAAATTATAGCCACTTTTATTTCCAGCTTTTGTACGCAACTCGCGTTTTTGCTTCATCTCTATTATTATATAGCATCATAATTAGGACAAGGAACTTGAAGTTAGATAGCAGCATAATTAGGACAAGGAAATTGAGGTTAGACTCATACATTATACAGCATAAAAAAAAAGATTACGAGTTTATTAAAATCCCGAGTCCTGCTCGTATGACGACATGCAGATGGTGAGTACTATTTACGATGACTGGATCTGAAAGATCCATCCGCTGTATAAGACAACAAAGTCCGAAATTTCTACTTACATATACACCACAATATCACGTCAACTTTGGAATTAAAGTTTGAGCATTTTGAAGTTTAAAATCCAAATCAGCACATAAATTTTAACAAGTATATGACTGGCTGTGTGAAAAAAAAAAAAGCGTTTGTTTCAAGTCGAAGCCCAACTGATCATGTATGCAATAGATAAATGGTTACAGTTGTTTAAATGTCATAAGTCAATTCTGATAAACCCTAAACCCTCTTTCTACTAAGAAATAAAAATGATAGAAATGATAAACCCTACATCCACCCCCTGAATTACCAGGAAAATAATATGGTCAATTATTCACTGAATCTCAGGTCAATAAGTTAAATAGTTGACTAACCAGGTCGGGCAAAAAGTATTCTCAAGAATGTCAACCTATAGGAAAAGGTCAAGAACAACATATTTGGCAATTAGTTGATGGATTCAATGGCACTTTGATGTAGTATTATATTATCTTGTTAGTCTATCAATTTCATAAATCATTGACAATACTCGAACTCTAGTTGAGAAACACGAGGAAAATCACGCTGCAAAATTTTATGCTCTTCGGTTCATTTGGTAACAATATAAAAAACTCGGTAACAATATAAAAAGCTTGCTTCATAGTTTGTATATACGAGGCATCCCAATTCAAACTTGTGGAGCCAAAAATAATCACAAAGCGACACGTGGATTTTTGGTTGAAGATGACAAATTTACCCTCGAGGCATACCAGGTCTCCTACACGCGAGCAGTGGAAAATCATCCATCAACCAAATCAGGACTACCCAAAATAGGTAACAAGCTCAAATTTGTCTCATTCATCCTCATTCCATAACCTCCAAAAACCTCCCAAAACATTTCTTTTATTATGTTAATTAGCCAATTAATATATTTATACCTAATTAATATATTAATTGCTAATTGAATCACCAAATAACACCCCATTCCCTATATATATGACCCTATTTCTTCTAAAAAGCTAAGTTGATACTCTTGCAAAACTCCCAAAAACTCTCCAAATATTTTTCTCTCTAAATTCTAACTTTGGCATCGGAGATTCTTCGGCCAAAGTCTCCCCCCAATTCATCGTGGGCGCGTGAGACTCTTGGCCTTGACCTAAGGTGTTAATTGTTTTGTAGGTGCAATTTTGTCCAAGAAGAAGGGGGAAATTTGCATCCACAAATTGGTGCTTTCATTGAGAGTTGAGATCCATACTCGTAAAAGACTTTCGCATAAAAAGGTTTTTCTCTATTTTCTAGTCCATTTGAATATTTTTCATACGTTCTTATTATTAGAATTTTTTATTTGCAAAGGTTCTTTGATAAAATGTATAAGAAAAATATAAGGGCTAGAAATTTAGAAAATTTCACAAATGAAAATTCTAGTACTCAAGAAATGGGACCGCGGTGATCCATGAGGCTAAATGTGGTCGTAGGCGGAGTGGTACCACCACTACAAGGTTACACCATGGGCCAAGCCATGCCATCCAAGCTTGCACGGGCCCGAGCCCAAGCCTCACATTCTCATGCATCACGCACTGAGCAGCCTGCTCCCGCCGAGCAACCCACTCCCGTGGCCCAGCTTACTCCTGTCGAGCAACCTGCTCTCGTGGCCCAGCCTGCTCCTGCCGAGCAACCTGTTCTCGCAGCCCAGCCTACTTCCACCGAAGAGCAGCCCACTCCCGTGGCCCAGCCTGCTCCCGCCGAGCAACCTGCTCTCGTGGCCCAAGTTGCTCTTGCCGAGCAACCTGCTCTCGTAGCCTAGCTTACTCTCGACAAGCAGCCCACTCTTGCGATCTAGCCTGCTCTTGTGGCCCAACCTACTCCCGCGGCCCAGTCTGCTCCCGTAGCTTTCCAAGTAGCCCAAGTCGGCCCAAGATTATCTCAACCATCTGGACCTACCATCGAGCTAGGGGCATTCTCACCACATTTTTCCGTGAATCTGACATTTCTCAACTCAAATCTCACGCCCAGAGTCTACCACCCTTCCACTGCTCAATGAGGCACATTCCTTCCAAGCTCTTCCAATCCAAGTGGCAAACAATACTTGTCTTGACAAGTCATAGAGTTGACGAGCGCCCTTGCATAGCAGACGACTTTGGTGAACCAGCTCTCGCAGCGCACCAAGATGCAATGTGCCGGAGACAAAGTCTTCTGAAGTAAGACAAGGGCAGACAAAGAACCTCTCCAGCAGCGTCCCGACAAGCAGCCACTCAACCAGTTACGAACCAAGCATTCGAGCAGTGTACACTCCCGACTGGGCCCTCGAGATAACGTATACTCACGTCTTACCGCGCAAAAGAGCATGCACTCTCGATTAGGCCTATAAACGAACATACATTCACGGTTAGGGCCACACTCCGATAATCAACATGAGCAACCTTTTAGGCGAAATGTTCATTCGCGGCAAGACCCGTAAGGAGCGTCATCCACCTCACATCGGAGTACGCAGCATAGCGGACGGAGATAAACAATCACTTAATCCGACTCAAGTTCAACCAGCAGCCTGCGAGTTACTCGCTCTCCTGCTAGAAGCATACCACATCGACCGTAGCCACGACATAGATGAACCAAACACATAGAAGAGCAGCTTAGACCAGCAGGTCACGACCGGGGGCAGCCGAGGGTTGTGCCACCCCAACAAAGGAAAATTTAGGAAGAAGTAGAGATACTCCTGACCGAGTACGTGATTTCCCGCGCAACGAAGCTATTGACAAAGTGCTTTGATGAGACATGACCAACATAAGCGAGTTATCTTTCAATGACAAAATAGAGCAGACGGGACTACCCCATATAGATTGCAGGATATAAAGATTTTTTCTGTTCTAACAAACGCAGCAGCTCAACCAAATGGCACGCAGGGGGAAGACGAGTACCAGAATGACACACCAGCCCGACTACCAAGAACCTGGGGCAGATCTTATTCTTAACACTCTAGACAATTCATCCCGCTGCGCACAACCTAGCCTAAGCCAGCCCCATCTCTGATTTCACAACTACACCTGCCTGCTCCACGGCTTCCGGCAGCCATTGATCTATCACCATAGCTCATAACTGTGCCAATCTTGCACTATGGCTCCCAGCCATGCCGATCTTGCCATGTGGCTCGTGTCAACCAAGCCTCAAAAAGGCACATGATGAAACACCTAATGATGGCACAATAATTCTGGGAGCAGCTCTCTGCGCTTACACCCTTACGCAATATCCACAAGCAATTTGAAGTCTCAAGCAGATAGCCAAACATGACCTCGCAGGCTAAAGATTATTTCGGTTGTCCCAGTAGTCCAATTTTCCTCAGCTGCACTCACGACAACGACTTCCATGCTCTCTAGTGCGAGAGGGTAAACTAATTCCCCAACACCCATATGGGTCTGCTCTCAAGTACGAGAGGATAAACTAATTGCTCTCCAATGCGAGAGGGTAAACCAATTCCCCGACACCCAAAATGGTCTACTCTCCGGTGAGAGAGGGTAAACCAATTCCCCGACACCCATATGAGTTTGCTCTCCAGTGCGAGAGGATAAACTAATTGCTCTCCAGTGAGAGAAGGTAAACTAATATGGGTTTGCTCTCCAGTGCGAGAGGATAAACTAATTGCTCTCCAGTGAGAGAGGGTAAACTAATTCCTCGACACCCATATGGGTTTACTCTCCAGTGCAAGAGGATAAACTAATTGCTCTCCAGTGCGAGAGGGTAAACTAATTGCCCTCCAGCGCGAGAGGGTAAACTAATTGCTCTCCAGTGTGAGAGGGCAAACAAATTACTCTCCAGCGCGAGAAGGTAAACTAATTGCTCTCCAGTGCGAGAGGGTAAACTAATTCCCTAACACCCATCTGGGTAAGCTCTCCAGTGCGAGAAGGCCATATAACTTAAAAGATTGAATGCATGAAGATCAACTAGGCAGCAAATGGTCAGGGGCAGCAGCCACTTTTGCACTTAACAGTTCACTCATTCGACACTTCATCTTCAGCAGCTCCGATCTTGGCAGCTTTATCCTTGATTGCTCCATCTACGGTAGTTGAGAAATCAATCTCAAGCAGTTTCCTCATTTTTGGCAAGCAGGCCAGACATGGCAGCCTAAATCGTTGCCCATGCCACGCCACATCCTTGGCCCATAACAAGCCGACTCCTAGCCCCTACCAGCCAACGTGCCGCACCACCCCGACAGCACCTCCCAAGAAGAAGACAAGGAGAATTAAGTTTTCCTTACATCGATGCGGCGCAGAGAAGACGAAAAAAGCAACGAAAGACGGTCTTTTGCACAGGCAAGATGTAGAACATTTCTAGAGGAGGGGGAACAAATATCCTCTAAGCTGTCTCTCTCTTTCTTGTAGGGTAGAATAAATCACTCTCCAAAGTTGATTTCATAACCCACTTAAGGTGGACTTAAATAGGCTTTGAGAGAAATTTATTTCTCTTTCCTAGAATGATCTATTTTCATATTAAAGAGGGAAACTACATCAAAATAGGAAGCAGTCCTAAGTTTCCTAGAGCAAGAAGATCTCTACGCTTGCAGCACTTTCCTACGAGCAGCCCAGCAGGTCTGGGGGCATTTGTGGAGCCAAAAATAATCACAAAGCGACACGTGGATTTTTGGGTGATGATGACAAATTTACCCTCAAGGCATACCGGGTCTCCTACACGTGAGCAATGGAGAATCATCCATCAACCAAATCAGGAGTACCCAAAATAGGTAACAAGTTCAAATTTGTCTCATCCATCCTCATTCCATAACCTCCAAAAACCTCCCAACACATTTCTTTTATTATGATAATTAGCCAATTAATATATTTATACCTAATTAATATATTAATTGCTAATTGAATCACCAAATAACACCTCATTCCCTATATATATGACCCTATTTCTTCTAAAAAGCTAAGTTGATACTCTTGCAAAACTCCCAAACTCTCCAAATACTTTTCTCTCTAAATTCTAATTTTGGCATCGGAGGTTCTTTGGCCAAAGCCTCTCCCCCCCCCCCCCCCAATTCATCGTGGGCGCGTGAGGCTCTTGGCCTTGACCTAAGGTGTTAATTGTTTTGTAGGTGCAATTTTGTCCAAGAAGAAGAAGACGAAAATTTGCATCCACAAAACCCATTATTGAAGACAAATCATGTCAACAAAGATGAATAAAACTAAGCAATTACGTTAGCATAAATCAATTATAGCTCCTAAAACTATTAAACATGTTCTTAGAAGTTGTATATTTGCTTTGTGAGTGTGAAATTGAACACTATTTCATTAAAAATTAAAAAAAAGTGTGGAATGTTATGAAGGTTTTTGAGGTTATACATGATTTCTCCATGTCTTTTGAGGACGGACTCGGGATTAATCTTAACAAATCATCATCTTTCTTGGAGACTAGTCTTCATTGCTTGTGACGTAAGACAGATATTTGAGTTATTTTAGATATGGTAAATAAAAGAAGAAATTGACATATAATTAAGTTAATTAGTGATTAAAGAATTGGTAATTCACAAGTTAAAAGGTTACTAATTTGCTACTGGTATATTAAAAAAGTTGTTGGTTGGACTTTTCGAGTTGTTCGCATAACTTAGAGTTGAAGCGTCTGCATTGATGTAAAATGTTTAGCAGACAAGTTCATGAAGTAGCTCAACAAGTGCAAGCCTTTTTTTGAATAAAAGACGGCATATATTTCATTCACGGCATGAAAAGGCTAATTAGCACAAGGTAATGAGACATCCTCCACAAGAAGATCACTAATTATGGACGGAAGTTCATCTAGCCAAGTACAATCATTGTCACAATGAAGAGCAAAATGAACTAATCGATGAGCAATAGGGTTTGCTTGCCTCAAATAAACAAATGTAAGCCTAAGAAGGATCAGTTTCTAACGAATAGGCACTACAAGAAAAATGGTCACTGTGCACCAAAATATATTTGTGCCCTATGACGCTTAAGGGCGCTAACATACGTGCCCATAGACCAATAGCAACAATACGGCTACTATAATATATTTGTGCCCTCTATGGGCGTCACCTTTGGTTAGAGGCCACCATATAGCGGTTTGTGCTCATAGACTTGGCACAAATAAGAGCATTTTTGTGCCCTTGTTCTGACAAAATTGTCAGACGACTTTCCCATCCATGTTAGCACAAAGTTTGTAATTGTGTCCTATCAATTAAATATTAAAAAAAAACGAAAAACCATACAAACTAAAAACAAACATTTTACATATTTGAGCCCTAATTAAGATAACACTCGAAAACAATCATCTCTGGACAACATCCCCAGAAAGCTTTGTTCATCCCATCTTTGTTGCTCCACAAATAAATTCATCATTCCCACAAGCAGAGTTCCATCAAACTTATGAATTTATGGGCAAAAATAAAAAGAATTTCAAACAAAAAGAGTTAACTGAGGTGACGTTGAGTTTCCTGCAGGATCAAATACAAAACAAATAAATTAAAAATTAAAAATTAAACAAAACAAAGGAAAAGCCCAGATCTGATAGAGGTGTTGGTATTGAACATAGCAGAAAAATGGAGAGAGAGAGAGAGAGTACCCATCTTCGCTTTGGACGCCGTGAGGGAAGAAAGGGATGAGAGAGTCCAAAGTATAGTTATAGAGCTTGTTCTCGTTGACGACATTGAAATGGCAGCTAGCAAAGACTGTATCAACTTGGTCTAGAATCGTTAAGATGACTAACCTATTTCAGAAAACCGACTCGGACTTCCATTGTGGGGCACACGAGCTCACAGAAACCTGCCTACAAAAATAAATTGTTAAAATATTACACAAAAATCAAAGAAAAAATAAACAAAAAACCCAGATCTTATAGGGGTGAGAGGAGTCGGTGATGCGGTGGTTGTTGAGCGGATGCGGTGGTTGTCGATTGACCGCCAACGTCTAGCAACAGAGTATAAGTGAGGCAGAGAGAGAGAGAGAGAGAGAGAGAGAGAGAGAGAGAGAGAGAGAGAGGTGAAAGAAGGAGATTATGAGGGAGGCAAAGATGAGAGAAGATCGGGAAATGGAGAGAGATAGACTGGATATGGGGAAGGTAGAGATAGAAAGGGTGGTTGGAATGAATCTGGGGAAGCAGAGATGAAAGTAAAAGAGAAGGAAAGATGAGAGAGGAAAAGAGAAATGAGAAAGACGGAGGGAGAGATAAGAGAGTAAAGGGAAAGAAAGGGGGCGTGTATGGTGGGTTTTGAACAATAAAAATATATTAAAAGAGACGGAGAGAGAGATAAGAGAGTAATAAAGGGAAAGAAAGGGGGGTGTATGGTGGGTTTTGAACAATAAAAATATATTAAAATAAGATTTTGTCTCCAGATTCTTGAAGTAAGACAAGACACTTATGTGTATAAAATTAAATATACTAAATATACTAAATATACTAAATCAAAGGGCACAAAAATTATTTATGTGTGTACGTAAATTAATAAAAAATTATGATTACTGATATCTATAAACAGTGACACAAATTTTGGTGCAAACATTTTAATGGGCACAAATGCTGGACACCAACTAATGTGCCTTTCGTTTAGAGGGCACATTTGAGATAGTTTAGTGCTCAACGAAGTTCAAAAAGCACAACTATGCATTTGTGCACAATGAAAATGTAAAGGACACAAATCTTTTGTGTTCTTAGCCCTTTTTTGTTGTAGTGAGGAAGTTCTGTCCTTTACGGCTCAAATAAGTTTAGGTGTTTAATTTGTTTACAAGTGTATGTCACCAAAATTTGTGTTGCGTGTTTCATGTAATATTTAAGGAGTTTTTAGAATTTCAAGATTTTCTAATTTTTTGTTTTTCTTTTGGACGTAAGGTTTGCTAAGACTATTTAAACAACTTTTAGGCTTGTACTTGAGCATCTTATCACAATAATCAATTGTAAATCGAGAGTTTATCTCATTTCTTCGGTGTTCCAAAATTTTATTCAAAAATAACTGATGAGTCAATATTATATTATATATTTCACCATATTCTTAGTACAATTTGATAATTATTTTGGTAGAATTTTGATATTTTGCTTTATATTTTCAATACAAGACATTCGACTTCCTCTGGAGCAAAGCGTGGCCAAACGGACGAATTTTGGAGTGATTCAAATTGGAAGACGTTTGTGTGTTCCTTAGCTTGTTCGTATCAAAATCTCAGCAATTTCTACCAAGCAGTTATTTTCTGGAGATTAAATGAAATAGCAGTGCTCGTTGCTGGAAAGTGACGTTTCTGAGCTTAACTTGCACTTTTGGAGCCCAAGATGACTTCGGATGGGTTCATGGCCTTCTGGAGAAGTGTTCAGAATAATCAAATTTTTAAATTCAGCTATTTTGGGCTGGTTTTGGAGTTGATATGGGTCCAAAACGTGGCTGTGCAAGATTTTGGGAAAATTTACCAAGTCATTTTAGGATTATATTTCCTATTTTATTTTAATTTATTTAGTTTCGTAGTCTTATTCTAAGACCTTTTATTAGGAGGATTTTAATGAGGGTAGTATAAATAAGCCTTTTGGCAGACTTAGGGTTTTTTTTTTTAGAGGGTAGAACGCATGCAATTTTTTTAGAGAAGATTTGGGACAAAGCTTAGAGATTTCAAGACTTATACTTTCAAGGTGTTTTCATTCTTTTTCTATTTCAATAAAGACTTTGTGATTTTTATTATGAATATGCGTAACTAATTTTCCGTTTGTAAGGGCAATGCCTTGAGCCTTAGCATGAATATGTAATTTTTATTTAATTGTTTATGATATTATGCATGCATACATTGAATTATTAATCATTGTGCTTAAACTGTCTTTGTGTCTTAATGATTCGCGACCATTAGGATGTTTAGATAAGTAATCGGATGCAATTTGGTCGGAATACCACCGGGGAATTGAGTATTGCTTCTTTTGATTAATAGTTGTAATTTCACCTAGGATGAATACCACGTCTTAGGGGTTGCATGGTTTTTCAAAGGGTTTTCACAAAACGTAATTAGTCATGCATATTTATATTTGATATGAATACCATAAATGGATTGCATGTTTGATATACGTTCTAACTTGAATACCACAAGTAGAATATGCATTAGGAAAACCTAACTTTCAAAGTTGTATGAATAATTCATAAGTAATTAGTAAATCTACGTAGGATTGTTAAGAGGATGGCGGAACCCTAGTATTTTCTCACTTTGAATTCTAAAATTTGTTTTTTTCTCCTTTTTAAAGTTGCAGTTTTTAAGTAATCTTTTTAGTTAAATTCGTTTTTCTTAATTTAGGCCATTAAATCACATTTTTCAAAGACTTTGTTTAAATTAATTAGTTGGGAATTGATTTCACATCAATCTATTTAAATTAATTCATGTGGAGAACGACCTTGCTTGAGCCAATTATGCTACAATAACCTTGTTTCTTTTGCAAGTATTTTAGGTGTTTTTAACCCTTTTGCACAGGTGGTAAAAATTCTATCAATAACCATTTATGATCCCTTTACTTATAACTATCGATGTATCAGCTTCTTTGTGGCATTTTGTCCTCAATATACTCTGATTCAATTTTGGTTTGATGGAAAACTGTCTCTGAATACTAAGCCTTTTAAGCAGATTGTTAAAGTTAATTACAAATCTCACTCTATTGGCATGTATAAACTCAATATGGATGGTGGCCTTCAAAGTACCAGATTTGTGCGAGAGGCGTAGTGTTAAGAAATTCTGATGGTGGATAGGTATGCTAATCATGGAATTGGAAGTATTATTGAAGCTGAATTAAATCGTTTAGTCCATGGTCCGATGGCATGTTAGTTGTAATCTCTCAGTGCATTAGTGTTGAGCGCAACTCTTTAGTTGTTGTCACTTTCGAATCATTTAAGGAGTTTACATCCCAAAACCAGAGTTGTATCGTGCACCATATTCCGATATACAAAGAGATCAACTCTTTAGTTTACCTGTAACGGCCGAGGGCAGCTGCTACCCTGAATAGGCAAGCAATTATCTTGCAGATCATGACTGATTCACCATTTCCCACATGCCATTTCACCTCCTTTAGTATAATTCTTATACCCTTAAGTAAGCTAGACCAAGCTCATGAAGGGCGAGTAAACTAGAAACTTTTAGAAAACCATACCTTGGGAAGTACTTTGCCTTGAGAACATGAACCCAAAAGTGTCGGGGTTTTCCAAATTCTCCAGCACTGCTTTGCAAGAAGAGAAATATTAAGTTTTCAAGGTTCTTAAAGCCCATACCCCTGTACATCTTAGAACGACACAAGTATTTCCAGCTTTACCAATGGATGTGATTCGCCCAATCAGAATCACCCCACCAAAACCTCCCGAGATCTCCATTGATGGAGTTGCAAGTAGAGATGGGGAATTTGAAGCAGGACATAGTATAGGACCGCCAATACCACTGATTTCAGGACCACCTCCGTACCAACCATCGTTAGTGTATTTTCTTTCCATCCATGTATCTTGCTCAAAACCATATCCTTGGTGTAAACAAGAGCATCTTATTTTAACTTACCCCATATTGAAGGAAGACCCAAATATTTCCCTGGATCGTCAGAGGCAGAAATGTTCAAAATAGAACATATTGTATTGACAAGAGAAATAGGTGTATTTGGGCTCAAATAAATTGAGGATTTTTCGTAATTATGCTCTGCTCAGATGCCATGCAATATTCATAAAAAAAAATTGCATCAATCTGCTGCAATTTGTCTCACTTGTTCTCAAAAAGGCATCCGCAAACAAAAGATGAGACAAGGTAGGGCCTCTTCTTCAAAGTATAATTCCCTACAGAAAATTGTTGTTAGTTGAACAAAAAAAAACTTTGGGATAATACTTCACCAACAAGAAGGAAGAGAGAGAGGAGAGGGGATCCCGCAGTCTCAGTCCTCTGGTGGGATCGAAAAAGGGCCCTGACTTTCCACTGATCACTACTAAGGAAGATGTAGTGACACACATCATGACCAGCCTAATCCATCTCTCATCAAACCCCATCTTTCTTATGGTAACTTCCAAAAAGTGTCATTCGATCGTAAGCCTCATTCATATCTAACATTAGCCCAAATTCATAAACTTTGGTCATGTTCTTCATCTTCAAAGAATGATTCGTGGGCTATTAAAATATTATCTTGTATTTGTCAAATGGGGACAAAAGCATTTTGGTGTTAAGAGACAATGTTAGGTACATTACTAGAAATTTCGACTTCACCGACAAAATTAGTTTATCGGCAAGAGTTAAAATTTGTCGGCAAAGAGTCTTTCCGAACGAAAAAAATCATCGGCCATTTTGTCACCTAAAGCATGTCGCCTAAGAGTTTTCCTGACAAATTGTGGTATTTCGTCAGCTAAGTTCAACTTTTCCCGACAAACTCTTTTTTGTCGGCATTTCCATCTTTCCTGACAAATACTTTTGTCGGTACGATGCTTTTAAGCCGACAAATGAAACTTTTCAGCCAATAAATTGTGTTCATCACCATGGATATTTCCTCAGCACAATCTTGGCTTCATCGGGAAAAATTTAATTTATAAAAAAAATTCTATAATGCTCAACAACTACATATTGTTAGAAATAATATTTTATTGATTGATATATTTCGAATGTACATCTAGAGTGCTTATACAAAAGCATATGTCGCACAATAAAATTATCTGTCATTCCTCCAAATTGACTGTCATTCCTCAAAATTGACTGCCATGTAGCATCACACCACATCTGCACCTGCAAATACACAGAAAGCTGAGCAATATACTAAAGGATGAAAGCATGCACTGATACAAAACAAAGCTTAAAATGAATCAGTTGAATGGAAGAAAAAGTTATGATGCTCGAAAGGAATTAAGGAATTCATTCTAACCCTATTTTGCAATTGCTCTTGGAGATTACGATTGTCTACTGATTTTATCTACATAAAATATATAGTTAAAGGATGAGTTCCACGACAATTGGAATGTACTGAGCAAATGTTATAGCCCCAAACACAGATGATAGCTAAAGTGATAGGAGAAGTTTAGGAATGAAACATTGCCCATTTTGTGTCGATAAAAAAAACTGATAAATAAAGCATTCACTCACTCAAAAAATTGATATATAAAGAATGCATTCACTTCCAACTCAAATCCCTTCTCATTGCACTAGGTCATCAGACTCTTAACAGTCTTTTGCAGAAATTATAAGTAATTAAAACAAAGTTTCAGCTACTCGTTGCAAATAGTGAAACAAAATTGTACTACTACTTATGAAGCCTCACCACTTTTTTAATTCGTTGTTCCAAAACCCTCATTTTCCTTCCCTGATACGCCCGATCCCAATATTCCCTGAACACCAGGGTAGATACGTGATGGCTGACACCCGAAGGTGACCAAGCCATATTAGGATGCATGAGAACAAGAAAATAAATAAGACTTAAAATTTTAAATACAATGAATATGCAACTTAGGAATGTGTTCAGAGCACACAACTAACTAGAACATTAAAAAGAAATAATATAAAGTTTAATGAACAAGGAGTGGGTCCTACACCGAGAGGACTCAAAGATGCCGATGCGGAAGTGTCTTGATTGTACGTCTCGAATTCTAAATCCTGAGGGGGCGCAAAACAAACATGAGTGAACCAAATTGATATATATATATAATACTAAAACATCAACATACTATCCCCCAAAGTTTTATGAAAACTAATAGCATAATAGGTGATAAATTTGCCGAAAACCCTATCATGCCATAAAACCTTTCATAAACATATCTTGCATATAATATGCTAACTAGTGGTATTAGTATCAATATCTCCCATATGCATAGAACAGTGCCCTACACACGCTCGCCCGAAGGCAATATAAGTAACATCATCCGTAGGTAGAACAGTGACCACTAGATACGCACAAAAACATTGAATTTAGTCTTTCCAAACATAGATATATCATATATATATATATATATATATATATATCTCAAAAACATCTAGTATAAAGTCATCCATCATCTGTACTATAAAGAAGTGTGCAAAAGCATGTTCATAAACAGTATAAAGTCATCAATCATCTATACTACAAATAACATGAGTTTGATAAAATATGGTAATTCAAAATATTCTAAGCATAATAGGTCATAAATCGTTTCAGAAAACGTAATCATTAAATCATGTTTTTCATGTATGCATTTGTACTATTAAAACATACATTTTAGAAGGGGTCTACTCATAGATACATCGCTGCCGAAGAGCCACGTAAACTAGTAAAGACGGAATCGTCACAATGAATTCACCTAAGCACATAAAGGGTCCAATTAATAAAACTATACTATAACAATTGAATTTGGGAAAACGAACATAACAAACGGATTTAGGAAGTCGAATTACATTAAGAAGGGTCCCGATTAAATTTCAAAAAAGTGAACACGAAAATATTCTTTGGAATATTCCTCTGAATATTCCTGAAATATTTCACTGGGTTGGGCTTGGGTCTTAAGGGTTTTGGGTTAATAGGTTAGGGGATTAGGTTAAGGGTTTAGTGGGCCCAATGCCCTAGGTTAAAAGGGTTTAGGTTTTCGGTTATTGGGCCTCAAGGCCTGGGTTTTGGGGTTGCTAGGCCCAAGGCCCGGGTTGGAGGCCAAGGACCTGGGTTAAAATAAGGCTAAAGGTTGTGGGGTAAAAAGGGGTTGGGCTAGGCTAACGGGCCTGGGCCCAGATTTGTAAGGGTTTGGGTTTAGGTTAATATATGGGTTGGGCTTAGTAGCCCGGCTCAAATGTTTGGGCTGGGGGGCCTAGGTCTCCGGATATGGGTCGAAACGACCTGGTTTTCTGACTGGTTTCATGGGGACGAAAGCCGGAGCTTCCCAAGCTCCGGCCAACCTCGATTCTCACCCAATTTTCACTTACAAATACCCAAAATGAAACTAGAGGGACGAGGATTCGAAAAATACCTTCGTCGTGGCCAAACGTGGCCGGAATATGGTCGGACAACTCCTGCAACCCTTCAGTCTTCGCCGGAATAACTGAATAGCATTCCCCGAGTTATTTTCTATCCTAAACCAATCCAAAATACACAAACATGCTCAAAATAGAACCACAAAGACGAATGTACAAGATTTAGGGCATTCCCGAAGTATACCTTGGCCGGGATTGTCGAGAGCTTGGAGTTTTCCGGAGACGTCGAGGCGGTATCTGCTTCCTGTGCAGCGTGCACCGTCATGGAAGAAGAGAGAAAAGAGGTCAAGGAGAGACCAGATCTAGGTGTGGTTGAGTTGAGGGCAGTGGTGGAGGGTGTAGTGGTTGCCGGAGAGAACGGGAGTGAGAGGTCCGAGAGAAAGGGCGAGAGAGAGAGAGAGAGAGGAAATGGAGACTGCCACGTGGCAATACAAGAATGAGAGAGACCGGGGGACAAGCTTAAGGGTGGGCCCTTTGGGCACACCAACGAATCCCAAAAAGCAATATTTTAAAAAAAAAATTCCAACCAAAGTGAAAATTTCCGTTCCTTAAATTCCAAGACGGGTTGTTATATAAAGGCTCACCACTTTCTTTAATTCGCCGTTCCAAAACCCTCATTTTCCTTCTCTTTCCATGGATATCACATTCCAAGTTCTCAATCTGTAAGCATGGATTGTTAAAATAAACACACTTCCGCTGCTACTCAAATGAAGCCGTAAAACTGTTAAACTACTTAGGATGTTGAGTGTTAAATGGAGATCATGAACTAGAAAGGCCTGTAAATTTTACATTATTGCTTGTAAAAACTGATTATATTCAAATGAACATGATCTCATTTAAGGCCAGAGTACCGCAGTAAGATGGATCCAAATGACAAACTCCACAGATATATTCAATTAGTTCCAAATGTCAATTAATATTGGGTTAAATAGCCCATATCCAACATTTAACTAACAAGTGCAAGCCACTGTCTCTTCTTCTTTTTTGTTAACAAAGCATCACCCAATTCGATTCATCCAACACTAATTCTCGAGAAAAATAACATACATGAAAATTGTTTCACCAGAAACTCAATATAAGAAAACATAACACCAACACAAAATTAAGAGTCAGTTGAAAGATTGAAAAGAAACCCAAACCCAAAATCCAATAGAGGTATTGTGCAAAAGAGAATCTGGCATGAGTGTTCAACCGACAAATTAAAATATTCATCGGGAGAGAGCTTTTGTGCCGATAAAATTTTTCTTTGTCGGCTTAGAATTTGGACAAAATAATATTTTCTACTAGTAGTAGTATGGCTTTGTGTCAGTTGGCTAGTATCTTGGAGAAGATTTTGTAGGAGTTATTGCAAAAGGCTAATTAGTCTATAATACGAGTTGGATTCGGAGTTAGGAACTTTTGAGAATTAGGGTTATGTGAGTTTGGTTAAGTTGTTGGAGCAAAACCATCCCTCTTAAAACTGGTATCAACGTTGGTATCATAGACGGTCTCCCAAAATTTATGAAAGTAGACTGAGAAAGCCGTCGAGCCCGGAGTCTTCAAAGACCAAAGTTGGACAATGACATCTCGTACCTCTTCCATGGTAAAAGGACAACATAGAGTGGAGTTCATAGCTTGTGTGACAGTGGGTTGCCTGAATAGCTGATAGTTTCCCCAAATTCTCCCCATTCTTAGCAGAATTGTTTGGAAATTTCAGCTTACTCCAATATATTAGGTGGCGTCGATAATGGCCAAGTCTGGAAAACCACCTCGTGTGGACCAAAGCGCATGTACCTCCATCCCATGCATGTTTAACAATATCACCACACTCACGATCAATGGCCACATAAGCTTCTAACTTAAAAGGTTTCTTGGGTCTAGCTTGTTTTTGTTGTAGGTAAAGATGAGTGAACAATGATCAGACCCGATTGTTGGGCCATGGGTCAAACCTTTCTTGTAAAACATTAGATCCATCCTCAATCTTAGCCCAAGTGAAGCTTGGTCCTTTGCAACTAAGGTCCATTAGGCTCTTGAAATCCATAAAGTTGCGGGCGGGGGGGGGGGGTCCCAAATCTTGTTACCGACCAAGGACTATCACATGTTTCCCATGAAGCTTCATTTGAAAATAATTCAAGTTTAATTTGTCCTCCTAGCTAATTGTATTTTGGGATGAGAGTTGTATAATGTTATATCAAAAAAATCGTAAGAGAATAGAGTCCCAGGTCAAAATTTTCACAAATTAAATTACAATTTATATATTAAGAAGTTTCACTTCTAGTTGCAATCGATGTTTTTTGTGATAAATTCAACACTTGTCAGATTGTGTAGGTAATTAAAATGAAATAATATTGATATAATCAATTGTGGACAGATGACTCGACTTTAAAGTCTTAACAAAACTTACGTACATATATGGCACAAAGTTATTGGCTATTAACCCCAGTGCTAACCAGGACGGTGGAGCATGCATGCACGATGCATGGACTTTTATAAAGGGACAATAAATTTTGTTTTGGTTAATGTTTGGACTTGGAAGTCTTTGCAGAATCTGTTGTTTGGATTTCCAGTGCTGATTCCTGGCCGGTGCAATGGTGACATGCATGGGGTGTTAGGTTAGCGCCTTGAACATTTCTAATTATCGGCTAGCGTTGGTCAAGATTTGGTAAGTATGCCTTGTAACCAAATGGGATTTGAGCATGACCAGAAAAGACTTATAGCAACAATTATTCGGCCGCCTACAATTGTTTGGTGTACTGTACTAGTAATATGTGTCTCTCAATCGTATACGTGGACCATACATGCACACACACACGCACGCATTTGTATATTATAATACATATGAAGCTGAAGACGAAGGCATTGCTTCTAACCTTAATTGTCTTCTATTATGTTTTTTGGTTTTTTGTTTTTATAGAGAAACCTCGACATGAGAGAATTTCATTAAAACAAAAAAGAAATTTGTATCTAGTCAGGATAGGACATAAAACTTGACTCTCATAATATAGAGCAATTGAATTGTCTTCTAATATTAATTATATATACATATATACCACGCCTCAACCGTTATAACATTTTTCAATAAATGCAAAATCGAGCATTCTATACAGAATTTGATGATTGAGAAAATATTTACCACAAGATTAATATTGTGAAGCTAAATGATTTAATAAGTAATGGAATGAGCTGATGAAATAAACTATAAAGAAGCAAGTGATGAATTGTCATGTTGGTTGTGGTCTTCCTTTTCAATCTACTGTGTTAGGAATTTAACTCCCTTCTTCGTCCCCCATCAACTTAGTATAAAATAGCACTTGTATTAAAAACAACTAATAAAAAGGGTAGCGTATCCTAACATTGTTATTGTTTTAATCTTGACAATAAAAGTTCGACCAAAAAAAAAAAAATTCTTGACAATTAAAGTCAATGGAAAGAGTACAAATTAAGACAATCTTAACAACAAGTTGACTTCATATTTAAACATTGAGAAAAAAAATGATGAAAAATAAATAACTGCCTATGCATGTTATGAAGGTTTGATTAAAAAAAGTGAATATAATATGTTTCGTAAATAATTGCATATGCATGCATGTTATGTACAAATTGTATTTTATTTTTTTTTAGTGTCGTTCAAGGATGCATGTATGAAGTGAAGACGAAAATAATAGGGTTTAAGTCATGACAGGAAAACAAAAGAGGAAAATAATAGTGTATATGCAATTAATTTAGTGGTAGAAAAAAAATTATTTCATGAAAAGTAAAAATTCTCTCTTAAAAATTGAACTTCTTTTTAATGTAATACCATATTGAAAATTTATCCTACAATACGGTTAACGGATTTACCGTCTGAACATTATGATCGAATTGTTCATACTCTTTATTATCATCATATTTGCCAAAAAAAAAAAAAAAAAAGAACATCCAATTTGGAAACCATTTAGTCATCTATAAGTGTTAAACCAATCAACGGTTATGGTAACAAATAGCATTATCATGATGAACTGTCCATTTGTTTTATGCATATGAATGGCTAAAGATTTCCAAATTGAATAATCATTTGCATATATAATTTTTAAATGATGGTAAATAGAATGAACAGTTCTAATTATATTGCTTGGATGATAAAAAAATAACATTCTTTTTCTATTGAGTATGTCTTCGACTATTCCTCAAGCCCACCAATTAGTTAACCACAACCATATTTTAGTCAATGGTTGTATAGTAGATATACCAAGTTACCGCTGTAAATCTATTATTACAGTGAGGGACGAGCAAAAATTTAGGACAATCATTGATCCTGAAAATTTCTAGGTCGCTAGTATAGGTAGGAGTACATGAAGAACCAAGGGCGGCCCTGAGGGTAGCCCAAGTAGGCGCCCGCCTAGGGCCCCCAAAAAAATTTATATCTTGTAATTAACATATAAATACAAAAAAAAAAGAAATATCATAATTCATTTGTTAGTGCAGTGGAAATGTTGGCTTCATTTTTCTTTGGAGTGTTGAGTTCGAAACATGATGTTGCCTTTCAGTCACTAGATTTTTCTTGTTTTTCAAATTTACTGCTAATCCATATGTCCAAATGCATATAAAGTTATAAAACTCTCTCTTTGTAATCTTTTTTCTTTCAACTTCTCATTCTCTCCATTTCTATCGAATGTTTAAACCAACTTCTCATTCTCTTCATTTATATTGAATGTTTAAACCAAAGATCATATGTCTTAAAGATTGTACTTTAAGGTAATCAAAACTTTAAATTTATTATACTCGTCAATCAAGTTTTATTGTTCTTCACTCTCAATCTTAGACTCTTGACTGCAAACATTTAGTACATTTGTATCTAAAAACGTGAATCGTGTAATGTTTAAATAATGTTTGTATATTTATCTTCTTTTGATATTAATTTTTAATGATATTTAAAGTGAAAATAGAACTTTTTATGTATTTAGCGAATTATTTTTTATACAAAGAACCAGAGATCAAAGAATTTTAGGGCCCCACTTCGAAGGCTCGCCTAGGGCCCCCAAATTTTCAGGGCCGGCCCTGTGAAGAACACAAGCATTATGCTTATAACAATTTCTAAATCTAAGTTTGAGAAGTTTATGACTTGCCTAGCGGCAGTGTTCCATTATTTAATTTAATTTACTCATGAACTTCGAATACAACCGTAAAACTAGAACTTGAATTATTCTATTACATATGTTGATTGAATCAACTTAATATTGATTACTAAAGTTTAACCAACCTAATAAGTAACAAAAGTCTGTCTTTTTATACTTATTTTTGTTCCTTTTCTATTTTGGTCTTCTCTAATTTGGTCGTAGTCAAATTTCAAGAGGAGTGGTTCTACGGTCAATGGCTAGCTATGACACTCAATCCCTCAATGTATGGACGAATTAGGTCTAGTAGAATCCACCGTTTACTAAACATGAAATCATCCAATTAAATATTTTGCAAGATTAATTCTAGTTTGTTGGACATTTGAATATTGTTTCCGCACGGCAAAACACTTCAAGACCTATATTACCATTTCATAGATAAATTTTATTTTCTTCAAAACCGTGGGTTAAAGGCAAATCATTCGCACCAACAAAGAAGAAAACATTACGAGAAAAGCGAGCAACAATTATTAAGATTAGTAGCTATTTCGTTGTTTTTGGCATAACAATGATGTTATTAATAATAAAAAAAAATACTAAAAGTAAGTAATAACCGCACCAGAATAGTAACTAATACATTAAAAATGTACATATTTTTTGACCTTCTGCCACATTTTTCTTTTTTTGTAACATCATTGTTACGTCAACAACAATAACTAAATAGTTAATTTTGGTAGTTGTTGCTCACTTTTCTTATAATAAAAAGCATCAAATCATGGAGATTAATCTGGTGTTGATGGTGAATAGAGCAATGAATTCTCCAATGTAACATTAAACGAGAGAGAAAATATCTACTTCATGTGGATTTGTATCATCTCTGTCCAAAAAGAATGAACATGCTCAATAATTAACTGAGATCATTTAATATTTAAGATCAGTTATACATATGAACCATGTCAAAATGTACTTTGAGTAAAATGTTAAAGTTGTTTTTTTTTTAAGTATAACTTTTATTAAATTTTAATTCGTTTACGTCTTCATTAAGAATATTAAATTAAAATTCGGGACCAAAAGCATCCCAATGAAAAGAACTTCCATGTGAGGCAACATACGAGGCTACAGCATGAGCAACGACATTTCCATTCAGCTTGACAAACACAAACCTCACACTTCCTAATTGAGACGCCAAATGACCAATATCATGGATAAGACACTCTAAAGTAGCATCTACCACATACTCCCTATTAAGCATACTAATTATCACCTGAGAGTCAGATTCAATCTCCACTTTATCACAATCCATCTCAATACATACCATTAACGCCACACGAATCACAGCAACTTCTGCCATCGCCGTATTATTGAACCAAGCCCGCTTTCCCACCTGCCGCTTGCTGCAATCCAGCAAAGTCCCTCATAAGCCCACCCATATCCTCCTTTGAGTGTTTTAGAGACTTGATTTAGTTAGGGACTAATATGATTTGATTTAATTAGAGATTTGATATGATTTGATTTGGTCTATGTTTCCTTGTTTTGTGAACAAAGGTTTGATTTTATTTATTTCTATTATTGCTCCATTGTATTCTTATAAATACCTTATTATGAAGAAGAATAAAATATTCCGAAGTATATGAGATTATTAAGAATTCTGAATTTTCCCTAAATCCTTTATTTTCATCTAAAGTTTCACTCAAATGCATGACACGCCACCTTCATTTTCTTTCTCAAATTAAACTACTGATTGCGTTATTGAACTGTCTCCAATAATTCAACAGATAAGGGTTGTACAGAATTGACCAATTAACTAGTAATCATGCAGCCTTAACTTAAAACTCAAAGTAATACAGCCTTCTGAGCTTTCATAGAAATTACAATTTCCATCAATCAAATTCTAGTGAGATTTTGATTAATATTTATTGTTGACTGCTTTGCAAATGAGTTGTTATCAAAATAAGGTTGATTTGAATCAAGAGTCATCAGATTGTTCTTATGAGAAGCACTAGAGGAAAGTTCGTGCAGGTGAGGTATGCAGCCAGCTTACCGAAATATTTTACTTACAGAAAGTCACAATTGCAGCACGCTATAAATTTGCTAATACTTCTGGTTTTCCATTACAATATACAACCACGCAAAATCCACTAATTAGATACCCGGCCCACTCTACTTTTAGTGGCAACAATGTCCCTGTCCAAAGCAATACAAATGAGGGTTACTTTTAGATGCATATTAAGGCTTCGTTTCGCAGCTCGACTGTATTGATTATTTCAGTTGAATAAAATAAGTAGTCATCAGATAGTACGATTAAATTAATGGGTTGTTTGGTGCCGTATCGAATTAATATCGTATTATTTATACTGGATGTCAGTGCACCGATAAGAGAACTTCGAAAATATATTATTATTTTTAAGAAAAAAATGATGATTAATGAAAAAGAAAAAGGGAGAAAAACAAAATTTTTAATTTGCATTCACAAACTTTTCTTCTAATTTCCCAATATTCTTTCACCTAAAAATGTAACTTCAACAACAACAAACACAGAACCAACTAAGCACCCAAAATATGAACAACCCATATCGCCAAAAGGAAAATTCCCAGATCGAACTTCGAAACATGCTGAGGACGATGAAAAATGAACATGGATTGACCTTCTGGAGATTTAGGGTCCTTCTGGAGATCTTTGAGCTCCTTCACATCCTTTTGGAAGCCATGCGAGGGTCCTTCTGAGAACAGAAAATTCCCAGATCAAACTTTGAAACATGCGGGGGTCCTTCTGGAGATCTTTGAACTCTTTCAAGATTTGCTTGGAAGCCATGGATCGACCTCGCAAGTCGTAACGGATCTCAGGAAGGGAGGAAGGGGCGTTCCTCTGAAGGAGAGAAGAAGAGAGAGAGAGAAAAGGAACTTGGCAAAGCATAGTCGGACTAATAATACACCGATTTTGGGGAGGATAATTAGTCGGGTGTGAGGAGTATTAAAGTGGTGGGGTTGGATATTTAGTCCGGGTATTATTTAATACGTTAGAGCATTAACATCTGATTCGGTATTATTAGTACTATCCAGTTTTATAGGAGTACCAAACGAGCCCTAAAGGTATAATTAACGTTTGCAACTTTGCACGCGCACATATATTTGGTAACAAAAAGCAAACTTCAAAGTATGGCAGCTTTCCTAGCAGAAAGACGCATGAATATACAATATACTGGTCACAACTTTTTAAGGCTTAGAATTTATCAACAGACTACAGTCATTTATGTACGTATAGATAATTGAAAATCGTAACTATAACACGCATGTGAATATGAACTTACGACCTACATGCATGAATGGTTGAAATATAGTATCTACATATGCATGCATGATTGGTTACACTAGCAAACACAATTATAACACGTGCATGAATGATTGCTAGTAACCTAAGTGCATGAATTATTATTGAAATGTATAGTATATCTAACTTGATCAATCTGCGGCCAAACTCCTAAGTCTCAATTTGAAGTCTTCAGAAGCAGGAATTAATACGCATATAAATAAATCTGATTACGAGTTACCAAGTGCTCTAATATTGCACTTGGGAAATGTCATGGAGGTCAATGTGGTCGTGGCCAAATTAAATAGTGTTGATTCTCTTGCAGTTTCTGGGTAGCTAGATGGTTAGTCGAACAGATTAACGCGAATCACTATGTTTAAGATATAAGGGGACAGATCAGTACACAATTTTTCAGACCATTTTTTTGTTGTCAAATACAAGATTATGTTTTGGATCTCCATATCCCACTCGGTCAGCTTTGATCAATAAATTGCAGTATGCTTACATGAAGTTTCCATGTCATTGTCGTCTATAGTTCTGTACTACTTTACTCATATTTCTACCAAAGTTTTCATCCACTAAATACAATATAGTATTATTCTTCACTATGTATGCATGCCAATTAAGTGGACGTATTGTATATAGAATTTGGTAGACTTTACTTGACTATTAAATTCCAGTGTATTTAATATAGATTTTTAAGAGTATCTCCAAATGAGATGTTAAAATCCTAGATAATATGTCACTGTGCATATTTGACACAAAAGTCTCTTCAACCAAAGTGTTATTTACTGATCAAATTTGAAGGCTTTATGATTTGGAATCAAATTTGGCATCAATGTCAAATTTATTTTAATTCATTTTAATGGTGGGTCCCTTATTCCACTAACATTCCAACTTTTTAAACATTTTTTTAATAATTACAACCATTTAAAACTCTATTTAAATAATAAAATAATATTTAACAATTCAGCTGGAGAAATACAAAATTTGACATAAGGTTTCAGATTGCCACATCAGTCATCAATTGTAATTTGACCCTTATAAATTGACATTTCATTTGAGGATGGTCTAAAATGTCGATAAATCACATGTATTAAATAAAGACTTTTTTTTATCTAAAATATCTACAAAAATCTTGGGTTATTTAATTATGACTTTTTGTGAGGTTTTTTTTTTTTTTTTTTTTTTTTTTGGGAGAACGACTTTTTGTGAGTTTGGCAAAAGTCTAGCTGTTCAAAATTTCATCTGCTTTAAAGGATTTTAAAAGCCATGAATTTCGATGGACTTGGTGCTTTCATCGTAAGTTTTTGTTATAGTAAATCCAACCTCTTCCCTTTAAGATTTTGATGGATTTCATTTTTCTCAATTCTCTATTGGTATACTGTGTCATCCACCATAATGCAATGACTATTATTATCAACTTCAATTACCATGTCACCTTATCACCTTATTATGACCATCTCCTCTACCTCCACCACCGCCAACATTGACATCATCATCGCTACCATTGTCATTCCAATGAGCGTCATCGCCACCTCTACTTTGACCACCACCATATTGCATGTATACAATTGATGAAGTTTATCAGTTTACCTTATGTCCAATAAATTATCGTTTATATGATATTTTACTCCATAACATATATTTTTGCTCCTACGAGATTGTTCTATTAGTGTCTTGTTATAAACACATTGAAATTTCAATGAAAAAACAAATTTGAAAATGCTTTTTGAATAAGCATACAGTAGGTTTTTTTTTTTTCTTTCTTTCCAAAAAAACGTTTGTAGGAGTCAAAAGCATTTCCAAATTTTTATCTCAAACGTCTTTTGCCTTTCAGAAACAAGCACAAAACATATGTACGTATTCAATAAAAATATAATAATAGGTTCTTGATATTTGACCAAAAAAAACTAGGTTCTTGATAAATCATGAAGAACAAAAAGAAAAGAAAAGAAAAAAAAAAACTTACCTCTTTCAAACAATAAATATTAAGAGAGACAATCCAAAATAGAACTCCGAATGTAAAAGTAAATGCTTTAACCATTTAAACTATAAGTTATCAAATACCATAATAAAACAAAATAAAACTTTTTCTCGTGAGGAAATGTTAAAAGTTATCAAGGTTAATTAGTGATCAATAGCGGTAGTGAGTAAAATAATTAGCATGAAACTATGAATAGCCTAAAGATTTAGGATTCCAATTCCTATTTTGTAACAAAAAAGTGTATATATTAAACAAGAACCAAACAAAGTCAAGGAGAAAAATGAAATATTAGTTTATAATACGTTTTTCAAAGACTTCATATTTTATCAAATCAACCATGGACCATAGATTAGTAAAGCTAATCCCCTTCTCCAACAATCAACTTCACACTCATGAAACTTTTCAATACACACGGACGCAGTTGCCATTTCTACAGAAGACAAGGAGACACTCGTCCTTTGCAACCAACATATCTTAGTTTCTTATTGGCTTCCCCACGTTACCACACCGCGTCTTTACTCGGAAACCTGAAACTCGTTTTTGACTCGGACCCGTTTAATTTCTCTCTCTCTCTCTCTCTCTCTTTGAATTCGTCCCCAGAAAAATGTTTCCCAAAAACAAAAATACAAAACACGAAGCCAACATTAAAAGTCCAAGTATTTTTCACAAGCACATATTTTAAAATAAACGTGTGGACGGTGGTGCGATCGAACTTTTCTCTTGCATGATCATTTTCTCTTTATATATATACCAAAGCAGAAGCACCAACTCATCATATTCTTCATATTCCATTGACAAATAAATCATCCCACTTCTTCTGCAGCTACCATTCTTTTTTTTTTTCTCTGCACAAAGCAAGGTAAAAAAAGATTCAACTTTCTCGAACAAATTTAAGTTTGCAGAGAACTAAGGAAGAAGAAGAAGAAGATGGCACTGACTAAACAAATCATGGGCAGTTCTCTGATTGAAAAATCCGAGTTTTTTTCATCATCTTATAAGTTGTTTTTGGCAAGACCAAGTTTGGTGCCTTCGCAGAGGACGGCGGTGCATTTGAGAAGGTCACAGAGGGGTCCTTTGGCGGCCATCAGTGAAGATTTGGTGAAGATTGTGCCTGTTTTTTCTGCTGAGAAGCCTGTGAAGTTCAAGGTGAGAGCTGTTGTGACTGTGAGGAATAAGAACAAGGAGGATTTTAAGGAGGCCATTTCCAAACACTTGGATTCCCTCGCTGACCAAATTGGTAGAAATGTTGTTTTGGAGCTTATCAGTACAGAATTAGACCCAAGTAAGCAACTTTACTACCTGAGTTTTCTTAGAAGAAAATGATTTACTCACACTTTTTTTTTCTCCTCTTAACTCTGTCGGTTGATTTTTTTTGTTTATTCAATTTGAATACTAAATATAAATATGGGTGTGTGAGTGTGTGGAAATCACTTAGAAATATTAAAGTTAACTTCTTTAAGTACACTATTTAAAATTGTACTAAGATTTGTTTTTCCTTATTTTTGGGTTTTTTTTCCCTAAATTTTTGTAGGAACAAAGGCCCCCAGGAAAAGCAGTGAAGGTGTGGTAAAAGATTGGTCTAAAAAATCAAATCTAAAGGCAGAGAGGGTGAATTACACAGCTGAGTTTATGGTGGACTCAAATTTTGGCGTCCCAGGAGCAATCACAGTTACAAACAAGCACCAAAACGAGTTCTTTCTGGAGACCATAACCCTTGAAGGTTTTGCCTGCGGTCCACTGCATTTTCCTGTAAATTCCTGGATTCAATCTAAGAAAGATCACCCTGGGAAAAGAATAGTCTTCTGCAACAAGGTAGATTCCATTTTTCCATTTCCCATCGATTTTGCTTGGCCTACGTTGGAAAGTCAAACCTAATTTTTTTATTTTAGGCTTTGAATATATCTGCAAGTGACTAATAATTTAGGTGGGTATATTTACGTCAGACAAGTTGAATGGTTCAGTTCATACCTTCATGGCAAGCGGCCTGTAGCATTTACAGATATTATTAATTTTCTTATTTTTATTTTTGTCTAGCCCTCATTGGGCAGTCAAACAGATACTGATTGATATATTAGGCCCTACAGAGCATTACCCACTACCATCATTCCAGTCCTTTTGTTCTATATTACTTAATTTATTACATAATTTTTATTTTTGGCAGCATGTTTAAATGCATTAAATAATTATTGACTTTTATTTAATTTTGAGCAGCCATATTTACCAGACCAGACCCCTGAGGGGCTTAAGGAACTGAGACAGAGGGAGTTGAAGAATCTGAGGGGTGATGGCAGTGGAGTTAGAAAATTATCAGATAGGATCTATGACTATGGTTTGTATAATGATTTGGGAAATCCTGATAAGGGAATCGACTTTGCTAGGCCTACACTTGGTAAAAAAATCCCCTACCCAAGAAGATGTCGCACCGGTCGCCTCCCTACAGATACTGGTAAGAAATGCTCACTCGTTAGACCGTCTGTCACATTATGTTGCCAAACTGCTATCTTGATAACTTAAATTTAAATGGTCTACTTGCTTTGTTTGTACCACAGATATGCAAGCGGAGAGCAGGGTTGAGAAGCCACTACCAATGTATGTGCCAAGAGATGAACAATTTGAAGAGTCAAAAATGGACACATTTTCATTTGGGAGGCTCAAGGGTGTTCTTCACAACTTGATCCCCACCCTTATGTCCAGCTTCAAAGCTGACAAAGACTTCCGTGGATACTCCGACATCGACAGCCTCTACAGTGAAGGCGTCCTCCTCAAATTGGGTTTGAAGGATGAATTCCTAAAGAAGCTTCCGTTGCCAAGTATGGTCAGCAAATTCCAGGACTATAACCAGGGCGTTCTCAAATATGACACCCCCAAGATCTTAAGCAGTGAGTTTCACTGATCAACATGTTCTTAATCAATATAAACCCCTCAATGTGCCCACTGAGTATATAAAAATATGATTGCGCAGTCAATGTGTGGGCAAAATAATAAACTCTAAATAACTAATTAATGACTCAAAAGCCATGATTAATATTTTGATTAACTTAGATATTATTCCATGTGCAGAGGACAGGTTGGTTTGGTTGCGAGATGACGAATTCGGCCGCCAAGCAGTTGCAGGGGTTAATCCATTAAGCATTCAGAGGCTTAAGGTTTTTCCACCGGAAAGCAAACTTGATCCTGTGGTTTATGGGCCATTAGAGTCTGCTCTCAAAGAAGAACACATCTTACCGAATCTCTATGGCATGACTGTTCAACAGGTACTGCTCATTATCTCTTTTTCTATTTTAATACTTCCGATATTTTTTTAAGGAAGCTGTTATTGACATTCTGATCGTCATCTGTAGTGTTGTTAGTTTAAATTGGCATACGAGGAGTTGGAATAACTTTTTCCAATTTTTATGGGACCTTACACCTCCTTCATGAACCATATTTTGTAATGTTGTTGCTCATTTTTGTTTTTTGTATTGTTTAATTTTGCAGGCATTGGATGAGAACAAGTTGTACATAGTGGATTACCATGACGTATACCTTCCATTTCTTGATCGGATTAATGCTCTGGATGGGAGAAAAGCATATGCAACTCGTACCATTTATTTCTTGACACCTACTGGAGCTCTGAAGCCCATCGCCATTGAGCTTACCCTCCCCAATACAGGACCAAGTTCAAGATCAAAGCGTGTTTTGACACCTGCTGTCGACGCCACCACCAACTGGATGTGGATGCTTGCTAAGGCGCATGTCTGCGCCAATGACGCCGGCGTCCACCAACTCGTACACCATTGGTACATAAATTCTCTCTTTTGTCATATTAGCTTATTTTATTATGTGATATTTGATTATATATTATCAAAATTATTCATACCAATTTATGTGACCGACTTAGAGTTACTTATTTTATAATTATATATAATTTTGTTGCAAATGTTGTTTGTGCTAAAAATTTGTTGCGTTGGTTTCAGGCTACGTACCCATGCTACCCTAGAGCCGTTTATCTTGGCAGCACATAGACAGTTGAGCGCAATGCATCCGATTTACAAGCTTTTGGATCCTCACATGAGATACACACTAGAGATCAATGCACTGGCTCGCCAGAGCTTGATCAGCGCTGATGGTGTCATCGAGTCATGCTTCACTCCAGGTCGGTATGCCATGGAAATCAGTGCTTCAGCGTACAAAACCTGGCGCTTTGACCATCAAAGCCTTCCTGCAGATCTTGTACAAAGGTAGGTGACTAAAGATATAGCATGTTGCATGCGTTTCCATTAGGTTTACTATTTCCTGAATGTATGGTTCCAATTTACAGCTTGACAATATAAGTCTGGTTAGCTTACGCTACCGACATATACTATATGTTTTTATGTTCTTCGTCTAATTTATTTGGTTTATTATTTTGTAATGTAGGGGCATGGCAGTGCCTGATCCAACACAACCCCATGGTGTGAAACTTGTAATGGAAGACTACCCATATGGCAGTGACGGATTACTCATCTGGGGTGCAATCGAGAACTGGGTTCGAACCTACGTGCACCACTACTACCCCGATTCAAGTGTAATCCGAAAAGACAGAGAGCTGCAAGCATGGTACTGGGAGTCCATCAATGTAGGTCACGCTGATCTCCGCCATGAAACCTGGTGGCCTTTACTGTCCACAGCAGATGACCTAGTCTCAATCCTCAGCACATTGATCTGGCTAGCATCAGCTCAACATGCGGCACTTAATTTTGCACAGTACCCTTATGGAGGTTACGTCCCCAACAGGCCACCCCTGATGAGAAGATTGATCCCGGAAGAGGGTGACCCAGAATACGCAAATTTCATATCAGACCCACAAAAGTTCTTTCTCTCAGCTTTGCCAAGCGTCCTGGAAGCCACAAAATACATGGCTGTGGTGGACACATTATCGACACATTCGCCGGATGAGGAGTACCTCGGGGAGAGGCAGCAACCGTCTACTTGGTCAGGGGATGCTGATGCGGTGGAGGCATTTTACAAGTTTTCTGCTGAGATTAGAGAGATTGAGAAGGAGATTGATAGGAGGAATAGTGATCCAAATCTTAAACACAGGTGTGGAGCAGGAGTTTTGCCTTATGAGTTGCTTGTACCAAGTTCCGACCCTGGGATTACATGTCGTGGTGTGCCTAATAGTATTTCGATATGAGTCTCAACAACATTTAGTTTATTATTTTGAGGTGGTGGAGGCAATTACTGACCATTCTCTATAACTTGTAATTAAATCAGGCTATTTTTGTCGTTGGGTTATCTATTGGGATGTATATGTTAAACAATTTAATCGTAATTAATAATGTTCTAGAAGTTGGTCATTTTCTCTCTATTTTCTACCATCGACTTCTTTTTAATTATATTCCTCTTCTATTGTTTATTGTGTTGTAGCAAAAGCGAACATTGCTAAAATTTTGAACAATTATATAATCAATCGTATATATGGTTTAGCAGTTGATGATGCACCAAGTTGAATACTCTTGTTGACAAATTTTTATGATCAACAACCAATTATTTTTCCTACCAGAATAAATAAGTACTAATTAATTAGAGAGCGAACAAAAAAAAAAGATCGTGAATTTTACAAAATTTGGTTGTAAATTATTACACTGTTTTAAGAGAAGTTTAAGATCACCTCAATTAGCAATGAAATCTTCCATAGGAGCAGGGCAGCGGAATATCACTGAAATAAATTGTTAGAGTGACCAAAATTTTGAAAATTTGCCATTCAAGTGGTAACAACGGAAGCTCCCTAAATTATTCCTCACTGTCACGTCCAAAGCTGAAATGATTCCAAGGTGGAATTTCCACCAAGCGATTGAATTCAAGCATCGGGAATATTTTCTCAAAAAACTTGGCAGAAAGTTTTGGTTTCCATAAATATAATTCATCAATGTGAGGTCTACTAAATCTTACCATCATGTAATGTTTATCCTACGTTGGCTAAAACCTTACGTTAATTATATGTTGAAATGTATTTTTTTCATTTGATTTCTATTTTTTATAAAGTTGAAAACATGAGTTTTTGAGTTTCAATTTACGGCCATCAACACTAAGAGTTGAGAAGATGGGTTTGGGGGTTTGGGTTTCGCTTTGTAGGTGGTGGTGAAGCCTCACCTTGAACTTAAAACTCTGTTCTTGGTTGAATATTTCAATGGAAAAAAAGTGGTTTCCCAACTTGAGAAGGATGTGAGTGTTCTCAACGATAAGTCACCTTTGAGTATAACACATCATCTCCATAGTAGAGCTTGGCAAGCTCATCCTCCACCACTTCGGGCCACACAAATTGTCCATCACCATTCTCTATACCTATGGCAGCTTCATCAATACCCCTAGCATTCCTGCCTAAGTGCCACATATCACAATATCTGCATAGAAAGAAAAGTTATTATTAGTTTATTTTCTATGGTGTTTTAAGTATAGACATATGAAAAGTTATTATTAGACATATGAAATGAAAGCATGTACTTTATGCTTATGCAAATACAATCATGGGCGCATGGATATCAAGAAAGTAAATTGGAGATTCATAAACAAGTAGAAACTTCATCAAACTATTCAATTGGGATTTTATTTTTTAAATGGGTATAAAGATAAATTCACATTTTGAATTGGATTTATGAGGGTATAAATAGGTATAAAATTGGTTTTAAAGTGATATTAATTTTTTCATTAAAAATAATATAAATGTTATATGAGTTCAAATAAAATTTTCCAAAAAAAAAAACACGAATCCATGGCCTCATTCAAGCCCTCCATTCCCCCACCAGTGACTTTTCTACCTCCGGTGAGGTCCATGTCATCATGGGTCCTATGTTCGCCGGCAAAACCATCGCCCTACTCCGCTGGATCAAGTTGGAGGGCAACAGTGGCAGGTAAATTTTAAATATTTGGTTAAACCCAAGTTTGATTTGTGAAGATTTTGGGTAGAGATTTAAGCTTTGTGTAAGGTCGTGTTAAATCGGTACTAAATTTCCCTTAAATTTAATACTTATTTATTTATTTATTATTATTTTTTATGTGTAGGAATGTGGCAATGATAAAATCGAGTAAGGATACGAGAGACGCCATTGATTCAGTTGTGACACACGACGGGGTGAAGTTTCCGTGTTGGGCGTTGTCTGATCTGTCGTCGTTTCGGCAGAACTTTGGAGGAGATGCTTATGACGAGGTAATTTTGGAGCTGGGTAAGTGTTTAATCATTGTTGGGTTTATGTCAATTCTTCTCTTTTTATTTTTTTAATAATTATTTGGGCTATTGTTTTACTACTGGATGTTGGACCTTTGATTTCTGTAAAACATGTTATGGCATGGTAAAACAATTAGACGAAGAAACGGGAGAGCAGGGGTGGAAGAGAAAATTGGCTGGGCTCTTTTGCACTAATTTTTATTTTTATTTTAATTTATTTGAGGTTTTGTGATAAGGGAGGTTGTGGTCTGGTAGCATAGCTTAAATAAAAGCAGAAATCGTGATGTCTATGAACTGGACAAAGTTTTGGTCCAACTCTTTGCTCTTTGTTCCAGTTCTTTTGCAAAGGGTGGGTCGGGCTTTTATACATAGAGTGGTGGAAAGTGACGGACCACAGGCCTATAAGCCTAGTTACTAGTTTATATAAGATTGTGGTGAAAGTGCTTGCATCAAGACTAAGGGAGGTTATGGGCAGCACAATCTCTCCATTTCAAGGAGCTTTTGTTAAAGGTAGACAAATTTTGGATGTTGTCCTCATTGCAAACGAGGTTGTAGAAGACGTGAGGCAGAAGAAAGAGGAGGGTTTGGTGTTCAAGATTGATTTTGAAAGGGCTTATGATCATGTGGAGTGGAGATTTTTGGATGAAGTCTTACAAAGAAAAGGCTTTGGCAATAGATGGAGGAAATGGGTGCAGGGTTGCCTAAGTTCCGCAAATTTCTCAGTTTTGATCAATGGGAGGCCTAGAAAAATTTAAAGCTTTAAGAGGTTTGAGACAAGGTGATCCACTGTCACCTTTTCTTTTCACCATATTAGTTGATGTCTCGAGTAGATTGTTGGAGAAGGCACAAGAGAATCATCTGATCAAAGGTTTATGCATGGGGCAAGAAAATGTGGAGATTTCGCATCTTCAATTTGCTGATGACACCATTTTTTTCTTGGCAGGGGATGAGGAAGTTTGGAACAATGTATTAGAGTTGCTCCATTTATTTTGTACTGTTTGAGGTTTGAAAATTAACAAAGCAAAGTGTTCTTTGGCTGGAATAAACAAATTGTGAGAAAATTAAAATAATGGCATATTCTTGAAATTGTGAGGTGGGTAGTTGGCCAATAAAGTATTTGGGTCTCCCTCTTGGGGGAAGGCCAAGAACAATTACATTTTGGGATCTAGTTGTAGAAAAGATGGAAAAAAGACTTCAAAGTTGGAAGAAAGCATTCTTATTCAGAGGTGGTACTAAATTGGATGTTGGTTTGGTTATTTCCGAACTTTTCACATGACTTTCATTACCCAATAGAGAATATGAAAACCCTAACCTTAATTTTGTAAATTGATTTTGGTACCTGCAAATGAGAAAAGGGTAAAGTTTCTTATCTCTTTAGTGTTTGATCCTGAAATTAATTTATCTGAGATCTGGACCTCTGTACATTTTGGGTAAATTTTAACGACTTTCTCTTTTCGAATGCCTTTTTGTTTTCTATTTTGGTCTTTAAGCTTCTGCTTTTTGGGCATTTTGGGTTGTATTTTCTATTTCCCAGTCGACTAGAAATATTGAGGGGGGAGAGAGAAAAATTTCTCTTCAATAACCGTGCTTTTATATTTCATAGGGTCTGGTATTTGATTAATTAGAAATGACAGCTTTACTTGATTGATGTTTTTTTTATTTTATTTTATTTATCAATATAAGGTACTATGAATTGGGACCCGACAATCCACCATATGGTGCCAAGTTCTACGACTTTTGTGGGGCTGAGGATCCTGAGGCATCCAGCTGCACTACCAGTTTCCATGTTTCGTATAAGGCCTAATCGGATAAATGGTTCCCGTGATCATAAGGTATTTGGATGATAGTCCATGTGGTAAAAAAATTCGGATTTAAACCCCTGTGGTCTAAGTCTGTTATGATTTATGCCCTTTTGTTAAATAATGCGGATTTATGCCCTTCTGTTAAATAATGCTGACGTGGCTGCCAAATGTCTGCCACGTGGCAAAAATAATAATTTTTAATTTTTTTTTAAACCTGAATTTTTACAACAAAAAAAAAAAACAAAACCCAGATCTGCAGAAGAAGCTCCCCCCCCCCCGATCGGACTTCTTCTTCTTCTTCCCGCCGGAGACCAGCTCCCCCCCGCCGGAGCCCTCTCCCCATGCGACCCTCCTCCCTCTCCTTCTTCCTTCTTCTTCTTCCCGCCGGAAACCAGCTCCCCCCTCGCCGGTCTCCCCGCGCGACCCTCCTCCCTCTCCCTCTTCCTTCTTCTTCTTCTTCTTCTTCTTCTTCTTCTTCTTCTTCTTCCTGCCGAAGACCAGCTCATCTCCTCGCCGGAGCCCTCTCCCTGCGCGACCCTCCTCCCTCTCCCTCTTCCTTCTTCTTCTTCTTCTTGCAGATCTGGGGTTTTTTTTTTTGTAAAAATTCAGGTTTTTTTTAAAAAAAATTAAAAATTATTATTTTTGCCACTTGGCAGACATTTGGCATCCACGTGGCATATATGTGGCAGCCACGTCATCATTATTTAACAGAAGGGCATAAATCCTAACAAACTTAGACCACAGGGGTTTAAATCCTAACAGATTGTGACCACAGGGGTTTAAATCCGAATTTTTTTATCACAAGGGCTATCATCCAAATACCTTATGACCACGGGGACCATTTATCCGATTAGGCCTTCATATAATGACGATTGATCCATGTAATATCTCTCTCTTTAAGTTTCATCATTTCATTTAGTCTTGCTCTTGCACTCTAACCAAGGTTCTGTATTTCCAATAATCTCATCTCTTTTATATAAATCAGTGTATTAAAACTTTAAAAGTGTGAGACGTGGGCGAGGCGCCCGAGGAATAACCCGGCCTAGGCATGAGGCGAAGCTTCACAGGACTTAAATATTTTAATATATACACTAAGCGTATACATATATTATAAATATATATATTCACATCTATATACATATTATATATATATAATAGAGGATGAAAAGCACAATGAGCACACATATAACAATGCAAGCAGACAACACACATATCCATAAAATAAAAATAAAAAAGCAAAGAGATGATAGTGCAAGGAAGAGGTATGAGATAGTTCAAACCTACCAAAATTTGGGTTTGAGAGTTAAAAAAAATAATAAAAAAAAATAAAATTCCCCTGAGGTGCGCCTAGGTGGCTCCGGCAACGTCTTCCGCCGCCTAGGCGGCTCCGACAACGCCTTACACCCATTCCCTCAAAACAGAGGCGTTAGCCTTCACGCCTAGCCTCAAAGGCGCCCTAGGCGCGCCCCGAGGCTAGTTTTTTAAAACATTGATATAAACATGAAGTTGAAGCGTGATTGGGTTTTTTTTTTTTTTTTTTTTTTTTTTCTCTTTAAGTGTCTGTGTTTATTTTCATTACTGTATTAATGTTTTCTGCTGTTGTTTATATAATTCTAAGAGGAGAGAGATTAATGGCATCAGGGTAAAAAAAAACAAGGGAAGGAGGGAAGGATGAGGAACGCACCGGTTGGCCTATTTTGGCCTGAGTGTTTTTTTAATTGGTTTGAGATTTTGTTTATTTTTGGGGTTCTTTTGCCCTAATTAATATTGGTTTGAATTCATATAGAATTTTGTTTATGTTTGGGGTTGTCATGTTCGAGTATTTAATTTGGTATTTGGTAGTTTATGTTATAGTTGTTGTCAGTTTTCTTAAAGGATAAATCCAAGCGATAATGCCTTTTCTTATATACGTGCAAATGTTAACACTTTGTAGATTTTCAGTTTTTAAACAATAAGAAAATGTAACCGTTAAGACTCCAGAGTGCTTTGTCATTAAAGTAAATGATTTTCGTTTTTTGGTTTGTGCTTTTTGTGATTAAGAAAGTTTAGTAATTTTTTTATTCACTTATTAATTAATTGGTTACTAAAAAACTAACAGAGACATAAGAGCTTTCATTTCTTTTTCTTTGCTTGCATTAATTTTGTATTGTTTTTATTTTTTTTAGAAACTTTTGTGCATATATTTGGGAATTTTTATTTGGTTAGAGAAAGGGGAAAAATATAAGAAGAGGAGAATTATATCCTTCGAGTTTCTAGAAGTTTTAATGTGTTTCGCGTCTTGTATTTTCGTAACGTCCGTACAAGTGTCTTTTGGTTTCTGGCTACTTTAGTTTTTCAGCATTGAATTGTAGGATTAAAGTTTTTGATTGAGTTCTTATTTAGTTCCAGATCAGAATGGGTGCAATATGAGCACTCCTAAAACTGAAAAGTTCTCCTAAATTTGTGAGAATGGCTGTGTTGGATATGGTTTGTCGTCCATGCAAGGATGGCGTACCACAATGGAGGATGTTGTGAGTGCATTAAACTTTTCTCTTCCTATTAGAAGTTTTCAGATCATAAAATTCTTTTATGTCTATTCTTAGAAGTTTCTACTGTTGTATCCTTTTCTGTCTTTATTTAGCATGATATAGTTTGGATTCAACTGAATATGATTTTACTTGACATGTTCAATTGACTGCATAGATCTAAAAGAAAACTAATGATAAGGGCTCCAAAACTTTAAATCTTAACCAAAAACCACATTATAATTTTATTTAATGGTTTTGACAAAGCCCAACATTAAATGAGTCCATGAAAGATTGGCCCAAGCACGAATTTCTAATTTAACCCTTAACGGCAAACGTTGCTCCGTTTATTTAGTTTGTTTCATTCCAGATGAAGAGAGAAAGCCTTTGTACAGTTTCTACAAGATTCTATGAATTTGATATTAATTTTCTCTCAGCTATTTTCTCATTTCATGAACCAGTCACTGATCTTTTTCTCTATTAAATCAACAAGATCCCATATGACTTGATTCCATCATTCTCCCATTCATCAGGTAATTTTCCATATTAAGATCCACCTCTTCCTCCGTCATGGGAAGCGAAGCCCAAGCTTTGGGTATGCATTTATTAAACCTAGTCACTGATGACATTTATTATATAATGTCGACAACGACAGTGACGCCACCCTTTCAATCCATGATGGAGTCAAGGCCGAGGAGAAGTTCGAGATGTTCGGGACGGTCCCTGACCTGCCATTAGAGGTACCACAATTATGCTATATTATTTAGATTTGAGCTTTTTGGGATCTTGGATTTTTCATTGATGATTTAATGTCTCCTTCAGAGGAAGAGTCTGAGCTTGATGTTTTTGAAAGGTATTAGGATCTTTTAACCGCCTTGAATGATGATGTAGACTTTAGGAAGAGGTGCAAGAAACAGAATCCTCCTCCTCTTCTGTTTGTGATTCTTCTTTACTTCCTGTTCAAATTCAAAACTCTAAAATTGTTGATTTTCCTGGAAATAACTCCCAAACACATGACAATTGTAAGTATTTTATTTTATTTATGCCCTTGTTTCGGTGTTTTTGTCTGGTGTAGTCCTTGAGGATCAAATCACGGGCCTTCATAGGTGATTCGATTTCGCGTAACCTTGTGCAGTCATTGCTTTGTATTCTCTCTCTGGTACACTCGAAAGTAATCAAATTTACTACTAACTAGCTTATGTTTACTGAATCTATATGCTTTAGATCTACTAAACTCTATTAATTTTATTTTGCATTTCCAATTAACCACGATAATGTCTGACGATTTGGCGAAATTTATCGAATAGTATCTGGAGAGGTCAACCCATTATTCTTTTCTCAGTCTACGTTGGTTGTAGTCACTCAGGTGTGGACTCTACTGATAGCCAAAGTATGCTTACAAATTCCATATGACCATTTCATAACAAGTTTTCTCTTTACATTCCTGCATTCTCTTTACATTCCAGAAGCTGGAGCTACTGGGCTTGGAGGGCAAATGACAAAAGAGGAGGTCAAGAGCTTGAACAAACGGTCAGAGCTGTTTCTTCATGCTTTTGCTTTTCAATTTGTTAGGTGCTTCATTTGGCACCTCCTTTTTAATATGAGGGATGAGTTTTTATTATCTAATTATCTCTTAAAACTTCTTTTAATTACTTTTCTAGTACATATACATCTTAAATAGTTTATCACAATCATCCAATTTCCATATGGTTAGACCTCTTTTCATTGTTGATGTGGGATTCTATCTTTGTAGGTGAAGACTGGGTAATGGGCTGCTATTTTCCTTTTTTTGTTTCAGAGTTTTTATTTGGATAGTTAACAGTGTTATATTGAATCAATTGAGGGACAAGTGTAAATTTTGAGGGAAGCCAATGAGAGGCCACATGATTTTCGGTGCAGAAGATCTGCACTCCTGATTTTTACTTGACTGATTAGCTTAGTTAATTTTGGATTATTGTGTTGGAAATTGTGATGTGTTCAAATTAAAAGTTAGGAAATTGTGATTAGTTTAGTTAATTGCTTTGATTTTTACCAAAGCAAATTGAACTATTTATCAAAGTGAACTATTTATCAAACTAAACCACACTTTTTTACCAAAGCAAACTGAACTATTTATCAAATTGAACTAGAAAATCACACTTTATTACCAAAGCAAACTGAACTATTTATCAAAGTGAACTAGAAAACCATATTTTTTTACCAAAGCAAACTGAACTATTTATCAAACTAAACCACACTTTTTTATCAAAGCAAACTGAACTATTTATCAAAGTGAACTAGAAAACCACACTTTTTTACCAAAGCAAACTGAACTATTTATCAAACTAAACCACACTTTTTTATCAAAGCAAACTGAACTATTTATCAAACTGAACTAGAAAACCACACTTTTTTACCAAAGCAAACTGAACTATTTATCAAACTAAACCACACTTTTTTACCAAAGCAAACTGAACTATTTTATCAAACTGAACTAGAAAACCACACTTTTTTTACCAAAGTAAACTGAACTATTTATCAAACTAAACCACACTTTTTTACCAAAACAAACTGAACTATTTATCAAAGTGAACTAGAAAACCACACTTTTTTACCAAAACAAACTGAACTATTTATCAAACTCAACCACACTTTTTTACTAAAGCAAACTGAACTATTTATCAAACTAGTAGTATCACTAGTTCGTAACTAAATACTGACTATTTTTAAAACCGAACACTAATACTATCACTATTTCGTAAACTAAACACTGACTATTTATCAAACGAACAATAGTAGTATCACTGTTTCGTAAACTGAACACTGACTATTTCTTAAACGGAACACTAGTACTATCATTGTTTCGTAAACTAAACACTGACTATTTCTCAAACGAACACTAGTACTATCACTGTTTCGTAAACTAAACAGTGACTATTTATCAAACGAACATTAGTACTATCATTGTTTCGTAAACTAAACACTGACTATTTATTAAACGGAACACTATTACTATCACTGTTTCGTAAACTAAACACTGACTATTTCTTAAACGGAACACTAGTACTATCATTGTTTCGTAAACTAAACAGTGACTATTTATCAAACAAACAATAGTACTATCACTATTTCGTAAACTAAACACTGATTATTTCTCAAATAGAACACTAGTACTATCACTGTTTCGTAAACTAAACACTGATTATTTCTCAAACGGAACACTATACACACACATGAGTTCAATTTTATAATGAGATAGATCCAAGGCAATTGCATGAGACTTCCAAACATAATTCAGACCAAACATAATCATAAACTAGTTTCCAAAAAAAAAAAAAAAACATAATCATAAACATTGATGTGAGTTACTAAGTTTATGGATCACAAACATGCAAACATTAATTTGAAATAAGTAATTAACAAGAAAATGAGATTAGTACCTCTCATCAGCTTATGGGTCCCAAATACTTCATCCAATCAAAGCCTAAAAACTTATGTCTAAACAAATATTAACTCAATTTAAACAGTTGGTACAACATAATTACTCCATATGGAACGTAATAGATTTCTTTTATAAAATTTTGGTGTTTTGTTATGATTTTAGATTTGAATTTGAGTACAAAAAGCATCCAAGGAATGTTTTTTAGATTTCCTCTATCTAATTTTAACAAAAGCACAAAGCGTCTATTCGATCGTTTATTTACTGTGCATTAATTTACTGGAGCATACCAATGAAAAGTTTGTTTCATGATAACAAAAGCTAAAAAATTTGCTGAACAGATGGCATTGTACTTCACATTTGGTGCGACATATATACATGCTGCTTATATTTGTTGAAAGCAAGATTTTCAAAGATTTTGCTTTCAAATTGGTGGGGCTTTGACATGTGGATTTGCAGCATGTATACTAATGGCTTTCGTATTCTCCATCATCACTTTCGTGTTTAATGGGTAAGGTAGTGGCATTAATTGACGGAATGGGGCTTCCGTCAAGGGTAGCGCCTGTAAAAAAAAAGTTTGGTTTTTCACATGGGCTTGTTTTTTCGTTAGAGTATTTAGTTTTTGTCCTTTTTGATTAAATTTCAAGTCCTTATTATTAAAATTTAAGCCATTTTTATTAAATAATAGTTTATGATGGTTTTTCATTAAATAAAAGTTAGTCCAAACCCTTTTTATTAAAACTCCCTAGATCTAATTCTATTGGTGGATTATTATCTGTCTTTAGTTTGAATGCATCAGTAACATTGTTTGTTTCACCACCAAGTACAAATTTATTTGCTTTTTGATGGACATACTAGAGAATTTGTAAACATGCTAATAGAGAATACTCTTAAACACTAGAGAATAATGTTATTTATGTAGTTACACCTGAAACAGTTGGTTTCCACCTCAACGCGCGGACTTATTATTTAATAACAACTATACTACAAGAAAAAGACTCTTTGCGACACTCTATTTGCAACAGAGCGCAAGTGCTTGCGAGAAAACTTTTGCAACTCTGCTTCAAGTAATGTCGCAAATGATGTTGTGACGTCAATGGATACCCTCTCTAAAAAAATTATTTTCAATTAGCACGCCGCATCTTAAGATGGAAAATATTCTACCGTTATCAATTTTTTTGGTAAACTTGGCGCCTTCTTCGCAGATCTTCAATCAGGCTGGCCCCAAATCAAATCCTCTCCCTCACTCTGAGTCGCAGTCGAGTACCTCAAGGAAATCGACAAGGCTCGCAGTGATCTTCGCTCTCGCATTTACAGCTGTAGCTACGCTCCGATATGCTCCGTTTGGTATATGCTCTCTCTCTCTTTCTCTATTTGTTTGATAAAATTTTCGATGAATGAAAAATCCTATTCCTTTTCTTGCGTTTTCTCGGCCAAACAGAACTATTGCATACTGTTTCATACTTACAGAATGGCCTTTGATTTCTTTTTGTAAATGTAGTGTTTGCATGCCATTGTTCGTATAGATTTTGGTAGAGTTATGATTGATTGTTTTTGGAGGTGTGAAATTGGGTAGTACGATGCCGGGACCTACGATGCCAAGACGAAGACGGGTGGGCCGAATGGGTCGATTCGGAACGAGGAAGAGTAATCTCCTGGTTCCAACAATGGCTTCAAGAAGGCTATTCATTTTGCGGTATGTTCTTTTCTTTGGTTTCGTATTGTCAAATCTTTATTCAATTTAACCCATTTTTTTTACAAATAGTGCTACACTTACTATTGTACCATTATTGATACTATTTCTCTAATAGAGGTAGCACCCACCAATGCATGTGGATTCCATCTGTATCAGAGAGACGGTACAAATAAATTGTGAGAAGAACAACATTTTTGTTTTCTGGCTAATGTACAGATTATTCGTTTTTTAATTCTCTTGTTTTGTTCTTGCACCCCATGTTCTATCTAATTTTCTAATTTTCAGCATTGGTTTTGGAACCAATCGCTTCTATTATATGCTGTTATTGGGTTTGAGATTGAGCTTTGAGCTATTGGAGAGGTATGATTTGCTGTGCCTCTATAATTTTCGTATACCCAAAAGTGTAACTAGTAAAGCTGTGTGAGAGAAACAGCTGAATGGAAGCGTAAATACGACTTTGAGAGAATTCTCCTCTATGCCATGGGGATTTGAAACTCCATTTGGACACTAGAAAACAGAAAGGGAAAAACAGATCTAGAAGAGAGATATTGAAGTAAGCTTGGTGTAATTTTCTGGATAAACAGCTTTTAATCATCTAATATCTTCATATGCTTTGTCTTCAATATGCAGTTCTCGGTGTTGGTTGCGAGCTCTTTATTCAAATGGTTCCATGGCATTGCTATAAGCTACTCCATGTTAAAACTCAACCCACTTGTCCCCATCTCCTAGCTTTCTTAATGTGCTTAGAATGCTGAAGATTTATGACAAGTTTTCATGCTTGCTTGTGTATCATTTTCAGTAAAATTGCTTGGGAAATGTTGATAGAAGTTGAATTTCTTGTCGGTGTTTTTTATCTTCTGATAATAGGTGCGCCACATTGGAGGGAACGGGGCTGTCTGACAAGGATATTGCTGCACTATCTGGGGGCCATACACTGATATTGCTGCAGATCCAGACAAATATAGTTTTGATGGTCCGTGGACTAAAGAACCTCTGCAGTTTGATAACTCATGCTTTGTGTAAGAATTGAAAAAATGGTGAAAATTAATCGTTTTATGTCCTTTGGATTTTCATCTCGTCTTGTTCTTCTTGCTTTCTCTTAGTAGTCTCTGTACAACTAGTAGTATGATTAATACACTCATATGAGATGATGGTGGTGCTTTTAAGTTTTGACGATATTTATATATAAAACAAAAATTCATGTATTTCTAGTTATATCTATTTTCATCTTGTTGAAATGATGAAACTTTGTTTTGTTTTTTTATTTTTTTAATTTTCATACATTATTGATGGTTCCAAAAACTTCACTTGTAGGTTTAAGATAAAGACTACATGATGCCATTCTGTGGCCGATCTAGCAAAAATGATTTGGAGGGTCACGAGTAAAAGTTCACAAACATTTTTTAGACATATAATAACTTTAAAAATTAAACCATAGTTCCATCAGACATAATTTATAGAACAAATAACAATACAAGTTACAACGCGTCTTCATTTTTTTAAAATGCTGCATTATAGATTCATTATCAATAGAAGAATAAATATGGTTCTCCATATAAACCACCATGATATTACTCAACCATTGATCTCCCATTGGGTTACGCAATGAACTTTTAACAGTAGTTATAGCGGAAAAGGTTCACTCCACTGAAGCATAGCAATTAGTAGAATCAAATCCAATGTAATTAGCAAATACACATGATTATATACTCTATTCCTCTCTGTCTCCTCAATTTTTTTTTTGTCAGACTACCAATTCCATCCAATTGAGAAAATTCACTACTTGAACGACAACTCCAACCTTTAAAAGGGCAACACTCAAGTTATTTATGAAGAATTCAGAAGGTCAATTGACCCCCCCTGCCCCTTGCCCCTTAATGGATCCGCCAGTGATTCTATTGGTGTATAATGTTTCATCTAACTTTCAGTAAAAGTGCAGTGTTGCTTTCATAGTTTTGTTGGTACTTATGTATAATAATCTATTGTATTATAATTTACATAATTTATAGTTCATTGTTAACAACAATTCATATCTAGTTTATAGATATATACATAATTTACAGATTATTCATTTTTAATAATAATTTGTTTTGAGTTTATAAAACTAAATAGAATAATATGTATCTAGCATTAAATACAATGTCAGTTTTTTTTGTTTTTTTACACTTGACATCTATTATTATCGATATTTTAGATAACGTCGCTATGGTATCGCAATTTGCCACCGGTCATGTCACCTTCTGTATGGTTGTCAAAACATATAATGGATATAAAGTTCATAGATTACTCACAAGGCGACGTCACCTTAGAAGAGATGTCATCTTATGTATGAAGGGAAAAACTAAACATATGGTTGTTGAGAGATTACTATCATCCTTGATAGTCTTGATTACTCAGGAACATGGAAAATGAACATTCATGATTAAATTGAGGAATATTAATTTTGCTTAGTGACCAATCTAATGGATTTAAAGTTGACACAGTACGAAGTTAAAGAATTATAAGTGTAATTCGTTGAAGAACAAAAGTTTCTGAAATCCTCCAGTTTGATAGAAATCCCAAACGATATTTGTGCCCTTCCCATAACATCTTTGTATTGCCACTTAGTACTACAGTCTAGTGGTATTTCTCTTCACTTGTAAGTGAGAGATCTTAGGTTTGATTCTCGCCAAAGATGAATTTGAACCACATTATTGCTAGCCTATTGTGAGGCTAAACCCACTGACTTCTTCTTAGTGCAAATAATATTGTTTGTTAAAAAAAATATTAATACAGGAAGCTATCCAAATGTTAATATATATAGAAATTGATCAATATAATACAAAGACTATGTAGAAGCAAGAAACATGAGTTAATTAATTAACAAAGGCTCTTTTCGTGAAATTAACAAGGCGATATCACCTTAGAAGAGATGTCATCTTGTTTTTTTTTTCTTCTTTTTTTTCGGAGAAGAGATGTCATATTTTTATGGTTGTTGAGAGCTAGAGTTGGGGGTGGGGTCGCTATAGTGGCTAGGGCAAGTCTTCCTTTCTGTTCTTAGAAACATGGATTTGAATTTCCCTCTAATACATCCTTTATATTACTACATGTTCACTACTCGGTTCATTTGCTTCCTACTTTTAGTACAACAACCTAAATCGATTCACTAAACAACAAAAAAAAACTAGCATTTCAAGTTGAATCTATTTATGACATTATGAAGGAATATTACTATTTGACTCACCACGGCTATTAGGACCGATATTATTCTTCAATAGTCTGGACTACTCAATAACACATAAAATTAATGAACAGTAATTAATGATTGAATTGAGAAATACCATTTTTGTTTACTTGTCTATTTAATGAATATAAAACCAAATTACCCAGTAGTACAAACTGATGAAGACTTATCCAACCATAATTTTTCTTCAATAAAAAAGATGAGACGGTGTATTTGCTAATAAAACTATAACAACGTCATTAAGTATAAAAAGTGTTGAAAAACCGGATATTATATTGTGGATTATTAGAGAACTCATCTTACATCCCACAACGATAGAATCTAGTCATGAAAGTAATTGAAAAAATTAGTGGGGAAAAACTATAGTCTCCAAAAGTATAATTTTCCTTTGACAAAATGTAATATAAAGTTTAGTCGTGTCAACAATAATAATAAAAGTGCAACCTTTTTCCGAGAACCATACAAGTACAAGTCTGCTTCCGATGTTATTGTTTGTACCTCTATCTGTCCTCGAAATTTCCTTTCAACGAAAAAAGTTAAACCCACTTCGGAAAATTATACACCACAAAATTGTTTCTAGGTCCTTCAACTAGGGGTGGATTTTTTTGCCAAATTGCCGTGCCAACCGAATTGCCAACCGTGCCATACCGATTTTGTGCCAAATTTTTCGTACCAATCGGTAATGGTACGGTATTGTACCGTACCGAAATTTCATGGTATGGTATTGGTAATGGATACCATTACCACGGTATTACCGTACCATACCGATAATACAATATAATATATAATTTATAAATTATATAATAGATAACTATATAACACATATTTATAATATTCCAATAATTTGAAAATAAAACCCTACTTATATTAGCATTGTTGTTGGTGACTTTGATCTCTTGAAATTGTGGAAATCAAACACAAAAGAGTTCATAATTCTTTCACAAATAGACAAAATATCTTTGTAACCCCCACTGCTACTTTTGCTAGTGAAAATGCATTTAGCCTAGGAATGAGGATTGTGGACCCTTTAGGGTATCCTTGACTCCTAAAATAATGGAGGCACTAGTGCATACTAGTGGTTGGCTTAGGGCATATGAAGTAAACTTCTACAAGGAACCAACGGAAGATATGCTTCAATTTTACAAGGAAATGAAAGAAGAGAAAACAAGAAAGATATGCTTTAATTTTTTTAGTAAATTTGTTATTAAATGGTTTTCAACTTTAATTCTTCTTGCTACTAATTAATATGTTTTCTTTGTTTGTAATGTAGGCTTGACACAAACTCAATCTTCTACAAGTTCAATGCCTCCTCCAAAAGTTTCGACATCTTAAGCTTGAATAACTGATCAATGAATTCTCCTTTTTGAAGTTTATTTCCAATTTTCATTTGGTTTGAAACTTTAATTTCTATTTGGATTGTTAACTTCTATTTGTTTTGATTCGTAACTTCTATTTGGATTGTAAGCTTAATTTTCATGATGAATCTTGATGCATCATTTGAATTATTATATGTGTGAATTGTGAATGATGAATAATAGATGAATTTAATCTATAATGCATGAGATAAAGGTACAAAAAAAAAGTTTTGCCCTTGAATTGGGTTAAAAAAACAAAAACAAATTTTGTCCCAAAACAAAAACAAATTTTGTGGCAATTACCATTGTCATACCATGCCAACCGAACTTTTGGCAATACCGAACTTTGGTATACCGAAAGTTTGGTACGGTAACGGTAATAGATTTTACCAAACCGAAAGTTTGGTATGGTAATTGGTACACGGGGTTTGGTACGGTAACCGTACCGAACCCACCCCTACCTTCAACTGCAAAATGGCTAACCTCCCTCTCACCAACCCAAAATGTGACCCGCACTATGCGATCTGAATGTACGTGAATTAAAGAATTGTCACTATCATTATGCTTCGGTCAAAAGGTTGTTTAATTTGTTTGTAAGTGAGACTTTAGTTTAATTTTCATAAATAACGATTTGATTTTTAATTATAAATGATTATTTTGTGGCTTAGTGGAATTTTCATGTTTAATATCGTTTTATTATATGTATAACGTCAAACATGGGCATAATGCACGTATTTCTCCTTTTACGAATGACATATTTCCATATAATCGAAATGATTTAATTTTGTGATCTTCATTTAAAGACCATACAAACAAAAATAATCATTTGAATCAAAGTTCTTTTAATCATCCAAATGTTCAAAAATGAATAATTCATCATAAACATGTTATTTGATACTCATATAATCGATTTGTTTAATGCATATGGATGCATAAACAATCTAATATTTGAATAATTTATTGCCATTTTGCATGCATCAACTCTTATGTCGGGAAATTTCCATGCCACTCGTTTATTTCCAATTCTATGTAATAATGAACAAAATTAAACAAGGGGCAGTCAGTTATAACTTTAGAACAAAATTAAACAAGGAGCAGTCAAATCCAGGTCCAAAAAATTAAAGATGTTTTTAAATCGAGTCCAATTCTAACGGAAAAGGATCATCGCCTTTTTTTTTGGAGATCCTAGGGATTCCGTGATCGTGATCATGCATCGTACATCGTGCGGTCAGAAATCATTTCAAAATTTAAAATTACATATAAATAGTACCTAACGAAAACTGACCGCATGGTATACGATGAATGATCACCATTACAGGATCCCTAGGAAAAGGATCCGGCAAGGATTCTTTTCCAATTCTAACATATCCATATCACTACTTAGTACTACGATCTAATATTGGTATTCCTCTTCACTTAGAAGTGAGAAATCTTAAGTTCAATACTCACCAAATGTGAATTTGAGCAACTTTATTACTAGCTTATTGTGAGGCTTAGCCCACTCCCACACCCCTTAGTATAGATAATATCATTTGTTCAAAAAACAATTGTAACATATCTATATCTATAAATATAGGTAGGTAAAAACAATGTATGGTAGATTATCAACCAAAAAAAAACATATATGATATAGGTATATTTAAATAAGTAAAGACTGTATGTAGTATGGTTGAAGGGGATTTTTTACCGTATAAATTGGATTTCATTCAAACATCATTCAAAATCATAAACATCAACATGCATGTTACAAAGAAACCGCCTCTGAAAAAAAAATTTAACCGAATAAAATTCAGTGAGAAAAAGCCTAAGTAAGTAAGGGTTTTTATCACAAATGATCCCTGAAATTAATCAATCCAATCAAGATGGTTCTTGAAATTGAAAATCGATCAATGAAGTCCCTGAAAATGGCTGTTGCAAATCAATGTGATCCTTCCGTCACAATTTCTGTTAAGTGCTGATGTGGCACATAAATGGATCCCACAAATTTAATTAAATATTATTATGTGAATAAAAAATATTAAATAATAAAAAAGAAGGAGGAGATGATTGAACACTGTTCATCGTCTTCTTCCCCTCCTATTCACATAGATATTCACATAAATGATGACATTGGAAGGAGAAATCCCAAGCTTGAAATAGGCAAGCCAAGCGAGGAAGAAAGAGGACGGGCCGCCGAGAAAAATGGTGGTCAGGTTGAGAGGGAGGTAGAAGAAGAAGAATGCGACGGGTAGGATGGCGAGGAGTCTGGTGGTGCCCGGAGAAGTGAGCTTGCCGACAGTGTGAAAGTAGGATAGTGATGCCACAACCAAAATCCACACCACGAATAAGTTTAGGATTTCTCATTCCAATTTCATCATTTCTGTGAATAGGAAGGGAAGAAGATGATGATCAGTGTTCAATCATCTCCTTTTTTTTTTAAAGATTTTAATTATAAAAAAATAACAATTTTATTATTATTTAAATGCTTTTTATTCACATAATAATATTTAATTAAATTTGTAGAACCTATTTATGTGCCACATCAGTACTTAACAGAAATTTTAACAGAATGACCACATTGATTTGCAACAGTAATTTTCAGAGACTACATTGATCGATTTTCAATTTTAAGGACGATCTTGATTGGGTGGCTCAATTTCAGGAACCATTTGTGATAAAAACTTAAGTAAAAAAGGTCTCACATGCAAGACAAAACTAACCCACATTTACAGACTCGTCATGTATACAATACATTAGCCACGGTGGCACCGTTCCCACCCAAAACGATAATGCCCAAAATTAAACAATAGTTTGTACAATTTGTGGTTATGGTGGTGCTGATGAGAGTGAGGGTGAATGCGAGGGTGGAGAAGGTGAAGAAGAAGAGGAGCCACATGCAGTGACTTCTGCCGTTTGTGGATTGCTTGGGGGTGGAGGAGTATAAGCTTTGTGTTTGTGGTGGCGGTGTTGGTAGTCTTCATTTCAACAAAGAGAGAGAGAGAGAGAGAGAGAGAGAGAGAGAGAGAGAGAGAGAGAGAGAGAGAGAGAGAGAGAGAGAGAGCTCTTTGCTTTGTCTTTTTTTAATTATCTTGGTATTATTTTATAAATAAAAAAATACTATTATTTTATTACCTATTGTCAGGGCTATTGAAGTGAACGGTGGAGATGTAAAAGGCGGTTACTGTTCATTAAGGACAGTTACTGTTTACTGAGTGGATAGCATAATGTATTGCCTGAGGGGAGGGTTCCCACGCTGGAACTGCTCTAAAGGTGGATAAGTGGAATTATATAGTCAAGCAACATTTCCACCATTTTTACCAACTACCACAAAAATGAAATCATGCAATTAGTGGAACTTGATGGCCAAGGCCCTATCAAGGCAAACATGTTTCATGCCCATGATCAAAGGTAAAATGTTTCATGTGGGAAAAGGTAGACATATTATCCGCAATTTGATTGCAATAATTTCAAACACTCACAAATTGAGCTTTTGAGTGTCTTTTTGCAAGCACAATCGTAGAATGAATCATGCATTGATGTGAGAAGTAACTTTGCATGAACTTATAAAGAGTTGAGCTACTCTCCATTTGGTTACAGTTTGTTGAGAATAAATATTATATTAATGTGACTAGAAATATATACGAATAAGGGCGGAGTCATGAAGTTTTATAAGGATATATGCTGTGATTTTACTTTATTTGTTTCATTTTAGGCCTTGCTAGAGTGGAGGGAACAATTTTTTATATAAAATTATGGTGTGATAATATTCACTAACTAAGGTGAATTTCACCAAAATTAATATGAAATTTCTATAATTCCAAGTTTTCGCACTGGATTTGAACCCGCAACTTAAGAATGGCTCTGCCCTTGTATGCAAATATATATCGTTAGAATTAAGTCTTATAAAAGACTCTATAGCTAATATCTAGTGAGATTTTGAGTCTCCACATTTACACCTTCTGTATTGCAATCTAGTGAGAGTTTGATCAACAGGTACTTAGACCGAAATTTCTGATACAGATCTTCAATTGGCTTCAAGGGATATCTCTTGCTATTGAATAATTGCCAAAAGATGATAGCTTCATTATTGTGCATCCTACATCTTCATACTTATACACTTGAGCCCAAAAAATATACTATTGGCTCATGCAAGTTAGCGAGATCTTTGAGGTGAAATTAAAGTTCATATTTATAACCACATGTTATCTGATGATGCCTCAGGTATAATCACTATTTACATACTACAATTCGAAGTTTATAACATGTTACATGTGGAATGCATCCATACGTTTAAGCTTCTTAGGTGGTTATTATTTTGAACTTATCTAATAGATAAACACATATATATCTATCATGTGTCCAACACGCATAGCACGAGACCGTACTAAACTTAATGCAAAATATACTAGCCTTACCAGATAGTCATAAGTGTCTAAACTTTAAAATTTGAAGTGTGATGTCTTAAGACGTTAAATTAATAGAACGATCAAGATTCAATGAATTGCAAAGAAATGCGGGTGCATAAAATGTAGAGACGCGGAATTTATTTAAAAAGCCATCTCTGAATTGGGTGAAATGTCTGCTTAAAAAAAATAAAAGAAAAGAAAACCACTTTTTGAATTGTCTTTTCACTTTTGCATCCGATCCCAAAGAACAAGAATTGTCTGCCCTTCTTGTTTCCGTGCCCTTATGTGTTCTCTTATTTTGTGTGGTCACGGTTAAACCACGTTAACATTTTGTATTATTTTTTTATAGAGATAATAAGATAAAAATAAATAGTAATATAAAATGTTAACGTGGCTTAACCGTGACCACACAAACAGAAAAGTATGGGAGAGTACGGGAACAAGGAGGGCAGACAATCCTTGTCCGATCCCAAAATATGACCCAAAATTTTCCAGGAAACTCAGAAGAAAGTAAAGTGAATTCGGTCAAGTTCTTCAGGGTATTCACACCTACCAACTGAGGAAACTTACTTTATTTTCTTCTTGTACTGGCTTGGTAGGTTTCTTGTTATTTTCCTAAAGACTAGTGTATTGATCATTGACCAGATTATCAAGTTGGCCTTCTCACAGTTTCTTAAGACATTTCACTATTATTATTAAGAAGCCTATTATTGACCTTATTTTTGTAGCTATTAATAACAACATTATTTGAGTTGTTGTGACTCAATTGGATATTTTATTTGGATAATGCAGTCTATATTTTATTTTATTACGTAATTTGTCTCTCCTTTACTATTATAATCGTGGGCAATCGATCAAAACGCAAGAAAAAAAAATTGAAGTTACAAAGATTCCATGCGACTATCATATCCTAGTTGTGGGTATGAATGCAATAGTATTCTATGAATCACTTGCGCTCGTAATTATTTTGAATAGAAGTGCTTTTACATAAACAAGAAGAAAATTATATTAAACAATCACAAACACTTAAAAGTGTTTTCTGAACAAGCACATACCATCTTCTTTTTCAAAAAAAGGTTTTTATGGCTGAAAAATCTTTTTATGACGAAAAAATATTCAAATTTTTTTTAACGTAATTAGGAGCACTTTAATTGTTTAAAAAAAAACATTTATTTCCAAAATCAAACGTATGTTACATTCTCTCCCAATGTGGTCATTTGGCATTTTCTAAACATAATCAACATCGACTCACGAGTCTTCTTTGTTTAATGAAAATCCAATGTGCATACTCCACTTTGTTCAGAAGGGCAAAATGGCAATTCAACGAAGTTATTATGAAGCATAATTCAAGTTGGCATCGCGAAAAATCCAGATCCTCTTTGCGAGGATTTCAGATGTTTGTGAATCATGTTCGTACATTATACATCGTGTGATTAAAAATTATTTTAAATATTTTATTTAAAATTAAACACAAACAATACTTGACAAAAACTGACAGCACAATGTATGATAAACGGACACGATTAACAGATTTCCACAATCCTCACCAAAAGATCTGGAGAGGATCCTGTTGGGTGAAAAACGACAATTCTAAATGTGTTAGATTAGTACTATGATTGATTATGATTGATTTTTTTAATGTAAAAATATAATTTTTCGTTAAAATAAAAAGTATCGGAAACTTCTCGTTAATGTATTTTTATAAAATACTAAAATGACGCGACTTGTGTACTGACTTCAATTATAAAATCCCCCTCCCACCACCTCTAACATACATCAATCATTTCATCACACAATACATTACCACTTCACCCCTACTTCCCAGTTAATGGAAGCCACCTGGGTTGCATACGCTGCCGCATGGCTAGGAGCTCTAGCTCTCATCCTCCTCTCCCGCCGCCTCCGCCGCCGCAAGCTCAACCTCCCACCAGGACCAAAACCCTGGCCCATCATTGGAAACCTCAACCTCATAGGCCACCTTCCCCACCGTTCCGTCCACGAGCTCTCCCAAAAATACGGCCCCATCATGCAGCTCAAGTTTGGATCATACCCCGTCGTCGTGGGATCTTCAGTAGAAATGGCCAAGGCCTTCCTGAAAACCCACGACGTCACTTTTGCCGGTCGCCCCAAATTTGCAGCCGGCAAGCACACCACCTACAACTACTCAGACATCACTTGGTCCCCGTACGGCCCATATTGGCGGCAAGCCCGTAAAATGTGCATCATGGAGCTTTTCAGCAACAAACGCCTAGAGTCGTATGAATACATTAGAAAGGAGGAAATGAGTGCCTTGCTTAAAGGCTTATATGACTCCTCCAACTCCAACATTTTGCTCAAAGACCACCTCTCAACCGTGAGCCTCAACGTCATAAGCCGGATGGTGCTCGGAAAAAAGTACACCGACGAGACTGAAGACGCCATCGTGAGCCCCGATGAGTTCAAGAAGATGTTGGATGAGTTGTTCTTGCTCAGTGGGGTGCTGAACATCGGCGATTCAATACCTTGGCTTGACTTTTTGGACTTGCAAGGGTACATAAAGAGGATGAAGACTTTAAGCAAGAAGATGAATAGATTTTTGGAGCATGTGTTGGATGAACATATTGCAAAGAGGGAGGCTAGCGGGAAAGACTTTGTTGCAAAAGACATGGTTGATGTGCTACTGCAGTTTGCTGATGATCCTGGCCTTGAAGTTAAACTTGAGAGGCATGGGGTCAAGGCATTTACTCAGGTATGATTTACTGTCGATCTATAAATATTTACTCTAGTCCGAGGCAAAAGGCCTAGGGGGCCCAAGCTCAAACTACAATTTATATATTTTTTATTTTTTAGTAATGTTTTTTTATTTTTCGTATTCCAACTTCTCTAAATTACATATAAACTACATATTAATATTACCATATGGGGAAGTGTTATTAGCACTTCAAAAATCTCATTATACACTTCTCAAGTGTATTTTTCTTTCTAAATATAGAAAATTTGAAGTGTCAATAACAATTCCCTATCATATTTGTCAACAAAAACTCTAGATAATTGTCATTCTAACCCTCTCATCAAAGCTGAGCAAAAATAAAAATCAAACACGAGCAATTTAGTAATTACATGTAACATAAAGTTTGTTGTTTTTTACACTAACCTCAGCATAACATGCCCCATTTAAAAATAAATAATTAAATAACTAAAAATTAAAAATTTGCTCATGTTAGAAGAAACTACCTATCATTGTTCTATTTTTCATAATTGACTTTTTTTATTAGGATTTTAAAAACTATCACAATCCTTAATAAAAAAACAAAATGAAGTAAAATTGTTCACACACAGTGTGTGTGGGCATCTACATATATATATGATAATAATATATTTATTTAAATCTATTTAGTCTGCTGAAGTTTCCGTCTAGGTCCCACCTAGGGGTCGTCTGTGGGCCTGAGCACTAGGTTCCAGTCCACAGGCAATAGTGTCTAACGTTCCTTAGAACATTAGTTGACTATAATTATTGACATAGTTCTTAACGTTTAGTAGATGTGTGACATATGCGATGTGAAATGCTAGTGTCATGTACGTTAGATATACGAGAATTGTTAGGCTGCATTTAGGTCTCACAGTACAGTAATTGGTCATAGTTTTCCGCTCACACGTAAGAAAAAGATTCAAAACGAGCCGAGAGAAACACTGATATCTTATTTGTGACTGAAAATATTGAGATTTATTTTGGTGTACTCTTGCTCAATATTTTGTGTTGATGGATTCTTTGCTATTAGGACTTAATTGCCGGGGGAACAGAGAGCTCAGCGGTGACGGTGGAATGGGCAATTTCGGAGCTCTTACGGAAGCCGGAGGTATTCAAGAAGGCAGCGGAGGAGTTAGACAGGGTGATTGGAAAAGAGAGATGGGTTGAGGAAAAGGACATTGTTAATCTCCCATATGTTGATGCCATTGCCAAAGAAACCATGAGGCTACACCCAGTGGCACCCATGTTGGTGCCAAGGCAATCCACGGAAGACTGCCAAATCGCTGGCTATGACATTCCCAAGGGCACCAGAGCCCTAGTCAGTGTGTGGACTATAGGAAGAGACCCTGAATTGTGGGACAACCCTGAGGAGTTCTGCCCCGAGAGGTTTCTAGGAAAGGACATTGATGTCAAAGTCCAGGACTACGAGTTGCTGCCTTTTGGGTCAGGCAGGAGGATGTGCCCTGGCTACAGTCTGGGCATAAAGGTCATTCAGTCAAGTCTGGCTAATCTTTTGCATGGGTTTACATGGAGATTGCCTGATAACATGAAGATAGAGGATTTAAGTATGGAGGAGATTTTCGGGCTTTCGACACCGAAAAAATTTCCCCTCGTTGCAGTCTGCGAGCCTCGTCTTCCACCTCATGTTTACTCACTGTGATCACGTGAGTCTCTTCGTCTCAGCTAGTTCCCTCTCAATAAAGTAGTACTTGGGAAAGTACGTTATGAGTGTGTTTGGACCCGATGTTGAGTGCTTGGGAAAGTCTGTAATCCCTATCCAGACCTTTTACTGTATTCCCATTTCTGATAGGACTATGATTCTTTCCTCTTCTCTTTTCATCCCCTTCTCTCACGTTCTCTTATTTTATCTTTCTTTTGTTATAAAAAATTCATATAAGATGTTAACGTAACTTAACCATTCAAATAGGAAAAAATAGAAGAAAAAAAAAAAAAGATAAAAAAGAATCCTACTCCTTTTTTTATATGGTCAGAGAAGTCCAAAAATATAAATAATTATTGAAGATATTATATTAAATCACAACTAACGAGTCATGACTCATGACCATCCATTCCTGTCGGCCCTTTAAAATGCCATGATTGAGATAGAATGATTGAAACTGGAAGTTGCATGTATTTAGGGTTTTTGGTTGTAAAATTCGGATCAGGATCTCTTTCGGATCTTCATTGGGAGGATCGTATAGATTAATCAATCATAATTGCTCATTATATATTTTGTGGCCGTAAATCATTTAATTTTTTAATCTTTTTTACGTGGAATTATGATTTTTAGCCGTCAGATGTGTGGTGAGCGGTTAGAATTGATTGATTCCTAGGATCTTCACAATGATAATCTAGAGAGAATCCAGATCGTTTAAATTCTTGATTAAAATTCATTGACTAAAACTTAATGACAAAAAATCTTGGTGAATAATATAAAATGGAGCATATAAGAATGTCTTTGAAAACTAAGCAACAACAAACAATACGATCGAGCCGAGATTCTTGAGTCTGAAAGCTGAAATTGAGGTTCTTACATGATTTCACATGAACATACTATAAACATTAACATCAATTGATGCATGAACAAATTCTTTCGGCTAGACTTAAATCGATTCCACAAAGCCAACTATTTTATGGTCTAAACTAAACAACCAGAATAACATTGTCGATCATTGAACTTTAAGAGTTATGAACGAAACTTAAAGACGATTATTTAAATTCACATGAATATATTAAAAAACCATAAATCGATGCCATAAACAGACTTTTCTACTAAACTTGAAATCGATACCATAAACCACCTTTTTTTTTGTACAAAACAATGAGAATGAAAGTAACTCCAAAATTTTATAGTTTTCCCAGAAAAAAAAAATTAAGCAACACCAAAACAAAAACAACCACAATTCCCCAAATTAAATATAAAAATATAGAACCAAAACACACCCAAAAGTATGATTCAAAAACTAAAATGGGCCTTGCTTTGCTTGTTTGTTTGTTTGTTTTTTGGTGTTTAATTAAATAACCTTTTAACCAAAAAAAAAAAAAAAAAGCTAAATTGACCCCACATAAAAGCATATCCTCCACAAATAAATAAAAAAATCTGACAAATAAACAAACAAAACAAACGTAGGTGGGCCCTGTGTTATGTCCATCACACGATTCACAACCCACATGCCAGTATATGGGTCCTGTGCTATGCACTTTCCCACAGGCCAGCTTCCGTTCGGTTTTTGTCAATTTACGGTTTCGAATACTAAATTATTTGAACATCAAATCATCATGCATTCAAATAAAAAGCGGCAATTAAAAGAAATATACATTGATCAGCCAACAAACAAAAAAAATCAAGAACCCCAGAACTCAAGCAAAATTAGTCTCCTGATATTCGTAGCAACATCAACAACAACAAGCAAAAAGAAATATTCAAATAGCATTAAAGGAAATATGCATTGGTCTATTGATATTGGCAGCAACAAGCAAAAAAAATCCAAATGTCCTTGGCAGTGGCATATTCTTTTTCAAACAGCAACTCCTGTACACAATCAAACAACATATAGTCAAATCAAACAACTTATTTCAGAGAGCAAACAAACAACTTCTTATTTCAGAGAGCAAGCAAACAACATACATCAAACAACAAGTTTACAATTCGAATTAGTAAGGAAGGTGCTAAAAAACTAAAGTTACATACATACCATCAATAGTAAAAATGTGATAAGTTAGGACTGAATAGTTTCTGAAGCCCTAGTGCTAGATGCGCCGTCACTCCTTTTTTTCTAGAACATATAAAAATCAAGAACTCATTAGAAAATAAGAAAGTAAGCACACATACATCAACACCTTGTATTCTCTCATCTGTGTCAAACACCAACCCACCCCTTTCCTTTCCCTCCCCTTTTGAGTTTCAATCCAATTTTCAATACAAAAAACAAATCCATTCACACATATACTAAATTATAGAAATACACATTCACACATAAGGTGTGGCCATTGTCCTTAACAACCCATGTGATTTTGATTGTCCTTAATGTTGTGTTACCAACGTCGGTTTATAAAATCCCAACCCACCTGCATAGTATTAATACAAGCTTTTATCTTTAATACACGCCACATGGCATGCTCTTAATGGATGCAAGTTAGAACTTTGTGGTCTTTCCCACACCTTAGCATTTTGATTTCTAAAATATCATAAGCCGCTTTCCTTCTCCAGAATCCCCAACTTCAGTTCTCTCCGTTGCATCCTCCATAGCCACTCCATTAAATTTCCTCTAAGATTCCTAGTTTTCTATGCATCTTTGTTGGTATTCCCAGCATGTCGGCTCGACCTATGGATGAGGGTAAACCCCGTCCAATCCAACCAATGTCGAGCCCTACCCTTTAATTCTTGGCAAAAATAATAGATGCTCTTATTGATTACCAACATACGGTAGTTTTAAGTGATACTATTACAATTTAGGCCGCACATCACTCAACAAGAGCTAACCTCACAAGAATACAGTAGTACAACAACAAAACAAGAGTAAATTTTAATTCAGCCCAAGAGAAAATGGAAAACCAGGAGAACTCAACAATATTCCTAATCTCAAATATGAGAAAAGATAGAGAAGATACCAAGGAGGGAGGACAAGGGATGAAGAGTTGTGAGATGTCGCAAAGAAGGGATGACGAGGGTCATCGCAAAGAGCTAAGGTTGTGGGCTGCCTGAGGAATCGTTGATATTTTTGGATGAAAAGCCATGAGTGAGGTGGTCGGCTAAGTGAAAAAAGAATGAAAGTCTAAAAGTATGAAATGGGGGATGTGAGGTCGTGAGTGAGGTGAGGGTGAGGTGGATGAGCCTTAATTAGGATGTGATCCATTGCTTTGCAACTTGGTGAAACTAATTTTTCAACCTATTAGACCATGACATACGTGTGTATATATAATTAATCAATTTATTATTAATAAAACGGTTCGGTTTGGTTCCGGCCAGTTCTTGTTCATTCGAAACCAGAACCAGAACTGGTTTGAACTAGTTAGGTTTGATTTTTGACTCAAAGTTGACTTTTTCGGTCAACACGGTTCTTTTCGGTTTTTTTTTCATACGGTTTGATGTGGTTTTGCGGTTTTTATGCCCACCCTTATGGATCGTTGGGTATTTCTGATTAAGGGTCTAGACTTTTTGGACAAAAAAATATAAATCAGAAAAATTTGAATTGTTACTGTAGCAACACATTCCTAATTTTACGATTTTATTAATTTTAAAAGAGTGAATTGACCAAAATGCTCTTAGAGGCAAGGATTTTGACTTTCATTGACCACCGTATAGTGAAACTTATGACCCATTCTTTTAGCATATTTGTGTAGTAATCGTTGCCAAGAACTCGTAGGCATAAGTGGATTTGAATTTGTACCTGAAATGAAGATCTTACGAAACACCAAATATCGAGGACAAATTGGTAATTCCGTGTTGGAAAGATATTTTGGGCTTTGTTTTGTGAGCCACGTGGGGCCCACACCCACTCTTTCCTTGTTCCTGTGTCCCATTTTCTACATTACCTATAGATTAGATTAACATATATAAGAATTAGCGTATTGATGGAATTCATGAAATTATGCTACGTCCTATGTGATGCACAGGTATGCATATTATTATGGATGGCTTGGTTGTATTTATGGTCATGAATAATATTTCATTGATTAGAATTATCAAATTACGATTTACCGTTACATTATCATATTTATGTTATCTACTCATCGTGTGCTATACTGGTATTCATACTCACCTGGACTAGGACCAGTCTTCATGTGTATGTTCACATCGCACCATACACTCACTTTGAATCCATTGTGGGTGCCAGTCCTGTACCAGATTGCTAAAGGCAATTAGAACTTGTATGTGACGCTCATAGCGCCAGTCTTCACATGATTGTAATACTATAGCATAAATCATCATTACATCTAGTCATGTTCATGTCAGAATACTTCTGCATGAGCTCGTGTGTGAGCATATGTTGATGAGCATCCGATATTATATGTTCATTTACACGAGATAATGTGATTATTGGATGTTATATGTTTTATATGTGAAATATTGTGACTTACCTTATTTCTGAAGTATTACTATTTACGGTAAGTGTTTTCATGCTATACGTAGTATATATATTTGAAAACTATACTTGTTTTACGGTAATGGGTTATACGTTTTTGAAAACGTTTTACAAAACTTTATTTTTAGGTACACCCACCCTTGTTTTTCGCTCTTCCAGGCTTTAGTGGCAGAGTTTTTGTGCCAACGAGGATTCTTGGCAAATGTTGGAATATGAGATTATCTTTGATAGTATAATTCTCATTTTACTTTTATTGTACTTTACTTGTGCTTTATCATTATGTATGAAATGAGTTCATTCCCACTCACATGTGCACTCTTACATTTAGGCACTTTTAGGTTTAAATTTATTTACATTTTTCACCTCACTACACTTTATGACTTCGTTATCTTCCGGGTGTCAGCTAGAACAACTCGATTCGAAGTCTAGGTGGACATTCTAGGTCGGAGTGTGTCAGTTACTGTTGGCATACGTGTCAAAATCCGAATTGTTGAGTCACGATGTTTTTGTAATCTAGGGGGCGTTTGTTTGCCCTCACTAAGTGGGACTGGACTGGACTGGACTAGCTGTTAGTCCAATATCGTGTTTGTTCCATGCTGGGACTAACATTAATAAGACTAAAAGGGACTAGCATGGACAAAACACTTCACTAAGAGGTCTTAGCGAGACCCCCCAATAACCATGGGACTAGCTAAGACTATCATCTCTCGTCCTCGTCATACTCAACGACCATTCCCGATAGACTCCTCGTCATCTCCGATCACTTAGATCATAATAAAATATAAATAATTTATATATTAAATAATATAATATTAGAATTTGTTATTATCCAACTTCTTAGTCCAACACTGCACAAACGCTTCACTAAGTTAGTCCAGCTTAGTCTAGTCTAAGCCAGTCCAGCTTAGTCCTTGAAGCTAGTCCAGGCAGAGATAGTCCGATGCAACAAACGCCCCCTAATGGTCCATATTAATTAAGTTAATAAAAATTATAAAAAAATTACAGAAAAATATAAGTATCTAACCATGCTCTTCCACCTCACACCACATTTTAAATATTTTCAAATACTTTCAACTAATCTTTCTCCCAAAATTTTCATATACTTTCAACCAATCTATCCACAAAATTATTACGGAATCATGACAAGTGACGCTACTGTGGATGCAAATTTCTTCCTCATTCTTCTTGGGCAAAATTGCACCTACAAAACAATTAACACCTCAGGGTCAAGGCCAAGAGCCTCACGCGCCCACGATGAATGGGTGGGGGGGGGGGGGCACTTTGGCCGAAGAACCTCCTATGCCAAAGTTAGAATTTAGAGAGAAAAATGTTTAGAGAGTTTTTGGAATTTTGCAAGAGTGTGAACTTCGGTTTTTAGAGAAAAGTGGGTAATATTTATAGGGTATGGCCGGTCCTCCTTGGAGAAAGAGTGGCCGGTCCTTTATGTATATTTTGGGTGTTATTTGGTGATTTAATTAGAAATTAATATATTGATTAGGAATAAATATATTAATTGGCTAATTAACATTATAAAAGGAATGTTTTTGGGAGGTTATGTAATTTAATAAGAAATATTTTGTAAGTTATGGGATGATAGCTTTAATTGATTAGCTAAAAGAGGGAAAAAAAGGTAAAAATATATGGAATGAGATAGGTTTTGGGAATTACCTTGTAAAAGGGATTTGATGAGATGGATTTTGAATTATTACCTTTTTTGGGCATTTTTGACTTGGTTGAAGGATGATTGCCCGCTGCTCGCGCGTAGAAATCCCGTTGTAACTCAAGGGTATTTTTGTCCTCTCCTGTCCAGAAATCCACGTGTTGCCTTGTGATTATTTTTGGCTCCACAGCTACGAAATTAGTTAAAAATCTACTCGAAAATCTAACCAGGCTCTTCCACCTTACACCACATTTTAAATATTTTCAAATACTTTCAACCAATCTTTCTCTCAAATTTTTTATCTACTTTCAACCAATCTATCCACAAAATTCTTACAGAATCATAACAAGTGACACTACGAAATTAGTTAAAAATCTACTCGAAAATCAATCCACAAAAATTGTACTTTCGGATCCTATCTGAAATTAAAAATAAAATTATCTTTTATTATTTCATAAAAAAAATATTTTAATACCAATAGCCTAAACTATTCAGTTTAGGGATAGAGATGCACTTAGTCTGTTAATGTTCACTAAATGCAGTAATTGCTTGCTCAATTTGGATGGGCAATTTGGCAGGGATGGAGTTGGTTTAAGAAGAGTCATTAAGAAGAATTAGAATGTAAGTGGCGAAACAGCAAAAGTTTACTAGTGCGGAGTAACTTAATGGGTCTGAATTCTTTGAGCTAGAAAGCGGCTGCTTGCTTGAGCGGATTTACTCTTGGACGTCTTTACAAGTCGTGCCAACACATAACATGTAAACTCATCTAGGTGATGTCAAGCCACAATCCATGTTCCCATATAGGTTATCAATCATTGTATTTTCTGAACATGTTCTTGGTTTTGGACAGGAGAGCCTTTAGTTGAAGGGGTTGCTGTTCCATATGGTGAAAAGTATGACGCAGACTGGGTGCGTGACGAAAAATACAAGGCTTAATCACACCTATGGCCCCTGAATTAGTGCTCTCGGTTACTTAATCCGGATCAGGCTGCTCATGAAGTTTCACCTCCTGGTGGTGGAAGCTAGAAATTTTAGTGACAAGCAATTGCATCAACTCGAACGCCATCTAATGACTTTCATCCAAATGGATTATACAAGGGTTATCTTGGGGGTCCTAAGTCTTCAAGCTAAACCTATTTCTAGCTTAAGCTGTCCCACTTATCTAGCTAAAAGTTGCTTTGAATTTCTGTAACCCTAACCCTTTTCTAACCCTACTTGTTTCAAATTGGGGATGGGATGGATGTACACAATTTTTACTGCTCAATGAATATTAGATTGAATTCTCATTTTTCTGATCATCAGTATGAATTAATTGAATTATCATTTTTCTGATCATCAGTATGAATTATTGTACTACTAAATTATTCTATATCGTTTTGCTTGTTCATCAATACGTGATTTCAAGCGACATGAATATAAATGAGTAGACCTAAACACAAGCCCAATGAGACCCTTGCAAGTTGTTTACTAATTGTGGTCATAAGCAATGGCAAATAATTCAAGTCTTACAAAGACTTTCATCAGTTGAATCAGCAAAACTCATCGGCCAAACTTGGGATTTGGGTGGGTTTGGTGCAAAGGGTGGAATCTCCACAGATTTTGATGACCTTTACTCTCCAAATATTTTGTGAAATCTGCTTGGTGGGTTATTCAAACCCTTTGATTGGTGCACTACATTTGAGCTAATTTTGAACACAAAGTAAGAATTGATGGAAAATTGACTTGGAACATTGAATAGAATATTTTGCACTCCAGAAACGAATGGAAGATTAAAATGGTGAGTCCAAAATAATTTAATCAAGGTCATTTTTATTCTTTCTATATAACCTTATGCACTAGTAATAAATACTTGTAATATGAATTCTTTATATGGAAAGCATAGAAATTTGAAGTTGAAAACAGAGTACTGTGTTTCTTCAAAGTACTTGTTTTTCCTTGTTATAATAATAATATAAATAAAAAAAGCTACAAAAATCATACACAAGGGGAAGATCCTCGCAACAAATAAAACAACTCTAATGTATAAGTACAAATATATTGTTTGTTTAGTGTCTATACAATTCTATTTTCGACTAAAAACTTGTAATCAGTTCTTTCTGTGCATATTTCGCCTTTTTCGTTTGTTTCTACGAGGATGTATGACCAAATCGTGCTAAAGCATGTGCATTTTTTCCCTAACGACATCAATTGCTTATTTGGGAGAGTACAAATCAGTTCCAAGAATTCTATAAAGAGCAGTATCAGAATAAACGGTACTAGACCTCAATGACTTAATCCGGTTTCTATACCGATGAGCTTTACGTCTCCTGTGGAGGCCCTTCGCCCTCGTTTCCACCACTTTTTCTTCACCTTTGCTCTCGTTTTTCACCACATCACACTCAACTTGCCCCTCTCTTTCAACCCTATGCACACTAACTTTGTTTTCTTCCTCAGTTGGAACAACGTACACAAAGGGTCCAATTGGGATGTCATTAGTCAAGTCCATAAGAGGCTCTAAGGTCTTGACCACACTGCTCATCGTTGGTCTACATTTGGGGTTGTGGTTCAAGCATTGGTGAGCCAATGCAGCTGCTTTTCTAGCCCCTTCGGTTGAGTACTGACCCTCGAGCCTAGGATCCATCACGCGGTCAAGTTTATGTGTGTCCTTCAAAAACGGTTTGGACCACTCCACTAGGTTCTGTTCTCTACCATGACGGCTCTCATCCACGGACCTTCTACCAGTTAGTAGTTCCAAAAGAACTACGCCGAAGCCATATACATCGCTCATTGCTGTTAAATGACCTGAAAACGAAGAGTATATGATTAATGAAAATTTAAAATTTCATGCTATTATGAATAAATGAAAGTAGTAACTTGAAATAAAAAAAACAATTTGTACAGTCTTAACTAAACATGTGTAGCGTTTTCGGTGTGTAGTTGATATAATAGTGGTCGGTTGACATGGTACAAATAGCAATACTCAAGATACCAACTTGCATTACCTGTCTTGACGTATTCTGGAGCTGCGTAGCCATGAGTTCCCATGACGTGCGTTGTAATGTGTGTTTCATCTCCTTCCGGGCCATCTATGGCAAGACCGAAATCAGACAGCTTAGCCGTGTAATCCTGCAGGAAAAAGGAAGACATAATTTTATCAGATGAGCAATATTTACGCATGTATGAAGAGCAGAAGAGAGCTAATTAAGGAGAGAAATTTACCAAGTCCAGTAAGATGTTCGAAGTCTTAAAATCGCGGTATATGACTGGCTTTTCTTCCTCATGGAGGCAACTGAGGCCTTTTGCAGCTCCAATTGCTATCTTGATTCTTGTTAGCCAAGGCAGGGTTCCACCATAACCTGCATTAATGAACAAACAAACAAATTCATAAATTTTTCTGATCCAAATATTTTGTGCTCGTTTCAAAATTAAAAATAACCATAAAAATCATGCATGCATGATCAGAATTGTACGTTTAAATAGCTGGTGATCTAAGTTGCCTCTCTCCATGTACTCGTACACCAGAAGCCTGTGATCGTCTTCACAGCAGTACCCGATCAAGTTAACAAGATTTGGGTGCTTCAGTTGCCCAAGAACAATCACTTCAGCCTACAACATAAAAAAGTGTTTGATAATTAGCATTTTTCCACAACTTGGGAAGCATATGATATGATTAGGATCATAGCTTTGAAATGGTAAAAAAAGAAATACTACCAGCCACTCCCTATGTCCTTGTTTGCCATCTAAATCCAAGACCTTAACAGCGACAGGCTGAGCTTCCAATCCAGGCCTAAGCTTGTCATCAATGAAACCTTTGTACACCTGCCCGAACCCGCCTTCACCGAGATAGTTGCTCTTGGAGAAACTTTGTGTAATCTTTTTAAGCTCCTTGTGTGAAAAAATATGAAGGTTTGAGCCAATAAGTGAATTTGACAGATCACTGAGGACTGTGCATACCGATGAGTTACTCAAATCCGAGAGTGACAATCTCCGCAATGAGATTTCTTTCGACGTTTGGGATTTTTGATCTGCAATTGGTTTGTTGGCCTTGAAACAACTAGGAGTCAAGAAGGTGAATGCTAGTTTCTTGAGACTCATATTTGCTGAAGCTACAAGTTAGTTTAAAAAATGCATACGGTTGGATTGGATCAAACTAGAGAATAATATGGGGGGTAGATATAGGGCTATAGGGTAATAATTTATATAAACTGCACAAAGAAGTCAAGATCCCAATGATGATAACCAACCTTTTTTTCCTTTCCCTTTTTGTTGATAGTTCATGTGTGGTACAAGAAAAATATATCATTCTTAATTTTCTAAATATTATTTTAATTTCAGTCATGAGTCTAAAGTTGTGTATAAATTTTGGTCCCTCCAAGACTTGGAAGGTTTACTGCAAAAAGGCACGTTTGGATGTTTCATATTATGAAGGGCCAAGTCTGAAGATTAATTTGCCTTGATCATGTGCTAAATTAATTAATGGAGTTTCTTAGTAAGTTCAAGTGTTGGTCTTTGTGAGACCTCAGAGAACCGCTGTTTTTTTTTGCGGCAACGACTAAGTCGAATGGAAAAACCCATGTTCTCACTTCTCATTTCCTAGTACTCCGAAAATTCAGTGCATCAGATATAGGAAGCTGGATTAGAACACGGGATCTCAAGTGAAGTGGTTTCCAGCATAAGATCTCGAGTATTGGGGTGAATGAACGTAACCCTTGAGCTATAAGAACCCGCTTGCAAGCATGGTCAGTTTTAATAGTTTTATTTAATCATTGATCTGTACAGTCTGACTTTAGTGTTAACATTTGTGCTTTGGAAAGCTGAATCTCTTCATATCATTTTCGGTTCTGTTGGTTCTAAATTAATACGCGCTCTTCGGCTCTAATCACAACAGTTAGATGACAGATTGAAAGGTTTTTTGGTAAAACTTAGGAAGATAAACACTAAAACAAATCCCTATCGTCGACTCGTTAAGATGTTTCATTTGTTCATAAATTCGATCACTACAATTGCTTGTGGCATGACACATTAATTCGGTGAGTAAATTTAAAAACTCGGGTACATAGTGAGAGGTACATCCGTTCTAACTCTTGTGGCTGCAACTCTGTATGAAACCATGAGCTTAAAGAAACGCCAGCCTCGGTCATGTTACATTAGACGATAGGACTTGTGTTGGTTACAACAAACATATTCATTGCTTGAAATCCGTCACTTGACACGGTGAAAAAAGAAGATAGAAAAGGTGAGAAAAAGAAAGAAAAGATATATCATATTCGTTGCTTTATTGCTTTCCTTAAAGTTGTGTGGGACTGCAGGCAGGACCTGATGTATGCAACCGAGACGGACTCACCAAGTTACAGTTTTCTGGGAGGTCAACACATTTTGTTTAGACAGTCAATGTTCTTGCTTCCAGGTTATAACCAAGAAGGTGAAGTAACTATTTATTTTGACCTTCCATGTAATTTCCATTCAAACATGTGTGTTGTCTTTTTAAGAAAAAGAAGGGATTTGTGGTTCGATAATCATTTCAGTTTTGAGTTTTTATTTTTATTTTGTTATTATTTTATGAAGAAGAAAAAATATTACAGAGATAAAGGATGAAGGAGGAAGAGAAAAGACGTTAGAGGGATGTAAAATAGCTAAATAAGTGTATGAAACGGTATGCAAAATTAAAATAGGAAAAATAAGGATCCAGTCCTTGATCACTAATGTTCATAGACTGAAACTTTATTGGTTTTTAGAAGTCCCTTGACTTTGTACACCTCAACATTGCATTTTACTATTAAAATAATTCCATGTCATCTTTTTATTTGTTTTACATATTTTAATTTATAACTTTTACTACATTATCACGTTTGTAACTGAAAATCCCAAAATTCTCACTCAAGTTTCTGTTTATATTCAAATTCAACATTATTATATTAAATATGTTCTTCAAATTAAATTTTGCCAAAAAAATTTCAAACTTACTTTTTCTCCATGACTATCATATTGCAAAATCATAACAAATGACCATTATATTGCTATGAACGCAATTTTAATTTCATTGGGTACATTCTCTTCTCTTGTTCCTTAATCCATGTACCCAACTTTTATTCTATACTACCATTGTAAAATTTTCTTCTAAATTATTTTTTACCCATATATGTATAACTTTTTCCTATAAGATTTATATAGTATGTACCCTTAAGTATTTTTTTTTTAAACAAACGTTAGTATTTTTATTAAGGGGAGGGGGTGGGCTTAGCTTCATAATGGGCTAGCAATAATGTGGTTCAAACTCGTCTTTGGCGAGAATCGAACCTAAGACCTCTCAGTTATGGTTTGCTTCCATTTTTCTATCCTTTAATCATTTTTTACATTAAGAGTTTGTATGGGTACATTGTTTTTTTTTTTTTTTTTTTTTTGTCACATATGGGTTTTAATGTTGAAATTGTGTGTGGGTACATTCTTGTGAATTACTATAATTGTACATGGGTACATTCTTATGGGAACATTTATCTTTTATCATGCCATTCAATAAAAACAAACAATTCTTTTCATAACTTATTTTCCACATTTTAATCACCAATTTTTTATTGGTTTAAGGTTTTCTAAGGGTGGAGTTTGTTGTTTAATCCCATAAACGTAAATTTCAAATCTTATGCGATTTTATATCCCATAAATGTGGTAATTTATTTTATTTACTTGCTTTAAATGTTCGGACAAAAAAATTACTTTAAAGGATGTCTATATTACAATATTTAATATAATGTTTAATTTAAAATATAAAATAGTTGACATGGAAATTGATTAATGTTAATATGTTGATGTGTACAAAGTTAAAGGACTTTGATCAAAAATCTAAAAACTAATAAGGTTTCAATCAATGTACACTAGTGATTAAGGACCGCATCTAAAGTATCCCATAAAAATACAACATAAAAAATTGTAACAGCATGTTTGATAATTAACCATTGCGATTTTAATTTTTAGTTTTCATATTTGTGTTTTTTTTTTTTTGAATACATCGATATTTTTACGCTAAGGGGAGGCGAAATTTGGCTAAGACAAACAATGGACAACCTAATTTGGTATTTAATTTATCATCCACGAGATTCGAACCTAAGACCTCTTACTTTCAAGTGAAGAGAAATACTACTAGACCGTAGTATTGAGTGACTTCATATTTGTGCTAGAGATACAAAATAATAATAATAATAATACTAATAAAAGGAGAATGGATGGTGAGAGAGTTATAGAAGAATGTAAGGAATGATACAAAATATAAAAAAGAAAAGATTAATCTTTGTGTACAACTCTGAAGTTTCTTAGTTTTCACCATTTGGTACATCAATTTTTTTTTCATCCTAGAGTAGTACCTGAAGTCATAATTTTATGACCCTTTCATACATCTGCTAAAGTTGTTAAATCAGCCGTTAACTGGTGACATGTGGTCCATGTATATATTAAAAAAAAAATTTAAAAATGAAGAAAATTAAAAAATATGGGCCGTCCTCTCCAACCTCACCCCCTTTCCAAATCCCTTTCGCCATCAAAGCCAGTCTCGATGGTTTTTGGCCGCTGGGTGCAACACCCACAATAAAAAATTGAATTGGAATACAAATCGGGAGAAAATTTGAAAGCTTTAAAAAATCGGTTTGGCTCTCCACCCTCGTATTCTTCTCCAGCCGCTCGGTTTGGTTCTCCATCACTATTAAATCTGGTAGGTAGGGCTCAAAGGTTCGAGCTCACAAGGTCGTCCATCCTCGCTCCAGGATCATCCTAATTCTGATCTTTTCTTGCATAGTGCGGTGAACCTCAACGCCTTTAAGTTGTCATTTCTCAGTTCAACACAATGGATCGCCGCTGTCAAATCTGGAAATGGGTCGAGTTGGGGTATGGTAATGAGGGAGAGGTGGGTCAGGTATGGAGGGATCAACGGACAAATGAGAGTGAAGTCGAAAATGGAGGGGTAAGGGTGGATGTGCGGGGAGTTAAAGAGGGTAGGTACAGAAGAAAGAAATGAGGGATGGTTGGGTGGGAGCCGGAGGTGACGTAGGAGAGGGCGGCCCAGATTTATTTATTTATTTATTTATTTTAATTTTTTTAATATCTAGGTGGGCGCCACGCCACCAGTTAATGGCTGATTTAACAGCAATCTTAACAGATTGTTTGGACCTAAAATACTAGTTTGGGCCGAGTTTATTCTCGGCCCAGAGGCTGTGCTTAAAAGTTGCTCGGAGTCGTCCGGCTCATGGGCCGCATAGTCAAGGCTTGCCGTGTCCCATTGTGAATCCATAGGATATAGGTGAGTCCTGTTACGAGAAGGAGTTTCAACAGGATAAGGATGTTGAAGTTCGGGATTGAATGTGGCCTGATAAGAGGTTGAGTTCTGTTTGTACCATACTTAGAGCCTCCGTATTTAGATCTTGTATAAATACTCGGGGGACTCAAATGTAATTATGTAATAAAGGAAGGGGCAAATATGTAATAAGTAAGGAGCCCTTATTTTATTAAAGGACTCATCACCTTCCTCATTAGGGAAGACCATTTCTTAAGCCCCTCTCGTCCTCTCAAAGCTCTCATCCTACGAGATAACATAGAAGCTCTCTCTCCCTCTTCAACATCTCAGAGAAATAAAATATCAGTGTGGACGTAGCCCAAACATTAGGGTGAATCACGATACATCTTGTATTATTTACATTCTTGCAGATTCACGGTCGGATTTACGTTGTTCCAAGACCCCTCCGGTTTTATGCATCAACATTTGGCGCCGTCTATGGGAACCAACACGAAAAGCTATGTCGATTCTCTCTCAATTTTTCACCTCCACCGTGAATCTACAGAAACCCAAAACCAAACACCTGCAGAGTCACTGCAAAACCTATCTCTAAAAAATGCAGAAATGAAAACGCCTAAACAAAACCACTGTTTCTTCTCTCTCCTCACCAACCCATCTCAGACCCTTCATTCATTCCAAAGAGATTAACCTGAGCAGCATCAAGCGTGGTGCAGTTGCAAACACCAAACCTCCCCCCTGCCACTTGATAGAGAACAGGCGCCCGCAACGGAGGAGGATCACACCGTCACCGTCAGATCCAACCAGCGAAGATCCATCCTCCCTTTGTCATTCCTCGTCCACCGTGATCTGGTGGAGCGACATGGGCTATTGCCCATGTTTCGGGTTCAGGAAGGGGAGGAAGCTCAAGACCGATACGGACGAAGCCAAAGATGATAAAACTGACAAAGCCGACAAGACGAAGATGATAAATAACAAACCTCAAGAAAATACGATTCAATTGTCATCTTCCGATAGTTCTGCTTCTTGTATGTATCAACATTTGCAGTCCTGGAATAGGAAAAGCATGGCAGGGGAGAGGCGAGGGGTGCAATTGATGGCGAAGAGGTCGGCGGGTTGAATCAGAGTGGAGTAGCTCTCGAGCTCCACTAGCTTTCTCGGGCAAACGAGAATCGCCCTGAATTCCAAGATGGTGAAGCCCTGTTCGGGTCGAGTTGGCACCATCGTCTCCACCGATTCTGTCCAGGCAATCCGTTTATCGAGAGCAACTACGGTGTCCATTCAAGGCAATTCGAGGTCAGCGTTCTCAATTGGTTTGCTCGGTTGGGGAGATTGAGAAGAATGAGTATAGGGGATACATCACCAATTGCGGCACGGAAGGCAATCTCCACGGAGTCTTAGTTGGGAGAGAAGTATTTCCAGATGGGATTCTGTATGCTTCTCGAGAATCGCATTATTCGATATTTAAAGCTGTCAGATGTGATTCTGATTGAAGTAGCAGGCTAAAAATTTGAGAGTTGCTGCTTTTATGGCTTTCAGACATCACCCATCATTGGAGTTACTTTTGTAGCTTTTGGGAGAATAATCCTAGCTTGGAATGAGCGAGCGAGAGAGAGCCATGATTTATAATCCAATGGGGTCCCACTCGTCACTGTCAGCAACCACATGTCCACCATGATTTATAATCCATCCACCAGGCATGTTCATGCAGCCCCAAAGTTGATGGCAATCTCCGAAATGCTCTCGAACATGATAGATGGAGCCATTCAGAAAGGCATCAACATCTAAAAAGATAAAAGACTCTCATCATGAAGGAGTGCATGTTCCTACCCTCACAGACGACACCATGATGTTAAAGAAAAAGAAAAAGAAAGTGAAAAAGAAAGGCTGCATGTGAGTATGTCTGTTGGTGAAAAAAAAAACATGCATTTATCCCTCAGACATCTCAACCACTCCCATAAAAGCAAAAGCAAAGCAGAAAGCAAAAGAAGATAAAAAGAAGCAGACATAATTGCGGTGGTGATGGCATTATGGGCGTGACCCATTGAGCAAAGGGTTGGATTTATTTTTGAATGATGTAATTTATTTTTCTTATCTTTCGGAGACATCTGTATAACCCCATCAAAGGGTAATAATAAAAAAATTAAAAAAAAACGTCAAGCCCAAAGTAATGGGCTGGATTGTTATGTGAAGGGCGAATGCCCATATGCCCAAAAGAGTCAGGCCCTCTATTATCACCCATTACGTGATCAAAAGTACACCTAGTACTACAAAAAATTATTCGGCAGCCTGCCACTATTACCACCAACCAAGTGATCAAAAGTACGTCCAGTACTTCAAACATTCATGAGCATTACTCATATCAATCATACATAAACATTCATGAGCATTACTCATATCAATCATACATAAACATTCATGAGCATCATTCATGTCAACATTCATGAGCATCACTCATGTCAACATCCATAAGCATCACTCATGTCAATCAGCTTCAAAAGCTTCATTTACAGAGCTCTAGCTTCAAAAGCTTCATTTATAGAGCTCTAACTTCAAAAGCTTCATTTACAAAAGCTCTAGCTTCAAAAGCTTCATTTACAGAGCTCTAGCTTCAAAAGCTTCATTTATAGAACTCTAGCTTCAAAAGCTTCATTTACAAAAACTCCAGCTTCAAAAGCTTCATTTACAAAGCTCCAGCTTCAAAAGCTTCACTTGCAAAGCTTCACTTACAAAGTTTCAGTGCAGGGTATACAAATACCGTCTTCGAACAACCGCCACTTCGCCCCATACATGGATTGAATTTCAAGTCTCCAACCAACAACCTCTATTGACCGAAGACTTGGGGGACTACATTATGTACCATATATTAGGCCTTAACTAGGCCTCATGAAAACTACTTGGGGGACTCTAGCCCATTATTTATGTATTGAGAAGCGAGCCCTTATTTTATAAAAGGGACTCTCTCATCATCATTAAAGAGCATTAACTCTAGCCCATTATTCATGTATTGAGGAGCGATCCCTTATTCTATAAAAATGACTCCCTCACCATCATTAAAGAGCATCAACTCTAGCCCATTATTCATGTATTGAGTAGCAAGCCCTTATTCTATAAAAGGGACTCCCTCACCATCATTAGAGAACATCAACTCTAGCCCATTATTCATGTATTGAGGAACGAGCCCTTATTCTATAAAAGGGACTTCCTCACCATCATTAAAGAGCATCGCCGCCTACTAAGCAACCGTTTTGCCGCAAGCATCAACTCTAGCCCATATTTATGTATTAAGGAGCGATCCCTTATTCTATAAAAGGGACTCCCTTACCTTCAAATGCCACAAGCCGAGCCAACCAAGACAACATAAGCCACAAACTGAGCAGCCTTGCAACATGTGCTACTTCTAGTTAAGCATCATTTCACTTTGAGCACTGCCTCATATCAAGTATCAGTTCAAGACGACATCTAGTTACTTCGACCCACACATGGACTGAATTTCAAGTTTCCAGCCAAAAGACTCTCTTGACTAAAGACTTGGGGGACTACTGTTTGTACCATATTTAGGGTCTCCGTATTTAGATCTCGTATAAATACTCGGGGGACTCAAATGTAATTATGTAATAAAGGAATGGGCAAATATGTAATAAGTGAGAATCCCTTATTCTATTAAAGGACTCATCACCCTCCTCATTAAGGGAGGCCATTTCTTAAGCCCCCCTCATCCTCTCAAAGCTCTCATCCTACGGGATAACAGAGAAGCTCTCTCCCTTTTCAACATCTCAGAGAAATACAATATCAATGTGGACGTAGCCCAAACATTGGGGTGAACCACGATACATCTTGTGTTATTTACATTCTTGTAGATTCACAGTCGGATTTACGTTGTTCCAAGACCCCTCCGGTTTTGTGCATCAACAAGTTCAAAGTCCTAGTAGGAGTAGGACTGGCGGAGATAAGGTTGGATCGGGGAAAGGAGTTCTAATCCGAGAATGGTTGTGATTCGATCGGAAGCAGGTTGGCTACTATAAATAGAAAGAGGAGGACATCATTCAAGCCTTTCCAATTCAACACACAAATTGCCCTGAGCAAACTCTCGCTCTACGTGAAACCTCTCAACAACCTTGAGATTTTTATTTCTTTTTCCGTCTACACATCTTCAGTTTGGATAAACAACACTGTTGCCGTAGAATCAGCCGATCGCGAAGCATCTTCAGTTTGGATAAACAGCACTGCGTTGAGGCCGACTGGTTACCTATCCAAGTCTCGGTCGAGAAGGATTTTTGAATCCTTATTGGCAAAGGTCATCTCATTAGCTTTCTCGGCAAAGTGAGGTGTTACTAGGGCTCGGCACATTGAACGCCGAGTTGTTTTATGATTGGATACTCACAAATAGGCTTTAGAGTTCGACGTTCTGACGGTCGAACCACATTTACCATCAAGACATATATCTGTTTTGAGTATATGTGCCCCTATACTCTGGTGTCGATTCGGCGTGCTTATACTCTTACGAATATAATCACTGTGACCGAATCCAGCGCCGACAATTTGTGAACTTCGCAGAACTAGTAGCCTTGTCTTCAGGCTCTAGAACCCAAAGGCCGAGACGTGTTCCTTCCTCGGCCGCAGTCGCAAGATCGAGAAGTCAGCTGTGCGCTCAACACAACATCAACACATTTTACTCCTCAGCCGACGAGTTGGCACGCCTTGCATCAACCGAATGACGTAGTTAGCTCATTAGTTACTCGGTCTGCGCGTCACGTAAGCTTGATAGTTTTTAGGGTCAACACAGATGTCTGAAAGTGTTCCAAAATTATGACTTCAGGTATCACTCTAGAAAGAAAAAAACTCGATATATCAAATGTTAAAAACCAAGAAATTTTATGGTAGTAAACTGAAATTAACCAAAAAAGAAAACTAAAAACTTTTATAAATTGCTTTCAATTTCAATATTTGTTTTCATTTATACTTCTTTAATTCTTCGCCTCTCTATTATCACCCATCTCCATTCCTAATCTCCTCCATATACTTTCCTCATATATCAAGTATAAAAAAATATAAACTAAAAATTAAAATCTGACAACGTGTTTGATGATGATTTCATTTTTTTGTTTTTGCTTTTTGACTTTAAAGTTAGTGATAGAAGAGAAATATGTCGAGAAGGGAGAGATTGCTTTCAATTTCAATATTTTGTTTTCATTTATTTTTCTTTAATTCTTTGCCTCTCTATTATCACCATCTTCATCATTAATCTCCTCCATATACTTTCCTCATATTTTTCTTTTTGACTCTTACGTTTGCTATAGAAGAGAAATACGCCGAGAGGGGAGGGATGATGACGAGTAGAGGATTTCATTACTCGATCCCACAAGCGACGCGCAGATAAGCATGGTCATGCGTGTAATATATTCTTCCCGGTCAATCATTCGATCAGAAAGTTCCTCGGTACTATAAGTAAAATGGGACTATATAACCTTTGGGAATGTAGTGGAACAGGAAAATGCTTGGAAATTAGGACAATTTTTATGCATATCTATAGGACAACAAAATCAAGTAAGAAAATCAAAACCACATTCGGTTGTTGGTATCTGTTAAAATCTTCTTTTAAATCATTCTATCCAGCCATATAAAAAGATGAAATTAGTCCATTCGATCAGCTGAAGGCTCCTAGCTTTTATTTAATTAAAAAGATGTGTGTTTCAGACAGTCGTCCACACATATGGTAATTCCTAGCCATTCATGTAGTGGAGCCCACAATTGCTTTCACACATGCCGGTGACTTCCGGCCATTGTGCTTTATCATTTGTATGTACACGGTCTTAAATTCAATTTTCATGAATAGCAAATTCGATCCCATATTATAATGGATGACTTATTATTTGACAGAGTCCAAAATTCTCCACTTTTAAATGTAAATAATCGTTATATAAAAAATAGAAAAAGAATTTGGCAAGATATTTGTTTATGATATGATTAGTCGCTACGAAATGAAAAGAATATTAGGATGGCTCTATAAGATTTATTTTGCTTGCGTCAAGAAAAACCGTCAATTGCGACAAAGAGTATGAAAACGTTAGCTAATCGACGAACTAAAGTTGCTACTCTAAACAAAATTAAGAAAATATTGCTACAATCGCCCAAAAGTCATCAGTCAACAGCAAAGAATGTCTTCCAATAAGGTTGACAGAAACCTTGGTACAATTCATCCCCCCACATACCAACAACGTCAATAAACCTTCGATTTAGTCCACAGACAATTATACCACTAAATCAGCGCATCACTTGATGGTTGTTAATGTGATTTCAAACACAACTCACAATCACAACTCCTTCACAACTCCTTCTGCCAAGAAACCTATGTACAACAGAAATATCATTGTAAAAGCATAATATACAATAATGCATTTTTATGCAATTTAACTTGTCCATGCGTTCTTATCAATCGAATGTACAACAGAAATGTCATTGCAACATCATAACATGCAATAATGCATTTTTACGCAATTTATCTTGTCCACGCGTTCTTTGTTTGATTGACTTGAAATTTCGTTATAATGACATCTCCGTTATACGTAGGCCTGGCATTTTGGACCCAACCCGTTAACCCGACCCGACTCAACCCGTTAATATTTGTATTTGGGTGGATGCTTAACGGGTCGGGTCGCTAACGGGTGAACCTGTTAACAACCCGTTAAATAACAGGTCACTTTGGGTCAACCCGTTAGACCCGTTAGGACCCGTTAGTTGAGGATATTTTAGTAATTTTAGTAAAGTCTTAATCAAGGAGGAAAAAAGCGATAATATCGGCGAAATATCGCCAATATTGTCGTTTTTTTGAAGTTCCGAAATTTTTTTCACTATCCAACCTATTTTCGTCAAAATATCACGATATTATCAGTAATATCGCGATATTTTCGAAATAATCGATAATATCGCGATATTTTATTAAAAAAATACTTAAATATGTTGAGAAAACTCAACACATAGTTAACTTGATCATGGCCCAAAGGCCAAACAAGTTTTGGTTATCTCACCAGGGGAGTGTGCGTTTTATAGGAAAAATTCATTGCTCACTTCCTTGCATGGGCGATGTGGGACTCGCCCAATGGGGGAAAAAATCAAAATTTCGGCCGAAATTTTACACCCACTTTAAACGGCCATAACTTTGTCAAACCTCAACGAAATCAAGCAAGACAAAAACGAAAGTTGTAGCCCTCGAACAGACGAAGATAATGGAACCTCACACGATGTCTGAATCGTAGTTATTTGGCCGGAAAATGCCTCGAAAGTCACTGAGGTCGCTGAGGTCGTCGGAAACTGGGTAAGATTCAAATGAGTATAACTTTTTCAATACGCAACGAAATTGAGTGAAACAAAAAGAAAAGTTGTAGCCCTCGAAGAGACGAAGAGAATGGTACCTCACAAAATGTCTGAATCGTAGTGGTTTGGCCGGAAAATTCCTCAAAAGTCACTGAGGTCGCTGAGGTCGTCGGAAACTGGGTAAGATTCAAATGAGTATAACTTTTTCAATACGCAACGAAATTGAGTGAAACAAAAAGGAAAGTTGTAGCCCTCGAAGAGACGAAGAGAATGGTACCTCACACGACGTCTGACTCGTTGTGGTTTGGCCGGAAATTGCCTCGAAATCTACTGAGGTCGCCGGAAACTGGGTAAGATTCAAATGAGTATAACTTTTTCAATACGCAACGAAATTGAGTGAAACAAAAAGGAAAGTTGTAGCCCTCGAAGAGACGAAGAGATTGATACCTTGCACGTCAGCCAAAATTCAATTGACACACTCCTAGCTTCCAAAATTCAATACTTTTACTTTATATCAAGTTGAAAAAACATAATCGGCATCCAAATTAAAGTTTAATCCTATTTAATGTATTGATTTTCAATCGTTAATTGATATACTATAATTTGGAACTTCAACGCCTAGACGCATGCTTATGTGTAAGAAATTTAAATTGTCAAATTCGGCACATTATTCTTCATCATTTTATTCACTTCCCTTTTTTTTTTTTTAATATCCTAAATAAAACCTCCAAATATTGTACTAATTAATTATATATAAATGATTATGGTGTGTTTAAACTTCTTTCATTAATTACTACATATTTTCCACACTCACAATGTTTGCCAGCTCGCTATATAATCAACTTAAATCAGTTAAATCCATCATGCAATGCATTTCCTTCCAATTTTTTGTGATAAACTAATAGATAATTGACTAAATAAACATCCTACAAAGTTTCATTAAAAATTTCCAAGTTTTTCTTACAATTTCCGTGGTTTCCATGTAATTTTTATCGATATCGATATTATCCCGATATTTCCATCGATATTTCCGTGTTTTCGGACTACCGATATTTCCGATATTACCGATATTTTCTTCCTTGGTCTTAATAACAAAAAATAAACTTTATGCAAAAAAAAAAATAATAATAATTGTCAACGGGTGTTAACGGGTGAAACGGATCGGGTTCGGATGACCCGTTAACTTAACGGGTCGGGTTAAACCCGACCCAAACCCAATAAACCCGACCCGTTTACAGGTCTAGTTATACGGACCAAAAAGTTCCGCAACTAAACATAAAGAGTAGATTTTCGGAATCAAAGGTACACGAAAACGAACCGTCTGAGCATGGACTTGACATCTTTTTTTTTTTGTGTTAATTATTGACTATAAAAGGTATACAAACAAATGTTAACTACAGGAGCTTCAAACAGTAAAGCATGACTAAAGAAGCGTAAAATTTGGATGAATCAAAGATTGGAAAACCGTAAACGACTAAAAGAATACAAAACTTATGAGGTTTACAAGATCAGGTAGAAAAAAAATTATCATTATACAGGCGCAAAACACAAGGACCTTGCAGCTCCATCATGTAACAGAACTTCCTCTGTAAATATGCAACTGTAGAACAATCGGAAGGGAAAAAAGAACAAATGAGCAACTTTACAAGTCATTCACATTACATTTATCATATTCCGTTTAAAACTAATACGAAGAAGCTATACCTTCTTAAAACATAGCCGCACAGAAGCTATATACAGAAAGAACCTGAAATGTTTACCAGAGTAAGTGCGTTATAGAAGATATACACGAAGACAAAATATTTCAAACCAAAATAGATACAACTAATCACCGGACACACGCACGAGCACACAGACAAGCTACACTACCTTCGGTGAACAAAAATGCATTGCCAGAATTGTGACAACAAAAACCGGGAACATTCTGACATGAGATAATGTCATTCACCTACTGTGACGATGCTATCTGACAACAAGGCTCCCATTCTGCTGATGTCTCAAACTTTCAATAAGTGACTGGTAGAATGACTTCAATGCCTTTATATCACTACCCTGCATAACAGAATGAGCAATGAATAATCAGTACTGTCCTACTAAATATTCAGTTCTGCCTTTTTCTTCAAGCAAATATACTTTTAGGAACATTTCGTAAGCCAATCCTAAATCCACTGGGAATAACTACAGCGATTTGGTTATCGGAGAGACAAGTCAATTCACCAATTCTTTAGAAGCCTAAACTAAATGATAAGCTAGGAGATTACAACATTAAATAAAGTAGCACAACCATTGCCAATTCCTCACTTATTCAAGAATGGGTATATACCTTAATCAACTAATTTTGGTTTTCATTTGGTTTTCAAGTACGTGTAATTTTTATCCATTCATTACCCCAACGTTGGTTATAGCCCAGTTTTTCTTGATCAGAAGAGGAGGGAAGCCTCTCTTCCGGCTCAGATACATCTTTTGCACGTCTAGACCTCTTAGCCGGTGTTAAAAGTGGAATAGGCAGCCATGCAAAAACAAGCTAATTAATAGAGAGACTTTTCTATTTGGTCCACCAAAACTCATGAATCCAAATAATCTACAGTGACCTTTTTACCTGCAGCTGCTGGCAATATTTCTCAGCCAAATCTTGGGGGCAATGTGCTGCTGGGAAACCCTTTGAGACGAAATGAGCTAGAAAATCATTGCCAAACTTTTCATACATAACCTTCTGAGCAAGTACAATTTCTCCAAACAAAACGAGCTGCCCCAGATAAAAATAACAATCTTAAAGGTAAGTTATGAAGCAACAAAATTAATCCAAGACCCATAACAAATATCAATAGATTTCTAAGCCAACACAATTTCTCAAAACAATGCAATGCTGACAAAACAAAACTAATTCAAGATCCGCAACAAACCTCAATAGGAAATACAAGTTATACAGACCCAAAATACAAAACTCCTCCACGCAGGAAAGTCATTATGCACTTCAATTGTATTTTATTGAGCAATGTTTATGTGTAATTTTCTTTAACAGACAATGGAAATAACCAGTCTGAATAAACAAAAAAATATTTTTTCTAGCATGTAGAACTTCCAACTTCTGGGGATAGCTAATTGCTTAAATGCCACGTGTTTTAACAGCTGTAAATAAGACAGTTATAGACTGATATGTATCGGCCAAATACAGATTTAACATCACAGTTATGTAACAGATTTCAGCTTCTTCCTATTCTTAAGGATACCTAAACAGCTGCTTAAATGGCACTAGTTTTAAACCTATGTAAATAAGAAAAGTTATAGACGGACTATATAGAGATCAGCCAAATACAGATTTAACACAACAGTTAAGTAACAGATTTCAGCTTCTTCCTATTTCTAAGAACACACGCCACAAACCAACTGCCAACTTACTATCCAGACCTTGGCCCTTGCGGAAGAAAGTGCAAAACAATCCGTTCAATTGTTGCTTAACTCAAACTAACGGCTCTTATTACCTAGTCTACCACACTTTTATCTCAACTACTCAACACCCACATAAATGGATTCCAGAACTTCTCCAAAATCAAATCTCCTCTTAACATACATGACATGTGCAAAAATCAATTCAATGATAATTTTCATTAATCTATAATTTTTCATTTCAAATTAAGAACTTCTAAGATAAGTAAACACCGTTTAAATAGAATATCCCTGTCTTCAGATCTATTTTCTAAATTTCTAGTCAGCAACTAAGTTTACTCTAGGTTTTATGGTGCATCTACTCTATGGTATAAGAAGGCAAACTATCAATAAAAATATCAAAAAGAGTAAAAATTCAAATCTTACAGTATTTGCATCACGAAATTCAAAAGAGGTGTCCAGCAGGCTGTACAAACAACAGTTTGTAGCAAAGGTCTCTATTATAAAACTCTGGAAACCAGGTACCTGAAGCAAGGACACCATTTTAAGATGAAAAGATATATGTTTCAACATTATCAAGCAGGAGGAAGGACTAAATTTAAGCTCTTACTTTTTCTTCACCATTAGGCATCGCGCACCAATCCTTAATCAGCCTAATAAATATCTGAACGCACGACTGAGTTAAAGAAATATTATATTAGAAATTATTCTACTGCAGAGTAATTAGAATGAATAAGAACCAAACTTACAAAGGTAAACCAAGTACACATACCTTTCTTACAAGAAAATCCTTGTGCTTACAAGACGTTAACAAAAGCAACTGCATAATTGGCTGTAAGTAGCTCCTACTTTTGGGGGATAGGAATACAGAAGATAGATCATGTGTGGTTATCACATGAAGAAATGTATACAATGTTCGCTGAAGTTCTTGCAATTCCCGATTTTCCTACAAAAAGAATGAAGAATATTAAACGTTCCAGCCTTGAGATTCAACAAACAAATTTTCTATACTGTTCAAGTAATATTCAAATTTCAAAATGATGCACAAAATAGTTTTAGATCCACAGAAGCTTTCATAGTAATAAATATGAAGCACACACAATCAAACTCATTGCTATCAAGATAGGAAAAGAATAAGTGGAAATGCAGAAGATTATAATTTATGATCTGTTTAACTCAACACTAACTTTTAATTCAATGTTGAGCATTTAAATTGCCCAAGTTGGTGTCTTCTTTTCCCTATTTTTCTCTTATATCCCCCCGCCAAAAGATGAAAACCAAATATTAAGGAAAGAAAACACGCACTAATATCGCTTAAAAAGACGGAAAGACACAAAATACTCATTTAAGTAATAAACTTTTGTATAATTATTTTATGAGATTAACAGATAAGACTTCTAAAAGCAGGCACATTCAGTGTTATCATAAAACTCAATTTATGAGAGATCATATACTTAGTACGAGGAACAGGTAATCTAATGCTGGAAAAGCATTCAGAGTTAGTTATGAACTACAAACACCAATAATCATTGAATCATACCTCAGTATTAGATCCAGGTCCTGAGGGGAGTGTGTCTACTGGAATAATATTTAATATCCTACCAGTAATAGCAGGAAATACTTCATCCAGTATGTCACGGAATAATGTGTTGAACTTGCATATCAGTTGATTAAGCAACAGAAGCAAACCAACCAATTCCTTTGGCTGCATCAAATTAAATCCATAATCAAATCTTGTTGGTGAAAAAAAAAACAGGGAAAGACAACTGGTGCAAAATAAACTTATGTAGCACAGAACTGTTATTTTCTAATTTTATATCTCGGTGACATAGTAGTGGCAAAAATTTATTCTCTATTGATTACCAAAAAAGCATTTTGTTAAAGTTAGATCTAATGAAAAACTCAAAAGTAAAGAACATAGTTATAACTGTTTTCTACCTCACTATCCACAAGCAACTGCTCCAAGGCCTTTGGGAGGTAAGGAAACACAGATGCTCCTAGAGTGTCCACCATGCGGTGTACAAATGATGTTACCTGGATACCACTTACAATTGCATCAGGGTAAAGTGCAGATGATAAACTCCAAATCAAATTACATCTGGTATCCCACACAGGACTCCTTACCTTACTGCGCAAAGTCTCTACGTTAGGAAACACAACCAGTACTTGAAGGAGAACATCTAATGTCTGGATAACAAGGGGAAACACACATATTGTTAAAACATGAAAATATTCTAATCACACAATTAGAAGGCTTAAAAAGGAAATTGTAAATATCAAATGTTATAAAGCTGTATTTGAATATCAGAAAGCATAGGATTGCTGATCATAGAGTTCATCAAATAGGAAAAACCCAAGGTCTAGAAACAGTTATTCACAACAAACTCATAAAGCCCCAAATCGACAATTCTAATCAGAGGAAAAAATCATTCAGAAAGGAAGGTGAGCAACAAATACAAGGTATAGATGCTAACCTGCTTGAACATGAGACCAATTGCAGGTCGACTAGCAGTCACAAGACGCTCGCTGAATCCCTGGGTGGTACATAAATTTCAGTAGTTAATTTTCTGAAACCATATAGTGCTTACTAAGGCAAGGCAGGAAGAGGGGCCAAGGGCTGAAGAGTTTTATACTTCTATTATAAGCTACAACATATTCAACCCAAAAAAAAAAAAAAAACTTTACAACATAAAAACTCTTCTATTTTACGGTACCAAACATCGTAAGCGAATTGATCAAGAGTTTTTATAATTTTTTTAGAAGCATATGATATTTAGTACAAAAAAAAGGGGCCAAGAAACACATTAACTAAAGGGTCAGAGGATGTTGAAGAACCTTGCTGAGAGAATTAATCGCCACGATTATCTGCTGAATATTAGCAAATTTTTTTGGTGCCTCTTCTGGAGTCAATACTTTGGCATTCATGAGCAATACTTCAACCTAGATGGTAGGAAGACCAGGTCAAATGCTTAGTTCACATTTTAACTCAGTTCTTAATTTGAGTTAGAACAAAATATCTTGAGGGTGTGAAGGAGGAAGAGTGACTGCCATGCAATTATGTATTTATATGTGCAAATTCAACAACCTGTTGACAAAGAGGAGTGAGAAGTGAAGAGAGATAATCAGATTGCTTTGCTGGTGGTACATCTTCCATGCCAATCAATAAACCAATTGCCTGCGAAGAGACCAAATACACATTAAAATGGAACAGAGCACCCAGTCTCTATTGAGAAAACTTCCTTCCATCTCATAAACACTCGTGCACACACATTAAAAGGCTTAACAGATGTCAAAAAGTATTAAGTCAATACCTCAAAAATGTGACTACCATCTTCAGACCCCGAAAGCTCTTTTGATGTATAATCAATTCTTGTAAACCCAGCAACTGTATCATGCAAACTCTGAAAAAATCCATTTAGATTAGTTTAGAGGAGATGGAGTGAAGGTGGAAAAATAATGATAAATTTAGGAAAGCTATTCACAGAAGATAAAAAGAAAAGGTGAAAGCAAATTAATCAAGCGTGGAGGAACTGAAATATAAGTATGTTGATGTATAGGAATGCAGTTGGGGAACTACAGTTCGTCTCATACCTGCAAAATATTTTCTATGAAAGGAACAAGCTTCACTCTCAACAATTTCACAATCCTCATAAACAGATAACTCGCCCTTCTACTCACATTGGCATTTGGATGGTGTATACCCCTTTCATCAAGAAAGGCAGCCAAAACCATGTGAATATATTGAGTATTCTCCTGAACAAACTTCATGTATCTTGTTACCGTTTCTAGATACACAAGTGCAACTAGCCTATTTGAATGGCAAAGGAACCTTGTAGATAAAAGCATTGGTACCAATTCACCCAATAGACCACTCCCAGTTCTAATTGCCTCGCCATTTATTGACTCACCATATGCATAGAAAAGTGAAAGTGCAGCTTCCACCTCTTCAACATTCCAGTCTGATGATGATCCAACGGCACTAGCCAACGAGTTTCTAATAAATATCTGAGTGACATCAGGTGCTACACGACCTACATTACGCAGCAGCACAAACAAATCCTTTCTAAACTCCACCATCCTATCTTCCTCATCTTTTCCAATTTTATCCAATATATCTAGATTTTCACGGTACATAGGATCATAGCGGATCTGCGAACGGATCACTTCCAAAATCTGACCCACATGACCCAGCTGTGTTTCCCTCAGTGGGGAAAGAGTCTTCATTGTGCCAACATAACCTGAAAGAAATTGCACAATGCTAAATGTCGAGTCCAACTCACAGTTCTGCATCACATAAAATACAGAGGGCAAAACTTCATTCAAAAGCTCCATTGAAATACCCTTGGCATCCTCAGAATTCAACCTTTTAAAGCACTCAAGAACCTCAACTGCATACCCAGTAAGCAATGCAGCTACGTTAGAAACCAACTCTGAGTCACTATCCTGAGCTATTAGTCCAAAAACCTGACGCATTTGAAGACTTTGCAACAGCTGTAGTTTTGCCTGTGGATCCATCCTTTTTGATACTGCTGCTGACAAACATCCAGCTGCTGCACTACGAAGTTGTTCGGAGACCCCATCAACCAAAACCAACTCAAACAATAACGGGATAAAGGCATCATTCACAATTAATCCAATATCAATCCAAGAGATAAACCTCCTCATTGATTCTAATACACTAGCACAAAGCTCTTCATCAGAGTTCCTATACATAGACACAATGTCGTACCAGGCTCTAACTATTTGTGCTACACACTGCTGCCTCATAGCATCCTTAATCCGCGCTGCCACTGATAGTTCCTCAGGTGTCCGAGGGTGATCCAAATTAATCACTTCCTCATCCAGAGCATTCAAAACCCGGCAAAACATATCAATCACCACTGCGCCCTTATTCAGTTGTGACAAAAAATCAACAAACACTGACGACCAAATCAATGGGTACTCATAGTAAATCAAAGTCACTAAAACCTGCGCATGTTTATTCTTTATAAATGCAGGACCTTCTAAAACCCTAACAGCACTCTTATCATCAAACCCACCTAGACATGCAATCCAAAACACCGATTTTCTGATCAAAAACCTCTCATCTAGACTCATCGACGAGTACCGGACCCTAATAACCTCTTGTAGAGTCTGCAAACACCAAAACTGAACTTGAACTAAACTCGAAAAACACAACCTCTCAATACAAACACTACATATCGCTTTTTCCTCCTTGATTTTATCACAGTAATCTTTTGCCTTCTGTTTCAGCTCAGAATCAACGGTGCCCGACTCATCAAACAATATAAGTATTGCTTTTTCGAGATCATCCATGGACCCAAAACCCACCCTCAGGTCCAAAACCCAATTAATTTTTTTCTCAAAGTTTCAAACTTTAAGCTCCGATTAGGTGTTTTTCCAACAAAATTACGGTTTTCCTATCTGGGTTTTTCACAAGGGCAGCTCTGGGATTCCAGAATCCGACGATGATTCAAAAGGGTTGAGATCGAATGAGAGAGAAGGACAGAGAAATTGAGAGCTATGGAAGAGCTTACCTTTGAAAAGTTATTCTTTATTGGATTGGATCGGATCAATTGGAAGATCAATGTGGTAGAGAGAGAGAGGGAGTTAGGGTTTTTGTGTCCGTGGCTTTTGTGTTTGTGTGTTGGAGAGCAAACCCTAGAAGGCTGATTTGGATTGGTTTTAATTTATAGTTTTTTTGTTTAGTCTTCTCAGTCTTCCGGAGGTAGTAAATAGGGGAGAGAGAGAGAGAGAGAGAGAGAGAGAGAGAGAAAGAGAGAGACGACTGTAAAGTACGAAGGAAGGTAGACAAGGGTTTAAGAATTGAAGAGAGAAAAAAATTGGAAGTTTTAACGAAAAGATCACGATACTGTTCACTTTAACGAAAAATCATATTTTTACATTAAAAAATCAAACTTTGTACTATTTACTTTACCCTTTATTTTATCCTTATCATTAAAACTCAAAGTTTTCAAGTCATTTTCATTAGTTTTCTTAAAAACAAATTCTTTGAAAAGGGGACCATGGTGGTTTGATCATGGTAATTCGAAATACTTACAGAGGTATTTTAGTTTTATTAAGGCCACCAAGTTGAAAAAAAAATTAAAAATGGGATTTTACGTGCATTTTCTATTAGTTTATATTTTTGACACAATATTTTATAATGTTAACATGAAAATCAATGTTAAATGATGAGATATTAGATAATCTATAAAGAATCATACCATAAGAAAGCCTCTTTAGGAAGTTAAAGAAAAAGAACGTCGTACCGTTGTGGGTTGCTTGAAATTTGGTGAAGGATCAAATTACATAAATAAAGCTGGAATTTTTTCATTGGAAAAATAAAAACAGAATCCTATGATTAATAAAAAGATGGAAATCAATTTTGAGAAAATACATTTAGGACATAATAGTTCAAAAATGATTGAAATTGTTTTTAATGAAAGAAGTAATTTTTTGAAGTGTTCTAAAAATCGGCCTAGTCAGTGAAGACCTACCCCGATTTAGGGCAAATTGTTTCGAAAAATCGGTCTGGAACTAGGCAAGCTAGGCGGCTCATAGACTGTCCTAGGCGGATTTGGTTTTATTTTTTTTATTAATTGTGTGTTTTTTAATTTTTTTTAGTTTCAATGTGGTATACTTATGGAAATGGTGTACTTAATTTGCAAATGATGGATTGATTACAAGTTCATCCAATTGTGAAAAGAATTGGAGAACTTTCGAGAGGATACATACAAAACAAAGAAATAAACTAAATACAACAACGTTAAATAGTTTAGTTTATGTCCAATCTAATGCAAGGATTATGAACAAGAAGAATTTAGTCTATCATCCAAGAATATTAATCATTATGATTATATGCTTACTGTTTTTTAAATATTGAACTTGTTGGATGGATCTACTTTGTGTGTAACATCCCACATCGCCCAGGAGAGTTATCCTTAAATGTATATTCTCATCCCTACCTAGCACAAGGCCATTTGGGAGCTCACTGGCTTCGGGTTCCGTAGGAACTCCGAAGTTAAGTGAGAATGAGGCCGAAGCATTCCCAGGATGGGTGACCCACTAGGAAGTTGCTCGTGAGTTCCCAAAAACAAAACCGTGAGGGTGTAGTTGGGGCCCAAAGCGGACAATATCGTGCTACGGTGGTGGAGCGGGCTCGAGAAGTGGCCTGCCCCGGGCTGGGATGTGACAATTTGGTATCAGAGCCTAACATTGGCTATGGTGTGCTGACGAGGACGTCGGGCCTCTAAGGGGGGTGGATTGTAATATCCCACATCGCCCAGGGGAGTGATCCTTAAATGTATATTCTCATCCCTACCTAGCACGAGGTCATTTGGGAGCTCACTGGCTTCGGGTTTTGTAAGAACTCCAAAGTTAAGTGAGAAGGAGGTCGGAGCACTCCTAGGATGGGTGACCCACTGGGAAGTTGCTCGTGAGTTCCCAAAAACAAAACCGTGAGGGTGTAGTTGGGGCCCAAAGTGGACAATATCGTGCTACGGTGGTGGAGCGAGCTCGGGAAGTGGTCTGCCCCGGGCCGGGATGTGACATTGTGTATTCTTCTACTTCTATTTTTGCATTTTGCCATTCTTTTATTATCCATATAAGTATAGTTTTTTTAATTGTAAATAGGTTATTTACAAGATATATAATAAATTTACATAAATCCGCCTAGGCGTTAGGCTCTTACCCGCCGCCCGACTATCGCGCTAGCGTTTTTTAGAACTTTGATTCTTTGTAAGAAGGTAAATGAATCTTAGAAAAACACTTGAAGTGTTTACTGCGAGAAGTACTTAGCTAGTGTTTCTTTCAAAATGAATTTCCAAAAACACTTTCACTAAAAACGCTTTGAGTCATTTTAAATGAATTTTTAAATGAGCCTTTATAATGTGTACTATTATTTAACTTAATATGCTATTTATCTTTATCAAAAATTCGTGGTTAGCGTAATTTCATAATTCAATATGAAAATATTCACTCATTGAAAGCTCACTTGACACTGTGAATTCATGATTTGATCAGTCTATTTTCTATATCTATATACTTATTGCTTTATAGAGTAGCGAAAATTAATATCAATCTTAATTAATAAAGATCGTGATTTTAATAAATATTTTAAACATGACGCTTATAATTCTGTTATTAGTGCGTTACGTTTCTTATAAAAAATTGTGTTTTGACAAATTATAAACCATATAAAAGTGCCACAAGTTATAGGAGTTGTTTTTTATACAAATCTGAGTGTTGTAATTGACAGTCTAAAAATATCATTATGCACTCCTTTGTATATACCCTACAAGTTTATTATGTATCATGTGCGTATTTAATTGCCTCTATTGATACTTATTAGGGATAATTATCTTAAATTTCTATCCCTAAAACAAAAGAGGAGCAGATAAGTGATCTGAACCCAAAAGAAGCGTTGCTATTTTGCTATTTAATTGCCTCCATCCTCCACGGCTTTGCTTTTCACATCTCTTCTCCCAACATTTATTATGTTTTTTTTTTCCCACAACTATTTGCCAAACATGGGAAAGGAAATGGTTTCCATTCCCAAGTCTCATTTCCTACGTACCAAACACAACCTAAGAGTTGGGGGTAGACTAGACCCCGTGGTAAGTTAGTCGTAATAATTTAGTTCGAATTTATCTTTAATGAGAACTAAACCTAAGACTTTTCACTTATAAGTGAAGAATAATATCACTCAGCCGCCACAAGTAGGGGTGAGCTTGAGAAACCGAAGCCGGAAAAAAAGGGACCGAATACCAACTGAAATGGAGAAAAGAAAACAAAAAACAAACAAAACAAAACTGAACCAAAACTATTGGTTCGGTTTCAGTGGTTCAAACTGAACCGAAGGAATATAAGTTAATATTTATTTATTCATTTATGTTGGGTGTTTATTTTTCAAGCCCAATTCCAAGTCAACTATTAGCCTAACTTCAATCGAAACCTAACTTTAGGTCCACATATGTTGAAAGTCTTATTCCCTAGATATTTTTTTTCTTCATTTTCTCTCCAATTTATAGGTTCAAAAGAAAAAGAAAAAAATTGAAAAAAAAAACCAAACTCGAACTGAACCGAAAAAACCAAATTGAATCAAACCGAACCGAAATACAATTGCAAAAACCGAACAGAACCAAATAGTAATTTCAATTTGGTTTTTGATTTTGGAAGAAAATTGAGTTGGATGAAACCAAAATCAAGCCTAGCCACAACAACCAAAATTTGAGCATTCACATACATTCAACCAACATAACTTTACTAACCACCGTATACTTTCTAATCACATACTTTCTAGTCACAATATGCATTTTTACACACCTTTATTAACCAGTATGCCTTCTAATCACATACTTTATATTAAAATAAAATGTACATTTAATAGAATTTGACAAGAATAATGCCACCTATTACTTTCTTTGAAATATATACATATACAATCCTATACAATCCTTATTGAATAAGGAAACAAATAATTAACTTTATAAACAAAACCTCCCTAATAAAGGACTCACGACCAACACTCCCCCTCAAGTTGGTGCATAGATGTCACACATGCCCAACTTGACAAGTGAGTCTTCAAACTTTCGACTACACACAGCATGCGTGAGAACGTCTGCAAGTTGCTCCTCCGATTTCACAAACGGTATTGACACAATTTTTCTCTCAAGTTTCTCTTTAATAAAATGCCGATCAACCTCCACATGTTTTGTTCTATCATGTTGTACCGGATTATCGGCTATATCTCTTGCTAATTGATTATCACAATATAATCTCATGATCTCCTTTGGCTTGAACCCAAGCCCTTCAAGAAGTTTCCGAAGCCAAAGAATTTCACAAATGCCGTGGGCCATACCTCTATACTCGGCCTCGGCTGACGATCTCGATACCACCTTTTGTTTCTTACTTCGCCATGTAACCAAATTCCCGCCTACAAAAGTAAAATATCCCGAAGTAGACCGTCGGTCACTCACATTTCCTGCCCAATCAGCATCTGTGAACCCCTCAACATTCAAATGTCCATGCTTCTGATATAAAACTCCTTTTCCAGGTGCAGACTTCAAATATGCTAAGATACGCATAACAACAGCCATATGATCTACACTTGGTGAATGCATAAATTGACTTACTACACTCACTGCATATGCAATATCTGGTCGTGTGTGAGCCAAGTAAATTAGTCTCCCTACAAGTCTCTGATATCTCCCTTTATCAACTGATTCCTGATTCGGATCCAAACATAGATGATGTTTTTCAACAATAGGAGTATCTACTGGCTTACATCCTAGCATACCGGTTTCTTTTAACAAATCCAAAACATACTTACGTTGTGACAAGAAAATACCTTTCGAAGATCGAGCAACTTCAACTCCAAGAAAATACTTCAAATCTCCCAGACTCTTCATTTCAAACTCAGCCGCAAGGTTACTCTGCAACTTTGAAATCTCATCAAAATCATCTCCAGTAATAATCATGTCATCTACATAGATGATTAAAGCTGTCACTTTTTCCTGTCTTCGTTTAACAAACAATGTATGATCAGAATGACTCTGATAATATCCAATCCTTTTCATAACTTGAGTAAACCTATCAAACCATGCACGAGGTGATTGCTTAAGTCCATAAAGAGACTTACGCAACCGACATACTCCGGTATTTCTACCAACACTGTACCCAGGAGGAAAATCCATATATACTTCTTCCTCCAAGTTCCCATGGAGAAAAGCATTTTTCACATCAAACTGTTTTAATGGCCAGTCCATATTAGCAGCTAAAGATATCAGAACACGTACCGTATTCATCTTAGCAACCGGTGAGAACGTTTCCTGATAATCTACACCATAAGTTTGGGTGTATCCTTTAGCTACCAACCTTGCTTTGTACCTATCTATTGATCCATCAGCTTGGTATTTGACAGTAAACACCCACCGACATCCAACTGTTTTCTTCCCTTCTGGTAATGACGTCACCTCCCAGGTATTATTCTTCTGTAATGCCAACATTTCTTCATCCATTGCATTTGCCCACTTCGGATCCTTTAGAGCCTCCTCCACACGGGTTGGTACCTGAATAGCCTCCATATTGTCCACCAAAATCATGCGCTCTGATGCAAGACCATTGCATGAGACATAGTTGGCTATTGGATACTTCACTTTACCTTCCGGAGAAAACCTGTCAGGTGGTACACCCCGATTGTGTCTCGGTGGCAGTATATATGTATTTACATCATTACTTGCATCAGTTACATAATCATCCATAATACTTACCTCAGGTATATCCAGAGAAGATTCATTGGGCAGCACAGTATAGCTAGAGAGAGAGGGGGTACGGTAGCAGTAGCAGAATCGGTAAGGAACGGCTGTGGTTGTTCTGATGGCACGGCAATCTGTTGCCGTGGGGTTGCTGAAGGTACTGCAGCAGTTTCTGCAATAGTAGTATGTTCCTGCCGTGGGGTTGCTAAAGGTACTGCAGCAGTTTCTGCAATAGTAGTATGTTCCTGAGTCTCATGAAGCTCGACAGCAGGTACTCCGGGAGGAAGTGGCGGCTCTACCATAGTATTTCTCTCTAGGTCCAACCATCCAAGATCACCACAAGTGTTCTCTCCCTGGTGATCGGAAGATGAAGATACGGGAGCATAAAACAATTCTGACTCAGAAAACGTCACATCCATGGTAACATACAGATGGCGAGTCTCGGGATGATAACACTGATACCCTTTTTGGTGAGACGAAAAACCAACAAAGACACACCGGAGGGCACAGGGATCCAACTTAGTACGATGAATCTTGTGAATATGCACATATACCACACACCCAAATACCCGGGGGGGGGGGTGAGAGTAAGAGTAGACACCATCGGTACATGTTGAGTGAGGACTTGAAGAGGAGTTTGAAAATCAATCACCCGAGAGGGCATACGATTTATTACATAAATAGCATAAGTAACAGCAGCTGGCCAAAAAACCTTAGGAACAGAGGCGCCTAGAAGGAGAGCACGAGCTGTTTCTAGGATATGGCGATTTTTCCGTTCAGCCATCCCATTTTGCTGGGGAGTATGGGAACAGGTCGTTTCATGGAGAATGCCTTGATCACAAAGAAACTCCGACAACTCACGATTAATATACTCACCACCATTATCAGAACGGAGAACTTTAATTACAGATGAATATTGAGTCCGAATCATCTGAGAAAACGATCGGAAAACCATACTCACATCACTTTTATTTTTTAAGACATATAACCACGTCATACGGGTGCAATCATCAACAAACGTAACAAACCACCGAATTCCAAAAGAAGGAACAATAGGAGAGGGACCCCAAACATCAGAGTGCACAAGTTCAAACGGTAAAGCTCTTTTATTCATACTATGAGGGAACGAAGCACGATGGCTTTTAGCAAGAATACATACTTCACAATGTAAGTCTGATTCATTTATTCCACTAAAGAGACTAGGTAACAAATGCCGTAAATACCCAAAAGATGCATGTCCTAACCGACGATGCAACAACCACACTTCTTGTAAATTACTAGATTGTGACGCGCGAACAGCATGAGCTCTGCCAGTAGCGACGTCGTCCACATAGTACAACCCCTCTCTCTTAGTGCCACGCCCAATTATCTCCTTGGTCTGAATATCCTGAAGTAGACAAAAGGACGGATACATTAGAACAACACAATCCAATTGTTCAGTAACCTGTGGTATGGATAACAGATGATGGGATAAAGAAGGAACAAGCAAGCAATGATGTAAGGGAAGTGACGGAGTGAGATGCACAGTGCCGGCACCACACACAGGTGCCAGAGTACCATTGGCAGTTGATATATTTTTCTGGTGAGATGTAGTCATATATTGGAATATATTTTTATCATATGTCATGTGATCCGTTGCCCCAGAGTCCAGAATCCAACCTGTATGGTGCTGAGTTTCGGAGGCTAAGAGAACACGTCCCACGGTACCTGTGTCGGAAGACGAGTCACCCCTAGTACGAGTCAATAAGTTGTGACGAGGATCACTAGAACAAGGCAAGACCTCCTGGGCTGTTGGTGTTGCCGCAGCAAGGGAGGCACGGCCTTCACTGGAACCCACTGCTCCACGCTCTTTGGCACGTAATTTTTTCTTTAATTCCGGAAACCAATCAGGCACTCCATGCTTAGTAAAGGACGTATCCTCAGTATGACGAGTTTGTCCACAGAAAGTACACTTCAAATCATCTTTATTTTGTCGGTTGAAAGCACGAGAATTTAAAGATTGATTAGAAGAATTATTAGAGCGAGAAGCACCAGCTGGCCGAGAAATCATAGCCAGGGACGGCACCCCTCCTTGATTGTTACTACCACCCATCATAGTGGCATGTCGTTGAGCTTCACGCCGAACAACAGAAAACACATCCTCAACAGATGGTAGTGGCTGAGTACGTAAAATATCACTACGCACTTTATCAAAGACATCATCCAAACCCGCCAAAAACGCATACACACGGTCAAGTTGAATTTCTTCCCGAAGGGTTTTGAAATCCACAGCACATTCCATCTTGATGGGTCTCCTTTGATCTAACTCCTGCCAAACGGACTTGAGATCCGCATAATACACACCAACTTGCAGACCTTCTTGACAAAGTCGGAAAGATTTAACCTTCAATTCATAAATTTGGGAAATATCCGAACCATCATAATAGGTCCGAGCCACCTCTTCCCAAACTTCTTTAGCAGTACGCAGGTGAATAAAAAATCCCATGATAGCAGGTTCCATGGAATTGATCAACCACCCTTTTACGATTGCATTCCCTGTCTCCCATGTCTCATAGTCAGCACTCTCCTCAGCAGGCTCCTTGATACTCCCAGTCACAAAACCCTTCCTACCTCTTCCAGCGATGTGCATCTCTAAAACCTTGGACCAAAGCGGATAATTTGATCCATTCAATTTCACGGTGTTGGGTACAGCAGATACATCATGCTGAAGAACAACAGGATTCACGGTACGAGCACTTCCTTCCAATTTCAAAACACCACGCAGATGCCATATTACCGTCGGGAACAAATCAGAGAAAACTGCACGTTGAAAAAACAGTGTCCCACCACATTGCAATACACACGGCACTACTACCCCCACTCAAGCGAACTGAGGTCTGCGGGAAGAAGGGCAGAACCAGTCTGGCGGGAGGAAAGAAAAAAATAGGGTTACGGGAAAACAAAGGGTTACGGGAGGAACTAGGGTTACGGCTAGGCTCGTGATACCAAATAGAATTTGACAAGAATAATGCCACCTATTACTTTCTTTGAAATATATACATATACAATCCTTATTGAATAAGGAAACAAATAATTAACTTTATAAACAAAACCTCCCTAATAAAGGACTCACGACCAACACATTTATACAAAATGACGCCTTATGTTTCCAATGGAATGAAGGATAATACTTTGTGCTTCAGGGTTCTGATGAAGTGGAGGAGATTATTGTGTTTGCATTGCAAACCCATCATTGAGTATCACCATTGCATCAACAACTCTTCGTGTCAAATTGGCTCTCGGAGCATCGGAGATAGTATGATCGATGACATGATATTGTCGTTGTGTCATGAGCCACCAAGTTGAAGCAGAATCACCCTCTCGAGTTCAGCGCTTGAAAAATCCCTGACGATATTAGCATGCTCAACCCTCCTTCTTAGAATATTCTTGCAGAACTCTCTTGCCTCTTCACGATTTTCTTCTGAAAGCGGTTGTACTTAGAAAGGTAGTTCTGGAAATCATTGTTGTTCTGGTAGCCAAGCGGCTGTTCGAGGACCTCTCAATGCCACATTGGAGCTCGACGCCTGGAACCATACCCAAAAGCTTGTTGGCTGTCGCATTTCTGTCAATGCGGGGTTCGACTTGATGAGAACCCGACGCTGTCTAAACACCCTATGCCCCCCCTCATTGAAAAAAGAAGCTTGCTCTTGCATCTGCGATGTACAGGTCACACAAACCAGCGAACTGCATCGGGTTCGGTTGGCGAAGCTCCTCATAACAACTCTCGCAGCAGCCAAATCTCTCGACAAAAATATTTTTGAGTTAGAAAAACTAAAAACCTTTTATCAAAAGGGGATATTTCTCACAAAACCCTTAAAAGTATCCTTGCTTAATGAAAAAGCACAACACGCGTTTGGAGTGTACGATACTCACACTACACGATGCTCAAAACCCTTAGATATTGTGCATACAAGCACAACGAAAACCAATTGATCTTCTGCTTGTTGGGTTTTGTTTGTGTTCATTTGAAGAGTTGATTGAAGAATGGCTTGAAGTGATAAATTTTTAAAGTAACATAAAAGTGTAAAATAGATTAGGAGATACTCTTATGAAGTAAAATTATCCATTCTAATCATTGGTAGGATTAGAAGGAATGAAATTCCGTCATGGCTAATTCTCTTCTAATCCATTCCAAGTGAAAAACCATTCCCCTTCTACTTTTAAATCCCTTGAAATGTGAGAGTTCTTCAATTCAATATGTTTGCCAAACAAACCCAAAAGTGAGAAACTGCTGCAGCCTTACCGGAGAACTTTCAATACCATATAATTATGTAGATTATAATTGGTAAATGTTAGGCAAATCAGATATCTAATCAATGTGTAATGTCACCATGTGATTATCAAATGAAAAAAAAAAGAGAGTTCGTGGGCCTTGCTTATTTTCAAATATCCTACCTAACCCTGAAGCCCCAACTCACAATGGTTTTTCTACCCACCTCACTTTCTCAGTTTCATGGACTTGTTTTAACAAGAGTTGTGAGCCGGTAGGAGTGTAACTCGGGCTAGATCAACCCAAGCCTGCTCATGTTTAATTCCACTTTAAACTCAAATTGGCCTGTTTATTGGGTTGAGTTGATCATTTTCCCGTCCATACCCAACCTAATTGATTTATGAACAACCCAACCCAATTAGAGCCCAAATCAACTGATGCACATATTACACCCAAGTCTAACAGGCAACAGCTCTTATGATATTATATAAGCTTTATATGTATTTGATACTTTGATTAATCGGCCCGAATTGTACTCTCTTAACTATTTTATTCTAGTCACTAACTCGATTCTAATATTAAATCCTTAGTCTCTAAACCCTAGCTTTAGTGTCTCGAGTAATTTGCTCAGCTGCTCTAGTCTCTACCCTTTCCTCCTGACATTGGGTATAGCGACCAAACCCTTCCTTTCTTCACACAAATTTTCCAATTTCAAGAAATAAACTTAACAAAGTTAGACAATCCAAGCCCAACTCAAGTAAACCGAATAAGAACGCACCCAGCCGAAATCCGAGTCTGAATCATGAACGCTAAGTTAGAGTTGGGTTGACCTTTCAACCCACTCGAGTTGCAACCCTAGTCAAGTGAGCGCACGATAGTATATAAACTTTCCTTCCCAAATAATGCCAATATAAGATTTATTTATTTAATTATATCAACATGATATTTAGAATTAACGTGGCACACTTCATTGCAAAGGGGATTGCTGTGCACTTATGCATCAAGAAATTCTATCTTGCAATCAACAGCGCATAATTTTAGTAGTGTAACTGGTTCACTTAATGCCTGAAATTTTTCCTCAAATATCTAATAAATATCTCTCATATAGTCACTAATTACATGACAAGATCTCTCTTGCGTCACCGATTACCTGAAATTATCTCTTCTATGCAGCACGCCGGATGGTGTTTAAAAGTTCCATTCTCTTTTGACTAATCGGCGTATAACATTTGACTATATGGACGTGGTTTACAAAAACTTATATTTATATATGCTCTAGCTAGGCTTAATTTTAAAACACTTTGAACCTACTTCGTGGCCTCTTGAATGTCTTTATGGAGAGCCTGGATGTATGTAATTTCAAAGATATATGATAAGATCGGAGGGTAACTAATGTTCAAAATATCGGTATCAATGAAAATATCAATATGTAAATTTGTGAAAATATCGACGGATATATCAAATATCAATCTCAATATCGGTTGCTTTCAATGGAAATGATGATAATTTTAAATAAAACTTAAAGGATTGTCAAACATTGGTTTGAACGAATTATAAGAGTTTCTCCAGTATTTACCAAATGTGTCAGAAACATCGACAATAGTTGTCGATTTTAGCCTAAACTTAAGAGTTTCTCCAATATGATGTGAAGTTTAGACTTCACTCCCTGTTTCCATATCTTTCTTTGATTTTTTTTGAATATTTCTATGAAAATATCGACCATACGAACAAATTTTAAACACAAAGGTAACCTATAAAGAATATATCAACTTTCTCATGTTCATACCTTGTTAATTAGTTTATAAAATTGTAAATTAATATACAGCATTAAGATAAGGGGGCGGGGGGAAGTCAGCAACACAACATTTATTTTGTAAAGTAAGTTGGGGAGGGGTCTCTATCAAAATTAGTAACGTAGCGTGCATGGAAAGTGAAAATTGGAAAATATATATATTGTATATTACTCCAAGTCTTCAACACATGCAAAGTCTTGGCTTCCACGTCTTAAGCTTTGGCAGCAGTTTCATACGCAAGAAGAACCGAGCAGCTTCAATTTACTCAAGCTGTCATGCACTCATGCACGCATGCATGCAAACTCACATCTCGTCTTTGCAAAATTGACATTTGTCTTGCATATGATTAGGATTGTTTTATTAACACCTCACAATCTTGAATATACCCAATTTTTTGAATTTCCGTTGAACTTCCTCTTCTTTTACCCTTATTTAAAGAGTAATGATATTCATACCATGTTTTTGTATCACATTTTTATATCACCTTAGGTGGCATTTGATGTGGACAGCCACATCATTTGAATTAATCAGATTTTGAAATTTAGTTCATTATTTAATAAACTAATAATTAAGAAAAACTAGTTAATTAAATGATGATTGTGGTATACGAGAAGTCTTTCTCCTTCTTTTCCTTGGGTTTTGCAAATTTTTCCAATGATGTGGTTGTCCATATCAAATGCCACGAAGGTGGTATAAAAATGTTGTATAAAAACATGGTATGAATAGCATTACTCTTATTTAATTTTGAAAAAAAAAATGAAGGGAAATTTGGAAAAATAATCAAATTTTGGATCTTATATAGAATTATAGCCACTTTTTTAAATTTATGATAAATATAACCAAAAATTGATATAAAAATACTAATATACCCTTAATGAGGACTCTAGCTTTCACAACTCTTTTGCCCATTTAGTTTCTCTCTCTAAATCTCTTTGCTATCATCATTTGACTAAACAAAACCATTTAGCTTTTGTTCACAACCACATGGTGCATTTAATAATTCTCATCAAAATTGACATCAACTTAAACTAGACACTAGGAATGACTTTGGACGAAAATTGATTTTTACTTGAATCAAAACATTTAAAAACACAAATTAAAACATATTCTAACTAATTAGACACACTAAAGTAAAAGGGGATTGAATTTTGGACGAAGTTGAAACAAACAAACAAGTATGAAAAACTAGACAGATTGTAAAACAAATTTGAGAAATAAGATGATGGATGAGATAGCTAGAGGCTTTTTCTCCACACATGACATGTATGCAAATAACTCGATTTCTAGTTACTACTTCATTAAATTATGAACGACAATGCTCTAAATTAACCGTGACATCACTAGTTAACTCTCAGATTTTCCTTGTTTTATTGGATTGGATGACATCATTCTACAACCCAAAACATTCTTCAAAAGTTCCCTACATGACATCATAATAGAGATACAATCAAAGATCATTACGTTTAATGAAAATCATAAGCATTGACAAAGCACTTGCAACTATGACATCATGTCGCTTATGCTAGGAATTGAACTTAACACGATCGTTTATAAGCGACATTCACTACATGTGAATATAAGTTTGTAACGATTGTGTGAAACTTCCTTATATTCTAGCAACGGATTTATGCATGCCAATTAAGTGTCGACCCTTAATTAACAAATACAAATAAGCTATCAATCAAATAGTTAAGATAATTGCATTCACGATTCAAAAGTTCATAACTGGAATTTATCAAATCATATTACACACATAATCATGGCTTTGAAATCACCCCTAGCTAAGAGGGGTTTAGCCACTCATATTCACAACAAAACGAAAGGAAATGAATTTAAACATTAGAAACAAAAGAAAGAAAACACCTAAAAACTCAAACGATCCAAGTTGGACAGCAAGCACGTCCAAGCACTTTCATTCCCTTCCTTTGCTATAGCACAATGTGTTGGTGAGTGTTTGAAGGTTTGTTTGTATGGAGGAATGGATGTGAAGATGAATGGATGTGTTTGGATGAAGGTTGTGTTGAAATGGGAGTGAATGATCTAACCAAGTATGAATTAAATTTATGTTACACACACTTCCTTTTATAGAGGAAGTACATGTCAATGGAGGGGAACATGGAGTGGTGTAGCAATTGAGTGCAATGATGCATGAAATCTGAAATGATGGAGGGAACAAGGAATGGTGTAGCAATTGAGTGCAATGATTCAATGTAATGATGCAGCAATTGAGTGCAATGATTCAATGTAATGATGCATGAATCTGAAATGATGGAGGGAACAAGGAATGGTGTAGCAATTGAGTGCAATGATTCAATGTAATGATGCATGAAATCTGAAATGATGGAGAGAACAAGGAATGGTGTAGCAATTGAGTGCAATGAGTAGTGTTTGAAATGATTCAAATGTGAAAGTGAAGTGATGATGCAAAGCATGGGGGTAAAATGGAGTGGTGCTGCAGCTAGGGAACATGAATGATTGTGCACATGGTAGAGAAAGGAAATGGAGGTGGAATGATGCAACAAATGAGTCAATGGAAGGAACATGGATGATGATGCACATCATAGGAATCCAAAGGGAGTGCAATGGTGGTGCACGACAATGATGGAAAGGTGAATGGTGGAGAGACACCCCTTTGTGGCTGAGCTCTTTGTCCTTTTTACATTAATTCTTCTTTCTCTTTAACACATTCCTAGCCTCTTTAGTCTTCAATTTCGTCCATCCACCTTGCTCCATGCATGTGCTATTCATTCCAAGCCCAAAACTGCTCCAAAATGCACCAAAATGCATCTTATTGCTTCATAAGGCCTATGGACCTACAAACACACGAAAATAGCTTAAAATACATAATTAACTGAGAAATAACAACATAAATGCATGAGAACAAGCTAACTCAGTCGCATAAATATGCTCCTATCATAAGGCAATGGTGGATTCCTTCTCGAATTAGTGTAGATTTTGTTTGTCATGCATTGTTTGTCTCGCCAGTGAGTGATGTGGCGTTTCAAGTCAGAGATGGCTTATGTTGCTGCAATGACAATTTATACCTGCGATCTTGTGCTTGTGGTAGCCGTATAGGGGTTTGATCATTTTGTTTGTTTGTACAAGTTACCTCTAGATTAATATATTGGTTTTTTAAGAAATGTACCTAGGTGGCACCCATTGTAATCATTCTTAGTAATGAAATCGCAATTGCATCTTGTGAAAAAAAAATTATTATCACGAATAATTGGTGTTATAATTAAACCAATCATTCAAATATCAAATAATATTGTTATATATTGGAGTTGATGAATTTTATCTGCAAAGAAATTCACGACTTTTTAGTTTCGACTTCAAAAGCACGCATGTGGATGCAAATTTCTTCCTCCTTGATTTTGGACAATTTTGCACCTACAAAACAATTAACACCTTAGGTTAAGGCTAAGAGCCTCACGCGCCCACGATGAATGGGGAGGGCTTTGGCCGAAGAACCTCCGATGCCAAAGTTAGAATTTAGAGAGAAAGAGTGTTTAGAGAATTTTGGGATTTTTGCCAAAGTGTTGGAATGAATATTTGGTGAAAATATGAGCCTATTTATAGGGCTAGGTTGGTTCACTTTAGAGAGGAATGTGGCCGGCCACTTAGTAGGGTTTTTAGGTTTTGTTTTGGTTTAATTAGGCAATTAATTGGCTAATTAAACATAAAATGAAATGTTTTGGTGGTTATGGAATTTATTGGCTAATAAAAAGGAAGTAATGGTGAAAAAGGTAGAAAAAAGTGATGGATTAGGTTTTGAAATGGGGATAGCCGGCCCTTTAGTGACTTTTAGGTTTGAATGGGTGTTTCAGTTTGATAATTAAGGGATTGATTAGGTAATTAATCCCTTAATTAGTCAATTTTTAGGAAATTTGAAAGGAATATATTATTTAGCTAATTGATTAGCTAAATAATGGAATATAAAACATATTAAATAAATTAGGTTTTGGGAATTACCTTATAGAAAGGATTTGATGAAATAGGCTTTAAATTGTTACCTATTTTGGGCACTTTTGACTTGGTTGAAAGATGATTGCCCACTGCTCGCGCGTAGGAATCCCGGTATGCCTCAAGGGTATTTTTATCCTCTTTTGTCCAAAAAACCACGTGGTGCCTAGGGAATATTTTTGGCTCCACAAATGTCCCCACACCTGTTGGGCTGCTCGTAGAAAAGGGCAGCAGGTGTAGAGATTTTCTTGCTTTAGGAAACTTAAGGATTGCTTCATATTTTGATGTAGATTCTCTCTTTAATAGGAAATTAGATCCTTTTAGGAAAGGGAAATAAATTTCTCTCAAAGCCTATTTAAGTCCACCTTAAGTGGGTTATTAAATCAACTTTGGAGAGCGATTTATTCTACCCTACAAGAGAGAGATAGCTTAGATGATATTTGTTCCCCCTCCTCTAGCAATCTTCTACATCTTGCCCATGCAAAGGATCGTCTTTCGTTGCTTTCTTCGTCTTCTTCGTGCCGCACTGAGGTAAGAAAAAATTAATTTTCCTTGTCTTCTTCTTGGATGGTGCTACCGCTGGACAGCAGTCGGGGTGGTGGGGCACGTCGGCTGGCATGGGTCAGGAGTCGGCTTGGCATGGGCCGATGAGGTATTGTGGCAGGGACCACTGCTTTAAGCTGCTCGACTTGGCTAGAACCAAGGGCAGCTTGTGTGGCTGGGGCCGTGGATTGTGGCGTTGGGGCACAGTACTAGGCGAGTCACATGGCTCATGTCATTTTAGGCTTTTGGACATGACGCGAGCTAGGCTGGTGATTGAGAGAAATGAAGAGATTGCGGGCCTCATGAGCTGCTGGAATGTTGGGTTGAACTCCCCTGCTAGGTACCACGAATGGCGTTGGCAACTTTAACTCTATTCGTCAGGAGAAACGTGGGTTGCTCCCAAAAGAATAGGTGAATAGGATCAAGGTGGATGCATTGGCTCGTCCAATCACTATTGTGGATCTTGCTGCAAGTGAAGGTGGGAAAATGGATCTTCCCTGCCTGCTCAAGAGATGTCGGCTGAGAAAAAACCAAAGACTTCTTTCGCTCGCGCGGGTTCGCCGACTGCCTCCAGGCTTGTGATTGACTTGACTTTTTCCAAGAGGACAAAAAATAAGGCTGCTAGATCTGAGCATGTGGTGCCTGCCATGTCAAGAATGGCTAGTACGATTGCTGATAGGATTGTTTGGCATAAAGGTCGTGTCATGCCCCTAGTACCGAATTTTGTACCAAGACGTCTGTTGGGAGCTAAGTCCGGTTTACCTTTGGAGAGGCTTGCTATTAAGAATAATGATAAGGTGGACTCTGCTGCTAAAGTGGCGCCAAGGCCCATTCCTTATGCTGCTGAGACTGATTCGCCTGCTGGGAATGAGGAGACTGCTCGCGTAGGTAGCTGTGAGAAATCCACTAAGCCTGCTGCTGGGGAGGCTGCTGAGATCTATGTGCTTTTGAAACCAGATCTCTAGAAAACATGGACGCTTGTGCCAAGTTTGTTAATGGCGTCAGAAAGGTGTTTGCCCAAACTCGTTTGCGAAGCATACGACCCAATTATAGAAGGACTGTTCTGCTTACTATGATGCAGATATAGCAAGGCTGCTAAGGAGACGACAAATACTATGCAGATTCTAAGCTCGTTGCTTTGAATGGGTCTCATATGTCTGCCCCCACTTCTTTACAGATTGAGACCGCTCGCTAAAAGATCATTGACTTGAAGACTAGGCTTGACGCGATCCAAGTTAAGCATGAAAGTGCATAGAAGGAGATTGGATGTTACATACCTCAGATTCAAGATCTTGAGTTTGCAGTTTCTGAGCTTTGTTTCGCTGCTTATGCAAAGGATGAAAAGTTGATTGCTGCTTATAATCAAGTGATCCACTTCAAGAGAATCGTCGATAGGCTTGAACCCTAAGTGTTGAAACTTCAAGGTGTACTGAAGATCAACGAAAGTCTGAAGAAGGAAGTGGATGAGTTGCAGAGCATCCATGTTGGTCTGCTCGAGGAAGATGAGCAGCTGAAAGGTGAAAACGTTGGGCTCGGGGTTTCGAGACCTTCTCTATTTCTCCGGAAGACTTGCTTGATTTTACTTTTGAGGCTTCCATTGGTGAAGAAGTTGGAGAAGTTAGTGCCCAGGCTGGGGCAACCGATGGTGAAGCGCCGGATGAATACCGCTGTTAAGAGCGTCGTGGCTGCTGAAGGTGTGGCGACCGAGTAGTCGTGGGAAGTCCAAGCTGCTATAGTCTTCTAAGTAGCCTTTAGGATTTTATTTGTTTTTCCTTGTAACTCTTGTTTTGCTTGAACTCATTCGGCCTTTGCTAGTTGTTTATAAACATGTTTTCCTTCGCTTTTCTTCATCTTCGCTTCTTTTGTTCATGCTTTAACCTTTAGACTTGATAGACCAGTGACAGACATGCTACTTATTATAAGCAGACAAGCCCGCGTAGCCTATGCAGCCGTAGGTGTTGGTGTAGAACTTTGCAAGGTTGTTAGCCATAGGGTTGGCAGCCAGATGCCTTACTTATAGAAGCAGACAAGTCCGCGTAACCATTAGGCTGTTAACCTTGGCTTTCTCCAATTCCGTAGGTTGCGTAGCAAATATCACAACACTTTAGAACTTGGTGTAGGTTGTTCCGCGCTTGGCAGAGGTGAAGCTTATCGACTACGTAGCATGTCGGCAGTGGATAAAACTTCGTATATGTGCACTAGCTTGTTTAACCTTTCACAAGAATGTGCGGTTGTATAAGTCTAGCGCAGTTTTACTGCTCAAAGGGCAAGCCGTAGGCAGTCTTCCAGAATCCGTAGGCTACCTTAGTGCACTCGGTAGCAGCTTTAGGGTTCCAGGGCAGCCATTTGTAGGGCGTACTGCATAATGTGCCCCCTCTGTCTCTGGGGTCCGGTTCCCCACGGATTAGGCCAAGAGACCCAAAATCCTTCAGTTAGCTAAGCCTTGAAAAAGACCATTGTGGCTACTTCTAAGAATCCCGACGCAAGTCATCTTGCATCTAGTTATACTAGGGCAGCCAGGCTCATCCATGTTTGGATATTCGGAGTGTAAAGTTTATCCTCGCGTCTTGGAGAGCTGACCCATATGGGTGTCGGGAAATTGGTTTACCCTCTCACACTGGAGAGCAATTAATTTTTCCTCTCGCACTGGAGAGCATGGTTGGTCCCTCGGAGGGCGCATTCTTGTAATGAGTCCCTAAGCAGGGCGCAGTCTTCTTTTGAAGTGCAGGAGTGATCAGTTGTTGTAAGCATGCAGTCGAGCTAAGTTGTGATTACTTCTGAATTCCTCGTTAAAAAAAACGAGTGAAACGAACAAGAACTTAACTGTAAGGTAAGAACTGCATAACAACTCGATAGTCCTCGGATTGTGAGGTGGTGGTGGTGCCCGTCAAGCTTTTTGAGTCTTTGATCACTCATATATTTTATGCATTTATACCATCCATTTCTAAAGTTTTTGTGATGTTTTTATGTTAAAATTGTAGTAACTTACCTTACCTTGTGTTAATGTACAGTTAATTTTGTGTTAGCATTGTTTTCACAGAAATAATGGAATGATGGAGGAATAAAAGAAACAAAAGAAATCCATGGCATGGCAGTCATGGAGTGATGGAGTGATGGAGTGATGGAAAAGAATAAGAAAATAAAACAGTGGGAGAGCACGGACGAAAAAAAAAAGAATAAAAGAATAAGAAGCAGTGGAGGGCATACTGAAATAAAATAGGCAGGGAGTGGACGAAATTAGTTCAGAAAACAAATGAACCACAGATTCTCAATCAGACAAAGAAAAATATTCTCACTTGTACCAAAACCTGGCACTTCACCTTGCAGGCCACTCACGGCAGACATCACTATGACAACCAAAAAGAAGAAAGTCACGGAGAAAAGAAAAAAGAAAGAAAACACTGACAGAATAAAAGGCGCGGAAGAGAGTAAGGGAGGTGGGGGGAATACAGGCTGCCTTTGGCAGCGTGAGAGACAGGAGGCGGAGAGAGCAGTAAGGGCAGAGGGGAGACTGACACGGAAGCAGCAGAGGCACGGCAGGCGAGAGAGGATTGGCAGGCGCAGATTGGCAAAGAGAGCTGACGTGAGAGACAGCAGAAGGAGGCTGCTTTGAGCAGCGTGAGAACGGGAAGAGAGAAGAGAGACTGTCAGAAGCACAGTCCACACGGGCAGAAGACCAGAGGCACGGGTGGACTGGCGAGCAGCGTGAGCCTCGGGGAGGAGAAAAACAGAAGCAGCAAGCTGCCTTCTCTCTCGGTTAAATCTTTCCAAACTTATATTTTATTTCTGTTTTAATAATGTGTAAATAAATTTATTTTGGCTAGAGGTTAATTCAAAGCCATGAATATATTTGTAATATGAATTGATTACCTTCAGTTGTGATTTCTGAGTTGTAATTTAATTTGCTTAACTGCTTGATTGATAACTTATTTTTGTATGTCGATTAAGAATGCATACTTAATTTACATGCATGAATTTGATGCTAGAATATAAGTGAATTTCACCTAATCGTTATGAACTTATATTCACAAGTAGTGAAGGTTGTTATCCACAATCGTGTTAAGTGAGTTCTAGGCTGGATTAACATGTGTATTCCATAGTTATGAATGCCTAGTCAATGTTTATGATTTCCGTTGAACTTAATGATCTTTGTTGAATGTCTCTATCATGCGTATTCCATAGTTAGGGACTTTGATGAGGAATAATTTGGTTGTAATGCGTATTCCATTCAATCCAATGAATCTAGGGAAATCTAAAGAGTTAATTTAAGCGGACCTAATTAACTTGGAACATTGTCATTCACAATTTATTGAAAGAACAACTGAAAATCAATTTAGGTTGCATATGTGTCATGTGTGGAGAAGAACCCTCTAGCTAGTCCGTCACCTATCCCTTCACCTTAATTCATGCTTTTGTCAATTCTGTAATTTATTTAAGTTTAATTTACTTCTCGTAAAAACCAAACCCCCCCATTATTAAATTATATTATTTAGTTAGTTTTCATTGTTGTTAGTCTTTTAATTCAATTTCCGTCCATTTCAGTTCCTAGTGTCTAATTTGATTGTTTTCATTATTTTGAGTCATTCTAAGTGTGTTTCGAGTTATTAGAGTTTTTAGCCTAGTTTCGTGTCCTTGAGTCTTGTTTAATATTTTTAAATTAATTTAAAATAGATTAGCAATCCCTCCTAATCCCCGGCCTAGAACGATACCCTACTTACATCTATACTACAATTGTCAAAAAGAGGGTTTAATTTTGTGTGTTAACTTATTTTTCGCACCAAATTTTGGCGCCGTTGCCGGGGATTAGCAAAATTGCTAATCCCCCCTTTCTTTCTTTTTTGTGTCTTTTGTTTTTCGTTTCTGATTTTGTTTCGTTTATTCTACTTTTGATATTTGATTTAGTTTTCTTTCTTTGATTTTAGGTTCTAGAGAAGTAAGACATGGATTTTGCTAACATTCAAGCTCAATTGGCGAATCTTACTTCTCAATTGTCACAGATTGCCGGAAGGACTACAAGGCAAAATGTCCCTACATTTGGTGTGTCTTATGGGCACGGATATCAAACTCATCAACATCCTCAATTCACTGTCAACGAAGATGCTTGGGGTTATCAAGGCTGTGATCAACCAAGCAACATGTTTTCCAACGCTTACAATTCGGCTTGGAGAGATCATTCAAATTATATGTGGGGGGAACCTCAACAATTCCAACAAGATGGATATTGGCAGCAAGAGGAGGAGTTCTATTCAAAACCTATGCAATATGCTCAATCAAACTCAGGTTCGTCAATAAATTATAATCAAATTCTTAATGAATTAAATTGTTTGGTGCAGGGCTCACAAAATCAAGCCAAGGAGGCTCAACAAGATGCATATTGGCAGCCATATGAGGAGTTCTACACCACACCTATACAGCCACCACAGCATCCCCCACAACAATTCCAATCAAATCAAAGTATGCCCGTGAATTATAATGAAATTCTTAAAGGACTAATTTCTTTGGCGCAGGGTTCACAAAAAGAAGAACAATTGCCGCCATCGGAAGAGTTCTATCAGTGGCCATATGAACCGTCACAGCCACCACAACAATCAACCCAATTCAATTCAGGTACGTCCTTGGATAATGATACACTTAATAAGTTACTCACCTTTTTTAAACAGGGAGTAGAAAATCAAAACCAGGAGATGCAAGACCGAGTCAAAAGAGTGGACAAATTGGATATGCAAGTTGGGCAGATTGTGGAATTCATGGCACAGATTCGAGATCAAAGTGAACTTTCCAACTCAAACATTGCAAATTCAAAGGCAGAAAGTGAAATCGATGAAGCCATCACTTTGGAAGGTGACATGAAGGATGAAGCTGTCCCAGAACCATCCAAACACAACCCGAACATGGATGAATTGCTGCTGCAAGCAGAAGAGGAGGAGGACGACCTGGGCAGTTTAGAAGAATTCTTGCTGCAAGCTCCTCAAATCCCTATGACATCCAACTCAGGTGAGGAAGTTCTAAATTCACTTCATTCTAACATTATTCCACCGAATGTCCTTTGTCCTTGCAGGTTTTTGATTCCAAATATCAAAGAGAGTGAAAAAGACATTGTGGAAGCTCTTCCAAAGGTGCAAAGTGATATCCCAATTCTTGGTGCACCAAAACAAGTTCCCGATGGTATTGAAACGTTCAAAGAACCTTGCACACCAAGAAAAGGGATTCAAGAGAATGAAGTGGTTGAAGCATATCAAGAATACATCCAAGAGGTTGTGCATGAGACAATCAAGCCCAAAGCAATTGAGTTTGATGACACGGGACAAGCCACAACCATCATAGTAAACCTGGCCAAGTTCAAAGTCCCGGAAATGTTCAAAAATGTGGTGTTTGTCATTGAGTTTGTGTCGGAAAAAGAAAGTAAGCCATTTTCTCCAATTTTAATTTTAATTTATACTAACATGTTTCTGATTTTGATGATTCAGGCACCCATTCTTGAATTTAAACCATTGCCGAATCATTTCAAGTATCACCTCCCATTAAAAGATAAATTCCATGCTTTGGAGCCGAGGGGAGTTTAAAGGAAAGATTCGTCCGACTGCGGACGTTAAAGCAAGCGCTTCTTGGGAGGCAACCCAAGCATTCAACTTACACCCTTATCTTTACTGCTTTCATTTTGTTTTGTTCAGTTAGTTGTGTTATTTGGTTGATTTCTGTGAGTTTGTGTTATTTAGTTTAAGTGTGGGGGAAGGTTAAACAAAGTCTTTTTACATTGATTTACATATTTTACATTTATTAAAAAAAAAAAAACAAAACACACCTAAAAAAAAAATAAATAAAAAAAAAAAAAAAAAAACATAAAAGTAAAAATATTTTACAATGATGTGTAAACTAATAGCATTCATTGATCAGGTGGTGCTTCAGTAGTCGGCGGAGCTTCAGTAGTCGGCGGGGCCACAGAAGGAGAAGGCAACAGAGGTTGATCAGTTGGAGCTTCACTACGCGGTGCCGCCCCAGAAGATGAAGGCAGATGCGGTTGGAACAAACCCACAAACCTCCGGTGATCAAGTAAAATCTGACCATCATTTTCCTGCAGCTGGTTAATTTTCCTCTTCATGTTTGTGGCATAATTGTGTGCAAGCTTGTGCAATTGTTTATTTTCATGCTTGAGTCCTCTAATCTCCTCTTTGAGACTCTGTATTTCAGCCACCAACGATTCAACGTGACGGGTTCGAGCAAATAGGCGTTGGGCCATGTTGGACACAGAACCCGCACACTGCACGCTAAGAGCCAGAGACTCCTTAACCGCCAATTCATCAGATCGTCTAGCGAGCAGTATGTTATCTCTGGGGGTGACAAGGTTCCGGGCCACCACCGCAGCGGTCATGTCATTTTTCATCACCGAATCCCCAACGGTGAGAGGACCAGTAGGGGATATGAGGGACGGACGCCATATGTTGTCTGGAGAATGAGGGGCTGCTCCTTCATCAAGGTTCAAGTCAAAACGACGGTCGGAAGGGCCAGACATTTTTCAGAGGTGGTGAAGAAAGAAGAGAGTCGGACTGATCAAGATAAAAAAAAAAAATTGCAAGAAGGGAGTGTTTACAAGAGGGAGCTTGAGTGTGTTGTGGAACAAAATTAGCGCCTCTATAAAAAGAAGAAATCGGAGAGGCGCTCCTCAGAAATCGAAGAAGCGTCCTCTCGCAAATCGAAGAGTCGGGGCTCCTTTCTCAAAAGCCGGATTCTTTTCTCAAAAGAGGCGTTGCATTTCTCAAAAGCTGGGCTTGCTCAGAAACCACGAGTCGAACCCCGGATTTCGCAAGATCAATTTGTCCAGGCGTGTTGTCACTCGTCACATGCAACTGGTAGCTTTGCGGAAATTACGGGCAGCTTTGTCAGAAAGCGCGTAATTTGTACTATTCATCCATCCACCGGCTGCCGACAATGAGTGAGAGAATAGTTCCGGTTGTGAAGAAAAGTCCTATAAGTATCTACCTTCGCCTTCCACAGCAAAGGCACACCCTCTCAGCACTTCTTCATCTCCGAGAATGCATTCCCAAATAATCCTCCTAAGTTACTCAGTGTTCCTCATTCCTTGGGATACTCCTGCGAACAACCCATTCAAAGCAAAAGTATTTCATATCATAAAGGTAGAAAACAAGAGTATCTCATATCATGCTTTCTCCATGTCCTTCTCCTTGTCTTTGTTTTACGACAAGGAGAAAGAGAGCAATCAGCCAGCATTTGGTATCAATCTTCCGATCTGGAGCCAACTGCCTGGAACCCCTTCCTGATTGCTTACTTAGCCTTGCTCTCGAGTACTCATCTTCATCATCTTGTGCTTTCTCTTCGTCTACCACATCTGCCTGGGGGACAGTAAAGGAAGTGAAAATGATACCTCGAAGCATGTGGAGACAATTCAGCTAGGGACAAGGAGAAAGAAAGCAAGAGGTGGGCACTTGGAAAGATTGAAGAAAGAAACAGACCAACACCTCTCCCTCGTGCCTGCCCGTCGTGCAGAAGAAACAAGCAGAGAAGAATGCAGCTTGCACAATCATCCCAGCGGAAGGAGTCTGAGATAAAGAACTAGAGAAGCTGCCACATCTGCTTGGAGAACAAATAAGGAACTGCAACATCACCAAAGAGCAAAGCTTCGCCGTACAATATCATCAAATCATCACTTGCAAGTAAAAAGCTAAGTGTCACCCAGTTCAAGAGGAAAGCTGTGGAAAGTCAACAAGCACGACCAATGATCACTTATTAGTTCTATTCATTGTCTTTTATCGTGATTTTCAATTTTTCGTTTGCAATTTTTTTTACATTTTCTTGCGTTACTTACTGAATTATTTCTTTTCTTTGCAGGAACTTTTGGTTATTTCCACCTTTGAAGTTGATTGCAGAATTTTAGCTTGGGGGGTCATCGCTTGGTTTTACTGCAAACTAGGGAAGTTTTCAGTCCAATTGCTTTATTTTGTTTCTTATTATTTATTTATTTTATTTTTATTTGCATTATATTGTTTTCTGACATTGGGGACAATGTCCAATTTAAGTTTGGGGGTAAAGAGTATAAAAAAAAATGACCAAATTGAAATTTTTTGTACCTTCAACTACGAACGGGTTTCATTTGTTTCCGTGTTGTTGCTATTTGTTTTCTTAATTAGTTTTGTTTTCTTTTAAAAAAAAATATTTAAAAAAATCGGAAAATTTAAAAATCCAAAAATATTGTCTTGTTTCCCTTATTGTTTTGAATTAGATTTTTGTTAGTTTCCCGACCCAATGATATAATTGGATCAAAATTGAACCATGATCATCAAGAACTTAGTTAACATGTGTTTTGTGAAATTCCTAATTCTCTTGTTAGTTTTGTACATGTTTGACCATCTTTGAAAAACCAAATGCACATAGCCTTGTTAATGTGAAACTAAAGTATGACTTAAACCTTCATATGTGAATTTAGTGACCATATACATCCTATGTGAGTTTTTGAGCCGATTGAAAGTGTGTGCATTTTTCATACACTCCTATTCTTTCATGTGTGATGAACTTATGTGAGATACATCTCTAGAACTTGCGTAACGATCTTTCGAAATGCTTGTCATTGAGTGCATGAACTTGGAAATGATAGAGGCATTAGGTTTACCACTATGGCCCAAATAACCATGTTTCCCAAATAAAAATGATATCATTAGATTGCCAATTTGAGCCGTGTATGTTGAGCCTTTTATTTCTTATCACCAGATATGTCTACCCTTATACCTGAAACATTTTTCCTTACCCTTTCCAAGCAAGCTAGTGAGCAATGTGAGATTGTCTTATGAGAAATGTTTGTGAAGTACTTTGAAGGTGTTTGGCAAAAGAATAAGTGTGGGGGTATTTCATGTTTGTATATATAAAAAAAAAAAAAAAAAAAAAAAAGAAAGGATTGTACACAAAGAAAATAAAAAGTTGTTCAAGTTTCAGTTTAAGGGTGTGGTTAGAGGTGCTAAAAGAATCGTTGGAAAGATTGAGTTCTTATAAATCTAAAGAAAAGAATTGCTTGCAATGTAGCTTGGAACTTGTGTTTACCTATTCTTTCATTTCAATAACCCTCTCCCTAAACCTCATTACATCCAATAAAAGTCCTCTTGATTTAAGTTTTGCAATTATGATTGTGGAGATGAGATCTTTATGCAAGCTTATGGTAGAAATTTCACATTTGATTCTTTGAGCGAAACACATTTAAACTAAACACATGTGTGATTGAGTGCATATCCCGTGAGAAGGTCGCTAGTTTGCATATGATGATTTTAAAAATAAAAACTTGAAATTGCATTAGCATGACTATCTCACACACTACACTTCAAGGATGATTCAAAGATTACTGCTAATATTTGAATAAGGAAGATGAACTTGGATTAGTTCCTTGATGCTAGCTATGGTTCTTGATGATTTGTTTTCTTGAATGAAATTCTATGAGGATCACATAGAGGGAAGCTAATGTTTTTCATGTTTTTACTTTTTCATATTTTCTTTGTTTTGCTCGAGGACTAGCAAAAATGTAAGTTTGGGGGTATTTGATCACTCATATATTTCATGCATTTATACCATCCATTTCTAAAGTTTTTGTGATGTTTTTATGTTAAAATTGTAGTAACTTACCTTACCTTGTGTTAATGTACAGTTAATTTTGTGTTAGCATTGTTTTCACAGAAATAATGGAATGATGGAGGAATAAAAGAAACAAAAGAAATCCATGGCATGGCAGTCATGGAGTGATGGAGTGATGGAGTGATGGAAAAGAATAAGAAAATAAAACAGTGGGAGAGCACGGACGAAAAAAAAAGAATAAAAGAATAAGAAGCAGTGGAGGGCATACTGAAATAAAATAGGCAGGGAGTGGACGAAATTAGTTCAGAAAACAAATGAACCACAGATTCTCAATCAGACAAAGAAAAATATTCTCACTTGTACCAAAACCTGGCACTTCACCTTGAAGGCCACTCACGGCAGACATCACTATGACAACCAAAAAGAAGAAAGTCACGGAGAAAAGAAAAAAGAAAGAAAACACTGACAGAATAAAAGGCGCGGAAGAGAGTAAGGGAGGTGGGGGGAATACAGGCTGCCTTTGGCAGCGTGAGAGACAGGAGGCGGAGAGAACAGTAAGGGCAGAGGGGAGACTGACACGGAAGCAGCAGAGGCACGGCAGGCGAGAGAGGATTGGCAGGCGAGAGAGGATTGGCAAAGAGAGCTGACGTGAGAGACAGCAGGAGGAGGCTGCTTTGAGCAGCGTGAGAACGGGAAGAGAGAAGAGAGACTGTCAGAAGCATAGTCCACACGGGCAGAAGACCAGAGGCACGGGCGGACTGGCGAGCAGCGTGAGCCTCGGGGAGGAGAAAAACAGAAGCAGCAAGCTGCCTTCTCTCTCGGTTAAATCTTTCCAAACTTATATTTTATTTCTGTTTTAATAATATGTAACTAAATTTATTTTGGCTAGAGGTTAATTCAAAGCCATGAATATATTTGTAATATGAATTGATTACCTTCAGTTGTGATTTCTGAGTTGTGATTTAATTTGCTTAACTGCTTGATTGATAACTTATTTTTGTATGTCGATTAAGAATGCATACTTAATTTACATGCATGAATTTGATGCTAGAATATAAGTGAATTTCACCTAATCGTTATGAACTTATATTCACAAGTAGTGAAGGTTGTTATCCACAATCGTGTTAAGTGAGTTCTAGGCTGGATTAACATGCGTATTCCATAGTTATGAATGCCTAGTCAATGTTTATGATTTCCGTTGAACTTAATGATCTTTGTTGAATGTCTCTATCATGCGTATTCCATAGTTAGGGACTTTGATGAGGAATAATTTGGTTGTAATGCGTATTCCATTCAATCCAATGAATCTAGGGAAATCTAAAGAGTTAATTTAAGCGGACCTAATTAACTTGGAACATTGTCATTCACAATTTATTGAAAGAACAACTGAAAATCAATTTAGGTTGCATATGTGTCATGTGTGGAGAAGAACCCTCTAGCTAGTCCGTCACCTATCCTTTCACCTTAATTCATGCTTTTGTCAATTCTGTAATTTATTTAAGTTTAATTTACTTCTCGTAAAAACCAAACCCCCCCCCATTATTAAATTATATTATTTAGTTAGTTTTCATTGTTGTTAGTCTTTTAATTCAATTTCCGTCCATTTCAGTTCCTAGTGTCTAATTTGATTGTTTTCATTATTTTGAGTCATTCTAAGTGTGTTTCGAGTTATTAGAGTTTTTAGCCTAGTTTCGTGTCCTTGAGTCTTGTTTAATATTTTTAAATTAATTTAGAATAGATTAGCAATCCCTCCTAATCCCCGGCCTAGAACGATACCCTACTTACATCTATACTACAATTGTCAAAAAGAGGGTTTAATTTTGTGTGTTAACTTATTTTTCGCACCAGTCTTCGAGTTTTGTTGTAGCTGGGGAGGAGTTGCTGTTGGTAGGCTACTATTCAAGTGATGGTCTGCTCACACTTCTCCTCTGCCAGATCTAAACTTGTGGCCATCTCCTTACCGTTCGGTTGTTCATCTTTTGGTGGTGCGACATACCCATAGACATCCGAAGAGTTCGTTTAGCCATTTTCCCTTCTTGTTTGTGAGTGATTTCTTAAGGCAGTCGATGATCGTCTTGTTGGATACTTTGGCATGCCTATTGCCTTGAGGATATCTCGGCGTGGACATGTGCTGCTACATGCCATATTCTTAAGGCATTTTTGTACTAACTCTTTAGCATCTTGGTGCATGGTAGGCCAATAGTAGCCTGCGTTAAGAGCCTTCTATGCTAAGGATTGGCCTCTAGAGTGGTTTCCACATACACATTCGTGGGTTTGATCTTAGAACTTTCAAATCGTCGGGAGGCGTTAGGCAGCGGATATGTGATCCAATGTGGGATCTTTGGATGATAATACTATGACACTTAGGCTGTTGGCTCTATCTCTATGCTTGGCTTATCAAGATATTCCAACAGAATAAAGCGTTTTGAGTTGGTGATCGAGTGCGGAGCCTAGGTCGGCTAGTACGTCTGCATGGGCATTGTTTACCCAGGGAACTTGAGTGAGAGTTTAAGTCTGAAATGCCTCAAGCTGCTTGCGTACTTTCTCTAAGTATTACATCATCGACATGTAAATGCCAGAAATCTCTATTGAGGGAGCAGGTGCAGCTAAAGTATACTCGACTGCCTTTGGGGAGCCATTGGGTAGCTCTGTTGCGTTGTCAAGGCTAGGTGTGAAGGCGCGGTAGAGAGCCATGGGGCTGGGGCCATGTAACATGTAGCAGGAAATGCTCAATTTCTGGTATTAGGCCACTCTAGAGCTGAATAATGGAGCAAAGGTTGGCTAGGGCCGTGTGACGCGTAGCAGGAGGTAGTGCTCAACTGCCGATACATGTTGCTTTTATGTAGAATCTTCTGGGGCGACGAGGATAAAACTTGCTTTTGAATGTTCCTTCTAGTGTCGTCTACCCTTGGCGTGTCATTTGGGCCTAGTTGTTGCGTTCGTCAGGATTCGATGGAATAGTGCATCATGATGATGACTGCGTGCGTTTGAGGGTAAAACTTAAGCTTTTAGGTTACAACAACTATCGCCAAAGTTAGCTTTTGAATTTCTGATAACATCAATGAGAGCTTTTAAATTGTGGAATACAACTGATAGCATCGATGAGAGCTTTTAAACTGTGGAATACAGGTAGTCGGGCCCCCAGCTCTTCTCGTATGATGGTAGAGCTTATTTCTGCTTCAGATGCGACTACTCGTCTAGTCAGACTTTGAATCTCCTTTAGAGTAGTGAGGAACTTCATATTCAAGATTGCTTGGATTTTCCTTAAATGGGCATCGGCGAACTTCTTCCCAAAGTGCATGCTTCTCTGCTAGAGCGAAAAAGTCTGCCAAAGTTCGATCTTCTTTCATTATCAGTTTTCCGAACAATGGGTGGTCTGCTGAAAGTCCTTTTTAGAAGGCTGCTCTAACTATCGAGTCGTTGCATCCGACTATTTTTGCCTTCTCTACTTTGAACCTCCTCACATAGTCGCGAAGCGACTCCTTTGGGTTCTTCTTGACGTCGAACAAATGGTCAGACTTCTTTTTTATCGAGCGATAAGATGAATATTCTTTGGTGAAAACCAAAGAAAGTTCATAAAAATTTCGGATGGATTGTGGCGGTAGGGTGTAAAACCAATCTTGCGCCTCGCCTTGTAGAGTGGTGGCGAATATCTTGCACATGAGATCATCGTTGTTTCAATAAAGGATCATTGCACTTCGGTAGTGCTTTAAGTGTCTCTCCGGGTCTTCATCCCCTTTGAAAGATGTGAAATGTGGCATGTTGAACTCACGTGGAGGCTCTACCTACTCGATCTCGTCCGTGAAGGGTGACCTGCTTATGTTGGTCATGTTCTGTCGCAGTGCCTTGTCGGTGACCTCGTTGCATTGGAAATCGTGCAATCGCTTGGTCAAGAGTCTCTCTACTTCTTCATGAATTTACCTTTGTTGGGGGTAGCGGGGCTCTGGGCTGCCCCCAGCCATGACTTGCTAGTCTAGGCTGCTCTTCTATGTGTTTGGCTCATCTATACCGCGGATGCAATGCATGTGGTGCGTTCCTAGCAGGCGAGCGAGTTCTTTGCAGGCTGCTGGTTGAACTTGAGCCGAATTAAGTGACTGCTTCTCTTCGTCCGTCGTGCTGCCTACTCCGATGTGAGGTGGAAGATGCTCCTTACGAGCTTAGCCGCGAATGAACACTTTGCCCGGAAGGTTACTCATGTTGACTATCGGAGTGTAACCCCAACCATGAATGTATGCTCATCCGTGGGCCTAGTCGAGAGTGCACGCTCTTCTGCTCGCTAAGACGGGAGTATACGCTATCTCGGGGCCCAATCAGGAATGTACACTGCCTGAACGCTCGGCTCGTGGCTGGTCGAGTCGCTGCTTGTCGGGACGCTGCTGAAGAGGTTCTTTGTCTGCCTTTGTCCTACTTCGGGACACCTTGTTTGGGGCACGGTGCATCTTGGTGCGCTGCAAGAGTTGGTTCACTAAAGTCGTCTGCTGTGCAAGGGCACTCGTCAACTCTATGACTTGTCGAGACAAATGTTGTTCGCCACTTAGATTGGAAGAGCTTGGAAGGAATGTGCCTTCTTGGGCAATGGAAGGGTGGTAGACTCCGGGCACGAGATTTGTGTTGGGAAATGTTAAATCCGTGAAAAAATGTGGTGAGAATACCCCCGGCTCGATGGTAGGTCCGGATGGTTGATATAGTCTTGGGCCGACTTGGGCTGCTTGGAAAGCCACTGGAGCAGACTGGGCCGCATGAGCAAGCTGGGCCACGAGAGCAGGTTGGGCTGCGAGAGTAGGCTGTTCGTCGGGAGCAGGCTGAACCACGGGAGTGGGCTGCTCGTCGGGAGCAGGCTGCTCAGCGTGTGATGCATACGAATGCGAGGCTTGGGCTCGGACGCGTGCAAGCTTGGATGGCACGGCTTGGGCTGTGGCCTTGGTGCCGTGAGCCTTGGATGGCACGGCTCGGGCTTGGTGAATGCACCATGGACCTCGCCACGGGTGGCTACCGAGGTAGCCACCGTGGTGGTTTCCGTGGTGGAAAGTCGTGTGGTGGTGCTACTCCACTTATTGTCGCATTTAGCCTCGCGAATCTCCGCAATCCCACTTCTTGAACATTAGAATTTTCACTTGTGGAATTTTCTAAATTTCTAGCCATTATATTTTGCTTATACGTTTTATCAAAGAACCTTTGCAAGAAAAAAATTCTAATAATAAGAACGTATGAAAAATATTCAAATGGACTAAAAAATAAAGAAAAAACCTTTTTGTGCGAGAGTCTTCTACGAGTATGGATTTCAACTCTCAATGAAAGTACCAATTTGTGGATGCAAATTTCTTCCTCCTTGATTTTGGACAATTTTGCACCTACAAAACAATTAACACCTTAGGTTAAGGCTAAGAGCCTCACGCGCCCACGATGAATGGGGGACTTTAGCCGAAGAACCTCCGATGCCAAAGTTAGAATTTAGAGAGAAAGAGTGTTTAGAGAATTTTGGGATTTTTGCCAAAGTGTTGGAATGAATATTTGGTGAAAATATGAGCCTATTTATAGGGCTAGGTTGGTTCACTTTAGAGAGGATGTGGCCGGCCACTTAGTAAGGTTTTTAGGTTTTGTTTTGGTTTAATTAGGCAATTAATTGGCTAATTAAACATAAAAGGAAATGTTTTGGTGGTTATGGAATTTATTGGCTAAAAAAAAGGAAGAAATGGTGAAAAAGGTAGAAAAAAGTGATGGATTAGGTTTTGAAATGGGGATAGCCGGCTCTCTAGTGACTTTTAGGTTTGAATGAGTGTTTCAATTTGATAATTAAGGGATTGATTAGGTAATTAATCCCTTAATTAGTCAATTTTTAGGAAATTTGAAAGGAATATATTATTTAGCTAATTGATTAGCTAAATAATGGAATATAAAACATATTAAATAAATTAGGTTTTGGGAATTACCTTATAGAAAGGATTTGATGAAATAGGCTTTAAATTGTTACCTATTTTGGGCACTTTTGATTTGGTTGAAAGATGATTGCCCACTGCTCGCGTTTAGGAATCCCGGTATGCCTCAAGGGTATTTTTGTCCTCTTTGGTCCAAAAAACCACGTGGCGCCTAGTGAATATGTTGGCTCCACAGTGCCGCCTATATATGATTACCAAAAGCTTAAGGTTTGTGCCTTTGGTGTTAAATTTCGTTTTCTTTTCTAGCTAAAGAGATATGTGATAAAAAAATTAAAATAAAATAAAAAAACAAGGTGGTATTTTCCTTACACCCTTTTTATCTCTCACATATCATCATAATTTCAGTTTTCTGATTTTTTTCAATTCATTCAATCTGATAACCGAAAATTGGAGAGAATGTGTAGAATATTCAAAGAGGTGTGTGAAGAGCATCACTCAAAACATAAAAGAAATGAGAAATAAATAAGAGACAAGAGTGGTGAAGAATAAAGAGGATGGATTATTTCAAAATTTGCAACCACGAAAGACAATTATATATTTGAAAATGCGAGTTTCAACTGTGGTACAAAAAACTCTTTCTCACAAATAGTTTCTGAAATTGACCTATACCATCAAAGATGGTCACAGGATTTGAAAATCGATCAATATAGTCCTTAAAAATGGATGTTGCAAATCAATGTGGTTTTTCCATCCCAATTCCATCAAAATTTTTGTTATGTGCTTATGTGGCACATAACTAGGCCCCACAATCTAATTAAATATTGTCCATGTGGATTTAAAATATTTAAATAATAAAAAATGATAAAGTGGGCGACGGCTTGGAACTCGCTGTTGTGGCTACTAATATGGGCGACGACAATGGGGCTATTGGCGATGGGGCTGTTGGCTCGACTTGGGTGGCGACTGGGTGGCACTTGGCAGAGCTGTGTAGGGAAGAGTACTTAAGGGTGAGGATGTGTTGTGGGTGATGGTGGAGCTGGCAGTGCTGATTGGGGCGGATATGCATAAGGTGATTGGGAGTACGATTGCATTAATATTTTGAGTAATGGGGCTTTGCCGCTATGGTCTAGAGTCGTCATAACAGCTTTGGATTTTGAAATTTACCCTTTGTGTTTTTGGATCGTTTTAATGTTTGAATTTTTCTGGGTTCAGAGGTCAAACTTTGTCTTTTTTTTTCGAGAACTGAACATTTTGGTTGTACAACAGAGCTAAAATCACAGCAACGGGGTCAATGAAGGTGGTGACTAGAAACTTGTCGTTGAGAAGCAGCTGGTGTGTTTGGTTGTGGTGGGAGGGGAAGAAGTTGAGCATATGAAGTATAAAGTTTTAAAGTTATTTTTATTTTCTCTTTTTTTTTTTAAGTTTTTAATTATATAACAAATATGTTTTTAATTTTTAAATATTTTAAATCCACATAGACAATATTTAATTAGTTTATAGGACTCGGTTATATGCTACATCAGCATATAACAGAATTTTTAGTATTGTGGGGGAATGACCACATTGATTTGCAACACGCATTTTCAGGGACTACATTGATTGATTTTCAATTTTAGGGATCAACTTGATGGTATAGGTCAATTTCAGTGATGGTATAGGTCAATTTCAGGGACCACTTGTGATCAAAATCTTGTACGAAATTATAGGTATTTAGTTTTAATATATAAGTACCATTAGTAATGCTCATGCACACATCAATTCCTAAGTTAATACAGTGTTACTCCTTTGAGCTTTTATCAAATGATGAATCAAATACTGCATAGTACGTTATATCACACTACAAAAAGAATTTTTGTTTATACATTTTGATATACATGTAATCTTATCGTTTTTTCTCTTTCTTTAACAATTAACTAATTAATTCACTAACAATATCGCTCTACTGAAAGAAAGTTTGAATAAAATATAATTTTGTTTTTGATGAAATATACTCCACTAAATTTTACAACCAATAGCATTCCGATCCAAATTAGCTTTCAAAAAAATACATCAACCACAGCTACCCTCAAGAAATAGAAAGAAAAAAACCAAAATAAGGAACAAAAAATTGACCATGAACAGAACACGTGTACTTATATTGACTCCAGACCTTTTGGAGGCTCTTTTAACTTCTTGTCACACATTCACCGCCCGCTAGTTGTAGTCCACTAGCAATAACAGCAGCGCACCTTTTACTGACCGTCGGATGCTAATCCCACCGTCCTATCCTACGAAGCGAAAGCCAGTCTTTCAATCTCGGAGCTGACTCGCCCTCCAGCAGAGTGACCCCACCGACTGTAACCGTGTCCTCGCCTAACGCCGTCATTACGAAGCACGTGTAAGTCAACAGTGCGGACCAGGTGGCTACGTCGGCCGCCCGTCGCGGTGCCACGTGTCGTGTTGCTTGAAGCCCCATGCAAGTGAACTGAATCTAACAGAAAAATACAGTATTTGTATGAATCTGAAAATTACAAGTATAAATAAAGAGTAATGTTATTCATATCATATTTTTGTACCACATTTTCATACCATCTTAGGTGGTATTTGATGTAGACAGCCACATCATTTAAATTAATCAGATTTTTAAATTTAGTTAATTATTTAAAAAAATAATAATTAAAAAACTAGTTAATTAAATGATGATTGTAATATACGATAAGTTCTTTTTTTTTTGTTTTGTAAATTTTTTAAATAATGTGGCTGTTTATATCATATGGTATAAAAATATGGTATGAATAACATTATTTATAAATAATTAAATAATTGATGGTGACGTGGCCCTTGTCGTGGACTGTAACCTACTGGGGAGATTATCTTTCGCTCAATAGTAAGGATGGGCAATGGTTACGCGGGTGGGTAACCGCGGTTAATTTACCCATAACCGTTTATGCTCATACCCGCATAACCGTTTACCCGTTGGGTAATTACCTAAACGGTTATACCCATACCCATAACCGTTTATAAACGGTTAACCATACCCATAACCACATACCCATTTAACCGTAACCGTTTAATACCCGTTTACCCATTTATCATTTTTAACTCGTTTATCTTTTTTTTTTTTACCATTACCCTTTTTTCACCCATCTACATGTTTTTTAACAACTTGAAAATTAAAAAAAAATTGTCATAATTTTTGGTATTGTGAGGGAATGACCACATTGATTGGCAACACGCATTTTCAGGGACTACATTGATTGATTTTCAATTTTAGGGACCAACTTGATGGTATAGGTCAATTTCAGTGATGGTATAGGTTAATTTCAGGGATCACTTGTGATCAAAATCTTGTACGAAATTATAGGTATTTAGTTTTAATATATAAGTACCATTATTAATGCTCATGCACACATCAATTCCTAAGTTAATACAGTGTTACTCCTTTGAGCTTTTATCAAATGATGAATCAAATACTGCATAGTACGTTATATCGCACAACAAAAAGAATTTTTGTTTATACATTTTGATATACATGTAATCTTATCGTTTTTTCTCTTTCTTTAACAATTAACTAATTAATTCACTAACAATATCGCTCTATTGAAAGAAAGTTTGAATAAAATATAATTTTGTTTTTGATGAAATATACTCCACTAAATTTTACAACCAATAGCATTCCGATCCAAATTAGCTTTCAAAAAAATACATCAACCACAGCTACCCTCAAGAAATAGAAAGAAAAAAACCAAAATAAGGAACAAAAAATTGACCATGAATAGAACACGTGTACTTAAATTGACAAGAAATACAGTATTTGTATGAATCTGAAAATTACAAGTATAAATAAAGAGTAATGTTATTCATATCATATTTTTGTACTACATTTTCATACCATTTTAGGTGGTATTTGATGTAAACAGCCACATCATTTAAATTAATCAGATTTTTAAATTTAGTTAATTATTTAATAAAATAATAATTAAAAAACTAGTTAATTAAATGATGATTGTAATATACGATAAGTTCTTTTTTTTTTGTTTTGTAAATTTTTTAAATAATATGGCTGTTTATATCAGACAGTATGAAAATATGATATGAATAACATTATTTATAAATAATTAAATAATTGGTGGTGACGTGGCCCTTGTCGTGGACTGTAACCTACTGGGGAGATTATCCTTCGCTCACTAGTGAAATGTCAATATTTGTCCCCTTGATTTTTTGTCTGATTTGAGTTTAGGTGAATTATTTTATATAAAATTTGATTAAAGTTGGGATTATGTTCATGTGCCTTGCTTTTGTCATACTCCTCGTATCAAAGTTTATTATATTAATAAATTTGTAACTCAATTAGTTCATTATATTTATTAGTTCTTTTGAAGTTGCGTGTTCGATTCTTTGTTTTTTTAATATTGTTTGCCTATTTCTTGTGATCCACAATTATATCTTGAAGTTGATTCATAAAAATATAGACATGACAGAAGCTCATGTGTCTAAGAAAAACTTATATCAAATGCTTATATTTGCGTCGTTGAGTGACCTATGATTTTTCACCTTTTTAATTGGCATGGGAGGCCTTAATTACAATTGATATAATGCACTATACCATCGTCTATGATTTCGGGGCTGATACACGAATTTTATAAAAAGACCTCTCCTTAAGATAATCAAAACAAACTTCTGGACTCATTGATTGGAAGTTTACAAATGTCATTAAAAAATAAGTAAAAACAACTACAAACATAATCTTCACTAAATAATCAAAAAACCACTTCAATCTTAAACAACCAAACAAGAGAAGAAAAAAAAAACTTCAAAAACTCAAACTTTACAATTCATTTGAAAATATGGCATTATTATATAATAAAGTTGGATAAAATGTTTTTTAGTGTGTTGTTATTAGCACTCCAAAATCTCATTGTGCACTCCAAATTATTATAATTAGAAAATAAAATAAATGAACTATAAAAGTAATTTCTTGATATGTAACATTATTACATATAAATACTAGATAGCAGAAATTTTTTTACCCCTTCAAATTTGGGGTTGTGTGTTGCATCTTTTGCTCCCCCAAAGCCGCCTCTGATTAGGGATGGGCAATGGTTATGCGGGCGGGTAACCGCGGTTAATTTACCCATAACCGTTTATGCTCATACCCGTATAACCGTTTACCCGTTGGGTAATTGCCTAAACGGTTATACCCATACCCATAACCGTTTATAAACGGTTAATCATACCCATAACCGCATACCCATTTAACTGTAACCGTTTAATACCCGTTTACCCATTTATCATTTTTAACCCATTTATCTTTTTTCTTTTTTACTATTACCCTTTTTTCACCCGTCTACATGTTTTTTAACAACTTGAAAATTAAAAAAAAATTGTCATAATTTTTTTTTGACAATTAAACACCGTTATAGGTACATTCATCATACATTTTCATATTTTAATTTTTTAAGTCCTTATACCATTCCAATAATTGAAATAATAGTTTACGGACGATATTTTTAATTGTTACCAATGAAGGTAAATATAATATTTGCTAAGTATTATTGGGTTACAAAAATTGTTTAGAAGATATTTCTGTCAATTTCACGGTTACCCACAAGGAATTTAAATTAATTTGGCAAATTCCTTGATGATGAGAATCATCATTCCTGTAGTAGTGTTATTGAGAGAATAACCGATGAATTCCTTGCTAATTTATTGGGTGCTAAAGTATTATTGGATTGAGAAGATGGTTTATGTTAGTTTTACATATATAAAATAAATGGGTAAACGGTTACCCGTTTATAACCGTGGTTAATACCCACAACCGCCCATTTAAATTTTGCAGGTAAACGGTTATACCCACAACCGTTTATTTATCTAAACAATTACCCATAACCGTAACCGTTTAATTTAAATGAACGGGTAACCGCGATTATCCATAACCAATGGATATTTGCCAATTCTTACCTCTGATGCAATATATGCATGTTCGAGTTTGCATTATGGTATGCCTTTTTCATATATGAGTATCTCCAATGAAGCTGTGAAAAGATAAATATTAAATATTAGTTTGCTGACGCATATGATTTTCTCCAAAGGATATAATTTTTAGATTTTAATAATATTCGTATGACCCACTCAAAAAGGAAATCAATTAAAATCAATTTTTATTAATTTTTAGTGGCATTCACGCAACAAAACAATAATAAAATGAAAAGACAACATCTTTTCCCTTATGTCAAAATTGGCGACAAACAATTCCTATGCTAATCCATATAGGATAGATATTTTGGTTTGAACTTCTTTTTACCTTTAAATTTAGTTACGTGTTATTATACCTTAGATTTAACTCATTGATTGGAGATACTCTAGTAACATACGTGGAGAAACTTAAAATTTTAATGTGACTGTGACACTATTACCTAATATTACTAATATATAAGTTATAACTTAAAGAGGGATATGCTTATATTGAGTATTGTATATAGCACTGATCACTCGTTCAAACGCGACATAGATAAAATTAATAACACCATATTAGTGGAATCCAACGTAATCTAACTTTAGACAAAAAGCTTGATTGCAACATATGATATGAGCACACAAGTGGGAGATTGATAATTGCTTCTTCTAGTCTGTCATTAGTGTTAAACAATACCACATTAAGTCACCATTCTCTTACCATTTCAACATTTGATAATTTATCCAATATTTAATATAAAATCAATCGAGTGGATAAGCACAAAATGTAAAATAATATATGAAGGAGATAATTCTACAAACTTAGCCAACTTTCATTCTCCAAATTGATTTTTGCTGTTTTTGAGTTTGGATCAGGGAATGGAATTTGTAGTTAAGAGACAAATGCATCACATAGGAAAACCAATTGCAAAATTAGTGTATTTTGGTTTGTAAATATGTATATGACATTTATCAACGAGTGCATCTTTTCTCACTCCCGTAAATCGAGGGTTATCCTCATTTCATTAATCTAAATTTTGAGATAATGTCTTAAATTAATTTAACCAAATTGATCTAACAGCAAACAATCGGAGAGGTGAAAATCACACTTAGTTTAGGGTGCGAGCAAAAAAGCACTTTTTATGAACTATATGAGAAGTTTCAATTCGATTTTCAATTTTAATTTGTGTACTTTGTTTTTGTTCAAATTGTGTACTTTGTATATTTTATAAACGTGGTGTTTGCCTAATTTTTTAATAAAAAAATGGGATGGTTTGCAAAAAATTTTATGTTACCAAAAAAAAAAAAACATTCTGTACTTGTCTAATTATAGTTGTTTATTGTTCTCGTTTCCAATTAAAGACGGAAACACAGCCGGATTCATATACACAGCAATCCAATAAACCCAGATTGTCCAATTGTAAAAAAATAAAAAAATAAAAAAATCCAGATGGTTTAAAACCAAATTCACATGTCCCCAGGACTTTTAGGTAATTTCACAATTCAAATGCCTGGCCTATAAGCAACTACCACTTGATTGAAAAACAACAAAACAGAGGGAGAGTCTGAGAGGAGGGAGAGATTCTCAACCAAAAAAAAAAAAAAATCAAAGACGAAGAAAGAAGCTTCATCTCTCTCTCTCTCTCTCTCTCCTGCGTTCTATTTCTAAGCGTCTTTGACTTACTTTCCTCGAATTAGGTCTAGCTTTCCAGTTGTTTCTGGATTTATTGAGCTCAATTTCTATAAATCTGTACATAACTGTAGCTCGAATTTCAATCCATTGTACTTTTCTTTGTTTCACAATCTTTGATTTGTCCAATTGGGTATCGAACAAGAATTTTAGATACAGAACCATTTCACCCAATTGGATATTTTTTTTTCTTTTCAAAAATTTACTTACTGGGTCTCTCTGATAAATCCGATTGGGTATCTGGAAGTCCAATTGGGTATCTGAAAAGTCCAATTGGGTATCTGAAAAAGTCCAATTGGGTGTCTGAAGTGGTTGGTTTCCCGGGAAAGTTCGTTGCTTTGGCGAAGAAAATTAGTGGCTCGCCGAGAAAAATCGATTTGGACGAAAAGCGTTATCTGGGTTTTCTCGATTTGTGATTTGGGGTCCGGAATCGCCTCAAAAAGGAAGCCATGACGGTCCCCACAATAGCTCTGTACGCGAGCCCGCCGAGCAGTGTGTGCTCCACGGCGCACCCGTGCCAGATCAACGCGCACGCCTCACACGATTTCGAATTGAGCTCTCGATCTTCGTCGTCGACGGCGTCGACGCCCTCCGCGTCGCAGAAGCCGGTGGCTGGGGGGCTGTCGTGCCTGTTCTCGTCGCAGACGGTGAAGCACGCGTCATCGTCGTCGTCCAGCTTTTCGGGTGGAGGAGAGGAATTGGGTTCTCGGTGGCACGATAGAGGCGAGGAATTGAAGGAATTGAGCAGCTCGTTTCGGTATTCGGGGAGTAAGTTCAATGGGGCTTCGTTGAACCGGGACCAGAGCCCGGTTTCGGTGTTTCAGGGTCCGGTCTCGTCTTCCAGTAGCGGGGTTTCGGGGTCGGCGAGAAGCCCGCCGATGAGAATTGCAAGGGAAAGGTCTAGCAATGGAGATTTTAGCTTGAATTCTATTCGGTGTGGGAGTAATGGGTTGTTTAATGGGTTTGTGAGGGGTGCTTTGGGCTCTTCCTGCATAGATTACGCCTCGGCGAGCTTCGAGGCTCAGACTGATGGTTTGGATGTGGGTTCTTCAGCTGTGCTTGATGAATTGACTTTTAACATGGAAGATGGGTTTTTGGAGGGAATTGCTGAGCCTTATGCTAAGGAGTTGCTAGTGGGTGCGCAGCTGCGGCACAAGATTTTCTATGAAGATTTTATTATCAAGGCCTTTTACGAGGCCGAAAAAGCGCATAGAGGGCAGGTAAATTTTGTTTGGGTTTGAGTTTTGTTTCGATTTTTGCCTTTTGGGATTTTGGTGAATTGGGTTGAGAAGTTTTGTTGTTGTATTATGTTTTGTTTTATTGCAGATGCGAGCAAGTGGCGATCCTTATTTGCAGCATTGTGTGGAGACGGCGGTGTTGCTCGCATTGATCGGTGCTAATTCCACAGTTGTTGCTGCAGGGCTTTTGCATGACACGCTTGATGATTCTTTTATGTGTTATGACTACATATTTGGGAAATTTGGAGCTGGGGTTGCTGATTTAGTAGAAGGGGTATGTGTTCGATAATTTTTAGTACTCTATTGTATTACTGAATGGAAGTAATTCGACAAGTGTCAATTTTTATTCGTGCATGAGAAGTTGTTTGTTTTCGTATGTTGAACACTAGATTCAAGTTAATTGTTCATGATATGTGAAATCTACCTGCCATTGTTTCACGGATTCCACTTAAGCTTTCTATAACATCTGCACTGGAACTTTACAGTTGGTGTAATAGATGTCATATTGATTAAAAGTTAACTGTTTTCTTCTTATCCGAATGAATGCTTGTGCTATCAATTAATTCTATAGTTGAGCTCATGTTAACATGAGTTACATGATTGTCTTGCATATGTTGCAGCTGTATGAAGTTAACAATCATGTTGCACAGTGTTCTAATTGTAACTTAGAATAGAAAAAGCAGCTGTTGAGATTTATGTAATGGTACTCTACTTACAAAAGCAAAACCTAGTGTAGGATTCTATATTTCAAATGGTGCTATTGCTGTGTTTGTTTTTCTATGAATATCGTATATGATATTGACATTTACTAGTTCTAATCTAGTTCTTTATGGAATTGATCAGGTGTCTAAGCTCAGTCATTTGAGCAAGCTTGCCCGTGATAATAATACAGCATGCAAAACAGTTGAGGCAGATCGCCTGCATACCATGTTCCTTGCCATGGCAGATGCCCGTGCTGTCCTCATTAAATTGGCAGACCGATTGCATAATATGATTACACTAGATGCATTACCCTTGGCTAAACAACAGAGGTTTGCAAAGGAGACTTTGGAGATTTTTGTGCCCTTGGCCAACAGACTTGGAATCTCTAGCTGGAAGGTGCAGCTGGAAAATTTATGTTTTAAGCATCTCAACCCGGATCAGCACAAAGAACTGTCCTCTAAGCTTGTAGATTCATTTGACGAGGCAATGATTATTTCTGCCACGGAGACATTAGAGCGTGCTCTCAAGGATAAAGCCATTTCCTACCATGTTCTTTGTGGGCGGCATAAGAGCTTGTATAGCATCTACTCTAAAATGTTAAAGTATGTTATATCGGCCCTCTCTCTCTATTCCATCATAAAAGTTGACCATAAATTTTGTTATAAACATAGTTCTTAATGGATCAGTAGATTAATGAGTTGTAGTTGCATGCTTTGACTATAGCACATTATTCTCCCTGCCTGGATTGAAATTAACATGCTTATGGCTTTATTTTGCACAGGAAGAAGCTAAACATGGATGAAATACATGATATTCATGGGCTACGTTTGATTGTCGAAAATGAGGATGATTGTTACGAGGCACTTAAAGTTGTTCACCAGTTGTGGTCTGAGGTCCCAGGAAAGTTTAAGGACTACATAACTCAACCCAAGTGTAATGGGTATGCCATACCTCAAAAAGTTCTTTGTTTATTTGGTCAACGTACCTCATAAAAGTTCTAGTCACCTAGTTTATCCTTTTTTCACTTGCTTGTGCTAATATTCATCTAATAATATAGGTATCAGTCATTGCACACTGTGGTGATGGGTGAAGGCGTGATTCCACTGGAAGTCCAAATTCGAACAAAGGAGATGCATTTGCAGGCTGAGTTTGGATTTGCAGCTCATTGGAGATACAAGGAAGGTGACTGTAAGCACCCCTCATTTGTGCTTCAAATGGTTGAGTGGGCCAGATGGGTGGTCACTTGGCAGTGCGAGGCAATGAACAGAGACAGGTCCTCCGTTGGCTGTGATGATTCAATCAAGCCGCCATGCACGTTTCCTACCCATTCTGATGATTGTCCATATTCTTACAAGCCCCACTGTGGTCAAGACGGGCCGGTGTTTGTCATCATGCTAGAGAATGATAAGGTTTGTTCTAGGAAACTTCCTATTAATTTTGTACGAATATGTTTAATTGGTTTGTAGCTGGATTTAATAATTTAGCTGTATATGAGGTGGGTCTTTATGGGACTTTCTAACTTTCATACGGCAATGACCTTAAAATTTGTCTATGGATGATAGTCTTGAACTGATGTTCTGCACCATTGTAATTTCACATTTGCAATTGTGCATTAAGCATGGTGTCGTCAGTGTTGATAGACGCGTGTTATGCACCTTGTCGGGTGTCCATATGACACATAAAATTGGGATAAACAAAATAATATGGCACACATTTAGCAATGGGGTAGGCACAAGTCTTGACGTAAATAAGTTGTTTTGGGATTTTGTAAGGTTTTAATTGTAAGAAATGGCTGTATTTCCTGCTTATATCACAGAGACGTATTTGTTCATGTTGTATGCTTTTCATATTAATGTTATTAGGAAAGAAAAACAAGCAGGTACATATTTACAATGAGTCTGACCATGTACGTTATATTATTCCAGATGTCTGTGCAAGAGTATCCTGCAAACTCCACTGTTATGGATCTGCTGGAAAAGGCAGGGCGAGGGAGCTTGAGATGGACTCCGTACGGGTTCCCACTGAAGGAAGAACTGAGGCCGAGGCTGAACCATGCGCCAGTGAACGATCCTACATGCAAGCTGCAGATGGGGGATGTGGTGGAGCTGACTCCAGCTATTCCCGATAAGTCTTTGACAGAGTACAGAGAAGAGATTCAGCGCATGTACGACCGGGGCACAAGTGTATCGAGTGCAGGGCCTCCTGCTAACCGTATGGCGGGTTGGAGAAGTTGACCGGAATGCAGATTGTCCCGTTTATAGTTGTATCCAGTGACACTAAAGTCATTCTTGTATATAAAACAAAAGCATTTGTACGGAACAGCTACGTGGTTCTGTTATTCGATGACTAACCGAATTCAACAAGGTGTTAAAATTGCTTTATCTATGAAGGTTCTCACATTGAATGCACTATTATCTTTCACGATACTCCCCCAACATTATCTTCTTATAAGTTTCTGTATGGACTCAGGGAGTCACCTTGCAACATGCTTGGCGTTTCGACTTCCTTTTGGTTCTATGGTGACATGTTGGCGGAATTCGCGTATCCCTTTACCGTATTGGCCAATTGGTATTTTGATTTATACAAGCGATATCAGGAGAGAGAGAGAGAGAGAATTGAACACGTTTACCATGAGCTTCTTGCTGATTGGAAACAAGGATAGGGGAATACTACACGCAAACGATTAGCTAATGTCTCTTACAATGAAAGAGTTTATGGAGATTTCTACCGTGCTCAGGAATATCAGATGTCTCAAAAAAATTTCAACGTTAGATCTTTAGTTAAATGTATAAAGAATCAAAATCCAATGGTAAAATGCCCCGTGTACAGGAGTATCCTAAACTCCAAAGCATCATAGGATTTTTGGAGATGGCACATTTCTCCATCACAATAATATTTTATGATTCATACAACCAATACCACTTAGTGAGATTTTGCACCTCTACCCGATCCGATTTGTCATCCCCGTTACGGTTTTTTGGCATTGCAGAACAGAACAGAATATTCTTTTACAGTAAGAGAACAGAAGTCAACTGCAGAACATCTGTTTAGCAATTATCTTATGTTATAAGCGTTCAAATAACTGAAAATCGAAAGTATTGCAGAACATTCTTTTACAAGTATACATATCTAATACAAATCAGCATTTTGTTGTAAGCAAACACAATTACTACATCTCACACCTCTGCACTAAGATGAACCACTGTTTCTTCCCATCGGCTAGATCCTCACTTTGTGCGTTTAGTGAGGGGGAAGGATACCCTTTGGGGAGTGTTCTGCGGCACATCAGAGGGCTTCGGTTCTTGGGGCGGCTTTGGTTCAGAAGGCTCTTCATCCTCCTCCATTTCTTCCACTGCTTGGGTTGGTTGTTTCTTTGGGATTGCCAGTTGATAGTTCGGGCTGATCAATGTGTCTTGTTCAGGCGGCAATGCCACTCCAGGCCCGGCAATTGATTTCGGTAGTGGGATTTTGTTTCTGTTTCTAGCCAACTCCAGTAAAACCTGATAATGGGCCAGCTTAATGTCAAACTCTCTACATGATGCTCGATAAAAAAAAGCGCACACTCATACACAAGCTGAAGAAACTGTATTATGTTGACAAATCTTTGTTTGATGTTATAACATGTCATAGTAAATGTAGATGCATCTTCTCGGACTCTTTTATTAGCCGAACTCAGATTAACATGATCTCAGATTTAGCAGATGAAAAATAAGGGGAGTGAAATAAATTACCTCTCTTGGCGGGGGTTGTGAAAAGCTAAAATTAACCTTGCTCTGAATAGCAAGCTTGACATCGTCACAATCAATTGCGGCTTTACCAGCATGTTCGGAGTAGACCTGTGCATCACTGAGCACATCAACAACATATCGATACCACAGCTCCAAGAATTGGTGAATAACACGAGGTTCATACTCCTCCACACCCATCGATTTTAGCAGCGTCTTCACAATCTTGGCGTCTCTGGGCAAGTCCTCATCTTCCCCTGCCATTTTCTAGTTCTGGGTACTTATTTTAGGCTCGCCTGGAGCAATGGGATGGGCTAAACCTCTAAACTACTGAACCTTTTTATTTTCCCTTCAAGACTCCAGTAAATGCATCAAGGATAATAGACACTACAGAAAGAATGGGCTGCACATCGAGGGCACTAACAGAAATAAGAATTTAGAGGCAATGATATTTTTTGGGGTCAAAAGAGGCAGTGATTGATGAATATGCAAATTTGGAGCATAATTAACACAAGAAGCATAGCAAACTAGAACAAATTTGAGGAAGTGATTGATGAATGTACAAATTTTGGGGCAAATTAACATTAAGAAGAAAACTAGCACAAATTCAAGGCAGTGATCGACGAACTTACAGATTTTGTGGAAAATTAACCCTATTAGCACACCAAACTGTCACAAATTTGTGGCAGTAATTGATGAATATCCAAAATATGGAGGTAGATAAGTAGCGAGCAGAAAGCGAAACAATGAAGGAGGTTGCTAGTAGAGCATATCAAATATGGTAGCAAAAAAAATACAATGTAAACACAATCAGAGTCAAATGTAAAGATTAAAAAAAAAAAAAAAAAAAAAAGGTCCCATAGAAAACCCATATTCTGATTCACACCCCAACTCAATCTCCACAGCTTACTGGAAATTTGCACATTTCAAAGAACACGAAAGGTTCGAATTTATATTCTAATTTTGTCCACTGGACAAAAAGAACCCTAAACCCTATTTATTTCCACAATACAAAACCCATTCTGGTCAATGAAAATCAAGAACTTATCAATTGGAATTGTAGATTTGATGTCAGCTTTCGCCTTTAATGGAGGAACTGAGCCCTAAATCCTAAATTAAGCTTACCCGGATCAAAAATTGAGGACCCAAATAAAAGAAATTGAAACTTACACAGCTAATTTCATGATAAATCACACATAACTAAGATGGAGAGAAAGAAAGTAGATAGCTCACCTCGTCTTGTTCCGAAGAGGGTGAGGTCTCTCTGAATTGGATTTGCGTGAGAGACAGATCGATGAGTTCGATTCCAGTAGCTAGGGCTTTGCTGATGGATGAGCGGGAGAAGAAAAGGAAGAGAGAGAGAGAGAGAGAGAGAGAGAGAGAGAGGGTGAGTGAGTTTGGGAATTGGGCGTGGGTACTGGGTGGGTTATGGGGAAGAGTCCATGGTTCTTTGCTAGTTTCTTATTGGGCTTAGATATGAATCAGGCCCAGCTACCTTTTAATCTGACGCGATGAGCGGGAGAAGAAAAGGAAGAGAGAGAGAGAGAGAGAGAGAGAGAGAGAGAGAGAGAGAGAGAGAGAGAGGGTGAGTGAGTTTGGGAATTGGGCGTGGGTACTGGGTGGGTTATGGGGAAGAGTCCATGGTTCTTTGCTAGTTTCTTATTGGGCTTAGATATGAATCAGGCCCAGCTACCTTTTAATCTGACGCGATACTGGAAGCCGTTTACTTTCCAGTTCATCCTCTAAATATCAACTATAACGAAGATCAGCCAAATTTTAAATCGTCTTACCGTTTGATTAATGTTGTCAAAATGTTACACTCTGTTCGGATGAGGAAATTTAAAATTACTACGGAATTTTAAAATGATGGAAATTCAAATGACGGAATTTTATTGTCTAATTTGTGAATTTTTTTGTTTGGTTAACCTAAGAACAATGAAATTTGTTATTTTTAAGTTCTCACCCTTAGAAATTTGGAAATGACACTTATTTACATGGAATTTAAACTTGGGAATTGGAGGCCCCAAATTCCAAGTTTTTTTTGTTTTCACTCAGAAATTCTAAATTTCTATGCTTACGAATCCAAACGAGAGACTTGGTGCATACCAATTTATAATTTATGACTTTTGTCAAAATTTCAAGTTTATTTCCTTCATCCAAACATAGTGTTAGGGTTTAACCGAATAACATTTCATTGTTTAATTATTGGATAACCATTAGATATTAAAGGGTGAAATTCAAAATAGATGGTTCAAATCATTGTGTAACATTAAAGGGTGAAAAAAAGAATTAAGAAGTTTCATATGAGAACGTTGCTAGCAGCCTCTAAAGATTTATTTTTTATTTTTGGAGAATGAGTTTGGAAGTCACCTTATTTTTATATCTCGGGCTCGAGGCATAACGCAAGCAATCCTTAGCCTCGATCATGAGGAAACGTTAGGGTCCCCTTGGTATCCTATTAAAAATTCATCATATCTCAAAACATTTCTCGAGAACAATTTTATTTAAGACCCAAAAACTTGTTTGGTATAAGATTCAAAATTATTTTTAAATTTTAATAATTAAATAGGAAGAAAAAAAGTCACCCTCCATCATTTCCCTGGTGGAATCGGCAACTTCTAAATCCAACTAGATAGAGAGGAGAGAGATAAAGAGCGGAGAAAATCGAAAGAGGATCAGAGGTTTGGGAGGAGAGAGAGAGATGAAAGATATGAGAGAAAAAGAGAGTACAGAAAATAGGGAGAAAGAGCACATTTTGATTTAAAAACTCTAAAACCTCAAAGTTTGGTGTTTATAAGAAATAAGTCATTTTTTTAAAAGTTGTTCTGAACTCCAATTTTGAAAATTGAAATACCAAACAAGAATTTTGGACCTTGCACTCAAAAATTGTTTCTTAAGGTTTAACAAGTTGGATTTGTGTTGGATACAAAACAAGCTCTTACATACCCCAATGTTTTATACACATCGTCCTCTATACCTCCTGCCACATAACTAGTCAGAGAGATAGAAAAGGGACATATACATTGGGAGTTTCTTCAATCCCCAGCGAGCTTTAACTTAATCTTGTTTTACAGTTGACAACAATTTCATTTTATATGTAGCATGGGGTTGTAACTTGTACTATTATTTAAACATTATTCAGTTTTTGCACTTCTTTAATACAGAACTGCATGATACCCACATTTTGGATCAATAATCTCCAGTTACTAACACAACTTACATTATTTGATATAACAGCTTCTAGTACAACCAACTAAAATGAAATACAATAAGAGATACAATTGTACTTAATTTTTGGTCTCTATCTCCACAAGAATTCATGAACAGAACCTTGCCAAGAAAGCACAAACATCAGCATCACCAAAACCCCGGCAAGCCCCCAGGACGAGCTCCCAATTCTCAGAACCCACGAAGGATCAGAAGAAGGAATAGAAGAATCTCCTCGAGTCGACGACAACGAAGTAGCTGACGAACTCGATGATGATGAAGAAGTGGTTTTGATGGCAATGATAAGTCCGGCAAGAATCATGGGAAGAACAAACCCAGAGCTCCATTTTGCTTCATGGTATCTTGCATCACTGCTTTTTCTAGGGTTTGTATAGATAGGTGAAAGAACAATTGCAGATACTAGAGCAAGCACCATGGCCACTGATCTTTGAGAAGATGAGTTTTGGCTTGTGTATGGATAGCTTGTAGTAGCAGCAGCAGCAGCCATTGGTGGGCTCAATGAAATTAGGGTTTCAAGACTGGTTTTTCTTTTTCTTGAAGAAAAAGGAAAAACCAACTTGATGAATTTAATTAATATCAGATGAAGTGGGAAAACTGTATATTTATAGAGCAAAGAAGGTGGAAACGGTGACGGAATGTCGGTGGAAAGCTTGGGATTGGATGACAAAAAGTGATAGACAGCCGTCCAAAAAGTGGGAAAAGCAGAAAGATGGGGGACTAAATTATGCAGATGATTGCGGGATGGGGGTAAAAGTGATTGTAAAGGTTAAGAAGGATTGGAAGCATTGGAAGTAAGGTATTTGTGATGTGTTCGTTTGTGTGTGTTCATACTTGACAAGAAGCAAATGCTAGCTGTTTTCATTATTTCGGGAAACATCTAGATCTCTCTCAAAGAGGCAAAGGTAAAGCATCGATGAGCAAAGTAAAATACAATATAATCAGCTGAGGTGCCCCCATCTGCAAGAAATCTTTTGTTGCACAGTTGGGCTGTTTTGAAATACGAGAGAAACTTTCTTGTTCTGGTGGCACTGTCTTCTTATTTTTTTCATATGTTTAGTAAGTAATGTATAGAGAAATAAAGGAAAAAAGGGCACAATTGTACGCTTTATGGTTTAAACCTTAATAACAAAACAGTTATAACGTATATTGGGTTTTTTGATACAAACATATTCTAGGTACGAAATGGAATTAGAACTTCAATTTGGAATCATCAGAAAACGTGTTACTTATAGTTATTAGTTTGTTGATTTGAAGCTAATTATAGATAATGATATGTGATTATCTCGATGATACTCCACCACTTAGAACCCTTCTAATCCAACGATCGCCAAAGAAGATTGAACAACTGTTGGATTGGATCCAAAGGCCCGAAGCGACTGAGTGTTAATTTAACCCTAAATCATTGTTATCTACATGCCACTTGGCATCTCAATTTATTGCCACTTGTACACTGGATTTTCAATTATATTCCCTTCCACTCCCTAGATGAGAAATGTTAAAAAGACTCTTTCAAAGCGAGACTCTTTATGAACTCTCTATCTTCTCATGTTTTTGGCATAATATTTTACAATGTTGGCACAAAAATTATGTTAAAAACATAAAACATAAAGTAACAAAATATCCATAGAGAGTTCCATTTTTCGGAAAATCTCCTTAGAATTTTCTTTTTTGAGATTCATTAAATTTTAGAGGTCAGTGCCCATCTGGAAGACAAAGTGATGCTTTCCCATGCCCTGATCCTGTAGATTCCTGCTGGACCTTATCGCTTGTGGTATTTCTTTAATCTAATGGTCCAAATCTTTTGGTCCCGGATGCCATACCATTATGCATACATGCTTTTAAATTAGTGTAAAGAATGACCAAATTTTGCTTAATTTAGGAAAAAGTAGTTAGATCAGTAGCATTGGTAGCTTTAGATAGTGCTACTCACGTATTTATTTTTGCTTCCCATTCATTTTTATTAATTTTTTTGTTATTTACCTTCTTGAATTTTAGATCTGATAGCATTACCAGTATCTTTATTAACAATGGTTGCCATTTGTCTTTGACATAAACACACACTTCTTCAAAATTAAAAAGAAGCCTCTATATTATGTTTTTATTGTTTGTAAGAAAGAGAAAGGAAAATTTCAACAAGGAAATGCTATTTTTACTCTCGTTAACCCATCAACACTTTTGTAGGAACATACTTACATATGTTCATGTCATAGCATGAAAGTGATACAAAACATACGAGAGTGACACGATACAGCGTTATTCCCGTTCTCTAGTTTAATACGATTACAGTTACAAACCAGTCTCCGTTTTGTTTTTCCTTTTGTTATTTTGAGTTGGCACGATTGGTTTTCATCGTCTAGAAGAACATGCAAGTGGGTCAATCAATTGTCCTCATCACCTCACAAATGTGAGATGCCCCCAACTCTCTTTTACATCTTATATAGAAACTGCGTGAAGCATCACAAACCATGCCAATTTAAGTAATCCAACAAGGAGGAGATCAACCACTCAATATTTCTCAATTCAAATTCAAACCCTAGATCATGGCTTACCCAAAATTTTCCAATGTCCTCTCCTTCTACCTTGCAACAATCATAGCCATTTCCCAATTCTTGATTTCAATTTTACCTTTGCTGAATCCAATCACGCTCCTAATCACAGTTGCAGATTTACTTTTATCAGTATATTTCAGGTCGTGTGGTCTTTGTCCCTGCACAGTTGAATTAGATGATCAAACCACGATGCACTTTTGGGTTGCAAATCCTAGGAGGTCCCAGAAGCCTGCCCTAGTAATGCTTCATGGGTATGGTGGCAATTCAAAGTGGCAGTTCATCCATCAGGTGGGCTCTCTCTCTCAAAGGTTCAATCTGTATGTGCCTGACCTACTGTTCTTTGGCGACTCCTATACAACTAGGCTTGAAAGGACTGAGATCTTCCAAGCAAAATGTGTGGCAGAAGGGTTGAAGAGATTAGGGTTGGACAGATTTTCTGTGTACTCCATAAGTTACGGAGGGTTCGTGGCGTATTGGATGGCGGAGATGTACCCGGAGTTGGTGGAGAAGACTGTGGTTGTGAGTTGTGGGATTGGAATGACGGAGGAGCAGAAGAGAGAGCAGCTCAATAAGGTTGGAAGCAATGCATTGAATCTCCTTGTGCCTCAAAGTGCTCATGATCTACGGCTCCTGGTGAATCTATCAGTGCATAAACCTGGCCCTTCTAAGTGGGTCCCTGACATTTTCCTTCGTGGGTTCATCAATGTGAGTTTCATTGGATTTGCAATGTTCTACTCAGATATCTAACATGTTATATTATCAGTCTATCGATAAGGGATTGATTGAAGACTAAGATATATAGTCTGACAATCACAGTGTCTAGGCACTTTGTTGTAGTGTCTGGCAAAAGAACATTTGTGCGTCAAGTTAATTCTAATAGGATTGGATTTGTATGCTGTGATATGTAGGTGACCTATAAACAACACAGGAAGGAGAAATTAGAGCTGGCAGAGCACTTGCTGAGGAAAAAAAAAGATCCAGACCTTCCTATTCTAACTCAGGTATAAACCAACTTGGCCATAATTCAACACTTAGAAAACTTTCTCTTCAGAAATTTTGAAGGCAGTTCTTATTTGGGTGAAGGAAACACTGATAATTTGGGGTGACAAGGATGAAGTCTTCCCTGTGTACTTGGCCTATCAGCTGCAAAGGTGACTTAATTTTAATTTATTTCTTCATGATTAAATTAATTAATCAGGATTTTAATGTTCACTTTTGAATATGTACAGGCAGTTGGGACCAAAATCAAAGGTGGAAATAATCAAGGACACAGGTCATGCAGTAAATATGGATTCACCCACTTCCCTGAATTCTCTTATAACTTCATTTGTTTTAGGTTAATTTTCGATCTTAGTCTTTTAGTATGAAAGATTTGTTGCAATTGCAGGCATGTCTTGACGAAGTTCTGTTTGTCAACGAATCTTAACTAAAAAATGGAAAATATCGTAGTGGATCAAAGCATGTAAAGGCCTTTAATATTGGATACTTCAATTTTTTAGATCTAAACCCTGTTTGAGATTTTCAAAGGTCTAATTTTCAGAACAATTTCCTTACAAAATGCAATGCAAGGTCACATGTCTTGGACTGTTGTGGGAGAAAAGACGAGAGAGTTATAAAATGGAGAGATATGTTATGTCGTTGTCCACTAGTAACGATTTAAATCGTAATGTGTAAATTTGAGATAGATTAGTTAGTAAATCAAAAGCAGTGTGTCTGTCTCTTTATATTTGAATTCAAATTTTCTTCTTTAAATTAGAATAGTTTAATTGAAATATTAGGTAAGAAACCAAATAATATGAGTCCAAATCCTCGTCGGATCTTCTTTGTGTGCATTCCGAGAATTCGTGAATTGTATTCGTTTATCGTACATTATGCGATCAGAAATTATTTTAAATATTTTAATTTAAAAATAAACATAAATAATACTTGACAAAAACTAACTGCACGATATATGATGAACATACACGATTTATGGATTCCAGAATCCTCACCAAAAGAATCCGAAGAGGATCCTGTTGGTATTATTGGAAACCTTTAGCCTTAGATGACATGTGAGATGTCCTTGTTACATGTCACATGTCAAAGTAAAAAAGGTCTTCCAAAAAAAAAAAGACAAAGTAAAAAAGGTAAAGTAGATGGGTAGGACTGGAAAAAACATACCAAAAATCCCAAACCGAACTGAAAATTTCCCGAAACCAAATCGAAAAAAATACCAAACTGAAAATCCCAAAAATTTCTGTATGGGAATCGGTCTCAAGTTTTTGGGATTCCAGTAATCCCGAACCGAATCAAAATAAAAAAATTTATTTTTAAATATATATTTGAAATTATAATAGCAGACGGATTTGGTTAAGATTAAATCTCAATCGTTGAATATTATCAAACCTACACAGAAGTCAGAACAGAAGAACATAACTCACTCACACAGTCACAACTCATAATCTCACACTCACTTTCTCTCACCTTAGACTCAAACCTCGCTCACCGTCACCACCATCCTTGTCGATTTCTCTCTCCGTTTTCGAATCCGGCCACACAAGTGACTCACCTGAGTAATCTTTTTAGTTTGCGTGTTCCAAAGGCCACTTCTCCGTCTAGGGTTTTGACTGCGCTTTAATTCCAGTATCTGAAGAGTAAGGAGGGATTCGGAATTCCACTTAGCTGCTTAGGGATCCCAATTCTTCATCGTCAAGGTTTGTTTCCCTTTAATCTTTATTATTGTTATTCATCTTTCAAATTGCTCAACTTTAACAACCTAGTTGTTGCTTAGATTTTAGGGTTTTAATTCATTTCAATTGTTATAGGCGGTGTAAAGATTTGAGCTCTTGGAACTTGCCCAATAATTAATTTCCCTAATTGTTTGACATTGTGGTTTATCAAATATGTTTGAGATGGTTATGAATATTTGTTGTATGTGTAATTCCACAGCTTAAAAAATTCAGCTTTAGTGCTACCTTCGTAGTTAATTTGTGGTGGTTGCTTTGAAAATCTATGTCGATTGATTTGGGAACACTGCCCTACACAATAAAATCTAATTATATATATGGTAAGTAATTTGTGGTGGTTGCATGTTGTTCAAGCGCAAGCAGTGTTTGGAACTTTGGATCAAAACATCCTTGACGTTCTTTATTTACTCGTTGATAGATATATTTCTTCAATACTTGGTATCAATCAATTAGGTCTTGTTTGGTATCCTTCTTGGATCAAATTTTTAGTTTTTCTTTAAGCTAATGAGTGTTAAATGTTAAGTAATTTAGTTACATTCAGTATTTTTAAAAAACAAAACATTGGATCCGATAAGAATGCCAAACAAACTCTTAGCTTCCTGCTTAATTCCACCATTTTAATGCAAGGCTATGAATATTGTAGAACAATCTAATTATATATTGTAGAACAATCAAATCCCACCATCAAGTTCAAGATGCATATATATTGTTTGTATCTCTCCTTGCTCATTTGTTATTCTTGTTGGGGCATTACTGTGAGATGTTGTATATGTTATTCTTGTTGGGGCATTATTGAAGAACTGATTGGAATCTGATTCTCTGTTTTATGTGCTAGATTGTGTACTTTGGTGGTGCCTGTAAGAGAGCATCCCCTTCCCTGCTGTGGTTGTGGACTTAATTTATTTTTGTTGCATGCATGTGTAGTAGAATAGGCAGATATATGCAAGGATTTTGGTTTGATACTTTGATTTTATTTCTACAGACTGCGCACCGCACAGACCCACGGTTTGATACTTTGATATATTTCTACAGACCCACTATTTAGTTATACAGATTGGGCTGATTGGCTATTCAGTCTATTCTGCACACTGCACAGTGTACATACCCATTATTATAGCCCAAAATTTGAAAAGCCCAAAAGCCTAAAAACCCAAAAGCCCAAAATTATTTCGGGATTCCCAATTTATCCCGAAATCCCGAAACTATTTTGGGAATCCCGATAATTTCGATTTGAGAATCGGAACAAGGGTTTCGGTTCGGTATCCCACACCGAACCACCCCTAGGTGGGAGGGAAAGTGGAAGAAGATGGGGTCGAGAGAATAGTTCCATCGGTCTTTCCAAATTTTTTCGTTCAACTTCTTGTAGTTGCCACGGTGCAGTTAACCTTTTTGTTTGCTTGGGATAATGAGAGGATATTTAGGTGCATGGACAAAATTATCGATATGTCTCAACTTAACAATTTATTGTTAGATGTCAAGTTTTATCATGTAGAAATACGGTGATATGTAGAATCTCCCACATTTTATGGGTCATATATAAGTTGTATATTATTTTTTAGGATAAATTACACAAAACTACCTTAACTATGAGTCGAACCACAATTTCATACCTCTTGCTTTAAAAGTTAAAATGTCATACCTCATCTTACGAATTTATTGCAATATTAGACATCCGTTAAAAAATCTGTTAATTTGTCTGTTAACTGCTAATGTGACAGACAGATGACCACTCTCTTGTGCAATTGGATTAAAAAATTGATTAAATAATAAAAATTAATTAAATACTAAACTATTAAAAAATTAATTAAATATTAAAAAAAATATTAAAAATCTCTTCCAATTCTCTCTCTCTCTCATTTCTCCCAAATCTGTTTTTCCCAATCGACGACGAACTCAAAGAACAACCCACCATGCGCGAGCCCAGATGACGGCGAGTCAAAAAGCAACCCACCATGCGCGAACCCAGATTCATCAGAGGAGGAGACACATCGTGTTTGTCTTTCAAAAAAGGGGTACGGATTGCAGACATCAGGTGGTCAGGCAAGCGCGGGTTTGCGATGGGTTGAGCAGCACTAGGTGCAAATAATGGTGGTTCGGGATTGGCTGGGTTATGGTGACGCTGCAGGTTCTGGGCTGCACAGATTAGGTGTAGCGGCGATGGGTCTGCAGGTGATGGGGGAATGCAAGTCGTTCGGCAGTGAGCAGGTGCGTCGATTAGCAGTGGGGGGTCAGCAGGTTTTGAGGGTCGGGTTGCGTGGTGTGAGTACTGGTGGGATCGGTGGCGTCGAACGGTTGAGATTTGATTTTGCATTGGGTTTGATTTTTTGTTTGAGATATGATGGGATCGGTGCCGTCGAACGACTGATGAATGGGGAAAGAGATAGTTTGGTTCTGATGGTGGGATGGAGTGGTTTGGTTCTGATGGTGATTTTGAGGTCTTAGAGCAACTCCACCATGGAGCCTTTCTCCCTGGCAATCTACTATTAAATCCACTATTTTGAACAGAAACTGCCTTTAATGAATAGTAACTACCATTAATGAATAGTAACTGCCATTAATGAACAGTAATTGCCATTTGCATCTCCACCCTTGGAGTCCTCCCCCTGGCAATAGGCAATAAAATATTAGTTTTTTTGTTTGTTTAAATAATACAAAATAAAATTATTTGTAATTTCGGATAAGATTTTTTAAATCGTTCTCGTTGTGCCACGTGTTATTTTATAAAAAAAAACAATTATTTAGCGATGGATTTCGATAAGATTTTTATCCAATGTCATCGTGCCACGTGTCGTTATCTTTTGAGAATCTTTGACGATAGATTTTGATCAGATTTTAACTCGTTCAAAATTGCGCCACGTGTCATTATCCGAAAATATAATTATTGGAGATCGATTTCGATACGATTTTTATCCAATACGATCGTGCCACGTGTCATTATATTTTCAGAATCTTTGAGGATAGATTTCGATCAGATTTTTAACGAATGAAGGCATGCCACGTGGCCTTATCTACAATCCAATCCGGTCTGAATCGTCCATATAATCCACTATCCATCCTCACAAATCTCACGCCAATTTTCTCAACATCTCTATCTCATTATTCATAGTTTCTGCTTCTTCTTCACCATCCATCATTACAATGTCTTCTTCTTCATCAAGGATGATGTGGGAAATCGATCAGCAAGAGGAAGAATTGTTTAACCAATCTGAAGGAATGTTCAACCTTTAGATAGCCGAAAATGAGATGGAAGAGGATGAGGAGCGTAGAATGAGAGATGACGAAACAAGAATGGCCAGAGCCTCACATTCCCGTCGAGTCATCTAGACTGTTGCTCAGATATGCAGGCCCAACCGTTCAAGAAACCTTGATAGAAGCAGGCAACGACGGGGTGAAGAGCTGTTGGACGATTACTTTGTCCATAACAGTGCATTTCCTGATACAAACAAATAATAATAATGAAATTATTAGGTCACAAATAAATAATACAAACAAATAATAATAATGAAATTAGGTCACAAATAAATATTGCAAACAAATAATAATAATGAAATTAGGTAACAAATAAATGAAACAAACAAATAATTATAATCAAATTAGGTAACAAAATAATAATACAAACAAATAATTATAATATATTCTTACCTCATCCGCATAATTTGCCCCACTTCGAACATTATTACTAGCTTGTGTCAAGGCATCTCTCCACGTACTAAAGGAATGGCTAAGTATTTTCCAACGACTGGATATCGATTCTTTGGTTCTTTTCCCACTCATTTGCTCAACAAATTTGGTATGAATTAAACTCCACATTTCTCGCAATTGCATCTCATTACCCGTAACGAAATTATGAGTAACTTCAACCCAGCTAGTGCACAACGCAACATCTTCAAGAAGCGACCAATTCGAACCTGCATCAGTAGCCATTTTGTGGAAAAAATTTGGATTGAAACTTTGAGAGAAAGATAGGAATTTGATTGAAAGTAGTTGAGAAAATATGAAATTGTGGTGTAAGGTAGATGGAGAAGAAGTGATATTTATAGAAAAGTAAAAACAAATTTTTACAATTTTTTTTCAGATTTTTTACAATTTTTTCGGATTTTTTACAATTTTTTTTTAAAATTTTTATTCAAATAATTAATCTCTGCCGTTGGATTTAAAAAATTTGAATTCCAACACTCCAGATTGTGCCACGTGTCACAACAGTAACTTTTCTTAATTTTAAAACTATTTTTTCTTTTTTTTTTTTAAATTTATAAAGCAGATTAATATCAACCGTTGATCTCAGATCGAACGGTTGATATAAAATCAGCTTTTTTTTTTACCGTTGTAAATCGGATGGTTCTTATTAAAGAACCGTTGGGATCTAACGGACCGTGGGAAGCCACGTGGCTTCCCAACGGTAACTGGCGTGCGGGCCATCCCCCTGAAATCCTGTCGGGCGACGCGCCCCCACTCGCGAGTGAGGGGCAAGCGCCTGACACAAAAAAAATTAAAAAAAAAGGCCGGACCCAGCCCTTGCGTCAGCCTAACGTCACAAGGCTCGGGGGCCAAGCCTGTCAATTTTCCACGGGCCTCCCACTCGGGCTCCCACCCTCACTCGGGCCCTTCCCCGCTGGAGATGCTCCCACCGGCCCTCAGGCCCTTTCTCCTCCCCTGTCGCCCGAGTAACCAGCATCCGCTGGAGTTGCTCTTATGGCTGGAGGAGGAGGAGGAAGAGATGGAGGAAGAGAGGGAGGCGGTGGGGTGCTGGTTTTGGTGGTGAAGGAAAGTTGGGGGAATACGAGTGGATGCGGATGAAATGGGTTGATGGGTTTGTAAGGGTGGGTCCCTAATTCAAAAAATTATTAAATTATTTTATTTTTTAATATTTAATTAAAATTTTAATATGGAGTGGGTCCGTCTTAAGCCACGTCAGCATTTAACAGAGGAATTGATAGACAAACTGACAGAAAGTATGACATGGCAACAAATTCGAAGATAAGGTATAACATTGAAATTTTGTTAAAGATGGGTTATGAAATTGTGATTGGTTCAATAATTAAGATAGTTTTGTGTAATTTACCTTCTTTTTTATATGCCCGATGTGGATTTCTAGTCTTTAAGGGTGTGTTTGATTGCCCTCCTTAGCTCTCACTGGACTGGACAGGATTACCTTTTAGTCTAATCCTTTGTTTGTTTACGAAAGGGCCTAACTTTAATGGGACTCGCCCCGACTAAGTTGGATTAAACACTTCGCTAAAGGGCTTAGCGAGACCCCTCGAAATCGAGCGGACTGCTAAGACCTTAGCTTCCCCCTCCCGCTTTGCACATCCATCTACTTCGTCCTCCAGAACCATTTTCAAGACCAGATTCGGCAAAACCGAAACAAAATAGAAGAAAAATCTGCAGACATTCTATTTTCAAAACCACATCCAACACCCAAAATCTCAGAAAACCTAAAAAAAAAAATCTGAAAGTGAGATGAGCTTGAAATTTTCAATCACACAACATTGAGAAAACCAGAAACCCAAAAAATCTGCATTGAATTTTTCAATCACAGCACCCAGAAAACCAAAAACTTAGAAAACGCAAACCAGATCCAACCCCCATCTTCTACCTTCAGGCCAATCACACATGCAACCCACTCCCAACTCCTAAATTTTCAATCTCTTTCTTGCTTTGTGGTTTGATTGTGAAGATTTGCAGTCGATTATGAAGTTGGGAGATGAACAGCTTATGGGTTTAATTTTGATGTTAATTTCTTTCATCAAAAGAGGGAGATGAATAGAGAACAAAGGAAGAAAATAAGGAGATGAACGGAGAACAAAAGAAGAAGACGGAGATGAAGAGGGAGAGAGACGAAGAATAAAAAGGGAGAGGGACGAAGAAAAATTAGAAAGAAAACAGAGGGAGAGGGGCGGAGAAGGAAGAAAGATGGGTTGAACAGGGAAGGTTTCTGGAATGAATGAGAAAATAGATAGAAGTAATAATAAAATATTATAAAATATTTATTAAATAATGTAAAATATTAATAAATATGAATTAAATAATATAATATTAAAATTTGTTATTAGTCTGTTCCTTAGTCCTGACACTGCACCAAACGCTTCACTAAACTAGTCCAGCTTAGTCTAGTCTAAGCCAGTCCAGCTTAGTCCCTGTAGCTAGTCCAGTCCGAGACAGTCCGGTGCAACAAACGCACCCTAAGTGTTCTAGCCGATAGGAGGATAATTTGGAACTTTGAAATTGAAAAAGATTGGCGTAGTCTTGGACTTGAAAAAAAAAATTATTAAAGCAAAGTGCTTCATGTGTTTTTCATTGGCAGCACTTCTAGGAAGAAGCACCTTGATTATTAAAAGTTCGTTTGGATGTGCTTTTCAAATGACTGAAAGTGCTTTTAGATAAAATGTTTTTAGATTGCAAAAGCATTTTAAGTGCTTTCTACTGGAAGCACCAATTATGTGCTTCTTCTAGGAACACTTTAAGTGTTTTTCCAGGATTTACTAGTATTTTTACTAAGGATTGTTTTAAAAAATATTTTCACCATAAACACTTTCAGTCATTTTAAAAGCATATCTAAATGAGCTATGAATTTGTCAAAAGCTTTTTACTCTTTTAAAAATAGTGTCAAATGTGGACAAGACATGACGTAACAGGCAGACAATAGGAACTGTAGAATAGTGTTTGGTGTGATGTAAAGTAAGAAATTTTATGTAGAATAGTATTTGATGTAAAGTAAATTATTGATTGTGATGTAAAAGAGATTTATCTTTATCATGTGTAAGTATTGGACAAAAGAGGAAGATGTCTTTTGTCAACTGATAGTTACATGAGAGATTCGGTAAAATTCCTTTCAGGCCTATAAATATGTGTGTGTATCCTTCGTAATACTTATAGAAGAGGTTCGAGGGAGTCCCTCCCATACCTATAAATATGTGTATGTATCCTTTGTAATACTCAGACTTGGCTGAGACTTGAATAAAGAATGTGACATATTTAATTTAATTACGATCTTAGTCTTTTAGTGGACCAATTTGGTGCAATTGCAGGCATGTCTTGATGAAGTTCTGTTTGTCAAAGAACCTTATATAGAAAAATGGAAAGTATCGTAGTGGGATCAAATCATGTAAAAGCCTTTAATATTGGATACTTCATTTTTAAGATCTAAACCCTGTTTGAGATTTTCAAAAGTCTAGTTTTCAAACTAATTTTCTTAGAAAAAAATTGTAGCAATGACCTCTTAATTTTAACCCAATTGGAGTAGTGATCCCTCAACTAAAAATTGATAGGATCATATTTATGCGACTTAGTTAGCTTGTTTTTGTGCATTTATGTTATTTCTTAGTTAATTTAGTATTTCAAGCCATTTTCGTGTGTTTGTAGGTCTAAAGGGTTAAAGAGGCAAAGAAGTGCATTTTGGAGCTTTTTTGGGCATGGAATGGTTAGCATATGATTGGAGGAAGGTGGATGGACGAAATTGAAGACCAAAAGAAGCTAGAAGTCAAGAGAAATTAGAATGGAAGCTTGGAAGACAAGGAAAGACACATTTCAACTTATTCCTACAAAGGTGGCGCCTTGTCTCCCCTTTGTCCCCTCTTTGTCCTTCCTTGTGCAGCATTTCCCCTTGCCATGTTTCCCTATTCCTAAACCGTGTAAAACCTTTCCCTTTTTCTCTAGGACACGGCTGAACACATTCCCTTTCCCTTTTGGACAGTGCCGCACCTCCCTTACCCCTTTTCCTTCCTTGCCGCGCAAGGAATGGCTATTTCCTACCCCTTTTTGATTCTGCTGCATATCCCCTTTCCTTTTCCCTTAGGATTCTGATTTTATTTCCCTTTTTCTGGTGGATTTGAATTAATTTCTGTGAACCAAAATAAGTTAGGGTTTTGATTTCCTAAAACCTTAAATAAAACCCTTTGCCGCACACAAGGGGAATCATTCATCATTATTCACTCCTATACACACATCCAGCCGCACCCATACACTCTCATCAGCCATCACTCATCATTCAGAAACTATCATACATCATCCATCACCGCAAAACCTTCACCCAAGCCTTGTGCCGCAACAAAGAGAAGAAGGAGGACCCTTGGACGTGCTTGCCATTCAAGTTGGATTGCTGGAATGTTTTTAGGTGTTTTCAATCTTTTGTTTTCAATGTCTAAATTTATGTATCTTTGTTTTGGGAACATGAGAGGCTAAACTCGTTTTAGCTAGGGGAAATTTGAAACCATGATCATATTTGTAATATGAATTGATTACTTCCAGTTGTGATTCTATGAATTGTGAATGCAATTTACTTAACTGTTTAATTGATAACTTATTCTTGTTTGTGGATTAAGGATGCATACTTAGTTTGCATGCATGAATTCGATGCTAGAATACAAGGGAGTTTCACCTAATCGTTATAAACTTGTATTTATAAGTAGTGGAGGTTGCTAGTCACAATTGTGTTAAGTGGATTCCTAGCAGGAGTATCATGCTCATCATAGTTACGAAAGCTTTGTCAATGTTTATGATTTTCACGAAGCTTAATGATCTTTAATTGTATCTCTATTATGCTGTTCATGTAGGGAACTTTTGAAGAATAATTTGGATTGCCAATGCGTTATCCGTCCAATTCAATGATTTAAGGAAGATCTGAGGATTAATTTAAGCGTACCTAATTAATCTGAGGTGTTGAGATTCATGGTTTATTGAAAAGCAACTGGAAATCATTTTGTATGCAAGTGTGTCATGTGTAGAGAAGGACCCTCTAGCTAGCTTATCACCCATACTTTATCCCAATTTCGTGCTGAAATATGTCTTAAGTCTTTAGTTACTTGTTTTACTTAAAATTCGTCCAAAACCTTAGTGTGTCAAATTAGTTAGAATATGTCTTAGTTTGTGTTTTTAAGTGTTTTGAGTCAAATTAAAATCAATTTTCGTCCAAAGTCATTCCTAGTGTCTAGTTTGAGTCTATTTAGTTGTTTTAAGTTGTTTTGAGTCTTTTAAGTATGTTTTGAGTCATTTGAGTTTAGTTAAGTGTTTTCAAGCCTAGTTTTGTGTTTTAAAGTCAGTTCTAAATAGATTAGCAATCCCTCCTAATCCCCGGTCCATAACGAACCCTACTTACATCTTTACTACAATTGTCAATAAGAGGGTTTAATTTGTGTGTTAAGTTAATTTTCGCATAAAACATCCATGACCATTGGTCCCTTAACTCATCAGAATGTGCATTTATGATCATTTTCTTCAATTTCGCTAAAATTTCCGTTAAAATGAGTCACGTGCCATGCACGTGGGGCTGAATCCAGTGGCAATTATGGGAAACTAAATGAGAAAATTGTAGAAATGCTCCCTCAACTTTAACCCAATTAGAGGAATTGTCTTTCAACTTTAATCAAATTGTAGCAATGATTCTTCCAACATAACTCATTTTGACGGAAGTTCTGACGGAGTTGACAAAAAGGACCATAACTGTACGTTTTGAGAAGTCAAGGGACTAAGGGTCATAGATTTTTAGTTGAAGGACTATCGCTCTAATTGGTTTGAAGTTGAGGGACCATTGCTACAATTTCCTCATTTCCTTACAATATGTTTGATTGAAAGATATGTTATGTCGTTGTCTACTATTAACAATTTAAATCGTAATGTGTAAATCTGAGTTACACCATTTAGCAAATCAAAAGCAATGTATCTGTCTCTTTGCTCCTGAATTCGAATTTTTTTCTTTAAATTAGAATAATTTATTTGGAATATTAATATAAGAAACCATGGAATATAATATTGGAAACTTCGGATGATATTGGGCACTTGAGCCTCAGATGACTTGTCACATGTCTAATGTGAAATTTTATTCTCTAGGTGTTGTAGCCGATACAAGGATAATTTGGAATTTTAAAACTACAAATAGGTGTAGTTTAGGAATTGAATAAAGGTTAGTTTGATATTGTTGAGCTTTTTGTAAAAAAAAAAAAAAATGTTTTTGTCGTGCTGTGAGAATAAGTAGTTGTAAAATAAAGTTGTTGAGTGTTTGGTAAAAGTGCTTTAACAAAAAAAAAAAAAAAAAAAAAAGAAGAAGAAGTCTCTGAGTGTTTGGTGAACTGTTATATAAATTGCTGTGAATATGTTAAATGATTAAAAAAGATATAACATTTAGGGAATTGTTATTAGCACTTCAAAAATCTCATTCTACACTCCAAACTTTCTATATTAGGAAAGAAAAGTACACTTGTGAGAAGTGTAGAATAAGATTTTTGAAGTGTGAGCAACACTTCCCAATATTTAATGTGATATGATAATTATCAAAGACAATAATAAAGGGGCAAAGATTATAATTTTGTAAAATATATGTGGGTATACTTGCTATTTGAAAATGTTATTAAATGGGCACTGATTACTATGCTTTGAAAAAAAAATCATTTTTTAGAAGTATGGTAGACCCTGCTCATGCTTTTCTATGTTTTTTTAATATCATTGACAGCAGCTTTTTTAAAAGCATTTTTTTTATCACATTTGATGTTCTCAATTTTTTAATAAACTATTTTTTTTAAAGCATTACAATCTCAAACCAGCTCTAAATTCATTAAAGTGATGTGCTTCTTGTATTTTTCTTTGGTGGAACTTCTAGGAGGTGCTGCACTTCCTTTGTGCTTTTTAAAAAAAAAACCACTTCAAGTGCTTCTACTTTCAACTCAAGATGCTTTAGAAAATTTTGTAAACAATAGTTTTTTAAAATTAAAATGCTTTTACTCCTTAAAAAGTGCTTTTCAATCTTCTGAAAGCACATTCAAACTAGTTACTTAAAATGGAAAACTAATGGAAACACCCTAGAAAACTTTCATTTAACCATAAGGACAAATAATTTTTAAAATGGCAAGGTTGCCCTTGAAAACCTTCTGACAGAAAAAGGCAAAAGTATCCCAATCTCCAACATCTATCAAAAGTCACATGCTCTTCATCAAAGTAAATACAAGAAAAAAAAAGACAAAGTTATGGGCTATAGGAAACAAACCATGCAGGATGTTGACATGCAAAGCAACATGAGACAAGCAAGTTCACATGCATTCATCAAAACAAGGCAAAAGAAGATAAATAAGTCAGACCACGTTTCATAAACAGTGCTGACAATTTTAGCAACAGTAGAAGCAAAGTGACAAATGACAAGTACCAAGGATACTTCTACACTATTCATTTGTAAAGAATTTTAATTTTTTATATACATAGTATTCTCACTCAATGTATATAAGAGAAGTTCCATTCATTATAAACACACCAGATGCTCACACCATACTTCAATCCTCATACACTCAAGCATCCCAAACCTTCCTAGCATCCTTTGTAAACACTTCTCTTTGTAAACATTTTATATATCAATAAAAGTTCAAGTGTACAGATTCAAGCAATCTCCAAGTCTTAAGTAAGTTTTCTTTTATTTCTTTAGTGTGTTTGTTTAATTAGACTTTTAGTCCAAAACTGGGAAACACTATTGTAGTTATATTATTAACCTGCTAAACTGACGATCATACTTTGTTCGAAGCACTTTGTTATAGTTGAATGCTTGTCATACAAATAACTGGATATTAACCAGTGTACCTCTGAGTTCAGTCGTTAAGGCCTTATACCTGCATTGTGAGTGGGTATCATGTTGAAACATGTTGAGATCCATATGCAAGGTTTTATGTCTAGTTGTAATAATGGTCATCCGACTATTTAACCGAGCTTGCTTTATGAATTTGGTATCAAAGCCAAGTTTAGCATTTTAATAGTATAATTATAATAGTAAAGTACCTTGAGGACATAAGTCATTAACACAACTGATATTACACACTTGTTTAATTTTGTATGAACAACAGATATTATTGTCCTTGTAGACCTTGTCAACCACAACCACCAGATATTTATTGTCCTAGATACTCAACTATAACTAGCATAAAGAGATGATTAACATATATATCCAAAAGAATTAGCAGGACCTTGAAGAAGCAGAGCTTTTATCTTGATTATCTTGAACATCCTTAATTTATTTGTAAATATAATAACACAGAAGTGCAGCATAAAATTTTAGAAGCAAAAAAAAAAAAAAAAAAAAAAAAAAAACAACATATCAAGTTTTAGAGACCTTGAGAGAAGAAAGAGAGTTTCTAAGAAATCAGTCAGCCGTAACTTTAGAGAAATGTAGATTGTAATTTATGATAGATAATCTTAATTTAGAAATTAGTGAACCACAAAAAAGAAAAATAACCTTAAACCAAAATAGTTTAGTTTGTTATTTTCCATTGAGAAAGCATAATCATATTTTGCATAGTGAAGAAAATCCACAAGCCAATAGTATTGTAGATCTTATTTTAATCAAGCAGAAAATATAAATTAGAAAATAATAAGCATAATCATTTGTTAAACCAGTTGTTAGAGCATTTTCAGAAAAAATCCATAAAAACAATTAGACAAAATTTAGATTATATTACATCTCAGTTAGAAGATAATAATAAAAATATTCAAAGGTTTCCTAGCAAAAGAGAGATATAAGAGTTTATTGACCTTATAGATAATAAGCCTAAGCAAGTAGAATTGAAATCATTAGAAATAGTTGAGTAGTTAAAATCAGAAGTTCAAAAAATTCAATAATGCAAAAAGAGTTGAGTGAACAAGTAGATAAGCTGCATAATAAAATAAATAAATTATTAGTTTAATGACCGATTCTAGAACTAGTAGAAAATATATCCAAGTTTTGAAAGAAATTAGTAAGTTAGATAAAGAACCAGTAGATTTAACAAATTTTTCAACACAAGTAGCTAGTAGTAATATTCCCATTAGGCAAAATAATTTAATTATTCAATTAGTTTTAAGTTTGGCTGAGAAATTAGATCAAATTGAAGAACAAATAGCAGAAATAAACCAAGTTTTATATAACGCATCTTCATCACTTCCACTATCTTTGTTAGAAAAATTAGAAAATTTAACTTTAAGTAAAAATAATTATATTAGAAGACCTAAGATAAATCATTTTGATGACAGAAAATGGAACTCTTTAGGAAAAAAGGAAAATAAGTAATTAGAGTTGAAGATATTTATCCAAATGAAGAAGAAGCACAAAAATTTATTAGAAGAGGTTTTGAGAAAACACAGAAAAATAAATACAATTTGTATCAATTAGGTTTATTTGAAAATAGAAGTAGAATTTTAAGTAGCACCAGTCAACATGAAGTTAGCTGTATTGATAAAGAAGTTACACTTAATTTACTTAGTAAGGAAGCAGTTATGCATTTGAGAAAATCACATTTCAGTCAAATTCACATAGGAACAATATTAATTGGAATAGTAGGATTAACCAGAGCACAAGTAGGCACAAAAGTTTTAGTATACATAAATGATGATAGATGGGATAATCACCAACAAGCAGCAATAGCAACAGCTGAAGTAGACTTAAGTTCAAACTTAGCAGTCATATGATGTATTCCAAATTATGTTATGACAATAAACGGATTTAGTAAATATATTAAAGTAAGCATAAAAAAATTATAATATCAAAGGAGAGTAAAAAAATTTGTGTATTAGTTTAATGTATATTGGAAAAGTGTCTGATAAATATAATTATAAGTTTAATTTAGAATTTCAAAATTTAGTTCAAACATTTGGTAGTAAGCATGCAAATATGATAGAAGCAAAACCCGTAGATAATAGCTTTTTAGAAGGAACTCAGTGGACATTACCTAATTTACAAGTAGCAAAAAATAGACAACCAGATAGAGTTCAAATATATGAAACTAGTACATGTAAAACAACAATTAGGTTTAGTAATTACAAGCAACTAGAAAATATAGAAGAGGATGAGAGTGAGATCGAAAATGAGAGTATTCATATGCCTTTTGATAATTTAGTTATTAATTTAGTTGAGCAAAATTTTGATCATATTATAGATAAGCTTATAGAAGATATTGATCATTTAGATGAAAACAATACTTAGAAAAATATAAGACATATGATTTTTTTTCTTTTTCCAAAGGATAAATATTATTAGATACGAACATAAATGTTTACATCATTAGCCAGAGTATTAAATAACCACTCCAGCTCCAAGCAATCCCACGAATGAGAACCCCCCATACTCGTGACAAACTTTGCCACCAAATGCACAACCTCATTACAGGTTCGAGGAGTATAAAGAAATTCCACACAATCCAATTGGTTTTTACTATACTCGATGTCCCATAATATTCCTTCAATGCTAGCCTCCGACAAAAGAAGGCCATATAACATCTCCACAAGCATCTTCGAGTCAGTTTCAATCTGAACCCTTCCATAACCTATCTCTATACAAGCCAACAAACCGCACCTCACCGCCTCTGCTTCCGCCATCACACTAGACCTACACAAGATGCCCCCTCACCTCCAGCCCCTTGGAAGATCCCTGCAAAGTCTCTAGCCACCCACCCACATCCACCAATCCCCATACGAGAACACCAAGCACCATCACAATTAATCTTAATAGTTTGAAATGGAGGCTTCACCCATCTCTCTTGAACCATCCCCCTACCTCGCGTTGTTGCCTTGTAGTAAGTCTTTGCTCCCACCTTTTCCCTCAAGCTCACTCTATTGTCGAACTAAAGACTCCAATATTGATCGAGGCTCCACTATAGTCTTTTCAAAGACCACGGTATTCCTACATTTCCAAAGACGCCACAACCCACATACCACCCATCGCATAAGCTTATCCGCCTCCACCTCATCACTATATTTCTTACTCAACCACTTCCAACTTTCCAAAAAATCACCACTTTCTACCACATTCACATCCAATTGTAATGGTGATATAAACCAAAAAACTCCAGCGAATGAGCATTTAAAGAAAAGATGTACATGTGTCTCTACATCCTCCCCACACTATGGGCAACAAGTCTCCAACCGAATCCCCTGATGTTGTAACTGCCACACATCAAGCCAAACGCGGTCCTTAAGATGACCCTAGCTTGACTGTCCAATCCCCTTATGGCCCAGTTCACCATTTCTCTACATCTCCTGAGCCACCTTATATCCCGATTTAACCGAGTAAATCCCATCCCGTGTATAAAGCCAACTAATACGATTCGGACAACCAAACCAAATCTACTAATTGGCAACCTTAAGATAACACGGGCTTCATCAATATTGAAACAATTTTCAATCACATCCCTCTTCCATGTACCATCCGGTGCCACCAGATCCGCAACCAACTGCGGCATATCCAGAAACCTCGAAGTAGGGCGGAACGTACGAGGAATAGGTAACCATGGATTCATTTGAATCTGAATATTTCGTCCGTCACCAACCCTCCATCATAAGCCTCCCCTTAATATTTTACGGCCTTGCAAAATACCCTTCCACTCCCAAGAAGTTCATCTTCCCACCGGTGCATCCAAGAAAGACGAGGAAGGATAATATTTCACTTGAAAGATAATATTTTAGCACTACATAGAATTTCAGATGATGAGATGAAAAAATTAATTTTCTAAATAGGAGTAGAACATATTTTAGGATAAAAATATATAATAATTTATTAGAATTAAAAGTAGAATGTAATCTAGCAGAAGAAAGTAGTACATCATGAGTAGAAAATCCAGGATACACAGGTAGAACTAATCAACAATTTTTTAGACCAACAAATGAACAATATAATGAACAAGCAGGAGTATATTACATATTTGAGATGTCACATCCCGGTCTGGGCCCCCACCACATCCCGGGCTCGACTCCACCAACAAGAACTTCCCAGTGGGTCACCCATCATAGGATTGCTTTCGCGCGAACTCGCTTAACTTTGGAGTTCATACGGAATCTGAAGCCAGTGAGCTCCCAAAAGGCCTCGTGCTAGGTAAAGATGGGAATACACATATAAGGCTTAGATGATCCACTCCCCTGAGCGATGTGAGATGTTACAATCCTCCCCCTTAGGGCCCGATGTCTTCGTCGGCACACTTCCAGCTATGTATTGGCTCTGATACCAAATTGTCACATCTTGGCCTGGGCCCCCACCACATCTCGGGCTCAACTCCACCGTAGCACGATATTGTTCTCTTTGGGCCCCGACCACACTCTCACGGTTTTGTTTCTGGGAACTCACACGAGAACTTCCCAGTGGGTCACCCATCTTGGGATTGCTCTCGCGCAAACTCGCTTAACTTCAGAGTTCCTACGGAATCCGAAGCTAGTGAGCTCCCAAAAGGCCTCGTGCTAGATAGAGATGAGAATATACATACAAGGCTTAGATGATCCACTCCCCTGGGCGATGTGGGATGCGACATGAGAAAGTTAGAACAAATTAATATAGGAGGAAATATATTAAACTTAGATAATGTAGATCCACAAGATTGGGAAAGAACAATTGAGAGATGGGAAAAATGTTGCGTACATGTAGCATTAATGTTAGATTTTAGTCATATATTAGATTATTTTGAGCATACTTTAAATGGTTTAGTTTTTTATTATTTTTATTCATGGAAAGTTCAAAATCCCGAACAGCATTAGGTTGCTAAAACGCATTTTAATAATGGTTTTGGCAAGAATTTTTAAATCAGAATAGATTAGATGGTAGAAGTGAACAAGAACAGATAAGAGCAATTAGAAATTTAGAACAATTACAAATTTGTGATTTACAATATATAGCTTGTGATTTACAATACATAGTTGAGTATACAACAAACTTCTTTAAATATTTAGGAAGAACAAGTAGAATTAGTGATACTAATTTATTAGATATTTATATGACAAAAATAAAAGGACCAATAGGAGAAAAGATTTGGATTGAATGGCAAAAGCATCCAAAGAAAAATGATATTGCAATAGGACCTAGAATTCAACATTTATATGATATTCTTAGACAAGAGTGTAGTCAAATACAAGTTAAGAGACAAATTAGGAAGCAATTTTATATGAGCTGTAAAAATATAGATTTACCACAACAGTATGGTTGTCACAAGAAAAATAAGCATAAGAAAATATACAAAAAGAAATATAAGTCATATAATGACACACCCCGACCGAGATCAAGGCATGCTGGCCGTCACATGAGAGTGACGTAACCATGTTCACAGTGCGGAAGCAATAATGATAAGAATTATACGAATAATTAAAAACCAAATTACTAGAGTGCACTACTAAACAAGAAGTGATAGGAGTTAGTTACAACAGTAAACACTCATATTTAGAGCATAAAAGTCTAGGTGCAGTCCAGTAGGACAAGTACTAGTTATACAGTACCAGGAATGCCTTACTATTATTTAGATAAGTCAGAACTGCCGACGTCCTCAATCCACCAACAACAAGCTTACTTAAAACCTGGAGGGGCGCAAAACAGAAAACGTGAGTGGGCAAAAACAAATGTTTTACAAAACCATTTCATTTATCAATATATCTAACCCCTCGCCGTAAAACATGTATAATTTTTCCCAGAATCAATATATAAGCATATATATAATCATATCAATTCAATTCATGCTTCACATAATCATATTCAAATGTATGCCATGCCAAGATATAACAGAGTAAGCAATTCAGGTAAGAATAAATTCATAGAAATATGATATGTTAGCTGGAACCCCTGTGGTAGTCGATACGGCTGAATTCATAGCTCAAAAGTCAATCTAGCCGAAGTCACTACAATGACGTATATGGCAATATACTGCACATAAGTCGGAACCACTAAAAAGGGGTATGTACGACAAGATTGGGTGTAATATAATTATACTCAATTTTACTCTCTCATAATAGCCGGGCGATAAATCGCTAGTCACCTACGAGTCGGAACCATAAATAAGGTCTGTTCAACAAGACTATGCACTTAAGTTGAATCCAATATGAGCATATAGTACGGGAGGTGACGTAAATAAACAGGCATGTACTTCATATCTCTGACTAAATTACAATTACCCTAGGTGCAGTTTTATGAGCTCAACATTATTCAATCACATACCACATCATCGATGATTCATATAACCAAACATAACTTACCTGAACTTACCTGTGCCTCCACAGCACCACATTTATATATATAAGATATCACACACCAATTCATACACGAAACATAATTGTATATGCATGGCATTTATGGTATATTATCATTTAAACATATTTTTTATGGGAAAATATCAAGTATACAAATATATACTGAAAACCAAAAGCCCACTCACTGGTATGTCGAAGGATCGTAGCCCCTGAGTCGCCCGTGGATACGCTCGTCCTCGGGATAAGCCTCACTTATATGCGAATTAACTATAAAAACATTATTTTAAAGCACATAGGCAAAAACTAGCTAATAACGTCTCATACAATACTCAATTTAGGTATATGAATATACCACAGTGACCTACACAACCTCAGGATCATCCCCAAATTTTCAAAATAATTTTCTAACCCCGCACGCACCGCCACGTGCCGACCAAGGCACGACAATACGCTCCGCCACGCGCAGGGGATCCTGACGGATTCTACAAACGGCGTTAGGAATATTCCTCAGAATATTCCATTAAATCCTAACGGTAACCGTCAATCCTAACTGATGACGTCAAAATATTCTGTCCAACCTGACGAAATATTCTATCTTTAAAATATTCTGTCTTCGTCTCCGGCGAGTCGCCGGTTGCCGGAAAGCTGGGAAAAATTTCTAATCGTCTATTCTTACTCATTTTTCAACCATTTTCTTCAAAATTTGAACCAAATGAAAGCTTAGAGTGAGAAGAATGGTGTTATACCTATTTGAAGCTTCAAATCTCACGAAATCACGTCGGGAAGCTTCGCAATTCCAACCAAACCTGTAACTATTTGTTTCTCACGATCCCGATGTCCAAATTCTTCAAATGAATTACCCCGAGACTCGTGAGGACCTCTTTAAGCTTCCTATGAGCTTAGATTCCCCTAAAACACAAGGTTTTACATGAGTATGAACAATGCATGAAAATTGGGTTATGGGTTCACGAGTTTTTCGAAGGATTCTTTACCTGAAATGGGTACCAATCAACTCATAGCACCACGAGGAACACAATGGTGCACTCAAAACCTTTGATCTGTGAAGTTTGAGGTGATTTTGGTGCTTGTTCGTACATATAGCAAAGAGAGAGAGAGAGAAACCGAGAGAGAGAGTACGGGATTGAGAGAGATAAGGTGATGTGGTTGTGTGTGTGGTCCTATCTGCACACCCATCAATCAAACCAATTATTTTCCCTACTTGCAATTGGGTCCAACATTCCAGGGCTTATCAAATTGGTCCTTAAACCAAAACTTAGTCACACAACACCACCAACGCTCAAGGGAAATTCCGTCTTTTCACATCATCGTGAATAAAATAATGTACATCTCCAGGACGGGCTGTGACATATAAACCATATAAACAACATAAGAATTTTAGCATAAGACCTTCAAGAACATATAGGAAGAGAAAATATATTCCAAAACAATTTAGGAAAAGAAGTGGCAGACCTTGGATTAGAAAAATAAAGCACTAAAAGATAACAGTAGTTGTAAATGTTATTTATATGGAAAAGTTGGACACATTGGACCTAAATGTCCAAAATTAGGTAAACAACCGAGAGAAAAAGTACATTTGATGGAGTTGTTTAAGTTAGAAAAGGATGAGGATATACAGTCAATACATAGTTTAGATGATTTAAGTCATAATGAGAGTATTTATAGTATAGAAATTATAAATATGATATATTCAGAATCGGAAGATTCAAGTAGTTCAAATAATGATTTAGAAGAATATATGTGTGCATTCATAGAAGAACAACATGAAGAAGAATATAAATATATAAATTTAGGTTGGCTAGAAAAATGTCATAAGTGTTGCAAGTTAGTTGCAAATAAATATTATAATACATATTCAATATTGTGTGAAAAGTGTTATAGTAATAGGTTATTAGAAATTAATTTAGCAGAATCACAAGAAAGTACTAAAATATTAGGAAATATTGTTTATAATATAGAAAAGCAAAAAAAATAGTTCTTTAATTACCATAAATTGTGAAATAAAAATAGCAAAAGAACACAAAATACAAACAACCATGATAGATACAGGAAGCACAAAGAGTGTCATAAGAGAAGAGTTAGTATTAGAAAACTATAGACAAAAATGAGCAAAACCAGTGAGAATAACACAGTTTGATGAGATACCAGTTTATTTAACGCATTGTATTAATAATGAGTCTATTAAAGTAGAAAAATAATACTTTAATTTACCACTAACATTTGTTTCAGCAGTAGGATCATACCCATTCATTTTAGGTTTAAACTTTTTGAAAAGTTTACAAGGTTTTTTATTTATGAATCCTAACATAACATTTTTCAAAAGAGGTATCACAATAACTGATTAAAGTAATACTGTAGAAGCATACAAAAGTATAAGTATATAAGAGTCTAGGGGCCAAGATAGTTATTATTTAGAAAACTCAAAAGAAAATGATGAGCATAATAATATAGAAGAGTTTGATGAAGAAATATTTGAACATGAATATCCGATTTTAGAAGAAGGAAATCGTAAAGAAATATTACAATTAGATAAACCAAAGAGTTTAGAAGAATAATTACAATTAGCAGAACAAACTAGAATCATAGGAGAAGACCCATAATTACATTGGAGTAAAAACACAATATTAGCAAAATTAGATATAATTAACCTAGATTTAACCATAAAGACAGCTGATATGCCTTGTAGTTTATTAGATAAACAAAAGTTTGAGCAGCAAATAAAAGAGTTGTTAAATTTAAAAGTAATTAGACCCTCTAAGTCTAAACATAGATCAGCAATATTTATTGTAAGAAAACATGCAGAGCTAAAGAGAGGTAATGCTAGAATAGTTTATAATCACAATAGATTAAACGATAATACATAGGGAACTTTAACGAAAAGCACCCAGTACTGTTCATTTTAACGAAAAACCACATTTTTACACTAAAAAGTCAATCCTGGTACTATTCACTTTACCCTTTATTTTGTCCTTATCATTAAAACTCAAAGTTTTCAAGCCCTTTTCATTAGTTTTCTTTAATACATATGAAGATAGTTATAAGTTGCCAAATAAGGATGAGCTTATAAATAAAAATCAAGAGAGTAAATATTTTAGCAAATTGGATTGTAAATCAAGATTATACAATTAGCAGAAGAATCAATTAAGTGGACAACTTTTACTTGTCCAGAATGACATTTTTAGTAGCTTGTTATGTCATTTAGACTTTAAAATGCTCCATCGATCTTTCAAAGAAAGATGGACCAAATTTTCAAGAAGTATGAAAATTTTTTGTAGTGTTTATGTAGATGATATTTTAGTACATAGTAAAAATAGAAATGAACATAGGAAGCACTTAGAGATAGTTTTACAAGAACTTATTAATAATGGAATTGTGATTAGCAAAAATAAAATAGCATTAGAAAAGCAAGATATATAATTTTTAGGAATGCATATCAAGTCAGGTACAATACAATTATAAGATCATATAGCTAAAAAAGTCTTAAAATTTCTAGATAAGTTAGAAGATAAAAAACAGTTACAAGTATTTTTAGGATTATTAAATTATGTAAGAAATTTTATCCCTAATTTAGGAAGAAAAATAGTAGTATTATATAGTAAAACTAGCAAAAAAGGCCAAAAATATTTTAATAGTGAAGATATTAAATTAATTCAAAATATAAAGGAAAAAAATTACCCAACTTAAGCCATTAACATTACCATTAGATGATAGTTACAAAATAGTTGAAACATATGCTTCATCATTAGGATGGGCATGTATACTATATCATAAAAAGCATAAGGAGTCAACAAAGTCTGACGAACAAGTTTGTAGATATTCATCAAGAAAATTTAGTGATGTACAGTCAAGATTACCATCAACAAATTTAGAAATTTTAGGAATAATTAACTCACGTGAAGCATTCTCTTTATTTGTACATAATGAAGTATTTGCGATTAGAACAGATTGTCAAAATATAGTTTCTCATTATAACAAGATACATGTTAATAAACAGGCAGCTCGAATATGGGTTAATTTTATTGATTCAATCACAGAAAATGATTTTAAACCAATTTTTGAACATATAAAAGATAATGACAAGACATTAGTTGATATCTTATCAAGATTAATTCGTTGAACAAGAATGGAATATCATGGACCATCAACCTCAAATAGCACAAGACTACAAGGTAAAAGAGCACATTTCAATAGCATAATGATGCACCATGGACCTTCATCATTCAATGGATTCCAAAATAGCATAAGCAGACTAGCATCACCACCAGTACCCACTTTCAACTTTAATGACACTATTGTTGAATGAATCAGAAATCCAACTCTGAGGTATAGGCCAAGGGACCAAAACTCTTTGATAGGTAACAAGTTCTCTTAGATAATTTTTTGAATATTCAAATCAAACAGCCAAGCATGAAGCTAGGTTAAGAAAAAATAATTAGGGCCTTAAAACAAGAGTTTGATAGCTTTAATTTTAATTTCCATCAAAGCCAGCATCATATTCATTCTCTTGAGCACAACATTTAAGTCATTTCTAGAGACCATGAGTCATTACTTAGTAAGTTTACCAAAATGAACCAAGAACTCCAATATCTTATAATGCAGTAAAAGGCAAGTGACACCTTGAAAAGAGAATTGAAAATAAGTTTGGAAATTGATCAACATAAGAATAAAGAAAAAAAAAAGTTATTGAACCCATAGAATAAGAGGCTAATAAGCCCATAGAAGAGATTAAGATTGAGCTCTTAGAAGAAGACACTGAAATGGAGCAACATCAAAATAATGAGTAGCATCAGCATCTGAGGGACAAAATAAAAAAAAGAAAGATATGAAAGTTTTCTTGAGAATATATCTTTAGACTTAATAATAGATGATATCCTATTAGAAGAAATTTCAAAAGCAAAATTAAGAATAAAGCCACTAGATATGCAAAATGAGATTCTGAACAGAGCATCATAGTCCATGAAAGAGTTACAATTACAATTACAATGTGCTTTGTATCAGTCCATCTTTGATCCAAAATCAGAGATGGATATTATTATAAAGATGTATCCACCATGTCTTTGTGATAGTATAGAGAGTTGTATTTATAAACCAGAAGTTAGCATAGTTGTGGTCAAGATTAACATTAGAGATTTTAGACCATGACATTTTAGTTATGAGTATAAAAAAAAAACATAATGTAGTAGAAGTTACCCCATCCTTACTATTAGAGTTTGACTATCTTGATAAAATCTTTATTAACCATATTTCCCAACTATAATCATTTCCTGAAAAACTTATAAAAGTAGTAGAAGATTATCTAGAACAGTGGAAAGAAATTTGCATAAGTTTTATCAGTAGTCCTCCAGATTGGTATGCACATATGCATAAGGAGAAAGCTAGGTATATAGCCGTGATTAATGAAGAGTCATTTAGATTATCCTCTATCTCCCCACACATGTGGACTCCTTCATACAAAAAAATTCTAAGATTTTGAGGGATTCAAATGCTAGTCTTAGATGAGTTTGAAGATTTAACAGAAGAAGAAGAAATGTATATTTACAGTAAGACAAGAATCAGTCATCAGCCCTACTAGAAGCCTCAAAATTTCAAAGGAGAAACAACATATATGTATTACAAGGTAAAAGAATATAGAAAAAGAGATGGAGAGCTAGTAGAAGGCAATGAACAATATTGGAACAATTTGACAGAAGAAGAGCTGCATAACATCAACAACATGATAGAAGCATGAAGAACTGGCAGCAAATTAGCATAAGTTAAATAGCATCATGCAAAATAATGTATTTTAATCAGACAGAAATGTCAATATCAATGTGGATCCTGCTACAATAATATAATAATGGCATAAGAGTAAATAAAGAAAAGAGATTGACCCACTATAGACTTTTTATACACAAAATATCATTTTGATTAAGAATAAATAGTGGAAAGCCCTTTTTATTAAGACTCCCTACTTAAAACCCATAAATACTTCTAGTTGAATCTGTCAACGCTGAGCTTTTAACCCTCTTAAAAACAATGTCAAACATGTCCTATGCTTAACTTGTTAATCAACTCAGTCACTGAATCCACGACGTCACCGTTTATCTCTGTCCAGTGTGAATTCAAGAGCCACTAAGCTAATGTGTTGCACATGGGCAAGCTATGCAAAAACTAATCACATTCTCAACAGCTTTTGGTTGTCGATGTCAATCTTAATTTGGACTGATACGGCTGTGCAACAAGAAATTTAAGTTAAATTTATATACTTACTTTCTGCACAAAACAAACATAACGGTACCTAGATTCACACTATCTATAGATATGATCAATAGGCAAAATTGATGTGCTTTGTAATCAGATTAGAGGTAAGTCATCTTATTAATTTATAACACGAAAAATGTTTTAAGTCTAGTCCAAAGGCGGCGTTGAGGGGGAGCGAAAGATGCAATCGCACAGGACCCCCAAAAATTTTTGGTATCTTATATTTATATGTAACAATGTTATATATTAAAAAAATACTTTTATTAGCACTTTAAAATCTTACAGTGCACTTGCCACTTAGTATTACGATCTAGTAGTAGTTCTTTTCACTGGTAAGTGAGATGTCTTAGATTCGATTCTCACCAAAGATGAATTTGAATCACATGATTGTTAGTCCATTATGAGGCTTAGCCCGCTTCCCCACCCCTTTAGTGTAGTAATATCGTTTGTTAAAAAAAAAAAAAATCTTATAGTGCACTTTTATAAGTTTAATTTTTTTTTTCTTTCTAAATATAAAAATTTGGAGTACATAATGATATATTAGGAGTGCCAATAACAACACCTTAAAAACGATTTTCTTTTCAATTTTATTATATAATAATGCTATAGATTGAAGTGAAACATTAAAGTTAGAGTTTTTGAAGGCTTTTTTTCTTTATTTGGTTGCTTAAGTTGAACTGTTTTTTATTATTTCGTGAAGGTTAAGTTTGTAACTCTTTTTACTTATTTAATGACACTTGTAAACTTACAATCAATGAGTCCTTACTGTTGTTTTGATTTAAGTTATTATTTTCTAGTACCAATATATTGTCCTACTTAATAATAATAATAAAAAAACTATCTTAAAAAGGGGTCATTTTATAAATTTCGCACATGATCCTTAAAATCTCAGAGACAGCCCTGATCTAGTCTCGTACGTGGTAGTGTAACTGATTTCCAGTCGTGAATGCATGCACTCATCGTTTAGCATATGTGGCACCTATCTGTCTGCATGATCTCAAGTTGAATTAGTGCACAATTAATATAATCTTTTAGCTCATGACTCAAGCTTAAGACTAGTGTACACGAATTGTGTTTGACTTGACGACAGGCTTGGTTCTTGAGTTGAAAAATGAGAAGACTCTCATGACATGCAAAAACACCAAAGTCCTTGAATTTGATAGGATCAAACTCACGATGACAACAACTATTGATACTTATCTTGTGAAAATACAGAATGTCAATTTCATCAGATATTGGAAATATTTTATTTGCACTGAATTTGTGCACTACAATATTCCACCTTCAACTTTTGCTAGTGGAGTAAAAATCAACCCAAAATTTTCTCATACTTTGGTCGCATATATATTGATGAGTAAATTTTATATTATATATATTTACCCTATTCTTAGTATATTTTGGTTAATATTTTGGAAGAATTTTGATACTTTGAATTGTATTTTCAATATAGGACTTTCGACTTCCTCTGGCGTAAAGCATGACCAAATGGACGAATTTTGGAGTAATTCCAGTTGGAGGACGTTCGTGAGTTACTTATCTTGATCGTATCAAAATTTGGGATTTTTCCACCAAGCGGTTATTTTCTGGTGATGGAATAAAGAAGCAATGCACAGTGCTAGAAAATAACGTTTTTGGGCTTAAATTGTGTTTTTGGAGCCCGAAATGACATCTGATGGGTTCGTGGCCTTCTGGAGAAGTGTTCAGAATATTCCAAACATTAAATCCAGCTATATTGGGCTAGTTTTGGAGTAGCTTATGGGTCCAAAACGTGGCTGTTCAGATTTTAGGCGAATTTTACCATTTAATTTAGGGTTATGTTTTCTATTTTATTTGATTCTTATTATTAGTTTCCTAGTGGGAATAAAGGACCTGTTTTTAGGGTTTTTGTGGGGGCTTAGCAGATATATTGCTTAGCCGTCTACAAGTTTTGACTACGCTTGTTTTTATGAAACTTTGGAGACAGAAAGAATTGCGAGGGTTCTTGAAGATTTTCTACTTGAAGGTGTTTTTATTCTTATTCATTTTAATGATATTTCCTTTGATTTTTATAATGAGTATACGTAACTAATTCTTTTGCTAGGGTTAGGCCATGAACCTTAGCAAGAATATGTAGTTTTATTAATTTGCTTATGAACGGATGCATGCTTGCTTTGAATTATTAATCATTGCGGTTAAGACTATCTATATATTTTAATGATTGATCACCATTAGGGAATTTAGACAAGTAATTTGATGCAATTTTTGTTGGAACATCACCTGAAATTGAGAAGGGCTTCTTATGATTAGTAATTGTAAGTTCACTTAAGGCGAACATCACGCTCTTAAGGGTTACATGGTTTTTTAAAGGGTTTTCACGAAGTTTAGTGAGTCTTGCTTGTTTATATTTGATTTGAACATCACAAACGGATTGCATGCTAGATATACGTTTTCGCTTGAATATCACAAGGAAAATATGCATTAGGAAAACCTAACCTTCAAAGCATGGATGTGGAAATTCATAAGTAATTGATAGAATTGCATAGGATTGTGACGGTAACGGCTAAACCCTAGTCTTTCCTTAAATTGATTTTCATAAAAACAAACAAAAAACGTTTTTAATTTTTTCTGTTTGCTGCCTTTATTTTCTAACTTCCAGGTTTCTTTAACTGTTAATTCAATATTTTCAAACTCAACCATCTCAAATCTTTGATAAAAATCTGTTTTAATAGTTAATTAAGAGTTGATTTAATTACAAATTAGTCAAACAATCTTTGGGGACAACGACCTTGCATAAGCAATTATACTACAATTACCTTGTATTCTTGCAAGTATTTTCAGTGATTTTAACCCTATTGCGCAGGTATAAAAAAATCCTTTCATATATATATATATATATATAATATAATATATATTATTTTTCACTATATAAGAATAATGTTAGGGATAACACATTTTTGTACCACATTTGACAAATAAGGCATATAACGAACATATGATAAGATAAACTCATAAATTGTCATAACACATATACATCATATGTCATACCAGGTGGTACGATAGTGCATACAAAATTGTGGTCACTATCGTATTTTTTTTTTCGTTACAAAAAAGTTTAGGGGGAGGGGAAGCGACCCCATCTCAGGACCAGCACATACCACAAGTCTCTTAAAACTTAGGCCATGTTCAAAAGAAGGGCTAAACACAATCCCTTCAATAATTTATTAGTTTTAGAGATTGTCATTAAAACTCATAATTTCTTTGACCTATCTGCATAATCATTGATGACCAAATGGCCCTTGTTTTGTCAACAAAACTAACAAGAAAAACACCCGATAAACTGTTGCTCAATAAAAAAGAGAGACTTTGAATGCGGTCCATAACTATCAATGTTTTTTTACTGAAACCTTGTTGGTTTTCAGTTTTTGGTCGAAGTCGTTGACATTAATGTAATAATATATTTCCATATAGGTTACTATTTTTTTTAAATGGGTCATTTTGGTTCTAGTCCCTAATCAATTTAATTGTTAGACTGAAACCTTATTTATTTAAATATTTTGATCGAGGTCCTTAACATCATTTAAGAGATTTAACTCATGCTTTTATGCATTTAATGTCCCACAAATTATGAAATGTAAACAAATTCAAATAATATTTTTAAAATATAATAAATACTTGAAAATAAATATTAGAGTAATATTGTTCTTCACAAAATTATAGCAAGAAAATAATGTACCCACATAATTATTAACATATTTTAAAAAATAACTAATGATATATTTTAAAACATAAATTAAATACATATAATTAGTAGGTTACATTTAGCAAAATTAAAAAGGGTACAAATAAAAACAAATATGGCTACAAATACAAATAAAAATTTAAAGCATATGGGCACAAAAAGAAATTAATATATGGGTGCAAATTAAATCTGAAATGAAAATTCATTCAAATTAAAAAAGGGTTAGAAATTAAAAACGGGTACAAACTAAAAATAAAAAATATATGATAAAAAATTTAGCCATAAATATAAATATACCAAATGTAACATTTTTTTAACACTAAATGAAAATATTTAGAAATAAAAAATATTTTATTATTGAAATAATTAATGACGTTTATTTATACCGAAGGACCTTGATAAAAATTTGAAAACGACTAAGGTTTTAATTAATGGAGTAGTAAAAAGAGGGATGAGAACCTAATTTCTCATTTTCTAATTAAAAATTGAAATTTGTAGTTGTTTATATTAATGAGATTTTCAAATAAGAAAATTGTTATTAGCACTCTAAACTTTTTATAAGCGGAAAAAAAATACACTTGTAAGAAGTGTATAATGATATTTTTGGAGTGCTAATAATAGGTCTCTTCAGTAAAAATATTAAAGTATAAAGTATAATTTGTGAATTGAAAATATTATAAATTATACTCTCCAATATATATATATGTGTGTGTGTGTGTTAGACATCCCGTCCCGATATTTATTATATTTAATTCTTAATAGTAGTGAAATTATTAAAATGCCCCTGAGATGCCACATAGGCCTTTCACATGGACCTCATTTTCACGAACACGTTGTTGCGCACGGAACTTAATTTGAAGTCTATGATTTAGTTACGGTTTCTTTTATAAGAAATAAATTCGAAATTTTACATTTCCTACCCTATTGTTATAATTAAGAGTGGACCCGTATTGAACTTTTATATGGACCCGTATTGAACTTTTATATGGAATTTCGAAATCCCATTTTCGTGATTCACTAGAGTTGTCCCATTTTTCCCATTTTTATAATTTTTTTATAATTTTTTTTATCACAAATTTGTATTCCTTTCTTATTTAAATTATAGGGGTGTGCCGCACACCCCTTAATAATTTCTATCCGTTGATCTTCTTCAATTCATTTGATGCGACGGTTGAAAATTAAAAAGATGCGTGAGAAGTAAAATGGGATGTGTGGATATCACACCCCTAAATTATATCTTCTTTCAAGTTACTATTCCTATGCTTTTCTCTTCCTGTGTACAATCATTACTGTCACACTTTCTCCCACATCAACCCTCACATCACTCAATTCACTCCACTCACTTTCACTCTCTTACTCTTTCTCAACTCTCTCTCTCTCTTACCAGTCTCTCTCACCTTCTACACTCTCAATCTCTCTCAGCCAAACACCACAAAAGCACCATCACCACCCCTAGAGCCACCATAAGCCACTAAAAATTACCTAACTCGTTGCTAACTTTTGGCCCTGTCGGGCTTCGAGGAAAACATAAGTTTTTGTTTCGTATCTTGACAAAATCCTGGACCAAATCACTTCCGTCTTGGTAAGCTTTGACTTTCTTTCTCAAGGTTATTCCTTCAAGTTCTAGTGGATTTTCAGGTATGCATGCATGTATTGGTGTGCATGTAGGCGTTTTCTAACCTTGTTATTTTTCCGGTGAGTTTCCATAGGCTCTCAAATGAAACCCGGACAAATCTCTTTGGTTTGGTCAAGTTTGAAGGTGTGGGATGACTCCACACAACCTCTAGGCCACGGGTTGAGCGTGGATGCTCAAATCCACTTCGAATCCAACGAAATCCAAGAACTTCAACTCAGACCGTGACTTTCCCACTAATTTTTGGTATAATCTTATTCCTTTCATCCTAAGCTTCGTTTTGATAAATAATGTGTCAAATTTGGTTGTGTAACAGCTCCGCATGGGGCATCTGAATTTCTTCCCATATTTTCAACAAAAATCATGTTCTTGTGCAAATTAGGGGAAATAAGTTTATTACACTAATTATTATTAGTTTAATTATTATTGTAACAATTTCCCATATAGGAGAGGACCACCCGGAGGAGTACCGCGGGTAGAATAGTTATAAGGTTACGATCTACATGTACCTGTGAGTGGGTTTTTGCTTTTAAATATTATATATTTATTTAGTTTCAATATATATATATATATATATATATATATATATATGTTTAATAAAGAATTTTCTACGTTACACCTAGTTTAGACTAACGATTATAAAAATTAGCGGATTGATGGAATTTATGAAATTATCCTAAATCCTACAGGATGCACAAGTATGCATACTATTATGGGATTCCTTATTTATATTTGCGGCCATGAATAGTATTTTATTGACTAGAGTTATCGAATTACCATTGCATAATCATATTTATGTTAACTGCTCATCATGCATGTTACACTGATGTTAGTACTCGTCTAGGCTAGGGCCAATCTTCACTTGTATGTTCACATCACACCGGACGCTCACTTTGGATCCATTGTTGGTGCCAGTCCTGTCCTAGATTGCTATAGGCAATTAGGACTCGTATGTGATGCACATAGCGCCAGTCTTCACGTGATTGTAGTACTAGAACGTAAATCATTACTACACCCAGTCATGTTCATGTCCGAATATCTCTGCAGTGTGTCAACATATGCTAATGAGTACCTGATATTATAGGTTCATTATACGAGATACTATGATCACTGGATGTTATATGTCTTACATGTGAAATATTGCAATTCACCATATTTTTTAAGTATTATTGTTTATGGTAAGTGTTTTCATACTATATGTAGTATATATATTTGTAAACTATACTTGTTTTACAACAAGAGGTTATACGTTTTCGAAAAGATTTTTACCAATCTTTATTTTCAAGCCCACTCACCCTTGTTTTTCGCCCCTTTAGGATTTAGTGGCAGCGCTCTTATGTCGACGAGGATTCCTGGCAAAAGTTGATTTCGGAGACTACTTCTGATGATATATTTCTCATTCTAATTTTACTGTATTTTACTTATGCTTTGACATTACGTTTGAAATGGGTTCAATCCTGCTCACATGCGCACTCTTGCATTTAGTCACTTTTAGGTTTAAATTTATTCACATTATTCTATATCATTACACTTTATGGCTTTGTCACATTTTTGGTGTTGGCTAGCACAACTCAATTCGGAGTCCAGATGGACCTTTTGGGTCGGGGTGTATCAATTTGGTATCAGAGCATAAGTTTAGGTAGTACCGCATTCATCACATGCGTGATGTAAACATTCTCAATTCTTGAACCTAATATCGAATCTTGACATCTCATCAAGCACGAAAAATGTTTAGCTTTTCCTAAGTTTTAGGTCATTTGGGCAACTTATCGACTTTCTAGAAGAACATTTTGGCAACTGTCTCTAGATTTTAAGCGTAGAACATCTATGCCAAGGAGAATCCCAAATTGGAAATGAGTTGATGGCCCTGAAGCAGGACTGATGTATCTATAGTTATGTACCACCAGAGATTTTACCGGTCAATCCCATTACCTTCATGCCATTATCCAGTCATTTCTACACCTTTTTGAGATTGGAGACGGTAAATAATTTTGATCCTTGGCACTGCCCGTTTAGTATATCACCTATTAAAATTCCAACAAAATTTTACTTTTTAATGAATTTCCAAAAATGTCTCGAACAACAAGGTGGTGCTAAAGTAGTAGCACTCAACGGAAGAACATCTGGTAGACAGTCATTTTTGGTCTCCGATGACATTAATCCTTCAAACGCACTAGTTATAGTTCCGGATCATGAGGAAGATCGAATTACGTTAAACCTCATTCTGAAGTAGATTATCAACAAATTCCTTTTCCCGACCTTTGGTTACTTTAACCAGCACTTGTTCTCGAATTTACCTTCGATGTTGTACCCATCACTACGGTGTGTATTGGCAGGGGAATATAAGTTGTTATTCCTACGATTGGCAGAAATACTAGAAGCGGTAGTAGTTTTGTCTAGAATTAGCTTAACCAAATTACATGACCAATTCCTTACCAATCAACCAAAATTATCCATCGAAGCAGACTTTAACCTGTTGTCAACCTAGGGTGGTGCTACTCATTGACGATACTGTTCGGTATCCAGGAGCTGTCAACCAATATTCAGGCGATATGATTTCTGATACTGGACACATACTAGTATATGGGAGCGATACATTTATGCCATAACTCCGGTTCACAGTTTCAGGGTGGCGAACAATATTAAAATATTTTGAATGTGTCAATTAACAACACGATTAATAAACTGACTAACAGTGACAACCTGAGCCGAAGAAATTAAAATTGTGGAAACTTATGAACAAGTCTTGTAGGACGAATGTAAACCCGCAATTGTATTACTAATATCACCCACCTTGGTGACCAAAATATTCTCGACTTAATTATGAGTACATATTTAGGACACCTTCTCTAGGACTTCAATCGATTAGGGAACCACTCAATCTTTCACGTCATCCTTAGCTATTCAAATATTTCAATCATGAGATACCTTAGTTGGGTACGTCTTTTGAATCCCAATGCCACGAGGTAAAGTTTGTCTTGTCCCGTGCAAATGCGGTGGATGCACCATTCATTTTACCAATCCGATGATACCGGTTAATCTATTTTGTTGGATATTGTGGAGGGTTGAATTGCCTACCTGTAACTATCTCTTCGGGTGAAGCATTGACCAAAAACGGCAATTTTTTTCCCGACTACTAGTAATCCATATAGTAACTTTCATAAGCAAATGTTAGAAACTAAAGTATGAGTTAATTTCCCGCCATAAGGGCGAAATGAATATTAAGAAAGTTGTGAAGGCCAATTAGTATGTGTGTCCTATTAGTGTGTGTTGTGGAGAAAGAAGGTAGTTTAGTACTATTAGAGGACGTATATCCTAGCTTTATTTCTCAAAATTACCACCAAAGCGTGAAGTAGAGCACACCATCGATTCGTTTTCTAGTATAACACCAATTCTCCTTGAATCTTATCATATAACTCCTCCATCGTTGAAATAACTTAGTTACAAAAGCTTACTGATTAGGGAGTTATCCAACCCAACATGTTTTCTTAGGGAACCTCAAACCTATTCGCGAAGACGAAAATCGAACCTTAGGGTTGTACCTAGATTTTAGGTACTTCAATCGAGCAACGATTAAAAACCGTTAAACCATGATTCGAATTGATGGTCTATTCGACCAACTTAGTAGAACCTGAATTTACTTCAAGTTGATCTCAGTCTAGTTATGACTAGCTGACAACTAGAAGCGACAATATTTCCTAGACTGCGTTCAAGACTTGAATGACCATTATAAGTTATTTGTAATGTTATTCAGGTTGACGAATACTCCAATGACTTTTAGGAACCTAACGGACTAGACATTCCACCCATATTCCGATGGATTCAACGATCAAGTTCTTCAAATGTTAACCTTGTTTAGATCAGGTACTTTTCTTGGTAGACGTGATCTCAACAGACAATATTCTTTTCATTTCCCCAAAATGTTGTAGTTGAAGAAAATTGAAATCCTCACAAAGTGTTGCAAAATACGAAATATCATTGGTTTTGACGAAGACTATCAGTGATTTGTTAGTTATGGCATTTTTCCTCACAAGTTGGCTGAGGAAAGTTAGTTTAGTTTTAGACTTTGAAAGTGAATAAAGTTTCTGACAATTGAGGTGTTGTCTCACTTGACTTTTGTCTTACATTTTTCAATGGCATTGATAATTTTCGAAACTCTACAGTGATGTTTCATTGAATGTTTTTGTTTGGGCGCTACTGCAGCATGACGTGTATCGCTTATGCCTCCTGATTGTTGGAACCGTATGTAGTGAACTACCTTAATTCCGATCTAGAGTTAATGATTACCTTCTTTACTTGAAAATCCGATGACACTTCTCCGTGGAGAAATGTGTCAAAGTTTTTACCGACCTCGTAAACTTGTCAATTACATCTTCACTTAAAATGAGCTTAATTGCAGACAATGGCGATGGAAAAAAAAAATCAACATCTATGATTGCACCATCGTGTACTACCCCGGTTATGCAAACGTAGTTGCTAACGACTTCCTTAGCAGATGATGACTTAGCCGTTTATCTCATTTTATTTACAACTCATGAGTATTGATGTAACATTACTTACAGATCATTAGGAAACTTTGTTAGCTAATTTCCAAGTTTGACCATTCTACTTTTGACTTGAGTTAGCTAATTTCCAAGTTCGACCATTCTACTTTTGACTTGAGATGAAAAAGGAGATTGCTTAGTTACTAAGAAAATACCTGATTTGTCAGCAAGTCAAAGCAGAAAGAAGAAATTGTTCGAGTTGTTGTAGTCACTCCTTAAATCCACATGGATAAGAGAGAATATCACCATGGACTTCATGCACGAGTCACCCTGTACACGTGGAGACTATGATGATGTTTTGGTGATTGTCGATCGACTTACTAGGGGGCCCATCTTCTTTCGGTCGATGAAGACACCTTCTAGACCACTTAGCAGAACCCTGTCCCACATTTATTCTTATTTTATTTCTTAACGCTGAAAAATTACGAAACACCCTTGGCGGGGCTAAGAGGAAATCCTAAGTGGATTTCATGCGTGGAGATTTGAGTCCTTGTCACTTTTTGTTTATTTTCTCATCTTTCTAGGTAATACGTGTTTTTACGAACACGTGAGTGCGAACGAGGTGTATATTGCATGATTTATGCACTTTTCCCATCGAGGGGCAAAATAGTAATTTTGTACTCTCATGGTTTCATTACTTGTTTATCAAGACAACAGTTAGTTGTCGTTATTGTAGGCTACAGACTGTGATATTGATGGCCTATTCATTGGGTTTGTTAAGCAAGTGGGCAAGTAGGCCTGTCTCTGGTAATTAGGCCTTGTGCCTAATTAATTATTGTTTGGATTGACCCAAAGACACACACCTACTCTCGTAGTGCTCGTCACTACAATCGCATGGACAAAAGAAATACAGAATTCGGAAAAACCACTCGACTGAATAGGCTGCATGGGAAAAGGAGAAACGTGTGAGAGACTTGTATTCGCACTTCTTCTTTGATTAAATTCTTTTGTTTTAGTTTCGAGGATTAAATTTTCTTAAGGAGGGTAAATTGTGACATCCCGTTCCAAGATTTACTATATTTATCCTCAATAGTAGTGAAATTATCAAAATGCCTCTGAGATGCCACGTAGGCCTTCCATATGGACCTCAATTTTCTTTTCATTTTTCCACTCTTATTTTACTATTTCGAAAAAGTGCTCATTTTAACAAACACGTGGTTGAAGATGGAACTCAATTTGGAGTCTATGATTTTTTAATGATTTCTTTTATAAGAAATAAATTAGAAATTTTATATTTCCTACCCTATTGCTATAATTAAGAATGCGACCTGCGTTGAACTTTTATATGGAATTTGGAAAAGAAATTGTTATTGGCATTCTAAAAATCTCATTCTACACTCTAACTTTATATATTTGGAAAGAAAATATACTTATGAGAAGTGTATAATAAGATTTTTGAAGTGCCAATAACACTTCCTTTTGAAAATCCCATTTTTGTGATTTATTGGAGTTGTCCCATTTTCCCTTCTTCTTATTTTTTATTTTTTATTTATTTTTTATTTATTTTTTATTTTTTTTATCACCAACATGTATTCCTTTCTTATTTTAATTACATTTTCCTTCAAGTTCCTTTTCCGTATGCTTTTTTCTTCCTGTGCACCATCATTACTCTCACACTTTCTTCCACATCAACCCTCACGTCATTCTCTCCCGTCACTCAATTCATTCAACTCACTTTACCTCTATTACTCTTTCTCAACCCTATCTCTCTCTCTCTCTTACCCGTCTCTCTCACCCTCTACACTCTCCATCTCTCTCGGCCAAACACCATAAAAGCACCACCACCACCCCTAGAGCCACCACAAGCCACTAAAAATTACCTATGACTCACTACTACCTCTTGGTCGTGTCGGGCTTGGAGGAAAACAGAAGTTTCTATTTCATATCTTGATGAAATCCAACTAACCAAACCACTTCCGTCTTGGTAAGCTTCGATTTTCTTTCTCAAGGTTATTCCTTCAAGTTCTAGTGGATTTTCAGGCATGCATGTAGACGTTTTCTAACCTCATTTTTTTCCAATGAGTTTCCATAGCCTCTCAAATGAAACCCGGACAAATCTCTTTGGTTTGGTCAAGTTTGAAGGTGTGGGATGACTCCCCACAACCTCTAGGCCACGGGTTTGAGCATGCATGCTCGAATCCACTTCGAATCCGACGAAATCCAAGAACTTCAACTCGGACCTTGACTTTCCTACCAATTTCTAGCGACCTTCGGACAGTTTTTGCTGCCAAATTAGTATAGTGTTATTCCTCTTGTCCTAAGCTTCGTTTTGATTTATTATGTGTCAAATTTGGTTGTGTAACGGCTCTGAACAGGACGTTTGAATTTCTTTCCAAATTTTTGACAAAAATCCCATTCTTGTGCAAATTGGGGGAAATAAGTTTATTACACTAGTTATTATTAGTTTAATACAATTTCCCGTATAGGAGAGGACTACCCAGAGGAGTACCGCGGGTAGAATAGTTGGACGGTTACGATCTGCATGTACTTGTGAGTGGGTCTTTGTTTTTAAATATTATATATTTGTTTAGTTTCAATATATATATGTTTAATAAAGAATTTTCTACGTTATGCCTAGTTTAGACTAACGATTATAAGCATTAGCAGATTTACGAAATTTATGAAATTATCCTAAATCCTACGGGATGCATATGTATGCATATTAATATGTGATTTCTTATTTATATTTGAGGCCATGAATAGTATTTTATTGACTAGAATTATCGAATGACCGTTGCATAATCATATTTATGTTAACTGCTCATCGTGCATGCTACACTGGTGTTAGTACTCACCTGGTCCTCTGCAGTGTGTCAGCATATGTGAATGAGTACCAAATGTTATAGGTTCATTATGCGAGATATTGTGATCACTGGATGTTATATGTCTTACATGTGCAATATAACGATTCATCGTATCTCTAAAGTATTACTGTTTACGGTAAGTGTTTTCATACTATATGTAGTATATATATTTGGAAACTATATTATTTTATGGCGAGGGGTTATACGTTTTTGAAAAGATTTTTATCAAACTTTATTTTCAGGCTCACTCACCCTTGTTTTTTACTCCTCTAGGATTTAATGGCAGTGTTCTTATGTCAACGAGGATTCCTAGTAAAAGTTGATTTCGGAGACTACTTTTGATGGTATATTTCTCATTCTAATTTTACTGTACTTTACTTACGTTTTGACATCACGTGTGAATTGGATCAATTCTGCTCACATGCGCACTCTTTCATTTAGTCACTTTTAGGTTTAAATTTATTCACAATTTTTCATATCACTACACTTTATGGCTTCATCACCCTACTAGTGTCGACCAACACAACTCGATTCGGAGTGCAGGTGGACCTTCTGGGTTAGGGTGTTTTATATATATATATATATATATATGTACACACACACACACACACACATAATCCCGAGTACATTCTTCATGTTGTAACCAAGAAAATAGCAGAAAGCTTTTGTGAGCGTAAAACCTAATTGCACTAGAAAACTGGGAGAATTCTTATTGAATTGAATAACACTTGTGACTGTTAAATAACCTTACAACAAAATCAGAAAGGAAATAAGAACCCACGATTTACAAGGCCTAAGATCGTGGTGCATGACTAGGTCAGAAACAGAAAATGTAATCTTGTCCCTCAAGTATAGGAAAGATTATTTGCATGGATAAAACTAAACCCTAAAAACAAGGAACCCTAACCCTAACAGCTAGGAGATTCCAAAAACTCTAACATCCTCCCTTAAATTGAATGTTATTGACAATCAGTTTATTCCAGGGTATTCACAAACACCCATTGCTTCTCGCATCTTTGAAAAAACTTCGAACTTCAACAGCTTAGTCATAATATATGCAATTTGCTCCTGGGTAGAACACTGTTTTAGCTCCACTACTTCATCATTGACCAGATTTCGAAGAAAATGAAAACGAACGTTTATGTGCTTGCTACAACCATACATTACTGGATTCTTTGAGAGTTTGATGGTTGAAATGTTGTCACAGTACACCACCGTAGATTCAGATTGCACATGACTTAAACTTTTCAAAATTCTCCTTAACCAAACAACTTGACAAGCACTTGATGCTATAGCAATAAACTCAGCTTCGGTGGTAGAAAGAGTAACCATTGGCTGTTTCTTTAAAGACCAAGATACTGCACTTGAATTCATCATAAAGACATAGCCTGACGTACTTTTTCTGTCATCCTGATCTCCGGCATAGTCACTGTCCTTGTAACCAAAAAACTTTTCATCTCCTCTATTCCTATAAAACACCCTAAAACTAGATGTTCCCTTCACATACCTTAGAATGCTCTTTGATGCCATTAAATGAGATTTAGTGGGACGTTCCATGTACCTACTGATTAGACTTACAATAAACATCAAATCAGGGCGTGTGGCTGTCAGATACATGAGACTTCCCACCATTTGCTTGTAAAGAATACCATCGACTATCACTCATTCTTCATCCCCTTGTGAGTTTGAAACTAGGAACCATTGGATTTTGCACCGAGTTGCACTGATCCATGTTGAATCTTTCCAGAACCTTTTAAGCGTACTTTCGTTGGCTTATAAAGATTCCATCTTCCTTTTGCAACACTTCAATTCCCAGAAAGTATCTCATTTTTCCAAGATCAGTCATGTTGAATTCAACCATCATGGACTTCTTAAATTGTTCAATCACAACTTCATTATTCCCAGTAAATATAAGATCATCAACATACAGATAAACAATCAATATTTTACCTCCACTTGTTGTTTTAGTGAACGAAGTATATTCGTAGGGGCATTTGTTAAAGCCTTCTTTGACAAAATATGATTCTATGCGACTGTACCAAGCTCGGAGAGCTTGTTTGAGTCCATACAACGCTTTCTTGAGTCGATAAACTTTTGATTCTTCCCCCTTCTGTTCATAACCTGGAGGTTGATCAATAAACACTTCTTCATTAATTTCTCCATGCAAAAAGGCCGATTTGACGTCAAGTTTCAACCAACTTTTCTGTGCAGCAAGAGAGAACACCATGTGAATTGTGTCCAAGCGAGCCACTTGTGCAAATACTTCTGCATGATCGACTCCATATTGTTGGTTGTATCCCTTAGCAACTAGCCGCACCTTATAATTGTCTATTTCCCCATGCTGATTAAGTTTTGTTTTAAAAATTCACTTCACTCAAACATTCATTCCTCCTGATGGTAGATTTATTAGTTCCCATGTCTTATTCCTCTCTATTGTTTCAATTTCTTGATATATCTCAAATTTTCACTTTTCATTGCCTTTTCATATGTCATTGGATCACTATTAGTGAACAAAGCTAGATGAGCTATATTCACACCTTCTTCATCGGAGAGACCTTGACCAGTTTCATAGTCTATCATCTATGCAGGGGGTCTTCGTGTTCGTCTTTCTGGAAGTGAGTCATCGACATTTAAAGTGTCTCACTTGAAAAAATTGTTGTTGTCAGACCCATTTGCCTCTAGTTCTTCAACTGCCTCAGACTCATCTTCATTGCCTTCCTCTTCTATACTTGCTTCTTCATCGAGTTCCCATTCTAAATCAGCCAATATGGCTTGCTTGTGGTCATCATCCCAACTCCACTCTTGGTCTTCTTCAAAGACCACATCTCTACTGATAATTATCTTCTTTGAGATATGATCAAATAGCCTATAAGCTTTAGATTCTTCACTTACCCCTAGAAATACACATTTGAGACTTTTGGCATTAAGCTTCACTCTCTCGTGGTCAGGTACATGGACATGCGATATATAGCCAAAGACTCTGAAATGCTCCACTTATGGTTTGAGTCCATTCCATGCCTCTTCAGGTGTCTTGCTCTTCACGGAAAGAGTTGGACTTATGTTCAGCACATGCATCATCAAATTCACGGCTTTAGGCCAAAAGGTTTTAGGAATTCACTTCTCCGACAACATACTTCGTACCATATTCATAATGGTTCGATTTTCCTCTTGGAGACACCATTTTACAGGGAGTGTATGTAGCGGTCAATTGTCTGTGTATCTCATTCTCATTACAAAAGCTTGTGAACTCTTGTGATGTGAACCCACCCCCTCGATTTGTTCTCAGACTTCGAATGAATGCTCCAATTTCTTTCTCCACCCTAGCTTTGAAGGCTTTGAAAGTAGCAAAGGCTTCTAACCTTTCTATCAAAAAATAAACCTAGGTTTTTATGCTGAAATCGTCAATAAAGGTGATTAGATACCTTTTGTTGCTATTCAAAATTGGATTAATCAGACCACATATGTCAACATATACCAACTGAAGACTTTTGAAAGCCCTCCATATGATTTCCTTTAGGAATGGATCACAGTGCTGTCTTCTTACTAGACAGCCTTCACATACTCGTTGAATGGCTTTGAACTATATGGTAACCCTTCCACCATTTTCTTTTGCTAGAGTACTTTGAGTCCATTCCAGATGAGGTATCCATATCGACGATGCCAAAGAGTGGCCTGATTCGTGGTCCGAGAGGAGAAACACTTAGTCTCTCTTCGTGGTGGGCAGTGGGCGAGCACAACAAACATTCTATTCTAAGTCATCTTAGTTTCAATGATTAGACCCTTCTCAAGATGAAAGATCTTACATTTTCCTTGTTGAATAAGCACAGCAAGTCCCTTTTCTTGCAGCTGCGCGATGCTTAACAGATTTTTCTTCAGTTTTGGTACAAAGAAAACACTCGTGATCTCGTGAACTATTCCATTCATCTCTACTCGAGCCGTGCCTTTGCCTTGTACAATAAGACTCGAATCATTTCCCATCTTCACTGATTCTTTGAAACTGTTATCAAAGTCAATAAATATATCCCTCTTGCCACACATATGGTTGCTGCACCTAGAATCAAGGGACCAAATGTGCTCAGTTTCAGCTTCCTTGAAATCAACATGCACCATCAATAACATCTCTTCTTTTGTCTCTGCGTAGTTTGCTTGTTGATCTCTTGCTTTCTTTGGGCACTCCCACTGAAAATGCCCGAGCTCATGACAATTATAACACTTTAGGGTTGATTTATTAAACCCAAATCAACCCCTTCCTCATCCTCTTCCATGATGGGTACTTCGACCTCCTGAAGTGACTTGCAGCGCTTGTTCTTCCACTACAATATGGCAGCTAATTCTTTGTTCATGCACCAAAAGACTACTTTGAAGCTCATCGATGGACAAAGTATCCAAGTCATTTGATTCCTCAATATAACATACAACATAGTCATATTTTATAATCATAGACCTCAAGATCTTCTCAATGATCACCACATCGTGAATCCTCATCTTATTAGCAATGATAAGAGTTCTTCCAAAATAGTCGTTGATCGACTCTCCAACCTTCATGTGCAGCACTTCAAATTCTTTTCGAATAGCCTACAATTGGGCATGTTTTACACATGTTGTTCCTTGATATTTCTTCTTCAACGAATCCCAGATATCTTTCGCAGTGTCCTTCTTCAAATCGAATAATCAATGGCTTGAAACAAGTAGTTCTTGCACTTCAAGTCTTTCAACTTCTGATCTTCAATCACTTTCTTCTATGCTTCGCTTGAATCGGCTCTTTCTGCTGTTGCAGTGATTCCCGTCTCCACCAAGTTCCAATACTCTTTGGAACGTAGAAAATTTTCCATTAGCATACTCCAGTGATCATAGTGTCCATCAAACTTCGGAATGGCAGGTTGCACGAAACTGCTTTCAAACGTCATCTCGTTGTTCCTTCACGCTAGTTACTTTGTTGTAGGCTTTGATCAGCCCCAGTGGTGGGGCTCTGATACCAGATGTTGTAACCAAGAAAATAGCAGAAAGCTTTTGTGAGCGTAAAACCTTATTGCACTAGAAAAGTGGGAGAATTCTTATTAAATTGAATAACACTTGTGGCTGTTAAATAGCCTTACAATGAAATCAGAAAGGAAATAACAACCCACGATTTACAAGGCCTAAGATCGCGGTGCATGACTAGGTCAGAAACAGAAAATGTAATCTTGTCCCTCAAGTATAAGAGAGATTATTTGCATGGATAAAACTAAGCTCTAAAAACAAGGAACCCTAACCCTAACGGCTAGGAGATTCCAACAACTTTAACACTTCAAAACCACCAAAAAAAAAGAAAAAAAAAAAAAAGATAGATAGTAAGCTTAATAACATTAGGAAATTTCTTCCATTAAATTTGACATGGATGCATTCTCATATCTACGAAAAAGAATGTTCCCATATAAGTTTAAAATGGTTAGAAAAAAATCGAATGGATCTTATTTACAAATGGGTACATTTATATTAAAAATTGATACATTTTACATATAACAAATTGGTATATTTAAAAACAGATACATTTAAGATTAAAAAATTGAAAAATTATATGAATGAGTACAACTACAAATAGGTGGTGTAGTCGATAGAGGGATAATTTGGAGTTTTAAAACTACAAATAGGTGTAGTTTAGGAATTGAATAAATTCATTAAAGTGAAGTGCTTCTTAGAAAAAACACTTTAAGTGCTTCTACTTTCAGCTGAAAACGCTTTTGAAAATTTTGTAAACAGCAATTTTTAAATTTAAAGTTTTAAAGTGTTTTTAATCTTCCAAAGGAACATTCAAATGAGTTATTTAAAACCCATAAACATTTCTAGTTGAATCTGTCAAACGCTGAGCTTTTAACCCTTTTAAAAATAATGTCAAACATGTCCCAGGCTTAACTGATTAATCAACTCAGTAACGATCAACTGATTAATCAACTCGGTTATTGAATCCACGATGTCACCGCTTATCTCTGTCCAGTGTGAATTCAAGAGCCACTAAACTAATGTGTTGCACTTGCACATAGGCAGGCTATGCAAAAGCTAATCATATACACAGCAGCTTCTGGTTGTCATCTTAATTTGGACTGATACGGCTGTGCAACAAGGAATTTAAATTACATTTTTTTTTAACAAACGATGTTATCTGTCTTAAGAGAGTGGGAAAATGTGCTAAGTCTCACACTGGATTAGTCATAATAATGTAGTTCAAATTGATGTACTTTGTAATCATATTAGAGGCAAGTCATCTTAACAATTTATAACATGAAAAATGTTTAGTCTAGTCTCGTACATGGTAGTGTGACTAATTCACGTTATATTTACTGTTAGAAATCAACTCGTATGACCAATCGAGCACCCATCGTTTAACATTTGCGGCACATATCGCGATCTCAAGTTGAATTAGTGCACAATTAACATGATCTTTTAGCTCATGACTCAAGCTTAAGACTTGAGTAAATTGTGTTTGACTTGACGACAGGCTTGGTTCTTGAGTTGAAAAATGAGAAGACTCCCATGACATGTTGATAGATCAAACTCACGATGACAACACAACTATTGATACATATCTTGTGAAAATACACAATGTCAATTTCATCACATCTTTGGAAATATTTTCTTTGCACTGAATTTGTGCAATACAATATTCCACCTCCAAATTGTGGTAGCAAGTCAAAATCAACCCAAATTTTTTCCATACTTTTGGTCTCATATATATATATATATATATATATATATATATATATATATATATAGACACACACACACACACACACATATATATATACACACATACATACATATATACATATATATAATATATTATTTTTCACTATATAAGAGTAAAGTTAGGGATACACATTTTTTGTACCACATTTGACAAATAAGGCATTTATATAACAAACATCTAATAAGATAAACTTATAAAGTGAAATAACACATATACATCACATGTCATACCAGATAGTACAACAGTGCATACAAATTTGTGGTCGCTATAGTAATTTTTTTTTTTTAACAAAAAAGTTTAGGGAGAGGGGAGGCTACCCCATTTTAGGGGCAGCACATACCACAAACTTCCTTGAGAACTTTTTATAAAAAAACTAATGGTACAACTTATTCTAATTTTATTTTGGAAATGTTATGAATTGAAAATTAATTAGGAGTTTAATAAAGGTGTGAGTATTAAAACCCTAAATCAACTACTAATTTTTATTTAAAAAATTATGTAATCGACATATAAATTCATTATTACATTAATGCTAGGGACTTCGATAAAAAACTAAAAACTAATAAGGTCTCAATTAATGAACATTAATAACTAGGAAACGCTCAAACGGATACTAATTATCTCAAGTTAAAACTAATCTTATGAATAATCAAGCATATATATCTGAAAAATATTTGAGGTTCAAGCTCTATATATTTTCAAAACAAAATGGAGAAGTAGACAATTATATAGACAGAGAAGGAGAAGACAGCAACAATATGCTACCATAAGAGAAGAGGAGAAGCCTTTTCTACTACATAACCCCTCAAGCTCGCAACTGCTCCTAACAATATGGCAGATGGTGTTGTGTATTGCAACAAAAAAACGAATTGATAGAATTGATCATCGGCTACCAAAAGGTTCAATTTATCCGAAAACAGAACCACATCAATCCCAATCAAAGGAAGTACCAAAAGCCTTGCAACAATAATCCTAATTGTATTCTCATTCCTAGATTGGACTCGTTCGGACCTTCTGCGAGCATTCCTCCAAGAACAAGCACAGCTGAAGGCACCATGGCCTCAACTACAATTTCCAAACTGTTTGTGATTCCAGCTGCTGCTGCAAGGCCCAGCAAACGGGCTAGGCATCTTTAGCCTAGTGGTATCCACTGATTTTTAGCTCAGCCTTTGATTGGAGTTGGATTTTGTCTAAATCAGGCATTTTGTCTAATTTATTTTGGCTACTATATTCCAAGGCCAGAGCATACCACAAGCTTTTTGGAGGATTTATGGAGGGAGTATTAGCCCACCAAGAGGAGTTGCCAGCATTGAGACTCGAACCTAAATCTTGATCTAGAGAAGAAAACGATCATTACCAACTCAACTGAGAAAACCAAATTATTGTATGTAATAATTGTATTTTTTCGGTTGGAAGTAATTGTAGTAAAAGTCAAGACCGCACCAACTACACATCCCAAAACAAAATAACACACCATAAGACGAACAAGATTATAGGTGATACAAAAGGCAAAGGGAAAAAACAGGCAAAGCCTAATACCACATAGCAAATTATAAATTATCATCATTAAGCGCGGAAGATTTATTTAGTTATTTTCATTCTCTATCGTAATTTCATTTTATAGCTAATCATAATAAATTCGTGTTGGACTCATTATTCATAAGAATCGAACTTAATACATCGCACAAAATATAGCAATAAATGAAGAAATCATTATTTATTTTGTTATTTACTTTTTATACTAACGATATTGGAAGAAAAATGGATTCAAAGTTTCAAACAGAAGACGAGAGGTAAAGTGGACATTAGTGTCGATTTATATATAAAAAATTTAGAATCAGCATTGTCGCACCTTGTAAGCAAAGCCTCTTAATTTTATATGTATGTATATATATGTGTATATATATATATATATATATATATATAATTTGTTTTCATCACTATATAACTTAGAAGTTCTAAATATTTGCATTGACACGCAATAGCCTGCTTTTTTCTTGCTTGGAACTAAAAGTAATGCACCAAATGCATTCTTTTTTTAGACGTAACGATAATATTTTATTATAATATTAGGAGAAAATTCGAGATAACATCCAAAATGACCTCAATCAAAGAAAAACAGTGGCACCAAATTCATGCTTAATTCATTATTAACATCTACCATCTCCCATACATGCAGAGTTAAATTTACCTTTAGTGCTCAATTCTTGTTCAATAAAGTGAGATAGAGTTGAATTTATGATCAAATATAGCTTTCATAATTTCTAAGGACTGATTTGGAATTGTGGTGCTGTCAATAACAGTATAAAAGCATAACAAAGTAGAATAGGGACTACTATGCTTCTAAAAAAAAGTGTTGTTGGTTGCACAACCACGACAAGTGGCCCAATGGAAAAACATGAGAAAACCAGCTCGCTAAAGGAAAAAAAATTGGAGGTTTTGGGTTCGATGCTTGATAGGCTGTGAATCTACTTAATTGTGGCCACATCCCACAGGTAGGGTGCAATTCCAACTAGCCTCCTCTGGGCCTGGAGGAAAACTGTGTTTCACCACCAATTGACTTTTTTTTAGGGACGTGATATCCACACACCCCTTTTTACTTTTCTCACACCTTTTTAATTTTCAGTCATCTGATCGAATGAATTGAAAAAGATCAAAGGACATAAATTAACAAGGGGTGTGAGAGAAGTAAAAAAGGGTGTGTGGATAGCACACCCCTTTTTTTAAAGGTTGTGGGTCACACTTTTAACTTTTGAGTTACATCTAAATTTAAATATAACTTAGCGTATAACTCCAAAATCACTCCAACTTTTCTGATGCATCGAAGAGGGACTGACAAATTTAGAGTAAAAAATAACATTTGACTCTAAATTTATCGCCCTATTGGAGATACTCTTATGGGTTAGACTATATTGTATCTTTAAAGGTGGTGCTATCCATTTTACTTTTCACACACTCCTCTTCAATTTCCAATAGTCGGATTGAATAAATTTAAGATATTCGAATAACATAAATTAACAAGAGGTATGTAAATATCATCACCCTTTTTAAATGATGATTAAGAAAATGAACGGATTTGACTATAAAATTTGTATAGTGCAAATGGATAAATGCAAGAGGTGGACAAGGTGGTTCCTTAATGAAGTGGATGCAGTATAAAAAAAATAGAGAATAATGGCTTGAGTTGTCATCTGAAGGCAATTATTTAAATTAATTTCCTTGCAGTTGTAACTAAGTTTTAGCATAAACATAGAGAGTTGTTAGAGTTGCACAATGCACTACTATTATACAGATCATATCAAGATCTCAACTGTGTTATAATATTTTCATCAATTTACATTTGTGCTTAGTCTAAATAAACTTTATTCATCACCTACCACATCCTTCATTAATTGGATTTTTTTTTTTTGAATCTATTAATTGGATTATTTGGTAGTTAATAAATTAATATTGCGTGAAGCAGGTTTGCCCGAGAGGTTAAGGGGGTAGACTTAGGACTTGGATTGTTTGCCCTCCCCATCCCATACCCTCACCATGCCCTTCTATATTATGTGGTCACGGTTAAGCCACATCAACATTTTATATTCCCATTACTTTTTTTCTTATTATTTTTATAAAAAATCAATATAAAATGTTGACGTGGCTTAACCGTGAACATAGAATATAGGAGGGCATGGGAAGGGTATGGGATGGGAGGGCAGACAATCCAAGTCCACAGACTTAAGATCTGTTGTACTATAAGTCGATGTACTACAAAAGAAAAAAGTAAAATTAATTAATTTTGTCATTTAGTATTACAGACAGTCTATTAGTATTTCTCTTCAATTGTAAGTGAGAGTTCTTAGGTTAGGTTCGATTCTCGCTAAATGCGAATTTGAACCACATTATTGTTAGTTCATTGCTAGGCTAAGCTCATCCCCCTCCCCCTTGAGAAATTATAATATAGTATTGTAATACCCACATCAACTGTGATACTTCCATTCAAATTTAGCCATGTGTCATTATTTTTATACAGCTGGAATTTAATATCATTTTTACTTTTTAAATAAATCTAAAAATGAAAAACAAAAAATAGGAGATCGTATTCCTTCCCATGATGTGGATCTCTCTCTTTCCCTCCTCTAGGTCTCTCAAAGACGCAAGAACACAATCATAGAGGACATCGTATTACTCCTGCGTTTTTTGTCTTTGGAAGAAGCAAAACATGCAAGAAAGCAACCCATGATTTCAATATCTCTCTCTTCCCCTCCTCTGGGTCTCTCAAAGATTGTGTCTTTCTGCAAAACATGACCCAAACTTCATTTCCTACTCCCTCTCTCTCCCTATTTATTTTATTTAAATTTCATTTCATTTGGGATAGGTGGTTTCTGGAATTGGGGTTGGAGTGTGATAGGATACTGCCAAGTGGCTTGATAAGATGATGACATGTGTACATGGTTGTTAGTAGTTAGTTAGTAGGTAGAAGATAAATAGCAGGTTGTAGCAATTGGAAAGGCGGTTAATGAAATTGTATTGTTGTTCTCATGTTCTGTTTCCTATCTCTCTGTGCAATTCTTGAGGATGTAGAGTAGGGTTCTAATAGAGTGGGATAGGTGGTTTCTGGAATTGCAAAAGGTTTTCTTTGGTTTTTACAACTTTTAATTTTTAATTATTTAAATTAAAAAGGTAAAAAGTAAAACCAGTTCATTTCAACTGTACAAAATAGGAACACATGTCAGATTTTAAGTGGGAGTATCACAAGTGTAACATCCCAAATCGCCCAGAGGAGTGGATCTTGTAAGCCTTATATGTATATTCCCATCTCTACCTAGCACGAGGCCTTTTGGGAGCTCACTAGCTTCGGGTTCTATCGGAACTCCGAAATTAAGTGAGTTCGCGCGAGAGCAATCCCATGATAGGTGACACACTGGGAAGTTCTCATGTGAGTTCCCAGAAAAAAAAAATCGTGAGGGCGTGGTCGGGGCCTAAAGTGGACAATATCGTGCTACGGTGGAGGCGGGGCTCGGGATGTGTGGGGGCCCAGGCCGTGATATGACAATTTGGTATCAGAGCCAATCCTTGGCCGGATGTGTGCCGACAAGGACGTCAGGCCCCTAAGGGGGTGGATTGTAACACCCCACATTGCCTAAGGGAGTGGATCATGTAAGTCTTATATGTATATTCTCATCTCTACCTAGCACAAGGCCTTTTGGGAGCTCATTGGCTTCTAGTTCTATCAGAACTCCGAAGTTAAGCTAGTTCGAGCGAGAGCAATCCCATGATGGGTGACCCATTGTAAAGTTCTCGTGTGAGTTCACAGAAACAAAACCATGATGGCGTGGATGGGACCCAAAACAGATAATATCGTGTTACGGCAGAGTCGAGCTTGGTATATGGTGGGGGCCCGAGCAGGGATGTGACAACAAGTGACGTGGTATTACTGAACCACACTATGTAAATAATAGTGTTTGTTAAAAAAAATAAAAATATTTGTTTTGTTTTTATTTTTTATTTTTTGTCAAAATAAATTAATCTTTGTTAATTTGTTGAGGATTAGAGTATTTATGATAAAATACTTAGTTGTTGACTGCAACGCCTCTTGACTTTGTATCGCATGATAAATGCTTGAGTATTTTATGAATTTACATGCCTTAATCTTTACCACGATCCATTTTTTTATTAAAATCACATGTTATCATTTATATAATTATGTTAAATTTAATCAAGTCAGTAACTTCTCTCTGCTACAAAAACTAGTGATTTCCTTGGTCTAATTTATAATCATTTCCATGGCTTACCAAAAGTTGTGGAATGCTTTCTTCTTCTACCTCTCAACCGCATCAACAATTTTCCACACCCTCTTATCTTTTTTCCTCAAAACCAACTGGGATCTAGTGTTCTTCAAACTCCTAGATACTCTTGTAGCTTTATATTTCAGGCTATGTGGTCTCTCTCCTTGTACAATCGACGTTGACGACCAAACCACCGTGCACTTCTGGACTGCCAACCACCGGCGCTTCGATAAACCCGGTCTCGTTCTGGTTCATGGCTACGGAGGCAATTCTCTGTGGCAGTTTGTGTGTCATGTGGGTGCCTTGTCCAGGAACTTCAACTTGTACGTGCCGGATTTGCTGTTCTTTGGGAAGTCTTACACGAACCGGTTGGACCGGAGCGAGGTATTCCAAGCGAAAAGTGTTGTGGACGGGTTGAAGAGATTGGGTGTGGACCGGTTCTCGGTTTACGGTCTGAGCTACGGTGGGTTTGTGGCGTATCGGATGGCTGAGATGTATCCGGAGACGGTGGAGAAGGTTGTGATTGTGAGTAGTGGGGTAGTGTGGACGGATGAACAGAAGGATGAGCTGTTGAAGGTGGAATCAGATACTTTGGAGATTCTTTTGCCAAGAAGTCCACATGATCTACGGTTGTTAATGAACCGGTCTTTGTACAAGCATGATGTTTTCAAGTGGGTTCCTGACTTTGTCCTCGGCAGACTCATCAAAGTATAGTTTTTCTATCAAACATTGTTAGAAGTGTTTTAATTTATTTACAAAACGCTTTCAGTTTTTGTTATTGGAATTAAATTTCCCAATCTTATAGAGCGTTCAACATTTTTTTAGGCTAACAATGAACACCGAAAGGAGAGAATGGAGCTACTTGAACACTTGGTGGCCAAGAAACAAGATTCAAACCTTCCTATCCTAAATCAGGTAACAAAAGTTTATATGTTTAATCTTTTTTTTTTTAATCCATGCATCCAAAAATTTAAGGTTTGAATTTTCTCAAAAGCAACTTCTGGCTTCCAAATTGTAATTAGGGTTTTATTTAATTGTGTGAAGGAAACGCTAATAATTTGGGGTGACAAAGATAAAGTCTTCCCATTGTTCTTGGCCCATCAGTTGCAAAGGTACATAATTTGATTGTTTATTATTTTATATTTTGAGGTAGGTACATAATTTATAAGTCGTTGATGTTCTAAGAAGGGGTTTAAACAAGGATTTATTTTCCTAATTATCTTGTATAATTACGGATTTATTTGCTTTAGTTTCAATATATATGGTACTTACAAAGCTTCTTTTATACATGCTTTTTCCAGGCATTTGGGTCCCAAATCAAAATTAGAAATAATCAAGGACACGGGTCATGCAGCAAACTTTGATTCACCAGACACAGTCAATGCATTGATAAAATCATTTGTTTTGGATGGTTATCCCTCCAATATTATTGGAATTCCGATGGAGGTCAAATGAAAAAATCTCATCAAAACATGGTTTATTGGTCACAGACTATTCGGTTTAGAATATTCTAAATCGAATACGGTGTTTATAAAGTTGTCATTGGATTGATTACGCCATACTCGGAGATATATTTCCGTTTCAGTATCTCAATCATCCCGCTTTGTAAAATTTCATGAATTGATTGTGTGTGGCTTGAGCTTAGGATTTGGAACAAGGCAGAAGAAGCATGAATTTGCTGTTATCCATAATTTCGGGAAAGTGTCATAAGGTTTGGTATTATAAAGTATTAAATATTAATTGTTGGAGTGAGCAATTTTCTATATAAACAATGGAATGAAATGGACATTCTACTTAACTAAATATTATATTTAAAAAAATAAAATAAAATAAAATAAAAAACTGAGTATTATCTTAATGTTGGAATATCACATAGTGGATATAAATTCAGAAGTTCAAAAAATTGAACTCATAATTTTATTAAACCCTAGAGAAGTGCAAGTGGTGTTACCACACATGGCTTTCCATTTTTTTTTCCTCTCAACATATCATATCATATATTAACAACCAGATTAATTACATTAACACTTTTTGAAGTTTATCAAGTTTTATACAAATCTCTCGTGTTTGAGACAAACACCCTCAAAGATATATGTTGACCCTAAAAACTACCAAACCTACGTGACACGCAAGCCGAGTAATTAATAAGCTAACTACATCATTCGGTTGTGTGCGGGGCATGCCAACTCGTCAACCAAGCTTGACCGGGGAGTAAAATGTGTTGTGTGGCATTGGGCGCGTTGCTGACTTCTTAATCTTGCAACTGTGGTCGATGAAGGAACACGTCTCGACCTTCAGGTTCTAGAGCCTGAAGAGAAGGCTGCTAGTTATGTGAAGTTCACAAATCGACGGCACCGAATTCGGTCACAGTGATTATATTTGTAAGAGTATAAGCACGTCGAATCAACACCAAACTATATGAGCACAAGTACTCAAAGCAAATGTACGTCTTAATCGTAAACGTAGTTCGGCCGTCAGAATGTCGAACTCTAAATCCCACTTGTGAGTATCCAATCATAAAATAACTTGGCGTTCAATGTGCCGAGCCCAGTAATCTGTAAAACCCTACTTCGCTGAGAAGGCTGATGAGATGACCTCTACCAACAAAGATTCAAAAACCCTTTGTCGATCGAGACTTGGATAAGTAATCAGTCGGCCGAGATGCAGTGCTGTTTATCCAAATTGAAGGTGTTTCATGATCGGCTGATTCTACGACAACAGTGATGTTTATCCAAACTGAAGATGCCACCGGTTGCCTTTACAGTGCTGTTTATTTAAACTGAAGATGTGTCGGTGAAAAGAAAATAAAAATCCCAAGGTTGTTGAGAGGTTTTGCGTAGAGCGAGAGTTTGCGCAAGGCAGTTTGTGTGTTGAATTGGAGAGGCTTAGAATGATGCACCTCCTTCTTATTTATAGCAACCAATCTCATCATGGCCGAACCATAACTATACTCGAATTAGGATTCTTTATCCTAATCTAACCAAGTCTCGGCCAATCCTACCTCCATTCGGATCTTGAACCAAACTCTTTATCTAACCACATTCACTTCTCAAATCTCAGCATCCTTATTCCATTAAGACTCCTTATCATACTAGGACTCGGCCCATTTGCACTTATCCAGATCAATTATTCTTGCAATAGGACTAGGCCGACCTGACTGGGCGGCTCATGACCACTGGACGACCAATAGTATTTTTAGAAGAGCTTTAGACCGAACATAAAACTACACTCGGCCCAATAGTCTTATTTTGGGCCCAAACAATATCAAAACAATAATAAAAAAATAAAAAATCCCTACCAACCAACCATCTCCAAGCACCCATCCCCTTACTGCTTTGCCATGGCTTTCGGCAAACCACATTCTAAAGCACATCCTAAAGGGGCGTATGGTATGGGTTTCTCATAAAAATTTGAAAAGTGCTTCTTTTAGGAATTAGAAAATAATTCTGCTTACAAGTGGTTCTGCTATTGACACTTTTATTCAAATCACAGCAATTACAAATAGTGTGCTTCCTAAACAAACACTGAAAAGTTCTTCTCTAAAAAGCTTTGAAAAGCGCTTTTATAACATGTAAGCACTTCTACGTAAGTCTAACAAAAATGCTTTTGATTAGTTGAGAGCTTTTTAGTCATTTCAAAGACTACGTACAAGTTTGGACATTTCAATTAGCAAGCATCAAAGTTCTAAATTAGCCTTGACATAGCATGTGACGACCCATCCCTAATTTTCTATGTAATTCTATCCCCGAGTGTGTAAGTTGACATTTATGCCCTTGTTGGCAAAGTGACGTGGACGTACTCATTTGGTTTTTAATTATTTTTATCGTTATCGTAATTAAATAGTACTCGTTGTTACGAACGCGTGAGCTCAAGTTAGACCCGAAACAGACTTGTAACGAAAAGGTTACGTTTATTTAAAGTGTGTTAACAATAGGTAGAATTGTACACACGTGTGCAAATTATCCAGTGTTTGAAACATTGTTTTAGATAGGGTCAGTCATATTTTATAGATTTCTTGTAGTTTTTTTTATTAAATGAAATATGATCCCTTATCTCTTTAAAATTGGACCCGTGACCTGTTTTCACCCACCAATCAGTCACTATCCTCAATTCTCTCACCCAATCAGATTTCTTCTTCTCTTCAGCCAATCAGAAAGTTTTCTCTCTCTATCTCGAGACCCTCTCCTCTCTGCAACACACATACACCACCACCAAACTTCACGAATCGAGCATAAAATTACCACCATCATTTTCCTCTTGTTCCCACGAACACATCCATACCAACCAGTCACAAAATGGACAAGTTTTAAGTATTCAACTCGAAGCAACTCGGAAGCTCTGACTCGGGGGTGATTTTCTCCACGATTTTCCATTCGAGTTGCACATTTTTAGAAGGTTTGGAAGCATCTAACGAGGCCACTAGCCTAGTTTTGAAGTGAAGCCAACGAGGAAAACCATGGGTTTGAAACAACAAAAGTAAGGTCGAGAGTCTCGAGTCCATTTTGATCCATTTCCCATCCATTTTTGGACTTTTGGAAGGTACAACCTTATTCTCCTCTTCCTGAGCTTCATTTCCGTATAAAGTTTGTCAAAAAAGGTTAAGAAATGAAGAAGATATGAAGGTTTGAAATTTTTCCAGAATTCGGCCAAATTCTCCAGTTTCCGACAAACTAGACAGAGGCATCAGCATAGACGGACGGGGTGACAATGGTAAAGGTCCACCGAAGAAAAATACGGAATATTCCGTCAGACTTAACAAAATATTCTGATGCCGTTAGGGTTAACGAAATATTCTGTCAAATCTGATAGAATATTCCTCTGTTAATCTGTCAAACGTGTCAGGTGTGTGGCCTGCGTGTGTGGCCATGACCTGGCGGCGCGTTACGACGTGTCCGACCACCGGCCGACGAGTGGTTGACATGTACGGGTCCACGTCATCGAGTAGAATGTTTTTGTATATTTAAACCCTCTATTTGAGTAAACTATGAGGGTTTTTCCTAACCTTTTTGTTTATGTCCTTATTAATTAATTAGTTTAGTTATTTCCCACATAGGTGAGACTTATCCCGATGATGTACGAGGACAAGCGAGGCTAAGAGGCTACGATCCATTGACGTGTCAGTGAGTGGGCATTTGTTTTTATATATATGATATATAACGTTTTATAGTATCCACAAAAGCTTTTGAATTGACTTATGCCTATTATGCCATGATTAAATAATGTTATAAGAAATGTTGTACTATTGTGAAATACTAAAATAATACTACAGGATACCTAGGTAAGTTTATTATGTTGACTAGAATTATTGAATCATTATGGCATGCTTGTATTTATGTAGTCTACTTATCATTGTTGCACCCCGGTGTTAGTGCTCACCCAAGGCCAGGGCCAGTCTTTCACGTGTATGTTCACTTCTGCACCGCATGCTCGCCTTGAATCCAAGCAGGTGCCAGTCATGTTGTACAGGTTACAATAGGCAAGTCTGACATCCTGTCGCACATGTTGCAATAGACAACTCTGACTTATATGTGACCGCGAATAGCGCCAGTTTTCACGTGATTGTAGCATTAGAGTGTATATTATGATTACACCCTGCCCTGTCGTACATGTTGCATTAGGCAACTTTGGCTTGTGTACTAGCATAGATTGATGAGCATCAGTCCAGTCGTATAGGTTGCATTAGGCAACTCCGACTTGTGTGCTAGCATAGATCAATGAGCATCTGATTTTATTATGCTATCGTTAGGATATTGTGATTGGCATATTTCTGGAATTATTGTTGATTTGCATTTGATTTTATACTTATACGTAGTATGATTTTCTGGAAAATATACATGTTTTACGGCGAGGGGTTAGTATGTTCAGAAAATAAATGGATTTTATAAACTTTTGTTTTTGCCCACTCACCCTTCTATTTTTCGCCCCTCCAGGTCCTAGTTAGCTGATTTACTCTCATGTATGAGGAATATCCGGTGGTTCTGACATATCCATAAATAATGTAGGGACTTTTCCCGGTTTTGTCTTAAGTACTTAACTAGTTTCGAATGCACTACTTTATCATCTAGGCTCTGAACATTTGTATTCTATGGGTTCTACCCATTACTGCACACTCACTTTATTAGTTTAAACAAGTTCTAGTTTCGGTTTTAATTTATTCACATTTTTACATCACTTACACTTTTGGTTATGTCACCTTCTGGTGACACCTAGCATGCCTCGACTTAGGTCGGGGTGTGTCAGTTTGGTATCAGAGCATAGGTTTTGGCAGTCTTGCATTCCTCATATGTGTCATAGGTCCTAATAATTTTTTATCTCTTATGTCTGAATCATGCCACCTCGTAGAACGCCACATGTCATTTCTAAGACTGAGTTTCCCGATTTTAGGCAACTTGGTGAGGCTATCGCCAGCGCCGTTCAGTCCACACTTCGTCCTCCCTAGATGACTACCCTAGAGACCGTATCCCATCTTCAGATAAATAATTTCTTTGGTAATGAGAGACCTGAGAAATCTTTGGTTTGGATCGACCATGTTAAGAAGACTTTCCAAGTTATGTAGCGACAGGTGAATCTTCCAAATGAGTGATGGGTCGAGACAGCAACTTGGTTTTTCCTTTGGGAGCTGGATCATGGTGGGCTCAAGAGTCACGCCCGTTGTCTGCTCAAGATGCCATAAGTTGGGATGTTTTCAGGCGTCTATTTGAGGTTAGATTCACACATTCGGAGTACAAGGATCGAAAGAGAGAAGAATTCATAGAGTTGAAGCAAGGTAAAATGTTAGTCACATAGTACCACCGAAAGTTCACTGACTTATCCCGTTGTTGTCCCGAAATCATTGGGAATCCCAGAAAAATGCTCCATTAAAAAGAGGACTCATAAATGACTGCGTTCATTGGTGACTTTTACTCCATGTTCTACCTGCCAAGAATTCTTTGAGGTTCTGCTTCGTGTTGAAGATTCTAAGAATGCTCCTAATGATGACGATGATGAGGAGGACAATAATAATGCTTAAAGAAATAATAATAATAAGGGCAGTCATCCTTTGACCGATGAAAAACTCAGAGTTTCAAGATAAGCAGTAATATTACTGGATCGTCAATCGGTGGTTCAAGTTTCAATACACCGCTAATGGGCGGCAAGTCCACAAGCAGTTCCCGCTTTCAGAATCAAATGAACTCTAATAATTCTGGTGCTTCGCTCTGTCGCAGATGCAATAATCGTCATTATGGTGAATGTAAAAGGGTAAATAGTGGGTGCTGCGGTCAGATGGGACACAGAGCTACTCAATGTCCTATGCATCAAAAACCTCAACCTCTTACTCTACCATCTACAGTTCCACTCTAGCAGATTCAATGACTTGGTACCAAACATCAGATAGGTTATGAGGTTGTTTTTCATTATCAGGGTGACATACCCCAGTACTAATGAGGAGCATATTAGTACCCGCATGAAGTTCCCTATTACCAAGGTGGCTATCCACAGTATTAGGGGGTTATACGCCGTATCAGGATGGTGGAGTACAGTGGTACACTGGAGGATAGTCCCAGAATCTTAATGTAGCCTTTAGTAGTGGCGGTTCAACCAGGTAGACAAATTAGACCAATTAGGGTCGAGACAATTAGGGACAGGACAACGAGGGAAATAGGGTTATGGAGGCCGACAACAGGCACAGACCCGTGTCAATCACATTACCTTGCAGGATGCTCAGGCTAACCCCGACTTGATTATAGGTACATTAAATGTTCTTGGCCATTTTGCTAGAATTTTAATTGATTCAGGTGCTACTCGTTCAGTCATTTCTCATACGTTTGCTCAAAAGACTCAACCTCACCCCACTCCCTTCGATTATGAGTTGGAGTTCTCGATGCCTAGAAGGTGAAGTTTGCTATGTTAGTTGGGAGTATCGAGGATGTCGTAATGCCGGCTAATCTTGTTTCCTTGAACATCGTTGATTTCGATGTTATCTTGGGCATGGATTGGTTAGATTATAATCGTGCCATGTTGAAATGTCACCAGAAGATTGTTACTTTCCATCGACCGGGCATGCCGATTGTAACTTTTATCGGTAAAGTGGTCTGAAAGATGGAGTTATCTCTGCCATGAGAGCGAAACGGATGTTGAGGAAAGGTTATCAATGCTACTTAACTCATGTAGTTATGACTGAGGAAACTCCTGCTCGTATGGAAGACGTTTGGGTAGTTAGACAATTTCCTGATGTTTTTCCCAATGACTTACTTGGCCTACCATCATATCATAAAGTGAAGTTCACCATCGACCTAATTCCAGGTACCGACCTTATTTCTTTAACTCCTTATCGTATGGCTCATACGGAGTTAAGGGAATTAAAAACCCAATTGCAAGAACTTGTTGAAAAAGGGTTTATTCAACCGAGCACTTCCCCTTGGGGAGCTCCAGTCTTGTTTATGAGGAAGAATGACGGAACGCTGAGGCTATGTATTGATTACAGATAGCTAAATTGGGTGACGATTAAAAACTGTTATCTGTTACCTCGCATCAATGATCATTTTTATCAGCTTTGTGGTGCTTATGTTTTCTCAAAAATTGATCAAAGGTCTGGCTATTATCAGTTGAAGATTAGAAGTGATGATGTTCCATAAATAGCCTTCCGAACTCAATATGTCATTATGCGTTTCTCGTGATGCCATTCGGGTTAACTAATGCTCCAACAACTTTTTGGACTTGATGAATTGGGTATTCCGTCCATACCTTAACAGGTTCGTAATTGTTTTCATCGATGCCATTATGGTGTATTCTAATAGCGAGGCTAACTATGCTAGACATCTACGTCTGGTTTTGAAGAAGTTAAGGGAGAATCAGTTGTACGCTAAATTCAATAAATGTCAGTTCTGGCTGGATCAAGTGTCATTCTTGGTACACGTGATATCAGCTCAAAGTGTTCCCGTGGATCCTCAAAAAGTAGTAGCAATGGAAAATTGGGAGCAACCTCAGATGATCACTGAAGTTCGGAGTTTTCTTGGTCTTGCAGGCTACTATCGACGCTTTGTGAAATATTTCTCAACAATAGCCTTGCCTCTGACAAGGTTGACCAGGAAATGAGTTAATTTTGAATGGAATGATGAATGTGAATGGAGTTTTCAACAGTTGAAGTATTGTCTCATTTATGCGCCTGTTTTGGTACTTCCCGATGACAGTGGGAATTTCGAGATCTATAGTGACGCCTCTCTGAATAGTCTGGGCTGCATGTTGATGCATCATGGAAAGGTGATCATGTATGCTTCACAACAATTAAAGCCTCATGAAATGAATGCCCTATTCATGATCTCGAATTGGCAGCTATTGTTTTTCGCTTTGAAATTTTGGCAGCACTATATTTATGGGAAAACATGTCAAATCTTCACTTACCATAAAAGCCTCAAGTATATCTTTACTCAAAAAGAACTTAATCTCCGACAGCGTAGATAGATGGAATTGATCAGCGATTATGACTTCACTATCGAGTATCACCCTAGTAGTGAAAATATTATAGCAGATGCTTTCAGCATGAAGTTTCACAGTCGACTCAATACTCTTTATGTATGTCGTGTTCCTCTTCTCACCGACCTAAGATTTACTAGAACCACTTTGGGAGTGGATCACCAGGGAGCTCTACTTACCAACTTTCAAGTTAGACCAGTTTTATTGGATCGTGTTCTTGAGGCTCAGATGAATGACTCAGAATCCCAGGAGTTAAAGCAAGCGATGTTAAACAGCAATAGGGGAGATCTCAGGATTTGAAGGCCCGATGGTATGCTTATGCAAGGAGATCAAATGTATGTACCGAATGTAGAAAAACTGAAGAAAGAAATACTCGATGAGGTGCATATCTCAGCTTATGCAATGCATCCGAGGAGTACTAAAATGTATCATACTATTTGACCTTTCTATTACTAGCTAGGAATGAAAAGAGAAATTGCGAAGTACATGAGTCATTGTTCGGTCTGTCAGCAGGTCAAAGCAAAAAGAAAGAAACCATTCTGGTTGCTACAGCCATTTCCCATACCCCAGTGGAAATGGGAAGATCACAATGGATTTCGTGTACACATAATGGCTACGACGTTATTTGGGTGATTGTAGATCGACTTACCAAGTCAGCGCATTTCCTACTTGTTCGTGAGAACTATCAATTAAATCGGTTGGCTGAACTTTTCATCTCTGAAATTATCAAGTATCATGGTGTTCCAGTTAGTATTATTTTTTATCGAGACCCCAGATTTACTTCGAAATTCTAGGTACCTTTTCAAGAAGCTTTAGGTTCGAAGTTACTCAACAGCATCGCCTATCACCCACAGACAAGCGCTTACATTTGATATAATTCGCCTACAACAATAGCTTTCACTCCAACATTGGTATGTCATCATTTAAGGTGCTTTATGGGAAACCATGTCGTACATCGTTGTATTGGTCTGAGGTCGGTGAAAGAGTTTTGGTTGGTCTTGAAATCATAGGTGAGACGACACAGAACATTCAAGTGATAAAAGCTAACCCGAAAGCAGCCCAAGATCGGCAAAAGAGTATAGTAAACAGACATTCGATCGACAGAGTATATAAGGTTGGAGATTGGGTATTCTTAAAGCTGTCGCCGTGGAAAGGCGTTGTATGATTCGGGAAGAAATGAAAGCTAAGGCCTCATTACATCGGGCCATACCAGATCATTAAGCGAATAGGTGAAGTTGCTTATCGACTGGATCTACCTCCAAAGTTGTCGAGAGTGCATAATGTGTTCCACGTGTCTATGCTACGGAGATATGCCTCTGATCCGTCACATGTGATTCATCTGCAGGTATTAGAGATTAATCCAGATTTGACTTATGAGGTTCCAATGATGATTCTTGATTGGAAAGTCAAAGTTCTAAGGAACAAAACCATTCGTATGAGGAAAGTTATCGTTATCGTAATTAAATAGTACTCGTTGTTACGAACTCGTGAGCGCGAGTTAAACCCGAAACGGACTTATAACGAAAAAGTTACGTTTATTTAAAGTGCGTTAACAACGGATAAAATTGTACACACGTGTGTAAATTATCTGGTGTTGGAAACACTGTTTTAGATAGGGTGAGTCAGATTTTATAGATTTCTTGTATTTTTTTAATTGCATGAAATCTAATCCTTTCCCTCTTTAAAATTGGACCTGTGACCAGTTTTCACCCACCAATCAGTCACTTTCCTTAATTCTCTCACCCAATCAAATTTTTTATTCTCCTCAATCAATCAGAAGGTTTTTTTTTTTCTCTTGCTCTATCTCTTCTTCTTCTTCTTCTTCTTCTTCTTCTTCTTCTTATTCTTCTTCTTCTTCTCTTTCTCTCTTTATCCCGAGACCCTCCCCTCTCTGCAACACACATACACCACCACCAAACTTCACAAATCTAGCATAAAATTACCACCACCGTGTTCCTCTCGTTCCCACGAACACATCCGTACCAACCGATCACGAAATGGACAAGTTTTGAGTGTTCAACTCGGAAGATCCTACTCGGGGGTGATTTTCTCCATGATTTTTTGTTCAAGTTGCACATTTTTAGAAGGTTTGGAAGCATCTAGGCAACTCCCCGAGGCCACTAGCCTAGTTTTGAAGTGAAGCCGATGAGGAAAACCATAAGTTTGAAACAACAAAAGTAAGGCCAAGATTCTCGAGTCCATTTTGATCCATGTCCCGTCCATTTTGGACTTTTGGAAGGTACAACCTTATTCTCCTCTTCTTGAGCTTCATTTCCATATAAAGTTTGTCAAAAATGGTTGAGAAATGAAGAAGATATGAAGGTTTGATTTTTTTTTTCCAGAATCCGACCAAATTCTCCAGTTTCCAATGAATCGGACGGCGACAGAGGTCCATTGGAAAAGAAGACAGAATATTCTGTCAGACTTAACAGAATATTCTGACAATGTTAGGGTTAACAAAATATTCCGTCAAATCTGACGGAATATTCCTCTGTCAGTCTATCAAATGTGTCAGGTGCATGGCTCGCGCATGTGGCCTTAACCTAGCGGTGCGTCCGGTTACCGGCCAGTGAGTGGTTGACATGTACGGGTCCGCGTCGTTAAGTAGAATGTTTTCGTATATTTAAACTCTCTGTTTGAGCAAACTATGAGGGTTTTTCCTAGCCTTTTTGTTTATGTCCTTATTAATTAATTAGTTTAGTTATTTCCCACATAGGTGATACTTATCCCGAGGACGTATAAAGACAATCGATGCTAGAAGGCTACGATCCATCGACGTATCAGTGAGTGGGCATTTGTTTTTATATATATGATATATAAAGTTGGGTCAATTACACTTTATCACCTCAAGTTTGAGGTCTATTGCAACATCATACAACGTCTTCAAAACATTTAATTTTCATACATCAAGTACTATTTTATTTCAATATAATACATCTATTACATTTTCCATCCATTGATCTGTTAAGAGCTAACATGGATGCCACATTTTTGCCACGTGGCTGCCAAATTTGTGCCACGTGGCAAATTTTTATTTAAAAAAACTAAATACCCATTTTCTTCCATTGCTTCTGCCATAGGAATCCAACAACCCCTCCCCCTCTAAACTATCCTCCGTCCACCCCACCAAATATCCCTGAAACTCCCATCTTCCTCTCAATCCAGTTCAACGAACTGGCAAGACTGTAAAGAGAAATACAACCCTGCAAACTCACGAAATTGCAGAAAGCAACCCTACTCCACCAGCGGACACCCCTTCCCAAAACCATAACCAAAATTTATAATTTGAGTTGGGGGTCCCTGAATTTGTGCAATGCCAGCCCACATCTTCTTCTCCATTTTTCTTCTCCCTAGCTTCTTCTCCAATAACTCCACAACGTTTGCAAGCTTCCCAATGCGAATTTAAAAAACTCCCGCACCAAAATAAAACCCAGATCTCAAAACCAATAAAATGACCAAATAATTACTAACAAGGAAGGGGAAAACCCTCAACCAATTCGAGCTTTGCACATGATCTTAGGTTTTCGAGCAGCTTCTCCAAATAAACAATTTGAGCTTAGCGACGGTAGGAAAGCCGGATGGCGACCAGACGAGGCTTTTTTTATCTCTCTCGCTCCATCCCTGCTCCCTCTGATTAGATGATGAAGCCGACACCAGTTCCTCATGCTTTTCGATTCTCAAAATCCACAACTCGCCTCCAACTTTGGCCTCGCCGTCGTGCACTGCGTTTCGTCGATCCCCTCTACCCATTCGTTTAAGTGGAACGAGCCGGTGTCGTGCCCAAAGGTCGGCGATGGCCACAAACCACCGTGGACGAAGACTCTAAGCCCTCAATTCCTATCCATTGATACTTCTTCTCCACCGGATTTAGTTTGGCTGCTGGGAGAAAGATCTCCACCAGATCTTCTTCTTCTTTTTTATTTTTTTATTTTATTTCTTTTTTTCCATATTAACATTTAAAATAATTATTTTTATTTTCTTATGTGGCATATTATTGACTGCCACATCATCAAAATAGAGGAACCCACTTGCCACAACATCACTTAACAGTCAAAATTAACGGTTTGACTAACGAATGTACGAAATTGAACAAAAATATAAGTTTGTGTATGAAATTGAAATGTTTTAAAGATGTTGTATCAAGTTGTAATAACATCCAAACTTGAAGGGGTAAAATGTAATTTATCCTATAAAGTTTTATAGTTTCTACAAATGCTTTTGAATTGATTTATGCCTATTATGCTACGATTAAATAATGTTATAAGAAATGTTGTATTGTTGTGAAATGCTAAAATAATATTACGGGATGCGCATGTATGTTTATTATGTTGACTAGAATTATTGAATCGTTATGGCATGCTTGTATTTATGTAGTCTGCTCATCATTGCTGCACCCTGATGTTAGTGCTCGCCTAGGGCCAGGGCCAGTCTTTCACGTGGATGTTCACATCTGCACCGCACGCTCACCTTAGATCCAAGTAGGTGCTAATCATGTCGTACAAGTTGCAATAGGCAAGTCTGACATCTTGTCGTATAGGTTGCAATAGGCAACTCCAGCTCGTATGTGACCACAAATAGCGCCAGTCTTCACATGAATGTAGCACTAAAGCGTATATTATGTTACACCTAGTCCTGTCGTACATATTGCATTAGGCAACTTCGACTTATGTGCTAGCATAGATTGATGAGCATCAGTCCAATCGTACAGGTTGTATTAGGCAACTCCGACTTATGTGCTAGCATAGATCAATGAGCATCTGATTTTATTATGCCACTGTTGGGATATTGTGATTGGCATATTTTTGGAATTATTTTTTATTTGCATTTGATTTCATACTTATACATAGTATGATTTTCTGGAAACTATACATGTTTTAAGGTGAGGGGTTAGTATGTTTAGAAAATAAATGGATTTTATAAACTTTTGTTTTTGCCCACTCACCTTTATGTTTTCCCCCCTCCAGGTCCTAGTTAGCTGATTTACTCTGTGGATTCCGAGGAATATCCGGTGATTCTAACATATCCATAAATAATGTAAGGACTTTTCCCGGTTGTGTATTAAGTACTTAATTAGTTTCAACTGCACTACTTTGTCATTTATGCTCTGAACATTTGTATTCTATGGGTTCTACCTACTATTGCGCACTTACTTTATTAGTTTAAATAAGTTCTAGTTTCGGTTTTAATTTATTCACATATTTACATCACTTACACTTTTGGTTACATCACATTCGGGTGATGCCCAGTATGCCTCGACTCTAGTCGGGGTGTGTCATAGCACTTATTTTTGTGCTTTTGGCTGAAACAATCCACTTTTAATACTTAGTTGCTGAAATTTCAGCAATAAAATGTCAAAGTTGGATCATTTTAGCTAGAATACAATTTCACCGGGTTTGTTTTTTGTTATTTTTTAAATATGGGCCTTGTTTTGACAAAAAAAAATATGGGCTTTGCTTATTGAGACGTATGGCTCCTTCAGGCCCAAAATAAAAAATAAAAATTTGCCACCTGTCCCGTAAAAGTCGTCAATGTGTGCTAAATTACTAAACGATCCACGGTCTTTGAATTAATCTACTAACCGCCAAAGTTCCAAACCACCACCCCACCACGTTCTCTTTCATCACTCACTTTCGAATGTAAAACCAAACGACAACCACCGTGATGTCGTCGCCAGTGCCAGACAATGTCTTCGTCTCCCAACTCTCCCGATTCGTCCTCTCCTGGGACGGCGCCGTTCTGGGCGTCTCCCTAGCTTGCGCTGCCGTGCACTCCGTCCTCAATTTCACCTCCACCTCCTCATCCCTAAGCAAGCTCCGTGATGCCCCCGCCGTCAAAGTCTCCGATCTCCGCTCAATCCTCCCCCTCGATCAATCCGACAAGCTCGTCGTTGTACGCGGCACCGTCGAAGCCAAGTCCGCCGTCGACGGCACGTGGACGGGCCTCCAGTCCGGCGTACTCGTCTCTAAAGAAACAAATCACAGAGCCGTCATCGTTGACAGTACCAAAACGGTACGTTTGCTTTCTTTCATGGCTCAGAAAATTCAGTTTCTGTTATTTCTTGCGGTGTGTTTGGATGAAAAATTGAATTCAGAATTGTTTTTGTGCAGTGTATAGTTCAGGAGTGGAAGGGCTTAATCGGATGGTCGTCTGATTTGAGAGCGATAATTTGGAGGTATTGGAGAGAGCACGAATCGAATTTGGTCAGAAAGGTACTCGAATGCCTTAATTTTTCTGTATTTTCTGTGAATTTTGATGGCAATTTAGTTTACTTGAATGCATGAAATTATGAAAAGAAATGGTAATTTTGATTTCATATTTGTGTAGGTTCCTTTCGTTCTTGTTGATGGTGATCAATGGCCGATTCGGGATATTGTGGTTGTGAATGTGGAACGATCAAGGCATCCTTTACCTCTTACGATAGCTTATCATCATTTGCAACCTGTACATGCTTCTCCCTATTCTTTCTTGGAAGCACTTTTTGGCACTAATTACCCTGTGAGTTTTGCAAGTTTTTGCTCTCAATGTGCTTTTTAGTATCTGAGTTATTTGCTTTGGCGTTCTTTAGCTTATCAATTTTTGTTTCCGATTTGAAGGTTGCTTTCCTCAATGTTGAGAAGATTCTTCCGGTGGGAAAGGAGATTAGTGCTGTAGGTCTCTGCAGTTTGAGAAATGGAGTCCTGGAAATCAAGTCCTGCAAGGATCTTCCCTATTTTCTGTAAGTGGGTTTATTCTTCAACATGTTCTTTTCTTTTTTCGGGGTTAATATGTGTAGGATTTGTGATGAGGATGATTGACGTCAACATTGCTACCATTCCAGTTTAATGGTTGTTGAATAATATGATATACTAGCTATGATATTAGATACTTAGATTCCGTAACTAGTCAGTGGTAACTTAATTTGAACAGTCTGGTATAATCTTCTCTCTCTCAGGAGTGTTTCCATCTTTGAAATAGCTAACGCCACTACGAAAAGCTTCTCTCTCTCTCTCAGGATCAGTTGCCACTTTTTTCACGAAGTATGACGTGCATCCTAAGATGGATTAGATTAACAATAATTATTGTTTTATTGGGTAAGTAAAGGAAGATTTTGATTCTGCCAATGTGTGAGGATGAAGAGAAGGCACAGCAAGGGGGTGATACAGAGAAGAGAAAGAAATAGAAAGAAAAGCGTAAAAGCTTCCAGTAACTTCTTGTTTATTCTATCATAATGTATCCGTTTAGCAGTGCTCTCATCCGTTATAAAATCTGGTTCCGGAACTAAGTTTCAGTCTTGTCATCTAGAGGAGAGAAATATTATAGCTTTTTATAAACTTTATTAGTTTGTTTTGAAGATTCCAGGTTTTTTTTGTTGATAATATGTGGCCGTAGGAAGGTCCATTTCGTCCGAGGGCCCTATCTTATCTATACTTCTTTTTTTTTAATTTTCAGTCAGAAGCGTATTTATACTGTATTTTATCTGATATTGTATCTTTTGAAGCTCTGAGATGTCTAAGGACGAGATGGTTGCAGATCTTGCATCACGTGCAAGAATGCTGTTCTGGGTTGGGATTGTTCTTGGTTCAATGTCAATTGGAGTCCTTGGCTATGCTGTTGTGAGGTAAATATTTTCCTTGAAATGTTAAATTCCTTTACCCTATTCTGCTTGCATCTTCCTGTTCAATCTTGATAGCTAGTAAATGTCTCTAGGGTGGTAACAAGGAGAAAATTTTGCAACGTTACTGAATTTCCTCGGGTGCCATTTAACCATGTTGACTTCTGAATGTTCAGTTTCTTTTAATATCTCTCTCGTATGTCTTGCATGGCTAGAGATATCCTTTAAATGGTGTTTAACTTAACTTTCATTGTCAAGGAGCGGTGGAGAAAGGAAATTATGTTCAGTGAAATACAGGAATGCACGACATGCATCATGAATAATTTTTTATTTTTTCTTTCAAGATTTGATATTACAACTTCAGTAATTACAAAACTGTCGCGTACTTGATGTTTGAATTTAAGAGACGAAATGGAAATGGTTAACCAATGATGATCACAGCGATCTGAAATGAGTTTCAAGAAACTGATTTACAAATTGTTTCAGGAATTGGAATAGATGGAAAGTGGAGAGGCAACAACGGCAGTTACAGCAATCAAGCCGGGATGCTGACAGCAATGCGGAAGCTCAAATTGAAGACGAGGATGCAGGAGATGTTCCAGAGGGGCAGTTTTGTGTCATATGTCTGACGAGGAGAAGGCGGTCAGCATTCATTCCTTGCGGCCATCGAGTTTGTTGCCACCCCTGCGGCATATCAATCGAACGGGACATAGCACCGAAGTGTCCTGTTTGTCGGCAGGAGATCCGCACTTCACTGCGAATATATGATTCTTAACATGTCTAGTATTTAGGAGAAACTGTGGCATGTTCGGTGTATATAAAAGTTGGAAGTAGATTCATCTCGCATGTACTTGTGAAGCCTTGTGCGAAGCGTAAGCCAATTTCGTTATTGGTAATTTCGGGCCACATAGCAAACATCATTTTCTTGAGGGTTGCAGTACTTGACACGAACGCAAATGCAACACGATTCACAAAATGTGAATAGTAATAGGTCGGGTTGGTGTCATGTCACTCGTAACTAGATTGTGAGCGGGGGAGAGTTTGACTTTGGAACATGAAGAAAACTTATCCCATCCAATCCTCTATATCAATCAACTGCGTTTGTAACCGGTTTGGTAAAAGTGAAATTTACTTACATTGGTGTTGCAAAATTAACCGCCAAATTCCAAACCACCCTACACGCATCACCCACATATCCGAGTGTAAGAAACCAAACGACAACTACCACAATGTCGTCGGACAGCAATGCCATCATCTCCCTACTCTCGCAACTCGTCCTCTCCTGGGACGGCGCCGTTTTGGGCGTCGCCCTCGCTTGCGCCGCCATGCGCTCCGTCCTCAACTTCACCGCCTCCTCCTCAGCTCTAAGAAATCTCCGTCAGGCGCCAGCCGTCAAAGTCTCCGATCTCCGCTCAATCCTCCCCCTTGATCACTCGGACAAGCTCGTCGTTGTACGCGGCACCGTCGAAGCGAAGTCCCTCGTCGACGGCACATGGACGGCCTTCAAGTCCGGCGTACTCGTCTCCAAAGATAGAAATGACAGAGCCGTCATCCTTCAGAGTACTAAGACGGTGCGTCTTTCTTTCTTGGCTCAGAAAATTCAATTTCCGTGATTTCTTGTGGTGTGTTTGGATGAAAATTTGAATTCCAAATTTGTTCTCCCAGTATATAATTCACAAGTGGAAGGGTTTTATTGGATTCTTTAATTTGAGATCGATAGTATGGAGGTATTGGAGACACTGGAAAGACTCGGAAGAACACGAATCGAATTTGGTTAGAAAGGTACTCGATTGCCTTAATTTTTCAGTATTTCTGTGAATTTTGACGATGATCAAGCTTATTTTGCGTTAAACTATGAAAAGAAATGGTAATTTTGTTTTACATTTATGTAGGTTCCTTTCGTTCTTGTTGATGGTGATCAATGGCCGATTCGGGATATGGTGGTTGTGAATGTGGATGGATCAAGCCATCCCATACCTCTTACGATAGCTTATCATCATTTACAACCTGTAAATCCTTCTCCATTTTCATTCTTGAAGGCACTTTTCGGCACTAACTACCCTGTGAGTTTTGCTAGCTTTCGCTCTCATTGTGCTATTTGCTTTGGCGTTCTTTATCTTATCGTTTTTCTTTCCGAATTTGAAGATTGGTGTCCTCACTGTTGACAAGATTCTTCCGGTGGGAAAGGAGATTAGTGCTGTGGGTCTTTGCAGTTTGAAAAATGGAGTCTCGGAAATCAAGTTCTGCAACGATCTTCCCTATTTTCTGTAAGTGGGTTTGTTCTCCATCATGTTCTCTTCAGTATTGTGGTCGGGTATGAAGAAATCATTATTTTTAATCTGCCAAACACTTTCTGGTGTTGTGTCTAGGACTCTCCTTTTTCGGGGTTATCTGTCTTGGATTTGTTAAATGGTTGATTGCTTCAATGCTGCTACCCTTCCATTTTAATGGTTGTCAAACTGTATGGTTTACTAGCAATCAATCCTAGTGTTTTCATCTTTGAAATATCTAACGCCACGCTAGCAATCCTCCTAGCACTACAAAGCTTGGTCTTAATGCTCCTATTACTGCTTTGCAATATATACGGTCAGGATCAGGGACACTTTTTACACAAAGTACGACACAGCTAGTGAGAAGTTTTTAATTTTGTTCACACTGAGAAGAGAGAAATTTTCTTTTATAATGTACCCGTGCAGTAGTACTGTCACCCTTTATAGTAGCCGGTGCTGGATTTAAGTTCAATCCTTCTCTTTTCTTTTCCTTTTCTTTCCGTGATTGATAATATGTGGCAGTAGGAAGGTCATTTTACGCTTGAGAGCCCTAAAGATTTTTTTTTTCTGTTTTTAATTTTCTGTCAGAAGCGTATTTATACTGTATATTATCTGATATTGTATCACTTGCAGCTCTGAGATGTCTAAGGATGAGATGGTTGGAGATCTTGCATCAAGCACAAGAATGCTGTTCTGGACCGCATTTGTTCTTGGTTCAATGTCAATTGGAGTCCTTAGCTATGCAGTTGTGAGGTAAAACTTTTCCGTGAGATGTTAAGTTCTTTTACCCTATTCTGCTTGCAAATCTTGATAGTTGTTAAATGTCTCTAGGCTGGTATAACAGGCAGCCTTTTATAGTGCTCTGAATTACCATGATGTGTAATATCCTATTGATCCTTCATCGGGTTGTTAACAGTTTCTTTTAACATTTCTCTCGCATGTCTTGCATGGATAAAGCTGTGCCTCCTTTGAAGGGTTTTTTTATCACAAGCAATATTCTACGCTATTCTAAACTAAGGGGAGGGGGGAAGGCCCTAACCACTAGGAATTTGATAATTTATTTTCTCCACCGGGCCTGGACAATGAAAATGGTTTTTAACTTAACTTTCATCGCCAAGGAGCGGTGGAGAAAAGTCATTAAATTCCTAAATTTCCACTCTCTTGTTTCAGGAATTGGAATAAATGGAAAGTGTGGAGGCAACAAAGGCAGTTACAGCAATCAAGCCAGGCTGCTGACAGCGACGCTGAAGCTCAAATTGAAGAAGAGGATGTTCCAGAGGGACAGTTGTGTGTCATATGTCTAATGAGGAGAAGACGATCAGCATTCATTCCTTGTGGGCATCGAGTCTGTTGCCACCCCTGTAGCATATCAATCGAACGGGACATAGCACCAAAGTGTCCTGTTTGTCGGCAGGAGATCCGCACTTCATTGCGTGTATATGATTCTTAACATGGTATCCTAGTATTAGGAGAAACGATGTGTGGGAATTTTGCTTCTGGGGTCAAGTGGTAAGAGTTGGAAGGATTATAGTTTAGGTATGTTTTGGTGTACGTAAAAGTTGAAGTAGATTCATCTTGTACGTAATTGTGAAGCTTTGTGCTACACGAATGTTTTAATTGGTACTGACTACTCTGAGTAAGAAGCTTTAACCATTGGAAGTGTATAGATAGATGACTCTCCAAGGGGTGTAAGTTTTTACCAAATTACCGTATCAACCAAATTACGACTTAGAATCGTACATTTTTAGTATGATAATTGTATAAATAATATAATTTATTTATTATATTTGTACAATTATATGTATTGTAATTACTATTAGTTAAATTGTACAGAAAAATAAACTTATAAAGATGGACGATGAATATTGATATCATGACACCTTTAGGGCTACTACAAAGTATGGGGGCTAAAGGCATAAAAATTGACAAAATATGGGTGTTACTGGGATAGCAACAATGTGATTTAAATTCGTTTTTGGTGAAAGAATCGAATTTAAGATTTCTTATTTATAAGTGAAGAGGATTACTATGAAACCGTAGTATCAAGTGGTATCGTAAATATATTATTCTGTCAAAATTTCCTAATTAATTAGGACTTCACAATGTCCTTAAATGAGCATAAATTAAAGTTGAACCGCCTCAAATGCGCACCAAAATGGTGAATCGCTAAATCACCCATGTCTCCGATTAAATCTACTAAAAGACCACCACTTCCCGAAAACTCTCACCGTCTCTCCTCCAGCCCGCCACTCCACCAGTCGCGGCGCCAAACCACCACCTTCCCTTCTCACACCGCTTCCCCTCTGATACATGTAGAACCCAAACGACAATCATCGCAATGTCGTTGCACGAGCGAGCCGTAATCAACCTAGTCTCCCAACTCGCCCTCTCCTGCGACGGCGCCGTTTTGGGCGTAGTCCTAGCGTGCGCTGCCGTGCGTACAGTCATCAAGTTCGCCTACACTTCCTCAGCCCTGCGCAAGCTCCGTAACGCTCCCTACGTCAAAGTCTCCGACCTCCGCGCAATCCTCGCCCCCGACGAATCTCAGCCCTCAGATGCAAAGCTCGTCGTCTTACGCGGCACCGTCGAAGCCAAGTCTGCCGTCGACGGCAAGTCGAATAGCCCCAAATCCGGCGTATTCGTCTCTCGGGGAACAAAGAACAGTGCCGTCGTCGTTCAGAGAACTCAAACGGTGATTTTTGATTTCTTTCGTTGCTCAGTAAATTTAATCTTCGTTTTTGTTTGGAGGAAACTGAACTGGAAATTTCAATTTTTGTAAAGTGTGTTTATAAGGATCGGAAGAACTTCATCGGATTTCCGTTTGATTTGAGAAGTTTAATTTTGAAGCCTTGGAGAGAGCAAGAGTCGAAGGATTTAAGAACGGTACTGGAATTGGTTAATTATTTTCAATATTTTCTGTGAATTTCTATGGTTATTTTAAATTTATTTGAATGCATAAAATTTAGAAATTAAAGGGTAAATTTTGATTTATATTGGTGTAGGTTCCTTTTGTTCTTGTTGAAGGTAGTCGAAGGAGGGTTTCGGAATTTGTTGTTGTGAATGTAGATGAATCAAGACATCCCTTACCTCTTACTACAGTTTATCTTAATTTTCATCCTGTTAATGCTTCTCCCTACAAATATAAACTCGTTGATGCACTCTTCCGGCATGAATACCCGGTGAGTTTTGCTAGTTTTGCCTCCCATTGTGTGCTTCTTAGGATCTCAGCTATTTGCTCCAGTGCTCCTTAGCTTCTCCTTTTTATGATGTCGTTTTTCGTTTCTGGTTTGGAAGATTGGTTTTCTCGATGAAGAGAAGATTCTTCCTTTGGGAAAGGAAATTAGCGCTGTCGGTCTCTGCAGTTTAAAAAATGGAGTGCCGGATATCAAGTCGTGCAAAGATCTTCCCTATTTTCTGTAAGTGAGCTTGTTCTTGAACATGGCCTCTTTAATCTCTATATTTCAGTATTGCCGTCGGATATGAAAAGTTTATTAATTACTCTGGAAAATGCCTTCTCTATCCTGTTAATGGTTGTCAAATAGTATGGTATATTAGCTAGGACATCAGTAACTTGTAGTTTATTCTATCATAATATACCTGTGCAGCAGTGCTCTCATCCGTTGGATTTATTTTGTGGCTAAAACCTTGAACTCGGATTTAAGTTTCAGTTCGGTCATCCAGGGGACAAATATTCTGTTGTCAAATAATATATATTGCTTTACCTTCTTTATTTTTGTGTTGAAGATTCCAATTCTCTGCTGTTCTTTTTTGTTATACGTCACTGTTTGATAGTATGTTGCTGTAAGAACGTGAGTTTATTTATTGCTCGACTTCCCTGAATGATCTTGTGTCTTTTACAGCTCTGAGATGTCTAAGGATGAGATGGTTGTGGAACTTACTTCACGCACAAGAGTGCTATTCTGGAGTGGGATTGTTCTTGTTTCAATGTCAATTGGAATCCTTGGCTATGCTGTTTCGAGGTGCACATTTCTTTCCAAATGTGACATTCTTTCACTCCATTCTACTTGCGAGTTCTTGTTCAATATCGATAGGGCTATTTGATGTTTCTAGGCCGATGTAAAGGACAACTTTTTACAGTCCACGGACATGAGTTGTAGATCTCTCATACTCACCCACTATAATTTAAGAGATGAAATTGAAATGGTTAAACACTGATGATCACATTGATCGGAAATGTGAGTTTCGTTAAACTGATTTACATGTATTATTTCAGGAATTGGGATAAATTGAAAGCGTGGAAGCAAGGAAGGCAGTCACAGCAATCAATCCCTGCTGCTGACGGCAATACTGAAACTCAAATTGAAGAAGAGGAGGAAGTAGGAGAGGTTCCAGATGGACAGTTGTGTGTTATATGTCTGATGAGGAGAAGGCGATCGGCATTCATTCCTTGCGGGCATCGTGTTTGCTGCCACCCGTGTAGCATATCAATCCAACGGAATGTAACACCATGCTGTCCTGTTTGCCGGCAGGATATCCGCGCTTCAGTGCGAATATATGATTCTTAACGTCGGTATTCTAGTATTAGGAGAAACTATGTGAGGGACTGTTCCTGTCGGGTTAGGCATGTTTTGTGTATTTAACAAAGATACTAATTTATGTATTTTGTAGTTTTGAAAAGGAAAATTACACTAATTTCTGAAAATTGCTAGTTTGTTTTTTTTCTGCTGGATTGAAGACTCTAACCATTGAAATTATGGGAGTCCCACATCCATTGAATTCTGAAAGTCTGGAGAAATGAAGAGAGAGAATAATCCTATTGGGTCTTGAATTATGTTTTGGGCTTAAATTAAGTTAAACATTTTAATCGGGCTATAAATGCACATAAATTGGGTTTCATAATTAAATGTCCAACATAAATAAATAAATATTTATTTAATTTGGTCCGGTTTGATTTCTGAACTAAGAAAACTGAAACCGAACGAGCCATTTTAGTTCGGTTTGGTTTTCTACATTTGGGTTGATTTCGGTTTTCGATTTTTTTTAACCCTTATACGTTATATTCAACTAAGTTTTTTTTGTTACATTGAATTTTTTTTTTATAAAAATTGACATTTTTGAAACTAGAGATTAAAATATAGTTATCAATGATAAATACTTGGATCAGTGTCACTCATAACTCAATTTTGACACATTAAACACGCTCAGCTAATGTGATATACATTTTTACGGGTTAGAACAATAGAATAATTATACTAAATTAATTTTATCTCAACTAAGGATATGTATAGGTGATATGCTTGAGTTTGAAAATTAAAGCAAAAATTAAACCACCTCAGAGCATTTCCAAAAGAGATGTCAAAATGTTTAAATCAGCAGTAACGATAATAAAAGATAGCAATAATGTTTTCCAACCGAAAAACCAAAATTGATGTAACATGACATGAAAAGACATCTCTCCTCGTTGCTGCCAAATTTGATAGCACCTTCAAAAGAAATTTGATTAATTTTTAAATGCTTTTTATTATTTTTTTATTGATTTAAAGCATTGCTTTTTTGTTTCTTCCCATTACCAATGCAATATTTAATACTTTAATACTTTTTAATTCATTTTCTTTTATTCTCCTCCATCCCGCCACTCCACCAGTCGCGGCGCCAAACGACCACCTTCTCTTCTCACACCGCTTCCCCCCTAATACATGTAGAACCCAAACGACAATGCAATGTCGTTGCACGAGCGAGCCGTAATAAACCTATTCTCCCAACTCGCCCTCTCCTACAACGGCGCCGCTTTGGGCGTAGTCCTAGCGTGCGCCGCCGCGCGTACCGTCATCAAGTTCGCCTACACCTCCTCAGCGCTGCTCAAGCTCCGTAACGCTCCCTACGTCAAGGTCTCCGGACTCCGCGCAATCCTCGCCCCTGACGAATCTCAGCCCTCCGATGCAAAGCTCGTCGTCTTACGCGGCACCGTCGAAGCCAAGTCCGCCGTCGTCGGCAAGTGGAATAGCCTCAAATCCGGCGTATTCGTCTCCCGGGGAAACAAAGAACAGTGCCGTCGTCGTTCAAAGAACCAAACCGCGCGTTTTGGTTTCTTTCGTTTCTCAGTAAACTGAATCGGAAATTACAATTTTTGTAAAGTGTGTTTATTAGAGGCACGTATAGTAAGCTTTGTTGGGAATCCCACATCGCTCACGCAAGGGTTCTTTGTGCTGTTTATAAAGCTTGTTGGAGAACCTACCGGTGACACCACTGGACGAGGCGATTGGGTCATATTTCTGTAAAAAGAATTAGACCCAGGAAAGTCCCCGGGCCCCCTATCTGCAGAGATGCAGGCCTGGAAACAGGTACCCTCCGTAGGCTTGGAGTCTTATCGCCCCGTGCGATGGGCTGAGACACGTGTGGAGCCTTTAGGCTTCAAGCCCGGAGTAATCTTGGCCGACTTAACAGTTATTCGCTTGGTCCATTGGACTAACTAAACGGGGCTTACGTTTCAGTGGTGTCATTTTTTTTTATATTATTTTTCGATTGAAAATGATAAAATACACATTGTTTTTTACTTATTCAACATAATAGTGAGAAAGAAAAGAATTGTGTGAGAAATTAAGAGCATATTTGGTACTTTACTTGAATCCAAATTTTTAAACTCAAAAGTAATTTTCAAGTTTTAGGCCTTAAAAACTTATTTGGTAGGACTATTTTCAAAAACTGAATTCAAGACTAACTAAAAAATATAGTCTATTCTCTAAAAACATAAAAAGTCAGTTTTTAGAGATTTTAAATTTAAACTCATTCATTTCTTTCTCCCTTCTCCCCTCTCACTCCAAATCTATCTCTCTTTTATTCTTTCTCTCCTTTTTTTTTTTTCCTATTTCGTCTCTCCTCAAATCCGTTCTCTTCATTCTTTCGGTTATTTCTCACACATCTTCCTCTCTATCTCGTCTGATCTTCTCTTCTTTCTCTTTCCTTCAATCATTTTTTACTTTCTTTCCTTCTCTCTCCTTTCTCTATCTTTCCTGCGACCCCTCTTTTTAGATCTCTTTGTCTAGTTTAAGTCGTAAGATTTAAAATTTTTAAATCACAAACCAATCAAGTTTTTTAATCTTAAAAAAAATTGTTTTCAAAAAATGTTCTTAAGAAATGTTTTGAGAAATGATAAAAATTTTCAAATAGGAAACCAAACAAGCTCTAAAATATGTGGAAATCACTTATTGATTAGTTTGGATGTGTTTTTAAAATGACAGAAAACGTTTTTGGTGAAAATGTTTTCTCTAAAAAGCACATAACTGGTGCTTCTTATAGAAAACGCTTCCAGTGTTTTTGAAACCCAAAAATATTTTTTCTAAAAAGTTTTCAATCGTTTTAAAAGCACATCCAAATAAGCTTATGTTTTATATTTTGCAATTGTTCCCGTAACGTGCAATCCGATTTTCAATCGATTGAATAGCAGGCTTGTAGTTGAATCGAGATTGGCGATTAGTACAAGATTGAAAATCTCTCTCTTAATCATGACTTTTCACCCTTGCACATGACATACATACATAGGTAAAGCTAGAGAAAATTAAACTGGAAACTTTGAGGTGGACCGAAATTGGGTATATTATGGCGAGGAATTGAAAACTATTTCATTTTTAGTTAGTTTGGTAAAGATAAAGGAAAAATATGTGGAAGAAATTAACAATGAAAAAAGATAAAGGGATGGATGAGAAAGAAATGAAGGAGATTAAACGAATTTGGAAGAAAATAGCTTCAAATTAGTTTTCGACTTCATTTTGTGTTTCACTCAACTCATTTCATCCACGTTCATTTCATATTTCTTCCACCATCCTCGTATACTACTTGAACCCAAAATAAGAATGAAAAAAAGTTCAGAATTTGTGGACCACTCCACAGATGGAGAAGTTAAAGGAGAAGGAGAAATCAAGTAGATATAAAGCTAGAACACTAAACTGCAAACCCAATCTTAAATTTGAAAAATAATAAATACACTCGTATCTAATTATGTCGGTTGTTTTCATTTAATTAAATACGATAATCAGGAATAAAAACCGTAAAGTTCAAAATAAAAATAAAAATATAACCACCTATTTTAATTGTTGCCTTCTCTCTCATGAGGCTTCCACAATGAACAAAAAGAAACAGGCTGCCCCTTCCACCACAACCCTACACACCCATCCTTCTCATCCACTTTCATCTCCCAATTACTATCATACTTCCTCAGCAAGGCTCTTCCTCCATCAATGGCATCCTCCCCAAACACCTCCCCCACAAACCCTACCCTTCTCATCCTCTCACCCCACTTCTCCTTCCCCTCATTCATCTCCCCCCGGTTCGTCAGTGCCTTCGCTGCCTCCCCTTCCATCACCCTCCTCTCCTCGCTCTCCCGCCCTTTGAACGCCGCGCTGGTCGAGTCCAAGAACCTCCACAAGTACTCCACCTGCCTCGAAAACCCCGTCGCAAAATCCCCGCAGTTGTTGCAGCTGCACTCCATGTTGTTCTCGCTTAGGATCACCCCCTTTGGCTCCATGCTCCTCAGGGACTTCAAGAACTCGGTTCTCTCATCCGGGGCGTTGTGGTTCAGTTGGTGTAGCCTGAATTGCACGCAAACGATCAGTGTTTCGTCATTGGAGGCATCGATCAGTTGAGCATTCAGAGTTTTCAATGGCTGATCGTCGAGGCGCTTAATTTGCAAATTGATGTTCATGTACTTGGCGAAACTGAGGAGTCTATTGGAGAAATTTTCACCGGGAGGACCTACTGCAAATGGGATCCCTCTGTTTTGGTTGTTTTCAGCGCCGGCAATAACTGTGATCTTGACCAATGGCGGAGGGCCGCCTGGCCGGTGAGTCAGGGCCTCGAGCAGAGTAGGCCATTGCATACCATGAGACACACCGACATCGACAATGTGAAGGGTTCGAGTTCGATCAAATTCTTCCGCAATAAGTTGGAGAATTGAAGAGTTCGCAATGTTATTTGGAAATGCAAACCATGGACTCACCTCATAGAATTTCATCAGAGATTTTTGGAAAAATCTTGGTTCTGTGGAAGTGAAAGTAACCGGCGCCGCTGAGGCAGAGCCGTTAGGGGCAGAGGAGGAGGAGGAGGACAGGTGCTGATTCAGCGCATGGAGCCCGTGAGCTGCCAAGCGGTGGTTGGCGTCGCCGGTGACTGAGGCAAGCTCGTGGAGAACGAAGAGGAGGTGCTGGACACGTGTCGAATTCCCACCTGTGATGGCTGAGGCACAAGGGTTTAGCAACTGCTCTGCCCACCTCCCTTCCTTGCTATTACCGTTATTACAGTTATTCCCCGTACCCTTGGCTGTCCCTTTTTTGTTCCCATTTGATTTCTTAACTGGCACCACTACTACCTCTTCACCTGATTGGTTCCCCGGGACGGCAGGATTGATCGGACGGCCGTGGTGGTTCTTCCGATCAATGTGTTGCTCTTCCGGGGACGCCTTTCGCTTCTTAGATGAATCGGTAGGTGACGGATGATTCAAATTGGCGGGATTTGGGGGCCCTGTGGTGGTTGTTGGGATTGAAATGCCAGTTGGGTTGTTGAGACAAGTAGGATTGGTGGTGGGATGAACAAGATCATGGCTCTCATCCCACCATTGAAGTCCTCCATCGATGTCATTTGAATGGTAAGGATCATCCCAGAAAGATGGGAAGAAAGTGACTGAATCTTCAAGCCAATCCAAGATATGATCTGAGGTGGAGTTTGGCTCTGGTTGTTCAGTGGTCATTGTGCTTGAGAATTTCAGAAAGGGAAGAGGAAGTGAAGATGATGAAGAGAGAAAAGGGGTTTCTTAAGGTAGGTGACAAATTTTTTTTTTTTGTTTTTGTCAAAAGGTGACAAAGTTTGATCATTGACCAAAATGGATGGAGGTATTTTATGGGATACCCTCCAAGTTCTGAATGATTTTCAAAGTGATTCACAAAGTTTCAATTTTTCCGTATTGCACCATAATGTTTTGAAGTAATATCAATTTATGCTTTTGATGTAATTGATTATTTGATATTTCATTAAATTGATGTTACGGTGAGAGTGGAATCACGAGTATGAGCTGATGTGACTCACATTTGTACCACATTGATAGAAGAAAAAAACACCTAAAAATCCTAAAAAACTCGACATAGAGCTGCGTCTTCTCTTAAATCGATGCTTTGTTTTTCAAAATGACAATCAATCGGATCAAATCGTGCAAGGTATGTCACATCTCATATTCGGACTCCACATATGGCGCCTTGTCAATTTAATGAAGGGTTAGATGTTCAAATAGACGAAATATTTGAATTAATACAATTTCAAAACTTCAGGGTGCAATGCAAGAAATTTAAACTTGATGACACATTTAAAAAAAAAAATTATAGGATCAAACGTTAAATGTGTTAAATGTTAAATTAATGGATTAAGGCAATGGGGGTGCATGAATGAGACAAGGGAAGGCATATTGTAATGTGGGGTGTGCTGTTAATTTGGACGATGTGATGTTTCATTAGGGATAATCAACTCTAATTAAGTAATTAACCCTTGTGTGTCTTGAAAGGTTAACTTATTCCTTGGCATGTCATGCCAATTGAGATCCACTAATTACGATTAGATATAGAGATGAAGCTGCTGTGAAAATGTGATTAGCGTTGAATTTAAATAGTCTGCAGACGGCCGATACTGGTTCAAAAGAATTAAAAATTGTAAACACTTTGTTTGCTACTGGTTTGTGTTTTTGGAAAGACTCTTAAACATGTTTGGTTTTGAAGGTGGACCTTTTCTATTTCATTTGTCAATATTTATGTTCTTCTCTTTGCCCCTTAATGTTTTAATTAAATCTAATGGTGATGTTGTGTGGTATTTCTTCTTGACACAAGAGGACCAATTAGCTAGAGAGTTTGAGTGGCTGTGCCTCCCTTTTTTGCCTACTCAAATTCAATCCTCTTTCTTGGCAGTTACCACCTCTTTTTCTGAGAAAATGTAAAATAAGGACGGAATGTGACAACTTTAAATAAAGAATGTAAGAAAGGGAACTGGATTGGATTAACTAGCCCCCCAGTTGATATGATTCTTGTTTTTAGAGTTTGATTACTAAGTTCTTCTTCATTGTATCCCTGCATCACCGTCGTCGGGCTATCTCATCGTTGGTGGCCATCTTCGACGTTGGGTAGAGTCCGCCGCCTACACTCGGGGTTCTCTCTCTCATGTTGGATTAGAAGATGTGATTTTTTTTTCATGAATATATTGAGTGGTTGTTGCCGTCTTTGATGACATATTGATTGAATATTGACGACATATCAACTGAACACACTTTCATGAATGTAAGTTGTAACTATTCGTACTAAATAACCGTGATTGTTGCCCTCTTTGATGACATATTGATTGAATATTGACGACATATTAACGCACTTTTGTATTTGTAAGTTGTAACTATTCGTACTAAATAATTTTAAACCAATTGTAAAATAAATAAATAAAATCATAATTAACAGTCCAATTTATCGGACGACCCTTAAACATTTCACATTATATTACTTAATAAGGATTTCAGTGAATGAAACTATATTACTTAAAACACATTAGTTTCAGAAACTAAAAAAAATAAAAAATACGAGAAGGATTCTAAACAACATATTATTAGCACTGCCTTTTTTTTTTGGATGAAAATACAGCAAAATTAGGCGAGATTAGCTATTTGTTAATAGTTGCGTACGAGACACCTACTCTTCCCAAAGGAAAATTGACATTGCACCTTGAAACCCTCGCCCCTCCACTCTCTACCAAATTTTTTTAATATCTAAATTATATATTAATAAAATCATGTTTGTCAACCAAAACCTCAATAAATTACCATTCTAATCCTCTCACCAGAACTCAACAAAAATAAAAAATGTGGACAATTTAGTATACGCATAACACAAATTTTATTGTTTTTTATAATAACATCACAACCATGTAAATTACCACTCTACATTCCCCATGTTCTCCTACCTTTTCTTTTCCCACTTTTTTTATTTGTCTTTTTTTATTTTTGAGTTGTCATCCATGCTCATTCAGAATAAGTCGTACTAAAATAAAAAAAAAACATATTTAGTTGCGCCCTTAGAGCGTGTGTGCCGATTGCTAGTAAGAATTATAAAAAGGTACATGTAAGGAGACTAGGCCAACACCATCAAACAGTCAACAAAAACGATGAGTAGGAAAAAAAGGCAAATTGCGTGTATGAACAGTGACTGCAAATGATAGGATAATTGACCACCAACGTCAAGCGTAAGCTGCAGCCTTATAAGAGTCTAGCAAGTAGGCGACCTGGTTGCCGTCCCGATAGATATGTGTAGGAACAAAACTCATCTGACGAAACCATGAAACTGTTGACAAAGCCTTATATAAGTAATGTTGAACCAAAGTGGAATCAGTTTTAATCCAAAGGTGTTTCCAGTCACAAACCCATGCGACACGAACTGCCTCAATAAAAGCTAAATTAAACTTTCGCTGTCACCGAACTCACAAATTCTGTCCAAGAAGCAAATAGCGCCAAGGACTTGGCCTTCACTGGTATGGAAATCGCCTCCAAAACTCGCACACTCATTAGAATAAGAGCCATATATATTCACCTTAATCCACCCCAACTGCGAAGGATGCTAGTGAACAGGGGGCCGAAGCCAAGAGCGGCGAAATACCTAGCAATGAGAAAATAGGCAAAGAAGTAGAAGGAAGGTGCCGGCTAGAAAAACATGTTGAAGACGATTCCCGAAAACAGTCCGTAAACCAATGCTTAGCATATTCCGAAGGAACCAAATGCCCCAAATAAAAGTACAAAGTAAAATGATCTAAAGCTTACGAGTTGATCTAGAGAAGCCAGCAAGGTAAGGCTATGAGAAGATAAATCTTTTAAACCTAAGTGACACTCCCTGATCCCGATATCCCACAGACATCAGGATGGTCACGTGCTGGTTGACACCCGAAGGTGACGCAAGCCATTTATGAATGCAAATGTTGAGAACATGTGAAGCATGCACTTCAATTGTAGCAAGATAATATAATGTGACTATTCATGCAGTAGTAGAGTATCATCACAATAATAATATTCAACTGCCAACAATGAATTTTTATGATAATATAGGACATGTTTAGAGCATACAACTAATACAGAGTACAAGCGGAAGGTAAGATAGAGAAGTGCTATTACAATAGATGCCAAAGCAGAGAGAATATAGCACGATGTCACTGGTAGGGGAATGCCTCGTAGTTCGTGTCGTATTCCTCGTACCTAGGTCTTGAGGGGACGCAAAACAAATATGAGTGGACCAAGTTGATATATATATATATATATATATATATATATATATATATAATACTGAAACAGTTATCAACATACTAACCACCAAAGTTTTATGAAAACTAATAGTCTAATATGTAATAGGTTTTCTGAAAACCCTAGCATACCATAGAACCTTTCATGAAATATATCTCGTATATAATGTGCTAGATAGTGGTATTAGTATCAGTATCATACAGCCGAAGCCCCCAACCTACTCCCGGTCGAAGTCAATATAAGTATCTTCCGGCCGAAGCCACCAACCTACACCCTGCCAATATAAGAGTATCATTACCCTCAGGCACCAACCTACACCCAACCCGATGGTCAATATAAGTATCAATTGCCCATAGGCTTCTACAACACCCAACCTGAAGGTCAATATAAGTATCATCACCCGCATGCTCCTACAACACCCAACTCGAAGGTCAATATAAGTATCATCGCCTATAGGTAGGTCAATATAAGTATCATTGCTTGTAGGCTCCTACAACAGTCATCCCGAAGGTCAATATAAGTATCATCGCCCGCAGGCTCCTACATCACCCAACCCGAAGGTCAATATTTGACCACTAGATACACACAAAACAATCGAATATAGTCTTTCCAAACATAGATACATATATCTCAAAACATCTTCATAGTATAAAGTCATCCATCATCTATACTATAAAAAGTGTGTAAAAGCATGTCCTAAATAGCATATAGTCATTCATCATATATGGTACAAAGAACATCAGTTCGATAAAATATGATATTCCAAAATATTCGCAGTAAGCATAATATCTCATAAAATGTAATCATTAAATCATGTTTTTCATGTATGCATTTCTACTATTAAAACATGCATTTTAAAAGAGGTCCACTCACAAATACTTCGCCGCTGAAGAGCCACGCAAACTAGTGTAAATGGAACGCCACATAAATGCACCTAAGTAAATAAAGGGTCAAATTAATAAAACTCTATTCAAATGATTGAATTTGGGAAAACGGACATCATAAACGGGTCAAGGAAGTCGAAATTAGCCTATGAGGGGTCCCAGACGAAAACTTGAAAAAAGTCAACAAGTCAGCGTTGATCGTTGACTGGTCAAAGTCAAAATCAACGAGTTGGTCAATTGGGTCAACGAGTTGGGTCAAAGGCCAGACTGGTTCAATAGGCTAGGCCAGGTTCTTGGGCTTGGATCCTAAGGCCCAAAGGCCTGGGGTCCAAGGGTTTTGGGTTAAGGGTTTCCACTGGTTGGGCTTAAGTTCCACGGGCCAAAGGCCCAAGTTCCATACGGCCCAAATGCCTAAGCCTCTAACAGTTTTGGTTTTGGTCCTAACAGGCCTTGGGCTGAAGGCCTGGCCCAACAGCCATTTGGGTTTTAGAAAATAAATTAAATAAATTTAATTAAAATAGGTGGGTTGGGCTTAACGGGCCTAAGGTCCTGGGTTCTAAACGGGCCGAAAGGCCTAGGTTCATTGGACTTGGGTCATTCGACCCGTTTCTTGTCGGGGAGGAAGGCCAGAGCTTTTCGAGCTCCGGTCACCATCATTTGGTCACCTTAACCTACGATCTACCTACGAAATTGAAGGTAGAGGTGAGAGGGAGAAGTTGGTACCTGAGGTTTGTCGTGAAACAGCCGGATATGGCCGGATTTGGGCTCACACACCCACAGCTCGCCGGACCTAGGTTTGGTGTTCTCTGGGCACCCCGGAGCTTCATGACAATGGTGGAGAGGGAGGGGAGATCCTTGCGAGCGTAATGGTTGTGGTGTCGTTGCTGGGGAGCCTTTTTGGGTGTGTGTGGGTGTAGGTTGGGTGTCGCCGGGTTTGGGAGAAGGAGAGTGAGGGAGAGAAGAGTGAGAACTGAGAGAGGGTTCATGGAAAGAGAGAGAGAGAGTGGTGAGTTTAGGGGCAGCCACATGGTAGCTGAAGAGAGGAGAGAGTATGGGAAAAGAGATCCGGATTGGATTAGGATAGGGGGCCAAAATGAAAACTTCAACAACTGTTTAGGGGAAAAGTATAAATACAAACTAAATTTGGGGAGTGGTTTTACATAAGCCCCCCAAATGTTTTGGACGACAATAAACTCTACAAGAAACAAACGAAATGCCTCGGGAATCAGGATCCCCTGACCAAAAGAAATTACAAATCCAACTGAACATGATTCAGTGAAGGCCAAGCATAAACCTGAAAGCTGTAGATAAGCAAACTGTAAATCACTGACTAGATAAGCTATTGATGACCCGCTTTATTGGCAATGTCTTGGAAGAAACTTCTTAGAGGACGACCTTGAAAAATGGGTACACCCAAATATTAAAGGGAAGACCCTAAGTCAATATCAAGAAGAGTAGTGCTATCCACACACCAATCTTTACTTCTTACTCACCCCTCTCAACTTTTGGATCAGATTGAATGAATGGAAAAAAATTAACAAGGGTATGTGGGAGATAAAAATGAGTGTGAATTATCCTACTAAGAATGCCCAAGCTGGAACACTTTATAGGTTGAGCATATTTCCCTAAGAAAGCCAACGATTTCTCTTTGTTAACTTGCCGGTTAATACAACGATCTAGTCATATTATTTCACCTCTAATTGAGAGGTTTAAAGTTCGAATCTCGTGAAAGACGAATTACACTAAACAATATTTAGAACCCCTATTATGAACCATGATGATTATTTTCTAGGTTGGGCTGCTAGAAAGTAGTACATCTTGCTGGATTAGCAAACTCCTCCTCAAGTTGCTCTGAACTTCGTGAAAGGCTTAAACCCCTTGTGCTTTTTGTTTGGACCCAAAATTAAATGGCCCGGTTTCAGGGAAACATGAGACGCCTCTAACCAGCCCTTCAGTCTGCCATTGCATGCACCAACTGGAACTCGAATGAAGCTCTGCAGCAGTGGTCAGCAGCAACATCTCACGAGGCGATGCTGCTCAGTGAAATCAAAAGTTCCTTCAGAATGATCGGGTACAGTTTTGGACTTACTACTCATTTGCCAATTGGTTATAAATATTATGATTTGTGTTACTGTTTCACAACGCACAGGAAGATGAGTAGTAAAAAATGAAAGAAGAAAACAAATAGATGAGTAGTAAACTAGATTGAAATGTAGACGTTGGCTAGGCCAGTTGAATAGGACAGTATGCCGGTCCCTGGTGCCTGGATTCGAATTACCCTCATGTAGATTATAATAGTTTAGAACTAGGAAATAAGCCCGCACGTTGCTGCGGGAACCAACTGTTTCAGGCGTAACTGCATAAAGAAGACACATTTCAAGCGTAACTGCATGAATAAGACACAAAGTCAGTAAGTAAAGCTCATATTCTTAACAGTGTTATTTTAACAACAATTTTGAGTCCTACTACATTCTATGTCCAATAGGAATTTAATTGCTTTTCTATACCATAGAGTGGTGCCGAAAGATTATTTCATGGAGTTACTGATGAAAGATCTGGAAAATACTCAGTGGTGTTTTTTGCAATAGGCGTGCAGCAGCCAAAAGTAAGGTTATATTTCTATCTATTTAAATGGCTGCCATATTGTTGTTTTTATACATGTCTACGGATTATACAACATCCTATTAAATTTTTGTTTCTTTTCACTATTTCTAGTTCCTTGATGGGTTTCGTTCCTTCCATGTTCTATATTTCCAATTGCCTTAAGCTACGGCGGGATGGATGATGATTACAACACGTTTAAGTTGATGTCTTCTCATATTCGTGTAGAAGAATCATATTTGCAACATCGTTTGTCATTCTTGAAGAAAGAGGAAAATATTAGTTTTAAAAAGGGAAAATTTCTAGTGCTCAGAGTTATATGTTGATGGGAACCACTGATCCAACAGGAACTCTAGAAAAGAATAAAGTTTGTGTTCTTCTGTATGTACAATTTCTACCATTTTTTTAATCCCTCCTGTTACACAATTAGTAGGATGAAAGTGAATGTTCAAGTACTTGTTTAAGTAGCTAACTTCCGAAGAACAAATATTAAAAGCAAAAAATATGCAAAAAGGTTGTTCTCATAAGAAACTGAAGAAACAGAAACAACATGCAGTTAACACTTTGTTTGCTCCTGCAGTTAAGATGGTTAAATATATGTGTTGCAAGCTAGCCACTTGTTTTAGCATTAAGAAAAAACATTTCCGAAGCACAAATGTTAAAAGAAAAAAATATGCAAAAGGGTTGTTCCCATAAGAAACTGAAGAAACAGAAGCAATATGTAGTTGACAGTTCGTTTGCTTCCGCAGTTAAGATGGTTAAATATATGTCTTGCAAGCTAGCCACTTGTTTTAGCACTAACAAAAAACATTAAAAAGTGTTTCGTTCTTGTTCCAGCACCTAAGGTTTTAAGCACAAATTTTCAACCCAAAAAACATGTAGCACATCTTGTAGCACTCGATGATGAAGATTGTGGGTGTTCACTTTTTCTGAGATCGGACATCTTCCACACTATAGCAAAAAAACATAAATAATAATTTAGCAGACACTGCCATCATTGATATTGTGTAGATGTGGGTGTGAAAAACAAATTATAATTTACCTATCTTTGATTTTTTTGGCCTGAGTTTTTGTCTTGAGTGCGGCTATCGGTACTTTGTCGGCCGGTTCAATTTTGGGGACAACCAGATTGTGGAATTCTCTAGCAATTCTTGCAGAATTGGTTGTGTCTGTTTGCTGGGGGCGAGGTTTTTTGCTGTTAATGAAGGTAAATTTTATAAGGTTAAAGAGAAACATGATAGTCATGGAGAAGAGTGCGAAAGAGTGGTGCAAAACGTTTTGTAGACAGTTTTTCATGATTGGCTAGATTTACACTGAAGAGAAGCAAGTATAGTTATTAAGATTGACACATGACAACATTTATTGTCAGGAAAACTTTACCTGTCAGGTTTGTCCGTTTGATCAGGGAACAATACTCTCTTTGACGTTATGGCGGGTGCAACTGATTTGGGTTGTTGATCTGGTTGTTGGGAAGGTGTCAATGGGGCGGGGGTTGCTTGACTGGTAATTTGTTTTCCTAGACTGGTAGCGGGTGTTTGTGGTATGACTGAGGCAATTGTTGGGTTGGAGAGCGGTTGGTCTTCAACCAGTCCATTAACGATGAAGTCTGTTTTTGCAAAGTCGGTGTTTTGCTTTCTAAAAGAGAGTTGAAATGTTTTTGAGTTGCCGACCAAATTGTTAAGAATTGGTGGCACCACGAAAGGGTCCTCGTGTCCGTTCTCTATCACCAAAGTGTAGCAAGAAACGCCAAGCATCTTTTCGGCTTGCCTTCCTATCATGAGGAAGTTGTGTTGGTTCGTGTTATCTTCGACAATCAGATTGATCTTGAACCTGTGCAAGAGGAGGATATTTTGTGTTAGACAATCATACATTCTAAGCGAAAGTTGGTAACCAAAATGGAGAGGTCCTACAATATCCATTTCGTCACTGAACTTATTGAATTCAACATACCAGTTAACTTTAAACTAAAGAAAGTGTGCTACAATATTTAAAAGCGGTCATATGACAATAGCTGAGAAAACAGCCATTCCTCCTAAGCGGTGTAAATTTTATTGACTTATTACATCAAAGCAGCATTCACGTATCATCATTATGGTTGTTTTGGAAACTCTTAAGTTTCTTCTTTAAAGGTGGGAAAAACACTATAGGTGTAGACTATCCTAAACACATTATAGAAGGAATATTTACGATAATGTCACTAATACACTCCCAAGGGTCAAACAGTAGTCAAAGTATAATGGAGATGGAGACCACTGTAAAGTTATTTGTATGCACGCATTTTAGATCATGAATCAAAGACCAACATATGCATGAGAGTGAATGCAAAAATATATGTTGGCTGAAGAAAGCTGTGTGCTCATCACATGTTCTACCTTCTCGTCGCATAAAATATCATAGATATAAAAGCATTATTATGTTTGAATTTGATAATCATAAGAATTTCAAAAAAGACTCAACAACTTAATATAACCGTTAGACGTAAAATAGATGCAAAAGATTATTACCATGGTTCGGGTAATTTGTTTATCAAACCATGTTCGTTGCACTGAAATGATCCAGACATCTTCTTTACAACTTTATGGCAGGATGGGCAAGAGTTGTACCACCAACCTCTGGCCAAATCGAAGTCAACAACAGTCGCTTTGCATGTGAAACTTGCATTCTGTTATTGAAACATAGGTTTTAAAATGATCATCGACATTTAATCATCACCTTGGAAACATGGTGTATAAACGAATACACACTCTGTCATACTTTTAATATCTTGGTTATTGGAAGTTATCAACAACATATTTGTGGACTGCTTGTTCACTTTGATTGTTTCTCCTATTCATGTTAGTTATTATTCTAAAGCCTATGTTTACATAAATATTAAGCGTGATAACCATAAAGAAAAGGTATCTGATAGCTTAATGAACTTTACATGTTGCATTTGACTTTTCTTTTGAGATGTCTTAGGGGTATCATATCTTCATTAATCATTTAAGCATCGCTTTGGAAACATGGAGTAAAAACGAATAGGCACTCTGTCATACTTTTAATATCCTGGGTATTGCACGTTGGCAACAGCATATTGGTGGACTGCTTGTTCAGTTTGATTGTACTTCTCATTCATGTTAGTTATTATTCTAAAGCCTATGCTTACATAAATATTAAGCATAATAACCATAAAGAAAAGGCATCTAATAGCTTAATGAATTTTACATCTTATATTTGACTTTCCTTTTGAGATATCTTAGGGATATCATATGTTCATTGATCTTGATATTAAATAATTGATTTCATTCCGGGGCATTATAATTGTTGGTGCGTTTTTTTTCTAACAGTTTGAATTTTTTGTAACAGGTTGGTAATGAGAGACTAACCTTGTGCAACGTAGGATCAAGTAAAAGCAACTCGTCTATCGTTTTTGGTTCAGAATCAGCACCAATAACATGCCTTTTATACATGTCAGTTGAGCTGGGCAAGATTCGCATAGGTGATTTTAGATGCTCAAACCTATTTTTTGCATCTTTTGGGTGAGAAAGATTAAACTAAAAAATATAAATGCAAAAGTTCTTAAAGAAGGGTTGTTTATTTACCTGCGCTTGTATTCAGAGAGTTGTGGAATGTCCGGATTGAAAACATAAACGGTTGATCCTGTGCTTCCAAGAACAGGCTTTCCTATAGATAAAAAGAGAATAATGAACAAATTGAAACTTTAAGCAGTTTAATAAAGCATGTCGGGGTATGACCTTGGTATTGTTTAACTTTGAGGCCTGTCAAAGCAACAAACACGGGTGGCAATAACGATTGTATTCCACTGTCCTCAAAATTTGTCGCAATCTCTCCCCATAAGGTGATCCTTACTGTTTCACCCCTGTAAATAATTAAGAAGGTGTCAGTCAGTTATACGTTACGTTTACGGTGTCATATGTGAAAATTGTAATCAGAGTTTAACGCATATAGAAATTACCTGATATTTTGGAGATTAAGATTTCTCTTCTTTGCAATTCTTGTGCGTTGGATGGTTACCTCTTCAATCGGCTGCACAGCCGTCAAGCAACCAAATATATCTATAGATGATGTTCATTAGCGAGAATGAGTGTGCACCAAAGCCAACAAAAAAATTAAAATGATTCTCATATTTTGGAGTGGCGCTTAAGAGTAAATTTGTTACCTGTAAGTTCAACATCCCTATCGATTTTTTCGTAAAGCTGCTCAAGCTCAATTAAATTGAACCAATGCATCGGGATTTCCTGGCTTGTTTTGTCAATAGGAACGATTGTGGTTTTGCTGTTCAATTCAATTATGGCAGCATGAGGGACAACCTTGCTTGATGTCCTGTTGTGAACAACACGAAATTTGTTGATTTCGTATGCTTCGCCAACCCTTAGATGGTTAAAAAAATATTGCATGTCTCGACTGTTCATGGTTGCATGAACCACATCCCCCTTTCAGAAGAAGAAAAATAAAATCAGACAGTATACTAAATGAGCAGGAGAACATTTAACGCAAAAGGTTATGGAACCACGTAAGAAGTAAGCGTAGCATAGTGGTTCCTACAGAGATAACATGTAAGATCATATGGAAGATAATAGAGAAGATTACTTTAAGAATGAAATTCGCAGCAATTGAAGCAACTTTGTAAATATATATTTAGTTTCATTTGTACAGGTAGGAAAAAAGAAGAAAATAAATTAAGGAAAAGAATAGTTGGTAGTTGATACTCAGCTTCGTTTGTTCAGTTAAAAAATCTTCCTCAAAAATAACAAAATATAATCTCTCTAGTGAAATATAAAGAGAGCCGAATTGTGTATGGTGCACCATGAATATTTTTGTTAATAATGCAATTTATTTTAAGCCATGCTATTATACGGAAAAAAATGGAATTTTGATTTGTTGTCCACCTGCATGAACTGGTTAAATGCAGCCTCTAAATGAATGTCGAGGGCTAACATTGAATCTAGCAAAACAATTCGCCAAATATTAATTATGCAGAAATGATGTATAATTGTGTAGAGGATTTGGTTCACGAACTTTAAGATAAGTTTGATCACAAAAGTGTGTTGTAATAATTGTGTGCACATTTTGATACACGAAAATAGTAGTGTTTGACGACAGGTTAAAAGGTGTAAGAATCTTACTTGTTTATCAACAAATACACAATCAAGACTTGTAGGTTGAGGATCATTTCCGATGCTCTTCGTGACCCATAACCTACAAACCCTGATCTGGAGTTTGTTTCCTGGTTGGTACGACGTCAGAAAACTAATTGGCATCGCATCCATTAATCTAGCAAAAGATGAAAAATTTAGAAGCAAATTAAATTCAACATTGAATAGGGTGATTTATGAAAGAAATGGTGGAGCCATGATTACAAACAAAAAAAATAACAAAGGGACAAAATGTGAACATAAACGTATACCTGTATGTAAATGTTTCAATACATCTTTATAAACAATGTTTTTTGTATAACCGTAAGGCATGTCACTATTGTGAGCAATAACAATTTTGAGACCCTTTTTTGAGGTGACCCTGGATAGCGCAACATAGAGTTGTCCATGAGAAAAAACAGTCTGCGATAGAAACAAACCAACCATTTTCAAGGATTGTCCTTGACTTTTGTTGATTGTCATTGCATAACAAATTTTTAGAGGGTATTGTCGTCTTCACACAGTAAAAGGATATTTATGCTGAGATGATTCAGTAATGATCCTGGGGATATAAACTCTTTCGCCAATGTTGCTTCCCGTCATGATTTTTGCTTGTACAACTCTGTCGTTCAATTGTGTTACAACCAATCGTGTTCCATTACACAGCCCTTGACTTTGATTTAAATTTCTGATCAACATCACTGGGGCACCAACTTTCAAAGACAACTTGTGGTGCGGCAAACCAGGTAAATCAAGTTGGTTTAGAAATTCTATTGGATAAAGCATATCTAAATTTTCAGAATTTTCTGTTGCAGAAGACACCGAATCAAAATTGAGATAAGTACGACTTTCGCCAGGTACTATACCCAACACAAAATCGTTGATTTCAGTTGCTGTATCATTTCGTGGCGTCACAATAGCTCTTTCTTTCAGATATGAGACATCTCGGAAATTTGCTTTGAAATTTGTATACACAGCTGAAACCATGGCTTTGATGGGATCGTCATCAAAATGGATAAGGAATTGGTTTGGAAATTCGACCCAAGAGCTTTCTTCATCAGCTGAAGATATAGATCTGGCAACAGTACCATTTCCAATATCTAGTATCCACTTTGCAAAATCAGCGAGTTCTTTTTTTTCCACTTCGTTCAGACCTGTTTTCGAAAGCCTCATGTTTTGCTTAAGGAAAAATATAGTTAAATAGGACCAAAGGTATGAACTCGTAAATGAAGCTTGAACGATGTCAGCAACACTTCCGCTTGGAACAACAGGAAGAATTTGCCTGAAATCACCTCCGAAAAGAATTGGTTTACCTCCAAATGGCAAATGGTCAAAGCCTGGTTTTGACCCTTTAAGAACATCACAAAGGGATCTATCTAGAGTTTCAAAACACTGTTTATGATTCATGGGGGCTTCATCCCAAACAATAAGAGTAGCGTCAGTGATTAGTTTTGCAAGATGAGTCCCTTTTTTAATTTCACAAACCGAACAATCAGTGATGTTGATAGGAATTTTAGATCTAGAGTGAGCCGTCCTTCCACCAGGAAGCAACAGGGAGGCAATTCCAGATGAAGCCACCGTTAAAACAATTTGATTTTGGGATCTAATTCTAGTTATGATGGTGGTCCACAAAAAAGTCTTACCTGTTCCACCATGACCATGCACAAAAAATAGGCCAGATCTATTGTTGTCAATCGTCTCCATGACGCTGTCATAAACTAATTTTTGCTCCTTGTTTAATTGGCCAATCAGGAGTGAGTGCCCTTGTTTTAGTGAGTTAGCATCATAATTTAACTCTTCTCTCAAACTCCTAGCTTTAAGTCTATCCATCATTAGATTATTTGGTTGTGGTAGGTGATGCTTTGATAGAGAACTATTTGAAGCTGTAAACAACTTTTCTAACTCGTACAAAAGCGAATTTCTAAGTTCATCCTGATATTTAGAAAGATCTTGTAGCCCAAAAGCGTTATGCATGTTCTTGGAAATGTCATCGCACATGGTTTTCCAATGTGCTTCAAACAAAGCTGATGGATCAGTGACATCACAAAAGAGCACCAACGTGACAAACAATTGCCTCAATTGGAAAGATGATGCAGTGATAACTGCTTCTAACATAGCGCTATTCCATTCCCTATCATCTCCCAATAAACCAGGGGACATGCATGCAGCTTGGAATGTGGGTTCAAGAACCTTTTTGACGGTTTTTAAATGGTCAAAACTAAAGATGCCTTTCTGGTAGTTTAGCAGCAACCTCAAATAGTATAATTCACCAGCAGCAGGGTGAACATACGCAACCCTACCTAAAGATCTGCCTTGTTTTCTACGGCTCCATTGTTTCTCATCATTTTTCCAAACATACTTCGTCGGAAATTCAACATAAGATAACTTACGTGCATCAGGATCTTGGACATTGGTTTCAAACCATTGCGTTAACATTGTTCTTTCGAGATTAGGGTGGTTGATAACATAGTTTAGATCATCGGTCTCTCTAAAAACAACGTTTTGGTCAGATGGAAGGTGTACAGACAATCTTTCAACCGATGGTTCCCTAAAATGAATGTGAAACTGTAACAATCTCCAAACAGCTTCGTAAGGGCATAAATATCTACAATTTAGATAAGCCACAACCTCATCAAACTTTTCATCCTCAAAAACAGCTCTAGCCCGATCAACACCTTTAGTTATGTACTTAAAAAGATACTTGATGAGTGTTGATTGGCAGCCTGATTCAACATTTATATGCGCTTGATAATTCAATAATAGCTCACGATTATAAGGGACAGCAAATGCGTTATCAAGCTTGATTCCTTTTTTTAGAACAAACAAATTTTCTATATCCCGACGCTTATATGCAACGAAACCATCATCAGAAAAAGTGGTTTCACTTGTGAAAGGTTTTGGAAATTTTTTTGAACATTTGTTTTCTTTCATGCATGGTGAAAATCGATTTGCAAGACCACATGGCCCATGGATCATGTATTGTGAAACTGCATCGTACCCAACTTTGTCAACATCTGCATCAGGAATCTCAGCCGAAATGATAGAATCAACATCGTAGGGAGAATGACATTTATAATGTTTGTTCACCCAGACCAAGATATGACAATGAGGAAGACCCCGTTTTTGGAACTCCACCGTGTAAATCACTGTTTTTAAATAGAGAATGCAAAGACATCAAAACAAAACACTCTAGATATGTAATGATTAGATAGATAAACAAAGAAAGGGAAAATTTTGGCCAAGAGCGATTAACTAACCTGATTCGACATCGCCAAAAGGTTTCCTTGATTTGATGAATTTAATCATATGGTTAAGCTTTGCTTTAAAAATTCGGGAGACTATATCAGGCCTGTCTTCAGGCCTACAACCAGGTTTATCACGTAGATCTTCAATAATTTCAGGCCATTTAGCATTGCAGGTGAAAGTGATAAATAAATCAGGATTTCCAAAGTGACGGCATATGGCCATTGCATCCTGATAATTATTTATCATATATCTAACGCTGCTAGTAAACGAAGTTGGCAAAATGACTCTCTTGCCAACACCAGAACTGCTTGTATTTCCTGCTTTGAGAGCTTCATGAATTGCTTTAAGATTTTCTGTTCTAAAAGAATCTTGATTTGTCCTAATAAAATCTAACCTATCTTCTTCAAGCGTGGCATATGCATCAACTAAATATTGTTGAAACAATCTACCACCTTTCAATAAGGTGTCATTTTGTCCTGGTCTATCCTGAATTTGATAACCTAGAAACGCTCTCAGTGATACTCCCCCAGTTTTTGGTTTTTTCCCTTTATAATCTGGATTCCAAGGAAGGCCTTTCTTATACCCATCTTCACCGTAGGGGAAAAGAAGAGGATATTGTAGTGCCATGTACTTAGGATGTAACTTTGTGATTCTTTGTAGGCCATGCGTCCTATGCTCCACAATGATATCTCTTTCAGTGTGGAATTCGCCGATATCCCCAACTATCAAGCCACCTATCTCGTCACACGCCGGCAAATTATATTGTGCATCATGGTTAGCCTGTGCATCGTATAAACGCAAACGTAAATGACTTGTGGACCCTTCATCAATCATATCTCTAGCGAGCCTAAAAAGCTTAACGACCTCATTACAGTCGTCTAGCATTTTAATGAGGCCATCAACAACATGATGGTCGAGTTTTTCAACCGTTTCTGATCCACTAAAACAACAAATACGATTACTGACTTCATTTTGAGTATCATGAATGTATAGTTGTGCAAATTTAGGATTTTCGCCCTCCAGAGGCAATAAAGAACCCATCAAATGATGCACTTGACCATTAATTTTAAAAATATAAGGACCCCGACCCTTGTTGATTGATGCATCGACTTTGGCTCCCATTGATGTTAATGCCATCATTGAATTATACGATCTAATATTTGTTTTAAATTGCAAGCTGTTTCGAGAATTTTTGGGATTCAACAAATCATCCAAATAAGGAGGGGTGGGTTTAACGCGTGGGAATTTTACTTTTTGACTCATGCAACACGTGGTGAATTGCAAGGTAGAAGATGAAGCATTCTTGGCGGACTGTTCTGTAGGCCAAAACAGAGCACCGCAATATTGACATTGACAATTTCTTAAGCCAAAATCAACATATTCTGGATCAATCCCTATAAAAACAAAGATTAACAGAAGCATTCATCAAATCGACAACCTTAAGTTAACTGATGGAGGAAACTTAACTTTTGAAATTAGTAAGAATGAGAATTGAGTTATGTTGAAAGATTGCATACTTTTTCTTTTTTTTTGATAGTTGGCTTGTCCGGTTATCAGCGGGTTCAAGCCAGAATGATTGGTTTGAGCATGAATGGCTAACAAACTGTGCTCATTGGCACGATCAGCAAGGAAAACCGGTACAGAAATCTGATGAGAACTTGTCCCAGGTTCGAAATGTGGGTTAAAAACACCACGGATAGGAATATTTTGTTTAAAAGCTGATGCAAATGTTTGGGGAGGGCTGTCTTGGTTGTTCAAAGATGTTGAAACATCATTATCTTGATCGTCGTAAGCGGTGGGAACATCTTGCAACTCTGAATTATTGAGATCACCATCCGCAACAACCGCATCCAAATAGGCACGTTGAATTTCAACGGCCCTTCTAGGTCGCCTTATTCGTTTAGACATAAAACTATACAAAGGGGAAAAAAACAGAAACAGTAGCGCACTCTTTAATAAAAGCAACACATCAACGAAAGAACCATCTAAACCAAATGAAATTAGCAGCGAGCTATAACCCATTAAAGCAAGAGGTGATTGAAAACACAAACACATTCTAAACATAACAGTAAAAACACAATCATAATGAGATGAGAGAAGAACAAAGAATAGAGAAACTTAATATGCGGTTGTCTTCTTGAACAACGTTGTTTCCCGTTGACACGGTAAAAGGTATGAATAAAGCATGCAACGATTGCTAAAAAAATAGCGATAAAGAAGACCAACATAAAGATCAAACAACAAAGCAACCATAAGGTCTCAAAAGAGCAAACAGAAATGAAGAAGGTGATGTTCCTTAAAGGTGCAGAAATCTAACCGATATAGAGACGGGATTGTAGCTGGGCACAAATCCTACTGAGCAGTAATGCAAGATTGCAACGATTAAAACAAAAGTTGTAGAACCTACAAAAAGGAAGAGAAAATATAAACGCATATATAATTGGAACGACGTATGTTTTAATACTTTAAAGAAATGACATGCATCAAAAGCCTTTAGGTTAGCAAAAGCTTTTAGGTTAGCAAAAAAAAAATGAATTGCCTGAAATAGAGACGATCAAGATTTAAAACGTTTAAATTTTGTCCTAGGTTGACTCATTAGATGCAAAAGTGAGACAGCATGAACAATTTAACACCGAGAAAGACCAACAATACTAAAGCACAATCGAGCTAATAATAAAAAAAGCATATAATGCAAAAGAATAACAACAGGGCAAAACACTTTTGGTTGATCTTACAACAGGCTAACAGGATAAGATAAATCACCAGATATTGCAACCATGACAAAGTCCGGAAGGCAAGATAATGGACTTTTGCTCTAGTTAAAAAAATATTAGCATGTGTTACAAGCAATGTAATGTTGTGATGTAGTTTCATTCTTTTTCACAAAGCTCTCAATTTGGACTCTTATGAAATGTTGAGTTTGATACAAATTATTAATGATAGAAATACTGTAGCATGTTTTGAGTTTAAGCGCATCACTTAACGATGCCAGCTCATCTATAGATTGACTAATTGTAATTAGCTTCATGACGCAGTTTTTATATACTTACACGAATAAAAACCGACAAAGCATGTAAAATCAAATTGATAGTAAAAGAATTAGGTAAATCCATTCAACAACTACTAATCAAATTGTAAAAGTAAGATATGCGTTTTTCTAGGTTTAATAAAAGCACCAAAGTAAAAGGTTTTTATATGCGTTATGAGAAAAATTCATTATGGCACCAAAAATCGTTGCTCAAAGCAAAGGCAAAAAAAGCAAGAGCCACACAATTGATGCTCTTCATCATCGTGGGGTAAAACTCTAGCTAAAGAACATGCCGCACCTACTTGGGGGATAGGCAAGGCAGGAGAAGATGCCACTCCAGCATACGAACAAATACCGCCAGAGAAGATACCGTATCTGTTTGGGGGAAAAGTGGAGAAGCCACCATTTCTGCCTGGGAGGCAAGTAAAGCAAGTGAAAATGATACATCAGCCGTGGTGATTTTGAACAATATGCTCCAGGATCAAATGATTCAGGTGTTGAATCCTCGTAAATGTTGATATGAGATCCATAGGCATTTGAATAGAACACTAATGGGGCGGGTCGTGTGGAATTATGATGTGTTTGTAGTACTATTTACAAATACAATGACACTTATAGACGCTCCGGCTATTTTTGAGTTCGTGTTGGTTTGTGTCCGTAGTGTGTAACGTATGCATTTATAGTTTAATCCATATATTTTCACATGCTGCTATATGCTCTGTTTTTAATAAAAAACTTAAATTTTAAAGATGGAGACATGCAACACGAAACCTACAATTAGATCTGGATTACAAAATGGCAACAAAAAAAATCCTAATCTAAACATCTGTATACTAAAACCCCATTTAAGTAGCCATTAACATCTGATCTAGTACTTCAGCGACTCACTAACCCGCCATACCGTCATGTCTCATCCCCTCTCCACCACTGACTAAACAAACTAAAGGTGCAATTGGATAACAAATCCACTCAATTTTAGCAACCTTGCTACATACATTGGCTTTGTTCAGCATGAGACGATATAAGCAAAGGAAAAAGTCAATGACAAGAGCGGCGAGCTCACTATGAAAACTAAAACATCAAGATAGCAATGGCTTTAAAAGTGTAGAACCAGCAAAGAAGCATCAGCTAAAAGATCCTATCAACAACAACATAAATGGCATAAAAAATAAAAGGAGAGAAAAAAATCCCAGCACGATAAGGTTATTGCTAGGAAAAATCATTTATCAGTGAGATAGAAGTCTACCAAAAAGGTGCAAAGAAGAGTGTGAACAACAGTTTATCCTTAAAAGAATATAAGGGTCAGCAAAATACATTTATCAGCAAGATAGAAGTTGACCAAAAAGGTGGAAAAACAGAGTATTAACAACAGTTTATCCTTAAAACGGTTAAAGGCTTATCTGTTTACATTATTGCCCTTATGACCGAACAAAAAAAGTTTACATTGCCCTTATCTTATCTAAAGACCCACCCCTTCTCTAGACATTTAAAACTCCAAAGGCCGTTGCGGCGGAGGCAAGCAAGAGCAACAAAACTCCAACCTTTTTCCAGCTAGTAAACCTGTGGATGCCATTGGAAAACCCCAAAAAGCGTTGTGAAAGTGTTTTATCCAGCGGAACTTTTTCTTTCGGCGGATTACTACGATTTGCAGGTGGATACATAGTATGGACCACCAATTTGTTTCGGTTTGCACCCCTACCATAAACACGCAAACCCATCCTTGTTTTTTCTATTTTCACTGAATTCTTTGTACCAGGTCCCGGGGCAGTGTCAGAATATCTCACTAATGTCCCTCGATTTCGTTCATCGTGTCGAGCCTTAACCAGTTGCCTTAAATTTTTGACAAAAACCCCTCCTAGAATCTGTTGTTCTCTTCGATTGATCTCTTGTACCATTTTATTTACCCTGAATCAAAATTTAAATATAGCGTCAATATTTCTGTTTTTTTTTTAAGTATCTTTAAGCTTGTGAGTTGAAAAATAACACCATGAAAAACTTAACAACTCACATTAATAAAGTAAAAATATAAGATTACCAAAAGTTACATATAAATTTAAAAAAAACACAATCAAAAAGCATTTTGATGGTGTTTTATATCAAACAAGCAGCTAAACCCGCGCGATGCCGCGGATTACAAAACTATGTTAAACGTGTAGAAAATTTTGAAAAAGTATGTGATAAAGAATAGTGTTTATATACATATATTACATGAGAAAATTGAGAATGCTGATTTGCCATAGCTAGGGAGTGCTATTTACAAAATGTATAGAGATTACCTTCAACCCTCTGTAACCATATAGAGGTATTGAACGATTGATAACCATGAAAATTCATATGTATTCTATAAACATAAATCTACCAAGTTAATGAATTCCATTAAAAAAATCTACCACATGAAAAATTCATTTGGTATTTACTGTAAAGCCAAACCACTAAGGAATTGGAACTTATTTTGTAAAAAAATTAACCCTTCTTCGGGTTGAACCAGCTACAACTCTTGGCGTTGGCAACCTCAAGCATTGTGGCAACTCTTCTGTTCTCGTCATAAACATCTGATTCTGCCAAATCCTTCCACCTGCATCCTAGAATTCATCCTCCCGTCACAGCGAATACATATAAACACCAAATTCCAAATTTGCAGTAAAAACCAAATTCCAAACAATGATTGTATGCATATCCGAGCCATAAGGGAACCAAATTTGAAGAATTATTTGGACATGAAAACACAAAAAATTGGAGGGAAAAATATAAATTCATCAAAATTCCCTACTCAAGGATAAGCTAAAATTGGAAAATATTCAAACCCCAGAAACTTTGGTTTCCTAAATGCCACATACATCTGCATTAGAAAACATTGGAGTAGCGTAATACTTAATTCGGTATAAAAGTGAAAAATTTAAGTCTTTTCTGTATAATGCAAGTGTTTATGTTCACATAATCATGAGACATCATTCCAATGATTTCTAATGCACAAAATTGAGGATTTCTCTAAATTACATATTATCAAAACCTGCAGTTATCTTGCTCATGAAATTTCAGAGCTAACAGTTAAAGGGATGAACTACTCTGTAAGTTTACTCTTAATTTAGATAACATGAGCACTACTGAAAATAACAACATGCAAAATTCGAAGGGTGGTGCAACTAATAAGCAATATAATTTTGACGTACAACATAAATTTCATGGTCTAGTTTACCTTCCACAAATTGGCCATCTTTCGTTTTTTGCCAACCATTCATTATTGCAACCAAGTTGAAAATGATGAGGACAGGACATGTCGTTTGACTTTTGGATTTTTTTGGTGTATTCTGCAAGAAAATATATCAACTATTAAGTATTAAAGCACCAAAAAGAACAATTGAAGAAAGATGCTAGTTTGCAACACCAATATATATTATCACCGAACAATTGATATCTTAAGCCATATTCTAGTAATGCCCATTGGTATTAACTACAGTGACATTTGCACATTTAACTTACCATCCAGATATGTAGGGCAGACGTCTTCATCTTCAGAAGATGGTTGCACATTAGTCCATATGCAAGTTTGTTGTCAAAGCCTTTTCCGAGTTCTCAGATTCGTCTTCAGCATCATCTCCATACTCCATTCCATTTCTTTCCGAAACCCAGGGATTGGGTGCCACAACTGCCTCTTCTCAGTTGTTGTGTATCTGCTTGCAAATGAATCATTGACTTCTAACACCTAAAGACCAAGCCATCACGCTGCAAACGCTAATATCTCTGATCAACATTGAAGGGGGTTGATAATGCCAAAATAGCCCCTTGAATATGTAACGAAGGTGATGTCCATCAAGCCTTTGAAAAGGTGCACTATACTGTTTATAAAAACTAAAGTCAATCAAACTCATGGATCTACCTTTATCTGAGCATCTTCAACCCAAATTTCTTTATATCAGAACCATCATAGACATTCATTGAGTAATGAGTGAGTACAAATCTGTCAATTTTAGATTAAGGCCTTTTTTGCATATAATGCACGGTAATGAACAAACAACACCTCTATTCCTATTTAGTTATCATTATGCAGCTGATGGCAAACAACCATATTGTTTGAGTCAATTCCTAATTGACAATAAGTGCAAGTAAATGCTTATGTGAGTTGTTCTTGAATAATTCATACAGTAAATCTTTAAACAATGGATTTTTTCCAATTCAGGATTTGAGAAAATAAACATACTTACTGAGGTTCTCGAACTGAATCCTTAGGCTTTTGACAGCTACTCTGCAAAAAAAGCAGGAAAATTAATACTTTCAGATTGAATTCATAGAGAAACTCACAAAAAGGACAGCATGTGGAACATCAAGTGTAAAATACTTGCAGAAATAGAAGTAACTAAAATATATGAAGTTGAGAACTTACCTGCTGCCTGGATCTGTCACATCATCATCATCCACATCAAATGGGCAAGGAAACTCAGTATCATCAAAATCATCAGGAAAAGACCTACGGGAGCTGAAGACCAAATTTCCTGTAATTCAAAAAACCCATATGAAAAAATGTAAACAGTCAGCGTTAAATCTATACCATGAGTACATGATGATGAGGTCGAGAGGTATATGCCAATGGTGAAGGCTGACATAAATTTAACAAAATAGATGAGAAACATGAGAATGTTGAGAAATTAACATCAAAATTTAACAAAATTTAACATCACTCACTCTACAAACAACCTCCCGCTTCCTCAAAAATCTAAATTAATCACAATAGTCAAATTCCAAGCAGAAGACTAACAATAATAATTTGATAATTGTTTGGTGAGATTATACAGAAAAAATCTTGCCTCGAAACCTGGTGGAGCTTCAAGCTGCTTCCATGACGATGTCGCTTTTGCCAAGAACAGGTTCCCGAAGCGAAATAGGGCTGAAAATGAAGATCGCAGTAAGAGCTAAACTGCGATAAGGGGACGAAATTCTGGAAGCAAAGAAAGAGCCCTGCTTTTCCAACCTTCTTCCCTGCTTTCCCTGCTTTTTCAATCCTTGGATCCCTAGAAAATCACCAGATTATAGATTTCTTTGGCAAAATAATTTTTTAAATTCTAAAGCAGGATAAATTGCTTACCTTCCGTAAAGAGGGTTATGGAAAATGCACGGATCGCTAAATCATGAAATTATCCAAAAACCCTATATTGTAGAAAATTGAAAATTGTAGGTAATCAAAAGCTCAAGAATTTTACACAGAAGAACTAACTTTCAAATAATTAAATATATAATCACGGGAGAAACGACACCTGTGTATGGAGGTGCTTCGATGGAGGGGGGAGAGAGAGAGAGAGAGAGAGAGAGAGAGTGGAAGAGAGAGAAGCTCCGAAATCGGGAGGAAGAAGCCGCGAGTAGGTTTTTGATTTTTAGTTGCTTCGGCGAAGGAAGAGGTGGAAGAGAAGTCGAGCTGGGTTCGTCTGCGAGAGAAAGATTTGACTGAAGTGAGTCGGTGAGCAGAGCGAGAAAGAAGCAAGTCGAAACATCGAGAAGGAAGAACACGCGTCACCATTTTATTCCCACAGCGTAGCAAACCGGCAAAGTTGGAACAACAAAAAAGAAGTAGGGGCAAAAACGGAATCACACTGTACTATGAACAGTATTTCAGTGCATTTTCTCTTTTAGTATATATATAATTTTGAAGTTTTAGCCGATAAAGAAAATACATAACCTAAGTATTTATGAGTTAATGATACTTGTAGTTTTAATGTTAATATCCATGAATTTTTCTGAACATCTTAGTTGCATTCATGAATTGTTAAAAGGTTACTCATTTTCCTAAGTATAGAAGTTGTGAATTTTTTTTTTTAAAATGTCTAGTTCGTTGAGAGAGCGCAGTTGTGAACAGCACATGTTAAAGAACTTCGGGAGGATGAGATAGTTGACTATTAGAAAACCTAACGAAAACACCAACCAACCAATAACAGAATCACAGACTGAATTGCACAAACAAAATTTAAAAAAAAACAAACAAACCATCCAACCTCTGGACAATGAGAGGATTACAAAGACAACCAAGAATGAGAGCAAAGCAGACAGCAGACAAATAACATAAAGCGATCGAACCAAACAGTTAATTAAAAAAGAATCATAAAGATAAGACGTCTGAAACGGAAAGAATGGGAAAAGACCATATTTAAGTTCAGGTGACATATGAAAGTCTTGATTCAAATGTGATTTAAATATAAGCAAAAGAATAGACGCATATCATTTGTATACACACACCACCATCTGCATAACCAACAACTTCAATGAATTTGCACAGAATTCCAAACTCTAACCCTAAACCACACCCACCTTCTAAAATCTCGAAATAATAGAATGAAAGTGGAAATTAAATTTCAAAAACCCTCATTTCCACATCACAACTAACCACTGCAACTATATATTTTGCAACCAGAAAAACGATAATAGTTTCTTATTTTATACGTGTATAAATCTCTTAGGAGAAATGGAGTTAAAATAATATAAATTAAATGAAAACTTGAACAAATATTTCAAACCAACGAAATTTTTTTTTTGACCCGCCAACACAGATTATATAGTAATGCATTAGCTAATTGTAACAATTGGGAAAAACCACTTAAACAACTCAAAAAATCAGTTTGGTCCAAAGCTATAACACAAATCCTAATTTGTTCTTTGCTGATGTTGCTAATTCTATGATCAAGATGGGGAATATTAATCCTCTTACAGGTACAACCCAAAGTATGCGACGACTGGTGAGTGTGTGTGTGTGTGTGTGTATGTGTGTGTAGTGAAGCGTTCACTTGAGATGCTTAAGATAATATTCGAGCAAACTCTGGCCTCAAGGTTTTACTTACCTCAAACCTAGCCTTGATCTTCTCTTAATTCACTGTTTATTAACATGGCTAAAATCATTTTCATTTGCAAATGCAATATCATATTAATTGTGCTGCTACGTCTACTCATATGTTCTATGTAGCATATGAATTCTACTCAATACCCTAACGTTACAGCGAAAATTAATTGATATTATAAAGAAGTTGAGACTTTACCAAAGCAGCAAGGCAGCGGTTGCAAAATTCAGAGGCTAAAGCTTTCACTTTGTTTCAATTTGCAAAATACCATAAAAGATATTTACAATCGAGGAAAGAAAACACATTTCACTAAAGAATGCACTTCAGCCATTATCAAATTGTCAACCGAGCGAAACGCATAAAACCATACACATATACACAGCCGAATTCTATTCTTTTCAGCAGTTCCTGGTAAAAAAACCAAACCCCCTACAGAAAATCAACGAAAACAAACCCTGGTCGTATGACTCTTAGGCCTAGTCAAATGATCCTATTCCATATCCAAAGGGGTTTTCTTAAAAAAACCAATCTCTCAGTTATCCTTTTCTTTTCTTCTTTCAAAAGTCAAATCAAGACCAAAGTTTCACAGATAATGTATACCCAGAAAAATAAAAAGCAAAATTAATGTATTTCAGAAATGGACATCGGGTCGATGTTGAACCTTTAAAATCTGTAAACCCAGCGAATCAAATGAGTAAAGAAAAAGAAATCGAAACCCTACTGTTCTGAATTCATTCTTCTGTTTGCTAATCTAAAGATGAAGGGAAAGTTATCATAGTTTCACTATGCAAGATTTCGCTATGCCAGATTTCATTTGCAGGCACCAAAACACGCGCAAAATTAAAGTTGGGGTCTTCATACTCTATTGGGTATCTGAAGTCATGTGAAAGCTCGGAAATAACCAAACCAACATCCAATTTAGTACACACCTAAGAAAAACTTAAGCAAGAAAATATATCCAACTGCTCAATCAATAATCAAACACAGTAATACAATCATTGAAAAATTCTCAATCATTTATCAAAATTGAATTAATAAAATTGAATGTTGGGGTCAAAATAAAAAAAAAGTAATTTAATTATAGTTAACTAATCAAGGTTAAGATTAATCAAAAAGCTTGAAAGTCTCATATCTAAAATTACACCTCAGGCTGCAAGTAGAATCAAAACCATGGAAGATCAAAACCACTAACCTTAAACACAGAGGTCTTCGTAGGCTTCAAAGAAAAGTCACCAACTCGAAAAACCCGATCTCCTGAAATCGAAAACAAAATCATATTAACCATCATCACCCAGAATCCAAAGCTCAACAGCTTGAATCAATTTCCGTACATGAGTTCATTACATGCACAAATGCAGCGTTTGGTGTGTGAGAAAAACAAAAGAAAACCCCTTTGAAAAGGTTTTCTTTCATTGAACAGAAAGATGAAAGTAACATTTCACCACGACTATGTTAATTGAATACAAATTTTTTTTTGTGATTATTAATTTAGTATGGATAAGGATTAAGGGTGGCTAGTACATGCAAACTTTCAAGCATGACTTTGTTGTCGGAGAGGTTATGTCATGGAACCAAGTTTTAGTTTTATAGATTATGCCATGCAACCAAGTTTTAGAAATACGTTAAGCACACAAAAAAAATAAAAAAAATCTAACCTGTTCTCAACCTTGGGCCTAGTGCTATATCGTTTCAACATTCAAAAAATATCGGTAAGGATCTGAGTCGGAACATAAGTGCTTACAAACTGTCTATTGGTAGTAAGTTTTTGCGACGCTGAGTTGAAGGCCTAATGAAAGATTCTGAACTATTTTTGCATATGAAAGCAATAAAACAGTTGTTGGATGATCATCATATAGGGCCATGGCTAGCTCCCCACTATATGTATATGCAGAGAACAGAAAAGGAGGCCAAGATGTTAACCTTGAAACTCACCCCTAAACCTGTTTCTTTAAATACATTCCTTTGGTTTCACTCGTACTCAAAAACCGCAAAAGATGTTTCCCCAAAAATAAAACACATCTCTCACTAAGTCTTGATCATACTGTTTCCACACACCTTTTCATATTATTCTCCCTTCAAAACCTTTATCTACCACTCTACCCTCTCCACAGCCATGAGCTTCCCTATTAGATGATAGGTTTGAGTTCGACCCTGAGGAGTGCAGTATTGAGAACGGCAAGTGGGTGTTCAAAACCAAGATTTTAAAAAGCAATCTATCAACAGATGAGCAAAACAATAACTAAAAGAGCCTTCTAACACCCTTATCACATAAATACATAAGCAACAAAGTATGGAGAAACAATCTAGTAACAGAAATACATAAGCAACCAAGATTTGCAAAAACAATCTATCAACAGAGGAGCAAAACAACAACTAAAACAGCCTTCTAACACCCTTATCACAAAAATATAGAAGCAACAAAGTATGGAGAAACAACCTAGTAACAGAGAGATATTCAAAGGATGTAAAGCAGAAAGGAACCTCAGTTTGATTTGTTGAGAAGGAAACAGGAGCAAAGCATGAAGAAACACAGAAATGAGCAGAGTGTAACTCCCAAAGTTATAAAGACACAAACCTGACTCTAACAGTGCACGAAACAGTGCACTAACCAGATTGATCTTCCTAACACCCAACTAAACGGGCTATAAAATTCCTTTACAACTTGATTGAAACTATAAAATGTTAATCACAGTTTTAACAAAGCAAATGGCAAACCAAACAATAAACAATGATTTAAAAACAGTGTTTGAGCTGTTGAATTAGAGTACAAAACCTCTAAATATCCCCGCCACTCAATCAAATCATGCTTTCTGCCCTCTCTGTCTCACTCTCCATCCTTCTTTAAAAACATTGGACAAAATCCATAAATCTCTCCCACAACCCCAGAAACTGCATGCAACCATGTCTTCCCCATTAATTGTTGCAGAAATGGCATCCAGCTGGAACCAAAATCCCGAAAGGAACCCTACCCCTAGCCCTCCCCACTCGCCTCGCCGTCTCTCTGCGCACCCTTTGCTGTCGACTCTTAAAACCAAACTCTCAGGCACCCCTACCCTTGATTCGCTCATCCTACCCCTCTCTCTCTCCTCCCGTCTTTCCTCACATCCCGTTTGAAACGCACGACTCTTCTCTCTCTCCTCTTCTCTCACCCACGACTCTTCCATCTCTACTCTACTCTCTGCCATTCTGCAAGCCACACTGGATGACTCACGGCATTCACCTCACCGCATTCCTATCCCTACCAAAACCAACCAAATAAACCCAGCAGCCACAGGCCAAACCAGCAAAAGGCCATCTGCCCAAACCCAAAAAAAATCCCCCGGGCCGAACCCAAAACTTCCACAAAGCCCACTCATTAAACCAATGGTATGGTTGTAATTAAACTGAAATTCAGGTGCATGAACAGTAAGGAACAGTGCCAAATCCAATGCTTTCTTTAGACTAAAGTAATATGGTCTTGTCGAAACATATAAACTATCGAAACTATAGTCCTGCTAGTCTCTAGGGCAAGCAATAGAAGTTGGAACTGACAACGAAGCTGCTAATTCCAGGAGTCATCAGACTTCACTATCATGAGAATCAGCTGCATACAAACTATCTAGGAGGGGCAAAACAACAGTCCGAAAATAAAGAAAATTTCAACGATTTAGTCTAATTATTATCATGAAATCAGTACACATCAATAAAGAATCAGCTGCCATATTGATCTTGTGTTGTGTCAAACCTTACAATTTACTCACACGAAAGGAAAAATAAATAAAAGACGAAATACTAAGAAAACACAAAAGATATACCTAAAGATATTTGCACGATAGATAGTACCAGAGCTGGTGCAAAGCCAATTCTGAATGTAATATGTGTACTTTGCATGCATATCAGTCAACTTCGTATTTCTGAAGGATCTTTAGATTTACCAATCCTGTTGTGATTGTTAAATTCCTGCACGATTTAATCTCTAACTCCCTAAGACTTCGCATTGCCCCTTCTTGCACATCCAATTTCTTCAGAGCATCTAGATTCCAAAGCTTTAGAACCAACAGCTGCGGAAATTCATCCACGGAGCAAACCATGTTTGTTCCTTCATAAGAACCGGAGTTCAGTTTCAGCAATTTGAGGTTTGGAAGCTTACCTAACACTGGCATTGCATCTTCTCCAATTCCTGAGGCCGATAAGGTAATATGAGTGAGGCTTGTTGGGAGGTCTCCTATGACGGATCTTGGGTTTTCAAGCCTTCCCAACAAATATAGGCTGGACAGTTTCTCAAGTTTCGACAGCAGGTTTAGTTTCAGGAGCTGAGGTGCACTCTTCTCATTTACTGATACCAACTTCAAAGACTGCAAGTTGGTCAGTTGCGTAATCCATTTTGCCAGTGCTTTTTGCTCTGGTGGTGTCAGCTGGATTGTCAACCCCAGCTTTCGAAGATTGATCAACTTGTCCCTCCGTTCTTTCACTGGATTCTTCATACCCACAAATACACCTGATAATGTCTGCAGATTGCTCATGGGAAGTGCCGTTGGTGCAGGCATTGGAATATTCCGATTCAAGTGAAGATGCCGAAGTTTCTTCAGTTTCAATACTGAATTAGGGAGAGTTTGGACATCAGTATGCTTCAAATCTAGTGTAAGGAGGTTCACCAGATTGCCTATTGATTCTGGGATCGTTAATATGTATGTCCTCCTTAACCCCAAATATGTTAGCAGCTTCAATTTTTCTATGGTCCTAGGAATTTGAGGCCTGAATACATGTTCAAGGTCAAGAATCTGTAGCTGTCCGAAGAAACCTCCAGTAATGCCACTCTGAAGAAAGTCGCCTATCTCCTCTCTGGGCTGGTTTCCTTCTTGACTTTCAAAGATGAGAATGGAATGATGCTGGATTTCATTCTGCATAACCACTGGGGCATTTGCGTTGACACCATTTATGTGGCGGAAATGAGCTTCACTGTCCTCAAAATGAAAGGCAAGTTGACCGCTTAACCTTGTAGCTTTGCTGCTGTTGCCTTCCGCTGGAAACAAGAGATCTCGCAGAGTGGCAGGCAAGCAACATGTCTTCACCTTACCATCAAGATTTCTTTGAACTACTTGAATCACATCACGGCCAATGAAGTCCGATAGATACTCGTATGCAACTTTTTCGGGAGTATCTGATGTTTTCCCACCTCCGCTTACTTGTGCCAATCCTTGTCCAACCCACGAAGCGATAATTCTCCTCGTGGGGATGTCAAAGTCCCCAGAAAAGAGTTGGAAGTAAGAAATACATTTACTCAGAATTGGGTGGAATTTCAAGTCATCTTTATTCACTTCCAGGTTCTCTAACCATGGTATCTGGTTCTGTTGTTGCTGAGTGTTCCGCTCAAGTGCCTCTAATTCCTCAGATGTCACTTTCTTCCCAGACAGCAGATACCCAAGGCGTAAGATGAACTGTGGTAGGCCTCCCCCTTGTCCTACAACTTTCTTTGCAAGAGTTTCAATTTCTGCAGGACACTGCACCAACTGGGAGAAAAGATCCCAGCTCTCTTCTTTGGTACGGAGACGAAGTTGGTGGGGAGTGCTATTTTGGTCAGCAGCTGAAGCAATGTCCTTTTTTCGTGTGGTGATCACAATCCTGCTCCCATTGTTCATGTCTGGGAATGCAGCTTTCAAAGCGTGCATGGCATTGATTGACAAGACCTCATCCAAAACTACAAGGTAGCGCTTCTCCTTCAAGAAATCATGCACTTTCTCGGCCCAATAGTCTTTTCCGTTCTCTCTCTCTTGGATCTCCAGGATCTTGTTTCCAACACTTGTGAAAAGGGCATTTAAATCATCAGAGACAAGAGTATTAGGCATAGACACCCAACGTCGCACTTCAAAATGGTTTGCAATGGTTCTGTGCTTAAAAACTCTCTTTGCCAGAGTAGTCTTACCAACGCCCTTCATCCCCACAATGGAAATGATAGAACGGCGTGGCTCAGTGTTGTTCTCAGCCAATCGCGAGACCAGTACATGTATGTCTTCTTCCAAACCAACAACTGGAAAAAATTCCGACCTTGCCTCAATGGAATATGCTTGTATGCATCTTTGAAGAGCATTGACAGCATAATTGATTCGGGTAATTTTTGACAGAAGCTTTGGCTCTGAATCTTCATTATTTTGGGTGTTTGAGGACTGCTGCTCTGCTTTGGGAACCAATTTCTTCAATTTATCCAAGCAAGCGTTTCTTAAATTTATAGAATAATCTTCAGTTTCTTTTCTTTCTTTGAGAAATGTATGCACCTGCTCCAACTGTTCGCTTAGTGCGCTGATGTGAGATACTAATTTGTCACTTGGATTTGGCAGTTGATTGAGCCAGTTGCGAATGTTGTTGACAGCAGACGACAAATCCATATCACCTGCAGTCTGAGACTCGAAGGTTCGCTGTTGAGCAAACCGGTGGGGAGATAAGTTTGAGGATTGTCGTCTGATGAATTTAAAACCATACCATTCCTTCGTTTCCAGGAGGTCAGAGATCCAGGTGCCAACTTCCCGTATGACCTTCTTAAGCTTTCGCCTTGCCCTCCAGTTACTGACATCCGAAAGCCACCAACTTCTCTGATTTTCTGTTGAACTAATTATGGTGCCAATGGCATCGTTCGCTGCATCGATGGTCTTGTTTGCTTCATCCACCCAGGACTTCTCCATTTCAGTTTCCAGTGCGAGCGGTTGCAAATCTTTCATGAAAGCATGTAGTAGCTGTAAATGCATTATGGTATTGGAAAGGACAAATTCTGGGCTTTCACTAATCAGTTTATTTATAGAGGAAATCATTTCCTCGGTTATTAAGCTAAAAGGCGGTCCAGATCTGGACGTGCCACCGGGTCCTTCCAATGTATCATCAACTAGAGATCTGTTCTGAAGCCTACTAACCCAGGACCTCGACTGCTCCAGTGATCTGTAAATGTCGCTGGCACCTATTTTCTTCTTCCTGAGGAGACTATTTTGCCGATTTATCTCAAGGTCAACGCCGAGTTTCTTTTTCCCGAGGAAATGCTTGATCCTCTTTATTCGATGGGCTAGCTGAACCATCGGAACCACATCAGGAAAGATCAAAACAAACCACTTCGGAGAGTTTCTTCTCTTTTCCAATGTTTGAACACACCACGTTGCCTCGGTGATCACTTCTCTTGCTTTGGTTATCCAGCCTTCCTCCCTTTCATTTGGTGCTCGTACAGTTACTCCGGATTGGTTGAGTTGATCAGAATCCGAAAGCTGCTCACTGGCTTTCTGCATTATTTCATTCCGTGATCTCGAGACATAATCAAAATCTTTCAAAAGAGCAGCCAACAATCTCGATTCCCTTCTCATCCACTTTAACTTGGCGTTCAAGTATCTGAAAATAATCTCAGTTGCGGCAATCGCAAGAGCGTAAATTGCAAACAGGATCCAGCCGGTGATAGATGCAACGGCCATCGGGTGATGCTCCTCCCCTTCTGGAACAATTATCCAAATGTAACAGAAAGCAACTCCAAACCAAATAGAGAGAGTTCCTCTTTTTTAGTCACAAATGAAGAAAAGCAAAGGATTAATCGACCGAAGAAAGGACGATTAGTGCAAAACTGTACTCACCAAACCCAATCAGTAATTGCAAGTGGCCTTTACCATAGTGGTACAAATGTGTTAGCCCTTGCATGATATCCTGGGTTCGAACCTCATTGATAATTAATCTAATAAAATCTATCGTTTGACAAAAAAATCTATCACTAATTAACAAAAAGAATAGCAATTAGGGGTCATATTCAAATTCAATATCATTGGGGCCACAATTTGAAATCAATAGCAATTACGGGTCATATTCAAATTCAATATCATTGGGGCCACAATTTGAAATGAATTGGTCATACAGTTCAGTATCGTACATGATGTCATAAATAAGTAGAGCCCATGAGGGGGAAAATGAGTGTGGAATTGGTTTCCCTTTTACATTAGCAATGTTCTTAGAGCATCTTCAATGGGAATTCTAATACCATATTTGAAGACTCATTTAACAACTTAAAAGGGAATATAACTTAGGCCTGGCAAACGGGTCGTGTCAGTCGTGTTCGTGTCGTTTTCGTGTAACACCTGTTATCTTAACGGGTCGTGTCGTGTCACACCCGTTATCTTAACGGGTCCTTAACAGGTCGTGTCACTTTACCCAACGGGTAAAGTGACCCGACCCGTTAAGAAAAATATATTTTTTTTCTTAAATTTGCACATACCACACATTGCCACATAAATATTACTTCAAAACATTAAAACACATTTGTCATTTAAGTACTACATCTACACTCGAAAATAAGAGCCTAATAAAAAAATAATACATACACTACTAATCTATTACAAATTTTAAATGTGCAAGGATATGCAAAATGAAACAGTTTTTGTTTTCAAGGTTGTGAAATCTTTCTCAAAAGTTTAAACCTCAATTTACAAAATCCTCGATTTACATCGATCATCATAAAATTGCATTGGAACTTTGGTTTGATCTATTGCCTTCAAGAGTTATGTTGATGATGTTTTCAGTAAGGTTTTTCACGTCATAACTATCTTCTGCATAAACTAAGCATAGAAAAACCAAACATTAAAAATCATTCAAATTATGAGAAGTTTACCAAAATAATTATGAAAAAAAATAAAACAATAGTACTATACCATACTTTTATTAAGTATAAACATAAGATTTTGTGGTATCCACTAGTGTAAATATTTTAAATTGAATATCGAATTCAATCATTGTATTCATATAAGGTCAAGGAGTGTAATTGTAAAAAATCATCAAAATCGGAGTTAAATTAACCGTTAAATCGTGATTTTTCGTTTATAACCGTCGAAAAGTTTTGTCCCGTTACGTGCTCTCTGAATGTTTGTTTTTTGCAATTTTTGGCGTATGCGATCTCGAAATATATACAAACATGTTTGACGGTTGGATCATTGAAACTAGTTTCGTAGAATGAGTATCCCATCAAAACAATATATTCACTAATACTTAAGAGTTTATTCATACTTTTATTAAGTATAACATAAGATTTTGTGGTTTCCACTAGTGTAAATATTTTAAATTGAAGATCGAATTCAATCATTGTATTCATATAGGGTCAAGGAGTGTAGTTGTAAAAAATCATCAAAATCAGAGTTAAAATGACCGTTAAATCGTGATTTTTCGTTTATAACCGTCGAAATGTTTTGTCCCGTTACTTGATCTCTGAATGTTTTTTTTTTGCAATTTTTGGCGTATGCAATCTCAAAGTACATATAAACATGTTTGACGGTTGGATCATTGAAACTAGTTTCGTAGAATGAGTATCCCATCAAAACAATAGATTCACTAATACTTAATAGTTTATTCATACTTTTATTAAGTACAATATAAGATTTTGTGGTTTCCACTAGTGTAAATATTTGAAATTGAAGATCGAATTCAATCATTGTATTCATATAAGGTCAAGGAGTGTAGCTGCAAAAAATCATCAAAATCAGAGTTAAAATGATCGTTAAATCGTTATTTTTCTTTTTATAACCGTCGAAAAGTTTTGTCCCGTTAATTGATCTCTTAATGTTTGTTTTTTGTAATTTTTGACGTATGCAATCTCGAAGTATATACAAACATGTTTGACGGTTGAATCATTGAAACTAGTTTCGTAGAATGAGTATCCCATCAAAACAATAGATTCACTAATACTTAATAGTTTATTCATACTTTTATTAAGTATAACATAAGATTTTGTGGTATCCACTAGTGTAAATATTTTAAATTGAAGATCGAATTCAATCATTGTATTCATATAAGGTCAAGGAGTGTAGTTGTAAAAAATCATCAAAATCGGAGTTAAATTAACCGTTAAATCGTGATTTTTCGTTTATAACCGTCGAAAAGTTTTGTCCCGTTACTTGCTCTCTGAATGTTTTTTTTTGCAATTTTTGGCGTATGAGATCTCGAAATATATACAAACATGTTTGACAGTTGGATCATTGAAACTAGTTTCGTAGAATGAGTATCCCATTAAAACAATAGATTCACTAATACTTAAGAGTTTATTCATGCTTTTATTAAGTATAACATAAGATTTTGTGGTATCCACTAGTGTAAATATTTTAAATTGAAGATCGAATTCAATCATTGTATTCATATAAGGTCAAGGAGTGTAGTTGTAAAAAATCATCAAAATCGGAAATAAATTAACCGTTAAATCGTGATTTTTCGTTTATAACCGTCGAAAAGTTTTGTCCCGTTACTTGCTCTCTGAATGTTTTTTTGTTGCAATTTTTGGCGTATGCGATCTCGAAATATATAAAAACATGTTTGACGGTTGGATCATTGAAACTAGTTTTGTAGAATGAGTATCCCATCAAAACAATAGATTCACTAATACTTAAGAGTTTATTCATACTTTTATTAAGTATAACATAAGATTTTGTGGTATCCACTAGTGTAAATATTTTAAATTGAAGATCGAATTCAATCATTGTATTCATATAGGGTCAAGGAGTGTGGTTGTAAAAAATCATCAAAATCGGAGTTAAAATGACCGTTAAATCGTGATTTTTCGTTTATAACCGTCGAAAAGTTTTGTCCCGTTACTTGCTCTCTGAATGTTTGTTTTTTGCAATTTTTGGCGTATGCGATCTCGAAGTATATACAAACATGTTTGACGGTTGGATCGTTGAAATTAGTTTCGTATAATTCGTATCCCATGAAGTTCAATGGTGTGTGTGTGTGTATATATATATTTATTTATTAAGTAGATTTAAATCTATTTATTTTGTATGTATAATTATTATAGTTTTTAGGGGTATAAAATTTAATATATATATATATATATATAATTATTATAGTTAATATTTTGGGTATAATTATTATAGTATATATAATTATTATAATTATTATAGTTAATTTAATATATATATATATAATTATTATTATAGTTTTTAGGGGTATAAAATTGTTAAATTAATATATATATATAATTATTATAGTATTGTTTTAGGGTTATAAATTATTAAATTAATATTCTGCTTATCGTGTATCGTGTTACCCACGTGTATACCCGAACAAACCCGTTATCTTAACAGGTGCTTATCGGGTTACCCGATAACGACCCGTTTCGTTATCGTGTCGACCCGAACACCTGTTAATTTCGTGTCGTGTCGTGTCGTGTCGGGTTATCGGGTCGTGTCAGGAATTGCCAGGCCTAATATAACTGTCCCTAAAAGAATATTAAACCTAGAAAAAGTGTCCTTATAATATAATCCTTAAATTTAGGGACTAAAAGATCAAAAAATCATTATTTATTTCAATCTTTGATCTAATTAGTAAAAAAAAAAAAAAACTCAAAAAACTATCATTACCGTTGGTTTCCCACCAATAAACCCAAAAAAAGAAACAGGACCCACCCATTGAAAGTTGCACAACATTCTGAAAGTTTTATCACGTGCTTGGGATTTCACCCAACTCAAAATTAACATAGGCCCCACCCCATTTGAAAGTCCCAATGCAATCCTTGATTGTGAGGAATTTTTTGAGGTTTCCTACTAGTCCCTCTACTATAGTGACTGGAGTTCTAGTGCATTGGAAGCCACAAAGTCCTTAAATTTAAGGTCATATGGGGGTAAGGACAAGTACATGGACAAGCATTGGAGATACTGTAACAACCCGTCCCAATATTTATTTACGGATTTTTGAAACGAGGGCATTTTGGACATTTCAATGGTGAAAGATATTTTGGGATTGGTTTTGGACTTTAAATTGTGAGCCAGGTAAGGCCCACTTCCTTTTTGGTCCCCCGATCTCTCTCTCATTCTTTCACTGCCACGTGGCACTCCCCCTAACTTTCTCTCATTCTCTCTGTTGCTCCTCGAGTCCTCTCTCTGTATGTGATCCCTCAGCTCACTCTCCTCTCTCCCTCTTGCAACTCTCTCTTTACACCCACCTCTCTTCTCCGAGCCACAAACACCCAAGCAACCATGACGACGACGACGACAACACCACCACCATCACCCTCACTCTTTACCTCTTTCCTCTCTGTTAAACACAGAGACACGGAACTTAGCACCCCCACCTCGTCGGCGAACTTTCACGTTTTTCCGACTAGGTAAGCCTCGGTATTTCCTCCCTCTGTTCCTGGTTGAGGTTGAGTTTGAATTATAAGTTGTTTACATGTTTTTGGTGAAATATTAGCTCAAATTCGACACGGGGTTTTAAACCCAATTCTTCGGTGTTGGCCTGTGACTTCACTTGGTTTTTCCGGCCATGGCTAGACCAATTAACGATATAGTCATCTTCACTTGGTTCATTGCACGACTTGTTTTGGTTTGTTTTTAAGTTCATCGGAACTTGGGAAGCTCCGGCTTTCTTCTCCATCGAGATCGGACAACCCGACCTGAAAACGGGTCAAAACTCGATCCATAACCTTTGTTTAGCCCAAATCGTTAGGCCATGGAACCGGTCCACCTGTCCAGCCGGCCTAGAAATAACCCAAAACTCGAGATCCTTTAGGTTAAGCCCAAACCTAGGCTCAGGTCCAACCTTACAACCTAGATCGTTTAAACCCAGGCCTTTGGGCTATGCAACTCGGGCCTTCGGCCCAATGAACCCCAGGCCCAAGCCTTAGGGAGCCCAATCCCATGGTCTAGCCCAGACCCAATTGGACCCCAGAACCTAGGCCACGCGTGAGTGGCGCGTAAGCCTACGCGTGGGCTCGCGTGAAAGACCACCTGTGCCAGCGCGTGGAGCACACGTGTGTCCGCTAGAGGTATTGTGCTCCGTTTCCATTTATGGTGGCGTCAACGACTTTTTCGGCGACTTAAAATGGCGAGTGGGGGTACCCAAGGTCCCCTTTTATGTTTTTTGACGTCCTAAATCCGTTTATGACATCCATTTCCCGAAATTCAATTGTTATGATAGAGTTTTATTAATTGGACCTTTTATGTGCTTAGGTGTGTTTGTTAGTGGCGTTTCCATCCACCTTTGTTAGCAGGGCTCTTCGCCAACGGTGTAAGGTGAGTGGACCCCTTCTAAAATGCATATTTTACTATTAGAAATGCATACATGAAAAGCATGATTTATTGATTATCTTTTATGAAATGTTTATGAGTAAATTAGATTTACACTTTATGAGAATATTTTGGAATACCATACCTTATTGATTTTTACGTTCTTTGTAGTATATATGATGGATTACTATATACTATGAAGATGTTTTAGATATGATGTTTGAACTACTGAGCTCCGTTGAGATATATATTTTGGAAATATTATGTTAAATGATTTTTTGCTTATCTAGTGGTCATTGTTTTGCCTATGGGCGATGATACTTATATTGTCTTCAGCCGAGTGTAGGTTGGTGGCTTCGGCCTGGAGATACTTATATTAGCTTTAGCCAGGAGATACTTATATTGGCTTCGACCGGGTGTAGGTTGGTGGCTTTGGCCGGGTGTGCGTTGGTGGCTTTGGTCGATTTTGATAACATTATTAAGCACAAGGATTTTATTATATACCTACAGGCTAAAGATGAAGAGCCTTCTGGCGATTGAAATTTTATATATATATATATATGCCTTGTGCTATACTACTACTAAGCACATTATATACGATATATGTTTTATGAAAGGTTTTATGGCTTGCTAGGGTCTTTGGAAAAACCTATTACTTCTTATGCTATACAAGTTTTCTAAATCTGGAGGGTTAGTACGTTAAAGGTTAACTGTTTTCGGATTATTTAAATATATCAACTTGGTCCACTCATGTTTTGTTTTGTGCCCCCTCAGGACTTAGGATCGAGGTGTACAATCCCGGCGTCAAGGCACTCCCTTATTGGCATCTTCGAGTCCTCTCGATGTAGAACTCATCTCCTTGTTCATTCAATTTTATATTATTCATTTTTAGTGTCTGGGATTAGTTGTATGCTCTGAACACGTTCCATATTTTGCTTAATCATTGTATTTAAATTTATAAGTATTGTTTATATTTATTATTTCTCATGCATCCTAATATGGCTTCGTCACCTTTGGGTGTTGGCCAACATGTGCCTACCCTGATGTATGGAGAATATCAGGGTCGGACGTGTCAATTTGGTATCAGAGCGTGGTTTGTTCAGAGCATACTTAGGATCATCTGTCACTGTAGTAGTGTGTCGGTCATGACATCATTTGGATGTCATGATTTTCGAGTTTGTTGTCATTCGGCACAGTGGTGTAACCTTCATTCTGAGTGAAAAGTCACATCTTATTGAAGAATAAGAAATTTTGTGTCAGGATTGTGCCTCAGCGATGACGAAATAGATTGTTGGACGACTTTCAACATCAGACTGATACTTTGCAACATGCATCCTTAGGAATTGCGAGCAAAGTTGGATCTACATATGAGTGTTTGGAAACGGTGATGCCACTCTGCAACATACATTCCTTAGGAATTGAGGGTAGAGTCGTATCTATGCAGGAATGTGATGAAACAGAAAAATCTAAGTGATTTGAATTTTGGAAAACCTGAATCGGTAATGTCACTATATGACATGCATTCCCTAGGAATGATGGGCATAGTCATATCTTTATGAAAATTATTCGAAACATTCGAAGTTCGTATGGGAGAAAGCAAGTAAACGTTAGTTGTTACGAAATTTAGTAAATGGTAGTTAGTGGGATCGAATCAATGTCCTCGGGCTCGCTTCCGCTGAGGAAATTTGTGTGGACCTTTAAAGCAATTCTCGGCAATTGTTCTATCAATAACCTTCTTACTTACTTCAACCACGAGGTCAGGTTCATTAAACATCGACAATCAGCCGTACACCAAATTCTTCGCACGTTGTTTTTGTTTAGAGTAGATACTTTTCTTGGGAGTTTCTTTGGTAGTAGACGTTAGTCTCATCAATTTCCAAAAGGGGTTACGACCATTGAAAATTGAAAATCCTCATAAGATGTTGTGAAATACGAAATGCCTTTGGTCTTGTCAAATCCTATCAGTAGTTTTTACACTTTTCGAATTCTGCAGTGGTATATTATTGAATGTTGGTTGCTTGTTAATGCAGCAGAATCGAGTCACGTGTATGCCTCTTAATGATTGGAATCGCATGATGTGAACCATCCTATCTTTGACTTAAAGCTGATAACGATCTTCCTTGCTATAAAATATAGTGACGTTTTCTCTACAGCAAGAACTGTTGCATCTTTTTTTTTTGACCAAAGAGGTTGTAGTGTGTTTCACACAGAAAAGGCTGAGTTTGAAATGGAAGTGGTGAGATAGAAGTCATCAGGCTTATCTCAATTTCTTTCTATTCCTATTTGGAGGTGGGAAGAAATTCCTGTAATTGTCCTTCTTGGGTTGTTGGAGACCCATTAAGGATATGAATGGAAATGGGTGAATGTTACCATAGATTTCCGGTACAAACCACCTTGTACACGTGGAGACTATGATGATGTTTCGGTATTTGTTGATCAACTCACTCGTCGTATTATCTACCAGTCCGCGAGGACTATACTTTTGACCACTTGGTAGAATTCTTCATCCTAGACTTTGTTTGATTGACGTCTCGATTAACATCGATTTCAATTGAAATCCCTTATTTACCTCCTGGTACTAGAAAAACATTCTAGTCAATTTTAGGTTCGTGCTTACCCTACGACACTTCGTATCTTTTCTATAGCAGAGAGACTACTCAGGAGAACCACTAAGATTCGAAATTTTTAGCCAGAACCATTAGTCATTCAATCACCCATAACATCCTATCGAGCTAATCATTACCACTGGTGATTGAATATCCCTAAGATTATCTTTCCTTGAGTTTATCGTTGTAACAAGTTGTGGTGAATTTTGGAACGGGAAAAAGTTTGAGTTCATGTCTATTAGATTACTTTAGACTACCATCGAGTCGAGTTCCCACTTAACCATCTCGACTTACCACCACAAAATCAAGCTATGTACTCGTATGAACTCAAGCATCAGAGTTGTATATTGAAATCCAGATATCTTGTTTGCTAGATTTAATGGACTTGTTTTGACCTTCAAATCCTAGAGTGTTCTTCTAGCCTTCTCGACGTGGTTTCTTGCTTAATCAGTGAGGAACTCACAACAGATCGACTTGGCGGATGTGTGCGCCCAGTTTCATATCGATGCTAGCAGGAATATTTGGAGCATAACTTTTTTGCGAGCCTACTAGCCTTATCTTGAAGAATTTCATGTGGCCTTGAGGTTTGAGCCACTTTTTAGTAAGGGATTGGGGAAGGTAGCAGTACGGGTGGTCATCGGATTGCATCACCAATCATTATCTTCACGTAGGAATGAATAACCACCTCATATTATCTTGCTACAATTCATAGGCGTCATATCGTACTCTAGTAATTATTTCCCAACGATATATATATATATATATATATGTTGATGCACAAAACCAGAGGTCTTGGAACAACGTAAATCCGACCGTGAATCTGCATGAAATGTAAATGACACAAGATGTATCGTGGTTCACCCCAAGGTTTGGGCTACGTCCACACTGATTATGTATTTATCTGAAGGAGAGAGAGCTCTGAGAGTGAGAGCATTGAGAGGGGGTGAGAGGGCCTAGAAATTGGTCTCCGAGAGTGAGAGTGAGGCCTCTCCTCATTGTGAGGGTGATGAGTCTTTTTATAGAATAAGGACTCCTCACTTATTACATATTTGCCCCTTCCTTTATTACATAATTACATTTAAGTCCCTCGAGTATTTGTACGAGATCTAAATACGAGGCCCTAAATATGGTATAAACAGTAGTCCCACAAGTCTTCAGTCAAGAGTCTTTTGGCTGGAGACTTGAAATTCAGTCAATGTGTGGGCCGAAGTAACTAGATGCTGTCTTGAACTGATGCTCGATATGAGGCAGTGCTTAATCTGAAATGACGCTCAACTAGAAGTAGCACACGTTGCGAGGCTGCTCGGCTCGTGGCTTATGTTGCCTTGGTTGGCTCGGTTTGCGGTGTTGAAGGTGAGGGAGCCCCTTTTATAAAATAAGGGCTCGCTCCTCAATACATGAATGATGGGCTAGAGTTGATGCTCGCGGCGAGGCGGTTGCTTAGTAGGTGGCGATGCTCTCTAATGGTGGTGAGGGAGTCCCTTTTATAGAATAAGGGCTCGCTCTTCAATACATGAATAATGGGTTATGAGTGATGCTCGAGGCGAGGCGGTTGCTCAGCGGGCAGCGATGCTCTCTAACGAAGGTGAAGGAGTTCCTTTTATAAAATAAGGGTTCACTCCTCAATACATGAGTGATAGGCTAAATCCCCCAAGTATTTTTCATGAGTGCTCTCTAATGAAAGTGAGGGAGTCCCTTTTATAGAATAAGGGCTCGCTCCTCAGTACATAGATAATGGGTTAAGTCCCTCAAGTATTTTCATAAGGCCCAGTTGAGGCCCAATATATGGTACATAATGTAGTCCCCTAAGTCTTCGGTCAATAGAGTCGGTTGGCTGGAGACTTCAAATTGAATCCATGTATGGGCCGAAGTGGCTGTTGTTCGGAGGCGGTGTGTGTATACCCTGCACTGAAGCTTTGTAGGTGAAGCTTTGCAAGAGAAGCTTTGAAGCTAGAGCTCTGTAAATGGCGCTTTGAAGCTAATTGACATGAGTGATGCTCATGAATGTTTATGTTGATTGACATGAGTGATGCTCATGAATGTTGTCATGAGTGATGCTCATGAATGTTTAACATGAGTGATGCTCATGAATGTTGACATGAATGATGGTCATGAATGTTTATGTATGATTGTCATGAGTGATGCTCATGAATGTTTATGTATGAATGACATGAGTAATGCTCATGTATAATTTAGAGTATTGGGCGTACTTTTGATCACCTGGTTGGTGGCATGTAGGAGAGTACGAGTTGTACATTTCATTACTTGGTTGGTGGTAATAGCGGCAGGTTGCCGAATAATTTTGGAGTACTGGACGTACTTTTGATCACCTGGTTGGTGGCATGAAGGAGAGTATGGGTTGTACATTTCGTTACTTGGTTGGTGGTAATAGCGGCAGGTTGTCGAATAATTTTGGAGTACTGAGCGTACTTTTGATCACCTGGTTGGTGGTAATAGCGGCGGGTTGCCGAATAATTGTGAAGTACTGGCCGTACTTTTGATCGTCTGGTTGGAGCTATTTTGGGCTTATGGGCCTTCCACAACATGCTAGCCCATTTATTTTGGGCTTTGCCTTTTTTTTTTTTTACTTACCCTCTGATGGGGGTTTATACATATTACCCTCTAATGGAGTTTATACAGATATTTCCGTAAGATAAAATAAATTACATCATTCTGGTGGGGTGTTTATTCCTTGCTTTTGCAATGTCTCCATGTTCATCTCTTCTTCTTTTCTCTTTTCCTTTTCTGCTTTACTTTTGCTTTTGTTTCTGTCTTCTTTTCTCTTTTGCAGATGGCAGACAAGGAATGATAAGTACATTAATCTTATCTCCCCTTTTGCACGATCCCTCATGATCACAGCCTCCACCACCTTTCCATACTTCCGTTGGTCCAGCCAATAGGGAGGTGCCTGAGTCAGCAATTGCTGAATAGCCATTAGCACAAAATCCAGATGATTCACCATCAATTAAGACATCACCCATATCAAACTGCCAATAGCCTTTCTGAGTCACGGGAACATATGTATGCTCACCCTTGAAATGACTAGAATCAACCCCACCAAAGACAATCTCACCCCCTTCTTCCCCTTCTGTATTGCGATTTAACCAAAATGAGAAAACTGGTTCTTTAACAAGACCTTGATTGACCAAATTATACCAGACAGGAACAGCATCTCCAACTGAGATATCTTGAAATCCAAGTCCAAAAATACCATCAAACTTAGCTGCCACAAACGTGACTCCAGGCTCTTTGGTTGCCTCAATAAAGTCCTGATCCTTAACAACAAGATCACCGACTTGGACATGGTCCTGGTGGAAGAAACCTGAAATTGCACCAGTTCCATACTGGATCACCGCACATTGAATCTCCTTTTTCATGCTGTTTAACTTTGTTTAGTGAAATAGCCTCTTATTTGACCGTCCCTTTTAAGCCTGCAAGGTCTGCATGTGTTGCAGCCCAACCTTTTGAAGGCGTGGTGGAGGCTGATTGCGTCGTCTAGTGATTCCATTTGCACGAGCCTGTGCAACTGACTGGCGAAGATTATTAACATCAAGACCCTTGCAGAAGGGAACAATTCCTCTTTGCTGAATAGCCGAGGGCTTTTCAAAATCGTAAGCATAGATTCCCCTCAGACAATTCTCTTGAAGACCCATAGCATCAAAACTATCATAAACTTCATCATAAGATGTAAAGAATTCCTGCCCATCAGTTGCAAGTATTTCGCTCATTTTGGTATCATACTAACAAGTGTCAAATTGCGATCTTTCAGGTGTTGCTGCCATGACTACGAGTGATGAGTGAGAGAGTTGAAGGCGAGGAGAGAGCTTGCTCTGATCGTCTAGGGTTCGAGACGAGGCCTCGGCAATGGACTTGGCTTCGACGGTGCCGCGTACAACGACGAGCCTGAGAACCGGTAGAGGTGGTCCTGTACATTTGTTGCAAAAAGGGGCATGCTTAGTACTGGTAAAGCACGACCTCCTTGGGAACAAGTGCAGCCAGAGGCGGCTCTGTCGCATAGACCTCTAGAGCGAGCGACGTGGTAACAGCGACCGATGCCAGAGTTCCGACAATGTCAATTGCCAGCTTCGGACCCGAACCTCCGAAAAACGAATCGAGCCATCTCCGCGAGCCTGAGAACCGATGGAGGTGGTCCCGTACAGATCAACCTGAAGAATACCGTAGGTGGAGAGGGCTGACGAGGCAGCCGTGCCACCGTGGGCGGTGGAGAGGGATCGGGAAAGAAATGGGAGTGAGGCGAGAGTGGAAGCCCTTCTCATGGTGGAATGACTAAAAGCAGAAAGCCGATAGATTTGCTGTCTGAGAATACTCCAGAGAAGAGGAGAAATAAAGGGTTTAAGCAGGTTCATGAACTTTGATTGTGATGCTGCCACCTGTTCCTGAGACCCATCCGAGATTGCAGAATTGGCGGCAGAGATCGGATATCAGAACCTTGGTGTCGCTCACTGCTTTACCTTCTAAGTAGGACTGCGATGTCGTATCGAGTTTCAGTCCGTTCCCTACCATTGCTGGTCTAGCTAGAGAGAGAAACTGTGATTGGTGCTGTTCCGTTTTTCTGGGTGTCTGATCTCACAGAGGCAGCGGGAGCTAGGAGCTGCGAAAAGGATCTCATCCTCTTCGTTGGGGACGTCGACAACGATCGGACGATGGAAAGATTGGGGTGCGGCGGAGGATTGGTGGGGCTGCGGAGCAAATGATGATGATGGTTGAGACGATGAAATCTCTTTCTTTTTCTTCTGGATCTTTTTTTGTTTTTGCTGAGGGATTAGATTAGAGAGAGAGACAGACAAAGTGTGTCTGTGTATCGAGAAGTGGGGTTTTTGTTTAGCTTCAATGTGTTTTCCAAAGAGAGAGATGAGTGATTTTGAGATCTGGATCTTTTTTGTTACTGGGTTTTTGCAAATTTTTGCAGATTCACGATGGAGATGAAAAAATGAAAGAGAACCGACACAACGTTTCGTATCGATTCCCATAGACGGCGCCAAATGTTGATGCACAAAACCGGAGTTCTTGGAACAACGTAAATCCAACCGTGAATCTGCATGAAATGTAAATGACACAAGATGTATCGTGGTTCACCCCAAGGTTTGGGCTATGTCTTGAATTTCAAGTCTCCAACCAAAAGACTCTCTTGATTGAAGACTTGGGGGACTACTGTTTATACCATATTTAAGTCCCCCGAGTATTTATACGAGGTCTAAATACGAGGTCCTAAATATGGTATAAACAGTAGTCCCCTAAGTCTTCAATCAAGAGAGTCTTTTTGGCTGGAAACTTGAAATTCAGTCCATGTGTGGGCCGAAGTAACTAGATGTTATCTTGAACTGATGCTCGATATGAGGCGGTGCTCAATCTGAAATGATGCTTAACTAGAAGTAGCACACGCTGCGAGGCTGCGAGGCTCATGGCTTATGTTACCTTGGTTGGCTCGGCTTGTGGCGTTTGATGGTGAGGGATTCATTTTTATAGAATAAGGGCTCGCTCCTCAATACATGAATGATGGGCTAGAGTTGATGCTCTCTAATGATGGTGAGGGAGTCCCTTTTATAATATAAGGGCTCGCTCCTCAGTACATGAATAATGGGTTAGAAGTGATACTCGTGACGAGGTGGTTGCTCAGTTGGCGGCGATACTCTCTAACCTAGGTGAGGGAGTCCCTTTTATAAAATAAGGGCTTGCTCCTCAATACATGAATGATAGGCTAGAGTCCCCCAAGTATTTTTCATGAGGCCCAGTTGGAGATGAAAAAATGAAAGAGAATCGACATAACTTTTCGTATCGATTCCCACAGACGGCGCCAAATGTTGATGCACAAAACCGGAGGTCTTGGAACAACATAAATCCGACCGTGAATCTGCATGAAATGTAAATGACATAAGATGTATCGTGGTTCACCCCAAGGTTTGGGCTACGTTCACATTGATTATGTATTTATCTGAGGGAGAGAGAGCGTTGAGAGGGGGTGAGAGGGCCTAGAAATTGGTCTCCGAGAGTGAGAGTGAGGGGTCCTTTTATAGAATAAGGACTCCTCACTTAATACATATTTGCCCCTTCCTTTATTACATAATTACATTTAAGTCCCCCGAGTATTTGTACGAGATCTAAATACAAGGCCCTAAATATGGTATAAACAATATATATATATATATGTTCATTTGCCCAAATATTTTAAGGGTATCTTCCACCCAACCTCTACATCTATTGGGATTAAATTCCATCTTGGGTTCCGAGTCTGGTAATTGTGAGCCAGTTTCTGTGAATGGTTTGGAGCGACAGTCGTTATTCGAATGAAGTAGTCTGAGTGATTGTTCTTCTAATATAGGTTTCGAACCTTGTAATTCTCGGCCAGGAGAGCGATGATCGCAGTTAGTCACGAAAGACATGTTTACGATATGTGTTCGCCTCTATGCATCTTTCGACTACTTCACTTTAAGACCTTGTTGTTCAGATGCGCGTGGATGTCGAAGCATTTTTGGCAGCTCTGGTTGGTACGCTTGGGAGTAGTTACAATGATAATTTCATTTCCAGTTTGTGTATGGCACTATTTGACTTGGTTTGATTGATTCTGTTTACAGGACTAGTTGGACAGTAGAGATCTGCGAATTGTTTTTGGATGTTTGATTTTATGATTTGAGAAACTGTGTGCTTGTATTATAGTTGACTTAGGATTGGACAAATTGTTATGTTTGCACCTGTAGAAAATTACTACATATTCGTTGGGTTCGTTGAGCAAGTGGGCAGGTAGACCCGTTTACGATAGTTGTTACTGTTTAGTTATTATTGGGGCTCGACCCAAAGACACATCTGTTCTCGGAGTACGTGATGTTTCGAATGCTTGGCCGAGACCCTTTCACATTTTGATTTTGATTTTTAGTACCAGTAAATTAAATTACCTTATTATAGTTATATATTGTATTTTTTATGTTACAAATGTTCGGTTGCGTCTTTTCCACTTTCATTTTTAAGTTCAGTACTAGTTTTCGACCTTTATGTTAGTATTTATCTATTTTGACACTATCTTACTATGTACATATTTTTTACCATACGTTATTATACAATTTTGACTTTATATCTTTACAAAGTATGTTTCCACTATTATACTGATGGGGGAAGAAAATAAGAGCTTGGAGGCATGAAAGAGGATCTGGAAAACTGCTCGTGACGGTGTGACATATTCTCTTTAATATAACCACTCTGACTTGATTTATTCTTTATACATATATTCTTTCCTATCTTCGAGTATTTATGTATAGTATGTTACTTCAAATTTTCATACAAAATTTTCTTAATGGGGGTAAATTGTAACAACCTGTCACGATGGCATTTTGGACATTTCACGGGTGAAAGATATTTTGGGATTGCTTTTGGACCTTAAATTGTGAGTCGGGTGGGGCTCACTTCCTTTTTGGTCCCCGACCTCTCTCTCTCTTTCTTTCACTGCCACATGGCATTCCCCCTAACTTTCTCTCATTCTCTCTGCTGTTCCCCAAACCCTCTATCTCTCTGGATCCCTCAGCTCACTCTCTTCTCTCTCTCCCGCAACTCTCTCTATTTACACCCACCTCTCATCTCTGAGCCACAAACACCCAAGAAACCATGACAACAATGGCAACACCACCACTATCACCCTTATTCCTTACCTATTTCCTCTCTCATTCTCTATGAAGCACAGAGACAGGGAACTTAGCACACCCACCTCGTCGGTGAACTTCCACATTTTTCTTACTAGGTAAGCCACGAGATTTCCTTTCTCTGTTCCCAGTTGAGGTTGCGTTTGAATTGTAAGTTGTTTACCTGGTTTTAGTAAAGAGTTAACTCGGAATTGACTCGGGGTTTTAAACTCAGTTCTCCGATGTTGGCTTGTGACTTCATTTGGTTTTTCCGGCCACGGCTGGACCAATTAAGGTATAGTCATCTTCCTCTCCTCTATAACTTCAATTTGGTTTATTGCACGACTTGTTTTGGTTTGTTTTTGGGTTAATCGGAGCTTGGGAAGCTCTGGCTTTCTTCTCCATTGAGATCGGCCAACCAGGCCTGAAAACGAGTCAAAACCCGATCCACAACCCTTGTTTGGCCCAAATCGTTGGGCCATGGAATCGGCCCAACTGTTCAGCCTAGCCTAGAAATAACCCAAAACCTGAGACCTTTTAGGCCAAGGCCAAACCTAGGCCCAAGCCCAACCTTACAACCTAAATCCTTTGAACCCAGACCTTTAGGCCGTGCAAATCGAGCCTTTAGCCCAATGAACCCCAAGCCCAAACCCTAGGGAGCCCAAGCCCAGGGTTCGGCTCAAACCCAATCGAACCCCAAAACCCAGCCTGCATGTGAGTAATGCATGGGCCCGCGTGAAGAACCGCCTGTACCAGAACGTGGAGCACACACACCTCCGCTGGAGGTACTATGTTCTGCCGCGGTCCACGACGGCGATCAAGGTAGCACAGACGACTTTTCCAGCGAACTTTCCGATGACTTAAAATGGCACATGGCCGCTGAGGCTGTCACCCAATGGCAGCGCGTGAAGGCATGTACGACGACGTGTAGGGGTACCCGAGGTCCCCTCTTATGTTTTTCGATGTCCTGAATCCGTTTATGACTTCCGTTTCCCGAAATTCAATTGTTATTATAGAGTTTTATTAATTGGACCTTTTATGTGCTTAGGTGCATTTGTTAGTGGCGTTTCCATCCACCATTGTTTGCATGGCTCTGTTATAATTGAAATTGGGAAGGATTTTTATTTTTCAAAAAAAGAAAATACTGATTTGATTGGTTATGTATCAATTTGTCTTTTCTTATATCATTAAGGAAACGCAATTTTTTATTCAAATTCAAGAATCATTCATTGCGCCAATGGAGTAAGGTGAATGGACCCCTTTTAAAATGCATACATGAAAAGCATGATTTATTGATTACGTTTTATGAAATGTTTATGAGTAAATTAGATTTACACTTTATGATAATATTTTGGAATACCATACCTTATTGATTTTTACGTTATTTGTAGTATATATGATGGATGACTATATACTATGAAGATATTTTAAGATATGATATTTGAGCTACTGAGCTCCGTTGAGATATATATTTTGGAAATATTATGTTAAATGATTTTTTGCTTATCTAGTGGTCATTGTTCTACCTACGGGTGATGATACTTATATTGGCCTCGGTCGGGCGTAGGTTGGTGGCTTTGGCCAAGAGATACTTATATTGGCTTCAGCCAGGAGATATTTATATTGGCTTCGGCCGGGAGTAGGTTGGTGACTTTTGCCGGGAGATATAAGATATGGCTTCGGCCGGGTGTGGGTTGGTGGCTTCAGCTGATTTTGATAGCATTATTAAGCACAAAGATTTTATTATATACCTACGGGCTGAAGATGAAAAGCCTTCGGGTGATTGAAATTATATATATGGCATGCTAGGGTTTTCAGAAAAACCTATTACTTATTATGCTATACAAGTTTTTTAAATATGGCGTATGTTAAAGTTTAACTGTTTTTGTAGTATTTATATATATCAACTTGGTCCACTCATGTTTTGTTTTCCACCCCTTCAAGACTTAGGTTCGAGGCGTACAATCCCAGTGTCAAGGCACTCCCACATCGGCATCTTCGAGTCCTCTCGGTGTAAGACCCATCTCCTTGTTCATTCAATTTTACATTATTCTTTTTTAGTGTCTAAGATTAGTTGTATGCTCTGAACACGTTCCATATTTTGCATAATCATTGTATTTAAATTTATAAGTATTGTTTATATTTATTATGACACATCCAACCCTGATATTGTCTAAACACCAAGGTAGGCACGTGCTGACCGACACTTGAAGGTGATGAGGCCATTTTAGGATGCATGAGAAATAATAAATATAAACAATACTTATAAATTTAAATACAATGATTATGCAATTATGGAACGTGTTCAGAGCATACAACTAATCCTAGACACTAAAGAGGAATATTATAAAATTGAATGAACAAAGAGATGGGTCCTACACTGAGAGGACTCGAAGATGCTGATGCAAGAGTGCCTTGACGCCGGGATTTTACGCCTCGATTCTAAGTCCTGAGGGGGCGCAAAACAAAACATGAGTGGACCAAGTTGATATATAAGTATTACCAAAATAGTTAATCCTTAACGTACTAACCCCCAGGTTTAGAAAACTTGTATAGCATAATATGTAATAGGTTTTTCCGAAAACCCTAGCATGCCATAAAACCTTTCATAAAACATATATCATATATAGTGTGCTTAGTAGTGGTATATATATAAGGCATATACATATATATAATATTTCATTTGCCCAAAGGCATATAGAACACTTCTTCATTCATCCGAAGGTTCTACATCACACACTTGTAGGCAGATCATTGGAATGTAGGCAGTATCATTCGCTCGTAAGCACTACATCTCCCGGCCGAAGCCACCAACCTACGCCCAGTCGAAGCCACCAACCTACGCTTAACCGAAGGCAATATAAATATCTTCCGCCCGTAGGCACCAACCAAACCTCGGTTGTAGCCAATATAAATATCAATCGTCCATAGGGTTCTATAGCACCCACTCGAAGGCATATAAGTATTAATCGCCCGTAGGCAGAACATACGTCCATATGCAACACCCCACCCCCTAATTTCAAAATATAGTTGAGTTTTAAGTAAAAAAAAATATTTTTGGGACTTAAATTGGTGAGCCACGTGGGGCCCACATTATAACCTTTGTCCCTCGGTCTCTCTCTATCCTCCATTTCTCTTCTTTTTCCCCTTCTCTTTCCCTGGATCTCTCTGCTTTCACTCTCGTCTCTCTCTCTCTCACTCCCCGACCTCTCACCCCTTGTCCCACACCCGAGAGAACCACACCACCCTCCTCGACGTCAACGGCGTCATCATCATCCTGCCGTCTTTCTCTCTGTCCCCCGGCATCTCACTTCCCTCATCTCTTTCTCTCTCTCTTTGTATCATCGAGAACCACCATCACCATCTCTAGTTCTTTATGCACAAAACCAAGCCACCACCACCATTTTCTACATCCTCATGCTTTAGGTATTTTATTGGTACCCTTGCAGGTGTGATTAGTGAAGTGGAAGAGGTCAAGCTCGAGAGCTCCGAGAGCTCCGCGTTCCCATTTCGAGACTCAGGTAAAGCTTATGAACTTAAACCTACAAATTTACATTCTTTACTTGTTTTCATAAGGTTTTGGACTGAATTTTGTGAGGTTTAAACATGTTTATTCGTGCTCTAAAACCCTTGTAATTTTCTGTTCTTCACCTCAGCACCTGGCAAGAAGCTCCAGCCAGGAACCCGTCGAACTTAGGGTGCCATGAGCTCGAATTAGTCTCGTTTGAAACTTAGGTAGCTTAACCCATGCTCTGCATGTTAATTTCAAGTTTAAATCGAGAAGTTTAACCTTTGCCATCCTTTGTGCTTGCATGTCCGGTTTCGGTGTGGAACTCCGGCATTCTTCCCCGACACCCAAGCCACCAGGCCTTCTCAAACACCCACGGGCCTTAGCCCTTACTTGGACCGGCCTAGTTGTCTTTTGATTATTTGGCATGCGGGCCGTGTCAGGCTTGGACTCAGTGGGCCATGTGTGTGTGTGTTGTGTGTATGTGTTGGGCTGTGCGTGTGTGGGTTGTGTGTGTATGTCCGTGTGTGTGTGTGTGTGTGTGTGTCCATGCACGTGTGTGGTGTGTTACGTGTGTGCATGTGTAAGTGTACATGTATGCTGGTGTGTATAGGTGTATGTTATGTGGGTTTGGGCTCAAGCCCAAATCACCACCTTTTTTATTCCTAAACCTATCTAAAACCAAAACCCTTTACCTTAAACCCATTAGGCTTTAACCATTCAACCCAAATCATTTATTTTATTTAGTTCAAGCCCAAATCATTTAGAAAATCCTTTTATTTATTTATTACCTTTTTGTGTTTAGGTGAAGTTGCTAGTGAAGGAATTCTTAATCCTTATCCGCACAGCTCTACTACTAAAGAGTATCTGTGAGTGAACCCCTTCTAAAATTACATGATTTTATAGTTCAATTGCATAAATGAATAGCATGCCTTACGAGTTTATGATTTGATTTTATGTTAAGCATGTTTATTGAATATGTTGATTTTTGTCTTGTGTTTTTGGTGAGGAATAAATTGTTGGCCTATATTGAGCTATATTTTAAAATATTATATTTTCTATAAAAACCATGAACTGGTAGACTATCTGATGGACAACGATAGGATGCTAGAACATGTTTTAGAAACCCATCTTTATAGTATAGACGATGGATGACTTTATACTATGAAGTGGTTATTTATGAGAGGTGTAACTATTTATGCGTACCTAGGGGACACTATGCCACTTGGGGTGAGGATCTGGTGTTGGCAGATAGGTTGGGAGAAATAATTCCTAACTACAGGCTGAGGGACACAGAGCAGGCATTGGGCCAGGAGTTGGTAATGTATGGCTACGGGCGTAAAGACCACGGTGCTGGCATAGGGCCGGGAGTTATATTTATTCAGTGATCCTACTAGCAGAATACTGCGCTTACGAGACGATCTACGAGATTATACGCGATGATTTATATGATGTTTTTCCGCGTTATACCTGTTGAGATGTTTTATGGCATGCTAGGGTTTCAGAAAACCTATCACTTATTATCTTAGTAGTTTTCATTATATATAAACCTCGGGGTTAGTATGTTCATAACTGTTTTCGTATTATGTATATATATATGAACTTGGTCCACTCACCTTTATTTTGTGCCCCCTTTCAGGAGTTAGAATCGAGGCATACGATCCCGACGTCAACAATTTCGCATTGGCATATTTGAGTCCTCTCGGTGTAGGACCTACATCCTTTTATTTATTAACTTATACTTTTAGAACTTTAGTTAGTTGTATGCTCTGAACATGTTCCTAATTTAGTAATTGATTGTATTTTAAATTCATAACTCTTATTTATTTCATATTCTTAGCTTTTGCATCAATTAATGGCTTTCGTCACCCTGGGGTGTCGGCCAACACGTATCTATCCTGGTATTCGGGGAATATCAGGGTCGGGGCTTGTCACCATAGGCAGAACATACGCCTGTAGACAGGACATACGATTTCTAATATATATATATATATATATATATCCTAATTGAAGTTCATTTGCTGCAATGTCATATCATAAAACCTATTCGTAGTATATAATCATCAATCATTTATACTACAAAGAACGTCAAAATCGATAAAGGATGGTGGTCTAAAATATTCTCAGTAAAGCATGATATCCCATAAAGTGTAGATCTAATTTACTCATAAATGTTTCATAAAACGTAACCATTAAATCATGTTTTTCATGCATGCACTTTTAATAGTAAAATATTCATTTTAGAAAGGGGTCCACTCATAGATACTTTACTGTCGAAGAGCCATGCAAACTAGCGAAGACGGAATCGCCATAAACAATTGTACCTAAGCACATAAAGGGTCCAATTAATAAAACTCTACTCAGAAGATTGAATTTGGGAAAACGGATGTCATAAATGGATTCAGGACGTCGAATTTAGTCCAGGAGGGGTCTCAAAGAAAACCCACAAAAGTCAACCTAAAAGTCAGTGTTGACGGGTCAACGGTTAATAGTCAAAGTCAACAGTCGATGTTGATCGAAGTCAACGGGTCAACGATCGGGTCGGATCAGGTCAACGCGGGTTCGGATCGGGTTAACGGTTAGTGGGTTTGCCTGTTCATTTGGGTCAAATGGGTTGGGTTGGATCCGGCTAGGGTTTTGGGTTTTTGGGTTGAGACTAATGGGTTAAGGACTTGGGCTCAGTTCTTGGGTTGGGCCCGATTTAGTAAATTGGGTCAGGTAATAGGTTAATAAACTTAGGCTGGTTTTGGATTAGGTCTGGTGAAAAGGCCCAAAGGTTTGGGCTGGTTTTAGATGGAGTTTGGGTTGGATTCGTTTTATGGGTCTAGTCGACCCGATTGGGGTCGCGGGTCACCAGACCCAAGGAAGAAGAAAACCAGAGGTTGAGGTTTTTCACCAAGAAATTTCCCCGGCTCCGATTTGGGGTTAAAACTCCACTAAAACCAACGCATAAAATATGGTTTTGAAGTTGGAGAAACAAGGAAGAGGAATATACCTATGCCATGGTCAATCGTCGTTGAAGTTGGTCGAAAAATGGCTTGAACACTGTCGAACCTCGTCGGAAATCTGAAAAACACTTTCTCGATTTGTTTCTATATTAATTCCTAATTAAAATCACACATATAACTCGGAATTCAACTCAAGACATCAAAAAGTAACAAGATCAAAGGCATCCCAAGTCTTACCATAGTCAATGTTATCGAGGGTTTGTCGGAAAAGGTAAATGTCTAATGGCAGAGCAAGGGAGAAGCTTGGGGAAGGGTTCCTTCTTCAATCGCAAGTCCGCGGTTCTCATATGGGTTTAGTGAAGGTGGAGGTGTGGTGGTCGCCGAAGTAGGTGGCTCTCGGGCGTGGGAGGGAAATGATGCAACGATGGAGAGAGAAGTTCGAGATGAGGAGATACAGGAATGGAAGAGAGAGAGAGAGAGAGAGAGGATGAGAGACCTTACAAGGAGAAAAGAGAGGAAAGAGACTTAGGAACAGAGATCAAGAGTGGCCATGTAGCTCACCAGCCAATCTCATAAAAGACAACAATAAGAAAAAAAATATCTCCCTTGAGTGTGAAATTACCAAAAAGCCTTTCCGTTCCGTAAATTCTGGGATTGGTTGTCACATATTATTTCTCATGCATCCTAATATGGCTTCGTCACTTTCGGGTGTCAATCAGCACGTGCCTACCCTGGTGTTTGGAGAATATCAGGGTCAGGCGTGTCAGATGTTCTTAGCTCGTGAAGGGTTTTTCTTTCAAATGACATAAGACATCAGGTGTGATTTCAAAACATGTACGATTTGTTACTTTTTCATTCACATCCCATGTTCTAGCTTTTAGAGTTAGTGACAAAAAGTAACTAGTGGATTCGCTCTGAACTGAACATTGGTGATTTATTATGGACGACAACATTTTTGAGAAATTCAAGATCAAACACACAAGATGTTCATATCACATAAAAAAATGAAAAAAAATCTTAGGATCCGTTTCGTATCCTACTAAAAAACTTTGATTGTTCTTATAAATATTTTTCAAATAACATCACTGAAGAACTGTTTTCTTTTAAATCTAAAATTTTCAAAAATTTGTTTGGTTGAATTTTTAAAAATAATTTTTTTTTGTTTGAATTCAAATTACCTTGAGCAGAAATTGGAGGAGAAAGAGAATTGGGAAAGAGAAAAGAGAGAGGAAATAGTTGGCTAGGAGAGAGAAAGACCGGGAGAGGGTGATGAGGTGAGAGAGAGAGCAGAAAATTACGGTGAGAAGAAAGAGAGGGTGATAAGAGAAAGAGACAAGACAAAGGTTGAAGAGAGAGAAGACATGGTGTGATGTGGGGAGAGAAGAAAAAGATGGTTGGGATAGAAAAACAGAGAAGGTTAGGCGAGAGCGAAAAAAGATGTTGAGGAGAGAGTAAACAAACTCTAAAAACTCACTTTTAGTGTTTTAAAAAAATAGTCTATATTTTCAAGTTAGTTTTGAATTCAATTTAAATATATATATATATATATCATACCAAACAAAAATTCAAAGCCTACAACTCCAAAAGTGTTTTTGAGTTAAAAAAGTTGAACTCAAGTAAGATACCAAACATGCTCTTATTGACTTATCTTTTTTTACCGCACATTCAATACAACAGCCATTTGATTGAAAGTTTGAAGTTGTATAGTTATGCCAAGATGTGCCATAAGAAGCTAGACATGAGTGAGCAAACAATATTATTTACACTAATGAGGTGGGGAAGTGGGTTAAGCCTCACAATGAGCTAGTAATAATGTGGTTCAAATTTGTCTTTGGTGAAAATCGAACATAAGACCTCTCACTTACAAATGAAGAGAAATACCACTAGACTGTAGTACTAAGTGGCAAGTCAAAATTTAAGTTAACAAGTTTAGTTTGCATTCACACATTCTGAATGTGTTGCCAAGACTTGATTAAATTAGTTTAAGCAAGGAAGGCAGCAGTGGAAACCTGCCATATGAATCTAGTTTAATGGTGGAGGCGGAAACGATACGAGCAACAATGTTGGCTTGTGTTGATAAGGGCTTTGAGGTGGTTTAGATAGAGTCGGACTCCAAATGTCTAGTGGATATGCTTAACGGGAAAACTCAACTTGATGTTGTGATTGAAGGCATCCTCTTTGATGTTCAGTGGTTGACATAGCAGTTGAGGTCAGTAGAATTTATCTTCACTCATCATGTTTGCAACAAGGTAGTGTTGACTTTGTATTTTAGGTAGGATTCCTAATTGATATCAATTCCTTGTAATCCTCCTATAATCTCGTGTAATTAGTTTTCTTCCTATTACATTAGGGTTGTACACCTTGTATAAATACCTCTTATTGAGAAGAATAAAATTATTATTCAAAGCATTCTCTTCTTGGCATCAGAGCCAGGTCTAAGAAAAAATCGTAGCTGCATAGCACTACCGCGGCTTAGCCTTGATTGATACGTTGTCCTTGATCAGCAAGTGACTATTGTTGTTGCTATCTCTTGATCAGCGAGTGACTATCGTCGTTGCTATCCCTTGATCAGTGAGCGACTGTTGTCGTTGCTACCCTCTCTAAATTTAAAACGAACAGCGAGCGAGCGTGTCATTGCTGCTAGTTTTTTGTGAGACCAGTCTCCATTAGAAACTCAGAACTTGTTACTTGCCATTGCTTAACCCCAAGGTCCACACCACTGAACCTGTAGCTTAATCTACTTTTGCAACTTGTTCTTTCGCCATCCAGCTACGCCTGACAACCTATAGCAGTACAAAACTGCTGCTGAAGAGACCACCAGAACCCAGGGACGCACCTGCACCAACCCACCACTGTAGTTGAATTGTTGCTGCCCAGATTGGTTGAAATCGTGACAAGATCGAACCCGCCGTCTGCCACTTGAACTCGCACCCACTGTAATTTTTTATTGTTTTTATTTTTTCCTCTGCATTGTTCGTACAAAGAAACATATTCAAAGCTGATTCCAGAAAAAAGGGCTTCAAAGAAGACAAAGAAGAAAAGAGAGAAAAAGAATAAAGAAAGAAAAAAGTAACTCGGTTTGTTTTTTGGGCCATTGTTTTAAGGTCTACATAGTGTTTGATTGGGCTTAACTTGTTTTGGATTTTAGGAATTGTCTTTTTCCATCCAGAACAATGGCAACGCGAGTTTGTACCCCTCCAAATCGTTCTGACCGAATTGTTCTTGATAATTGGGATAAGACTCATGATCTCTGGTGTAATAAGTCGTGTGCATTGATTGCTGAAACTAAGGTACATTCTGAACATACCGTTAACACTGGTACGGCTTTAAAAGTTTCTGCATCTATTACGAATAATACATGGATAATTGATTCTGGTGCTACTAAACATATGACTTGTGATTCTAGACAGGTACAAACCCTAAAACCATCCCCCAAAACTGTCGTGAGTGTTGCCAATGGTAATGTTGTCGTGAGTGTTGCCAATGGTAATGTTGTCCCCGTTATCAAGGAAGGTGATGTATTACTCTCTGATACCCTAAATCTTGATTATGTCCTCGTTGTTCCTTCTTTTGACTATAATTTAATATATGTTGCTCAAATAACTGTCGCCCTACATTGTCTTGTGATTTTTTGGCCTTCTTTTTGTGTTTTTAAGGACATTCAGACTTGCAAGATGATTGGTTATGGTATTAGGCATGGGAAGCTCTACTACTTGGAGCTGACATCGAACAGTTCCCGAATGTTGACTCAAGCTCTTGCAGTGGAAGGAAATTAGAGGGATAGGAATAAAGCTTCGGAGGTTTGGTTGTGGCATCGTCGACTTGGACATGCTTTTTTCAGCTATTTACGGAGGTTGTTTCCTAGCTTATTTGTTAAGCATGATGTTTCTAGCTTTAAATGTGGTGTTTGTGAACTAGCTAAAAGTCATCGTGCTTCGTTTCCATCCAGTTTGAATAAAAGTTATGTTCCATTTATGATAATTCATTCTGATGTTTAGGGTCCATCTAAAACTGCTACATTTGGTGGTGCTCATTGGTTCGTTACTTTTATTGATGACTGCACACGTATGACTTGGGTTTGTTTGATGAAATCCAAAAGTGAAGTTACTTCTTTGTTTCAACAGTTTTACAAAATGGTACAAGTACAATATAAGTTACAAATACAGGTTCTCAGGAGTGATAATGGTGGCGAATATCTTAACTTTGAACTTCATGCCTTTCTTGATCATCATGGGATTATTCATCAAACTACATGTCCATATACTCCACAACAAAATAGGGTTGCCAAATGTAAGAATCGTGAACTTCTGGAGGTCGTTCGTGCTTCTTTACTTGAGGCGCGTCTCCCGTTATCCTATTGGAGAGAAGCTATCACCTCTGTTGTATATCTCATTAATCGTGTTCTATCCCGATCAGTTGATTTTCAAACACCCCTTCAGGCACTTTCTTCACATGTTGATGCTCATGCAATCCCTAATCTTCCACCTCATGTGTTTGGTTGCGTGGCCTTCGTTCATCTTTATAAACAACAGCGAAGTAAGCTTGAACCTCGAGCCTTGCGATGTGTGTTTGTGAGGTATGCATTAAGGCATAAAGGATACCGTTGTTATCACCCACCAACGAATAAGTTGTTTATCACTATGGATGTTGCGTTTCATGAGAATGATATATACTTTGCCAATCCTGAGTATTCCCTTCAGGGGGAGAATCAGAAAGAAGTTCAAACTCTTGATTATACTGTTCCAGATATAGATAAAGTAGATGATTTGGATTTAAGTGGTGATGTCTTGGAAATAAGTAGTGATCATTCACACGAAAATAATGATGTGAATGAATTGGAACTAAGTGGTAATGTCTTGGAGACAAGTGGTGACCATTCACATGGAAACAATGTTGAAAACCTTGAAAGGGACGAGTCGACATCACCAGATAACTAACTGTCTAATAGCTTACTGCCAATTTCCTCACCACCGGACAACCCTGTGTTGCCAGCTACCTCACAGTCGATCTTGAGTCCTAATAACCATAATCAATCGTCTTCGATCCCGGATGCACCACCACCACGTCGTCTCCCTGATTGCGTCAACCGAGGTATTCCTAAACTTACTTATGAAGCCGACCCTAAATGCAAAACTAGGTATCCGGTGAGTAAGCCCAACCCTGAGTCTAATGTGTTATAACTGTTAAGTAATTATGTGTCTACCAGTCACCTGTCAAAATCAAATAAGTCATTTGTGCATCAATTATCTATTGTATCTATTCCTAACAGTGTGTATGAGGCTTTAGTTGATCCACGTTGGCAAGCAGCAATGAATGAAGAGTTGAAGTCTTTGAAAAGGAATGCTACCTGGGAGATCACAGATTTGCCAGCTGGCAAGAAACCTGTGGGATGCAAATAGGTCTATACTATGAAATACAAAGCAAATGGAACGGTGGATCGTTTCAAGGCAAGACTGGTAGCAAAAGGATACACTCAAAAATATGGAATCGACTACACAAATACATTTGCACCCATAGCCAAGATCAACATAGTTCGTGTTTTGTTGTCCTTGGCTGCAAATCTTAATTGGCCCTTACAACAGTTCGATGTGAAGAATGTCTTCTTGCATGAGGACTTGACATAAGAGATTTATATGGATCTTCCACTAGGATGTAATGCTCCAGATAGATACAAAAGAAAAGTGTGCAGGTTGAAGAAATCCTTATATGGTTTAAAGCAGTCCCCTCGGGCATGGTTTGGAAGATTCACAAAATCTATGAGAGCATTTAGCTACAACCAAAGTAACTCTTATCATACTCTGTTCCTGAAAAGAAAAAATAGGAAACTTACTGCACTTATTGTGTATGTAGATGATATGGTGGTAACATGTAATGACCCAGAAGAACGTGCAGCCTTGCAAAGATATTTGTCTACAGAATTTGAGATGAAGGACCTCAGATCCTTGAAATATTTCTTGGGGATTGAGGTATCAAGAAATAGTTCTGGAATTTTCTTATCACAAAGGAAGTATATTATTGATTTGTTGCACGAAACTGGCATGTCAGCTTGTCAACCAGTAGCTACACCATTAAAGGAAGGATTGAAGCTTAGCGTTGATCCTAATCAAGTACCAGTTGACAAAATGAGATACCAAAGGTTAGTAGGTCGTTTAATGTATTTGGCACACATAAGACCGGACCTTGCTTAGGACTTAAGTATAGTGAGTCAATACATGCATGATCCCAGAGAACAACATATGAATGCAGTGATGAGAATTTTGAGATATTTGAAAGGAAGTCCCGGCAAAGAAATTTTCTTTAAAAGGAATAATCATCTTAGAGTTGAAGGTTATACTGATGCAGATTGGGCAGGTTTGATTGACGATAGGGGCTCAACATCAGGTTACTTTACATTCGTTGAGGGTAACTTGGTTACATGGAGAAGTAAGAAACAGAATGTGGTTACCCGTTCCAGTGCAGAAGCTGAATATAGAGGTATGGCTTTGGGGATTTGTGAAATTCTATGGCTTAAGCTTCTGCTTCGTGATTTGGGTATACTACATGATCAGCCCATGAAATTATTTTGTGATAATAAAGCTGCCCGTGACATTGCACATAATCCGGTACAACATGATAGAACAAAACATGTTGAAGTTGATTGGTTCTTCATCAAAGAAAAATTAGAAGAAAAAATAATTGAGCTACCAACAATAAGAATAGAAGATCAGCTGGCAGATATCCTCACGAAAGCTGTTTCAAGTCATAAGTTTTCAAGTTTCTTACACAAACTGGGCATGAGTAACATATATGCACCAACTTGAGAGGGAGTGTTGACTTTGTATTTTAGGTATTGATATCAATTCCTTGTAATCCTCCTGTAATCTCGTGTAATTAGTTTTCTTCCTATTACATTAGGATTGTACACCTTGTATAAATACCTCTCTTTGATGTTCAGTGGTTGAAATAGCAGTTGAGGTTAGTAGATGTAAACACTTCCATTCGAATACAATAAAATTTCTTTCTTTTGAAGAAAAAAAAAAGCAAGGAAGGGCCGAGTGCTAAAGATAAATAGTAATTTAAGATTTTTAAATTAACGTTTTCCAAAAAATATATAATTAAAGAAAGACTTGGTGTGATCATATGTTAAAAGAGCTTGAAAAATTATATATATTTTGACGCGATAAGATAACACGTATGGACTTCAAATAATAAACACACACTAACCAATTATATGGTTAATATTGCTTTCAAAGAGGCTTCTTGCAATAATGACCTAATAAAAAAAAAATCTGTAATTATCACCAAACTATGATTTGGCATGAAAACATGAACGCTTCAATATTCAGTAAATTAGTGTTAACACATCTACCTAAGACCATACTTTCTGAATATAGATAATATGTTTCACATGCCAATTGCAGCAGAATGATTTTTCTGTTACCGGAAACCGTAAACCACCATGAATGTAACAGCGAAAGTTTGAAGATGAAGAGCTTGAAGATATAGAAAGCTAAGAGAGGAAGATTGATTTTTTCATTTATGTGAAGAATGAACATTACATAAAGCAAACTTATATTTACACTACTTAACCTATCTTAAGGCAACACATTAGCTCACTTAAGAGCATCTTCAAAGGAGATGTCAAATATAGTATGTCAAAATTTTATTTGATGAGTGATGTGGTAAATTGAATACAAGTGTTAAATTCTTTTCTTTTCCAATAGATGTGTCAAACATTTATTTTATTGGGCCTAGAGTTACATTAACTATTAAAAAATAATCAAAATTAGTTTTAATTTTTATTCTTGTTGGTGCACAAAATCAGTGAGGACTTTGGTACAACAAAAAGTGTTAAGTTTGTGACCTTCGCTAGATTGCTCCGGTCACTATTGTGGATAAGTATGTAAATGGATAGGGATAGGGAAGTAAACACAAGATGTACGTGGTTCACCCAGATTGGCTACGTCCACGGAGTAGAGGAGTTCTCATTAATTGAAGGGTTTACACAAGTACATAGGTTCAAGCTCTCCTTTAGTGAGTACTAGTGAATGATTTAATACAAATGACATTAGAAAATATTGTGGGGGAATGATCTCCTTTTATAGAAGAGAGTTTCTAGCTTTGTTCTGACATTGACATGTGTCGTGTTGTGATTGTCTTCCGATGGCTTCTGATGTCGACACGTGTCGTGCTGTGATTGACCTCCTAGTTGGAGGGAAACTCTTCTGGGTCATTGACGGTATAACATTGACCGGTGCTCGATAGTTTCGAGATTGGTCAAGTATGGTACAAACATTGCTCCCCTAAGTTCCCGAGTGAGGGAAGCTCCTCGGTTAGGGACTTGCAAGATCCAAGCCGCTGAGTAATCACGAAACTTTTAAGTACCAAAGTGTGGTATCGTCTTCACTTGCCTTATCTGTCTCATAGGTAGATGTGACATCTTCTCTGGAAGTACTTTTCCTCTATCCAAAGGTGGTATCTTTAACCGGTGGAGATGCACAAGGTAATGTATCAATTTGACTTGAAGTTTACTTGTAGTTTCAGGATTGGTCAAGCGTAATACAAACCATGTAGTAGGAGTCCCCCAAGTCGTTGAGCTAGGAGATTTGCCGAAAGATGTGACAGGCAAGGTAAGCAATCAGAGGTTCAAGCAATCAGTCCTAGATCAGAAGTTTGATTTCGAGTTCCGGCTGATTGTTCTCATTCTCCCTATCTTGCAGGCAGCAAGAAGGATAAAAAGAAGAAAAAGGAGAAGAGATGATATGAGATATTTTTGCTTTTGAAGAAGTAACTTTCCACAGGCTTATTCTTGAGCTGGGCTGAAGGGTTTTCTGGTTTCCTCCAGAGTATAAGGCTGACTCAAGAATTTGAGGGTCAAAACAAGTCCATCAAATCTAGAGTACGTTCGACCCTGATGATATGGGATACTTTTGATGTTGACAAAGTAGTGGATGTATCGGCACGTGTTTTGTTACGCTTGTCTCCACATGTTTCCTTGTGTCCTTCTCACTTGCCCTATCTGTTCCTCAGGCAGATGTGGTATCTTCTCTGAAAGCATAAGATGTTGAAGATAAGTACTCGAGAGCAATGCCAGGTAAGTAATCAGGCAAGGAGTTCCATGCAGTCAGTTCCTAACTGGAAGCTTGATTCCAAGTGCTGACTAATTGCTCTCTTTCTCCTTGTCTTGCAGGTAAGAACAAGGGCATAGGAAAAGACAAGGAAAAAGCATGATATGGGATACTCTTGCTTTTGACCCTGATGATATGAGATACTCTTACTCTGGTGTGGTTAGTTTGCATAGGTATTATTGGGGGGGGGAAGAAATCTGAGTATTTCGAGAGGTTTCGTTGGGAATGCCCTCTCAGATATGAGGAAAGGTTGAGCATTTTTACAGGTCTGCCTGTTCATGGAGGATGGAGGTCGACATATATAGGAGTCTCCCTAACAACAAGTAGTAATGCTATTTCTTTACCCTTCTTGGTCATAGCAATGTAGTGAGAGCTGCAAGCTCACATGTTTTAACTTTGTTAGAGCACTTTGAAAAAATGGTGTGTGGTACCTGGAAAGCTGATGTTGTGTGTGAAGATTGCAGACAAATTTTATCCAAGGAAATTTGGCTCTCGAAGTTTGGAGAGCGGTGCCTCTTCAGTTTTCTAACAAGCAATCCTATTAGGGATCTGGCCCTCGAGATTCGGAGAGCGTTACCTCTTCAATTTTTGAACAAGCAATCCTATTGGGGATCTGGCTCTCGAGATTTAGAGAGTGATGCCTCTTCGATTTTTGAGAAAGCGATCTTGGTAGAAGTCTGGCTTTCGAGATTCGGATAGCGGTGCCTCTTCGATTTTTTGAGAAAGTAATCCTGGTGGGAGTCTGGCTCTCGAGATTCGGATTGGGAGTGTTTTCTCGATGTGAGTAAAGGTTGGGTATTTTTGCCAGTCTGCCTTGCCATGGAGCACGGAGGTTGACACACATAGGGACTTTCCAGTTATCAAGTAGTGGTGCTGTTCCTTTACCTTTGTGGGTAATGGTATGGTAGCTGGACCTTCAAAATTTATGTGTCTAAACTTTGTCAGAGATCTTTGGCAAAGTTATCTGTGGTACTCGAGGAGCTGATGTTGCGTGTTGGGATTGTCGACATATTTTACTCAGGAAAATCTGCTTCTCGAAATCTGGAGAATGATGCCTCTTCGATTTTTGAACAAACGGCCATGCTGCCCTTCCTTTTATAGGGGCACCAATTGTGTACAAGAAGTACGTTTAGCGAGTTATTGTTTGTAGGAATTTTCCCCTTATTTTCGTACTTCAGAGATTTATTGGACTTCATTTCTCCTTCATCATTTCTGAAAATGTCTGGCCCATCCGACCGTCGTTTTGACTTGAACTTTGGTGAAGATGCAACCATGCCTCCTCAAGACAACATATGGCGCCCATCCTTCTTATCCACTATTGGTCCTCTTACCGTTGATGACTCTGTGATGAAGAATGATATGACCGCTGCGGTGGTGGCTAGGAGCCTTCTCACTCCCAAAGATAACAAACTACTTTCCAAACGGTCTGATGAGTTGGCTGTTAAGGATTCTCTGGCTCTCAGTGTTCAGTGTGCAGGTTCTGTGTCTAATATGGCCTAATGCCTATTTGCTCGAACTCGCCAAGTTGAATCATTGGCGGCTGAAGTGATAAGTCTCAAACATTAGATTAGAAGGCTCAAGCATGAGAATAAACAGTTGCACAAGCTCGCACATGACTATTCTACAAACATGAAGATGAAGTTTGACCAGATGCAGGAATCTGATGGTCAGATTTTACATCATCAGAGGTTTGTGGGTTTATTCCAAAGGCATTTATTGCCTTCGTCTTCTGGGTTGTACTGCGTAATGAAGCTCCAAATGATCAACCTCCGATGCCTCATCCTTCTGAGGTTTTGTCCAGTACTGAGGCTTCGAATGATCACACTCCGGTGCCTTCTCTTTCTGGGGTCTACCGACTGCTGAGACTTCTCCTGAGCAACCTTTGTAAAGGCTCCCTCTTGTTTGTTTATTTTGATTCATGTATATGTACATATTTGTAACTTATCGAAGATATCAATAAATAAGTTTCGCTTCATTTCAATGTATTGTGTTAAATACACCAAAGCCTTCTTCACTAAGTTCTTTGAATTTTTTCTTTTGTTGAAGCTTGTATGTTGAAGCTTTGTGAGTGACGCATGTATGTTGAGGTAGTGCTCCCTTAATTTCCCGAGTGAGGAAAACTTCTCGGTTGGAGACTTGAAAAATCCAAGTCACTGAGTGGTCGTGAGACTTCCGAGTATCAAGGTGCAGTAGCATATGTTAGGAGTCCTCCAAGTCTCCGGTCGAGGGAGTTGACGAATGAGGCATTTCCTTTCTAAGTGATAGCCCAAAACTCCTCCATATATATTTGTTATGAAAGTTGTTAGGTCTAAAGAAAAGGTTTTTGTTTTTTTTTTTTCGATTTGTTTTTCGATTTTTCGAATTTCCTAATTTACGAATTTCCAAAAAAAAAAAAAAAAATATATATATATATATATATATATATATATATATATATATTTAAGCTTTGTAAGTGAAGCTTTGGTGTTGAAGCTTTGTAGGTGAAGCTTTGAGGTTGAAGTTTTGTTGGGTACCATGAATTGATTTTGCTTCACACTATCTTGATCAAGAGTATGTGAAGCTTTGAGGTTGAAGTTTTGTTGGGTACCATGAATTGATTTTGCTTCACACTATCTTGATCAAGAGTATGTGAAGCTTTTGTAGGTGAAGCTTTTGTGTTGATACTTTGTAGGTGAAGCTTTTGTAGGTGAAGCTTTTGTGTTGAAGCTTTGTAGGTGAAGCTTTGTTGGGTACCATGAATTGATTTTGCTTCACACTATCTTGATCAAGATAGTGTGAAGCTTTTGAGAATTTGTAGTTGCCCTCCATTTGTTGAAGCTTTTGTTGGTGAAACTTTTGTGGTGAAGCTTTGTTGGGTACCATGAATTGATTTTGCTTCACACTATCTTGATCAAGATAGTGTGAAGCTTTTGAGAATTTGTAGTTGCCCTCCATTTGTTGAAGCTTTTGTTGGTGAAGTTTTGTAGGTGACGTTTTGAGGTTGAAGCTTTGTTTAGTACCATGAATTGATTTTGCTTCATACTATCTTGATCAAGATAGTGTGAAGCTTTTGAGAATTTGTAGTTGTCCTCCATTGATAAAGCTTTGTTGAATTTCCCAATTTCCTTTTTTTTTTTTTTTTTTTTTGGAAAACTAGAAATTTGTTGAATTTCCCAATTTTCCTTTTTTTTTTTTTGGGAAAATTAGAAATTTGAAAATGTGAGAGAGACAACATATACAAATTTTTCTTCCACACTGTTGACCAAGAGATTGTGATGCAAGCCACACCTTGTAGTAGTCGAAGGTTTGGATGAACCATATAAATTGAATTTGCTTCGAACAGTCTTGATCAAGAATGTGTGAAGCTTTCTACGAGTTGTAGTTGCCCTTTATTGATGAAGCTTTTGTTAGCACCATAAATTGGTTTTGCTTCACACTGTCTTGATCAAGAGTGTGTGAAGTTTTTGAGAATTGTGGTTGAACTCCTTTGATGAAGCTCTTGTTGGCACCATAAATTGGTTTTGCTTCACACTATCTTGATCAAGAGTGTGTGAAGATTTTGAGAATTGTGGTTGCCTTCCATTGATGAAGCTCTTGTTGGCACCATAAATTGGATTTGCTTCTCACTGTCTGGATCAAGAGTGTGTGAAGCTTTTGAGAATTGTAGTTGAACTCCTTTGATGAAGCTCTTGTTGGCACCATAAATTGGTTTTGCTTCACACTGTCTTGATCAAGAGTGTGTGAAGCTTTTGAGAATTGTGGTTGTGGTTCATCACATTTCATCACTTGGTTGGTGGCATGAAGATGAGTTCATTCTTCACCTGGTTAGTGGCATGAGTGCCAAGTTGCCAAATGATATTAGAGTACGGGCTGTACATTTCATCACCTAGTTGGTGGCATGAAGAAGAGTACAGGTTGTACATTTCATCACCTAGTTGGTGGCATGAAGATGAGTTCATTCTTCACATTTCATCACCTGGTTGGTAGAATAAGGGCAAGGTGTCGAGGCACATTGTAGCAAGTGTCGAATGACACAAAGTATGTTGAACCCTTTCGAAACACAGTTGGCTTATGTATGAATGTGTTGGAATGTATGATTGAACGAATATACTGTGAAGCTGTTCGTTTATTTGTAGAGTTTTGTTGACATATACTTAGACTTTGTTTCATGTTGAAGCTTTGAACCCAAGTGTTTCATTGCTAGGAATGTAAGAGGATTAGGACCGAGTTGTCTAAATCACCTCTTTATTGAATTCATGCCAAATAGTCTTCATTACATAGGATGCCGAACGGCTGAAGCTTAACCTTGTACAATGTGAGTTTACTTGTAATAGTACTTCAAGTGATCAGCGTTCTATGGATGGCCAAGGGTCTTGCCATCGAAGCTTCTAAGCTTGTAAGAGCCAGGGCAACTGATGCCAACAACTTCAAACGGTCAATCCCAGTTTGGACTAAGTGTTTCTTCACTTGGGACTATGTCGCAGAGTAATCTTTTCTTCAATACTAGTCCCCCACTTTGAAAGAACGAGGTTTGACCCTTGAGTCATAGTAGTTGGAGATGCGCTGCTTGTATGCGACATTCCTCAAGTGAGCCTGGTTTCTGTGTTCCTCGACTAGATCTACGTTGAGGGTAAGTTGTTTGTCATTTTCGTTTTGCACGTAGTTCTAGACTCAGAACGTTGCTTGCTCAAGCTCAACTGGGACAACTGCATCTGTACCAAAGGGAAGTGAGAATAGGGTTTCTCCTGTTTATGTCCGATACGAAGTGCGGTATGACCAAAGAACTTGGGATACAAATTCTGGCCAACAACCTTTAGCCTTGTCCAAGCTGGTTTTCAAAGTTCGGTTGATTATTTTGTTGATGGCTTCGACTTGTCCATTAGACTGGGGATGAGCTGGGGAGGCAAAACATAAGTTGATGTTGAACTTAAAGTATAACATCTTGAACTTATTATTGTCGAACTGTCGCCCGTTATTAGTGACTATCGCATTGGGAATGCCGAATCTACAAAGGATGTTCTTCCATACGAAGTCTTCTATTTTTTCCTCAGTAATGGTTGCCAAGGGTTCTACTTCAACCCACTTTGTGAAGTAGTCAACTGCAACGATTTCATAGCGGACCTTGCCCTTCCCTGCAGGCATTGGGCCGATCAAATCAAGTCCCCATTGGGCGAAGGGCCAAGGGCTGATCATATGAGTGAGCGGCTGGGGAGGGGAGTAAGGAATAGTTGCTTAGCGTTGACACTTATCACATGAGCGAGATATTCTGATGGCATCTTGGTGGAGCGTTGGCCAGTAATATCCTTGGTGAAAAGCCATGTGTGTTAGGGATCGGGATCCAGCATGATCTCCTCATACTCCTTCATGTATTTCCCGAATGACAATTTATACCTCCGCGGCCGTAAGGCATCTTAGGTATGGTAGGTTAAAACCCCGTTTGTAGAGTTGGTCATTAATGATCAAGTAACGGTTAGCCTTGTATCGAATCTGCTTAGCTTGGACTTTATCGTTTGGAAGGGTACCATGCGCAAGGAATTTATAAATCGGGGTAATCCAACTATCCCCCTGTTGTAAGTTGCACACTTCCGCGGCCATGATGCTTGGTGCTGCCAACAATTCGACCTGAATTTTTCTCCCAATTTAGTCTTCCACTGTTGAGGCGAGACGAGCCAAAGCATTTGCATGACTGTTTGCTGCTCAAGGAATTTAGGTGATCTGGTAGTGGAAGTGCTTAAGCAACAATTGTGTTTGTGCCAGATATGCTGCCATGGAGCTATCCTTAGCATCAAAGTTGTTGGTGACCTGGTTAACCACCAATTGGAAGTCACTGAAGATATCAATTCATTTAACCCCAAGGTGTTTCGCCAAACGTAAGCCTGCTATAAGGGCTTCATATTTGGCCTCATTATTCGATGACTTGAATTTGAAACAAATAGCATACTCCATTACCACTTTGTCAGGGGTCATAAGGACTAGTCCTGCTCCACAACCCTGTTGGTTGGACGAGCCATCAACATATAGACTCCATGCTGGGGCTGTTGGTTCTATTTTCTGAGCTTCCGAGGGTAATGAAACCACTTATTTAGGCATAAAGACAATGTCAACATGATATGTGAAGTCGGCAATGAAGTCTGCCACTGCTTGGCCCTTCTCAGCTGGCTTTGGTTGGTATGAAATGTCAAACTCACCCAATGTTATCGCCCATTTGATCATTTGCCACGAAGTGTCAGGACTTTGGAGTATCGGTTGAAGAGGATGATTGGTAAGCACGATGATAAAGTGTGCTTGGAAGTAAGGGCGAAGTTTTCGAGCAGATATGACCAATGTTAGAGCTAATTTCTCAATGTTGGAGTATCGTGTCTCCGCATCTTCTAAGGCCTTGCTAGCGTAGTAGACAGGTCATTCGACATTACCATCCTTTCGAATAAGAACAGAACTTACTACTGAGGCCGATACCGACAGATAAATAATGAAAGTGTCACCAACCTTAGGTTTGGAGAGCATATGGGCTTTACTCATTTAATCCTTGAGGTTCTTGAATGCCTTGGCACATTCATCAGTCCATGTAATGTACTTCTTACTTCCCTTAAGTGCTTTGAAGAAATGAGCACATCTGTCTGTGGCCTTAGAGATGAACCTAGTTAAGGCTGCCACCTTACCAGAGCCTACGTCGAAGACACATTTGTTGGGGTTCAACCTCATTCGATACCTCTTCAGAATGGTGAAAGTTTCAGATAGGTTGGTGATGTGTTAGTCAGCATGTTTGCTCTTGACTAACATATCATCAACATAAACTTCCATGCTCTTCCCAATTTGTTCGGCAAACATTGAATTGACCAGTCTCTGATAAGTCGCTCCTGCATTCTTTAGGCTGAAGGACATGACTTTATAGCAATATAATCCCCTGTTAGTAATAAAGGCTGTGTGTTCTTGGTTCGGAAGGTTCATGAGGATTTGGCTGTATCCTGAGTAAGTATTCATGAAGCTCAGGAGTTTACACCCTGTCGTAGAGTCTATAAGTTTGCCTATGAGAGGAAGAGGAACGTTATCCTTCGGGCATCTTTTGTTTAGGTCTGTGTAATCGACACACATTCTCCACAAGACCTTTTGGAGCATGAGACTTTCCTTGGTCGGATTCTTTTTAACAATGACAACATTTGCTACCCATGTTGGATAATTGACTTCGCAGACGAAGCCTATACCTTTGAGTTTTTCAACTTTTGCCTTTATTGCCTCGTACCGTTCAGCATCATAAAATCTTCGCTTCTGTCTCGTTGGCTTAGTCTTGGGGAATGACAAATGATATTGGGAGAGATGCCTGGCATGTCCTCGTATGACCAGGCTATGACCTCAGTGTTCTCTTGTAAAAAATAGATCAATGCCAACCGAATGGGTGGTGACAAGGTGGTGCCAATCTTCACCATGTGATCCGGATAATCTTTTGAGATATAGACATTCTCCAACTCTTCAGCGGGTTGTGCTTGCTGGGTGAAAGAGTCATCTCGAGGATCGTCGGGTTGACTGTTACCACCGTGAAGATCCAAGTTAGTTTCGTCCGAGCTGGTCTTTATGACTTGGTCATATATAGAAAGGGTTTCCTTGGGCACAAGCAGGTGTTGTTGCTTGACCGAAGTGTTGTAACATGACCGTGCACTAAGCTGATCTCTTCTGATGTAACCATTGCCATAGGGGGTTGGAAATTTCATCAACAACATATGTGTGGATACTATAGCCTTGAGATCATTGATGCTTGTACATCCAAAGATGACATTATATGCCGTTGGGCAATCAACCACCAGAAAGTTAGTGGTAATGGTAGCTGTGTAAGGGCATATACCAATGGTGAAAGGTAAGTGTATGCTCCCTATAGGTTGCACGATATCACCAGAGAAGCTTATCAGAAGAGAAATTGAGCGATCGAGCAAGTGTTCAGCTACATTAAGTGCCCTGAAAGCTTCAACAAACATGATATTGACCGAAGCCCCCGTGTCTACTAGGATTCGTCGTACTTCAAAGTTGGCTATGTGAGTTTCCACGATCAGTGGGTCATTGTAAGGGTAAATGATACCTCTTTCTTCCTCGGGGTAGAAACATATTGGATCCCAGTTAGGCTTTTGACACTTGCCTCACCTGATGCCTTCCACGTGAAACACTTGGTGGCCAGGCCTTAAAGCTCGTTCGCTATTTTTCATGGCCCTGTTGGAAGATTTAGATATGGGTGTGCCACCACTTATAGAATATATCACATTCACCTGGCGTTGGTTACGATTACCCCTTGGAGGGTGAAGGAGGAATTGATCAATTTTTCCTTCACGTGCCAAAGCTTCAATATGATCACGAAGGGTGATACACTTCTCACCGTCATGGCCGTTATGCTCATGGTAGCAGCAAAACGTGCTCGTGTTCTTTATGGGCTTGTAATCCGCATGCCTTGGCTTTGACTTCGGTATCAAGTGTGCTATGCTAGGGTAAATGGCCACACATGTGGCATTCAAAGGTGTGTAAGCCTCATACCTCAGGGTAGGGCCTGTCCTAACACGTGCTTGACCCACTGTGTTGACTGTCTGGGGTCGAGGATTATCGTGGCAATACCCTTGGTTATTGCGATAGTGTCCCTTACTCCTTTTACTAAAATGAGACTGGTGAAGATGGAAATCTTTCCTTTTGCCCTGAGATTGATATGTATGTTGACTTGGCAAAGTATTAAGTAAGGCAGGGGGAGGCAATGCTGCCGTTTTGAAGGTTGAGGTCTTCTTATTTGGGTGGGTCTAGCTTCCACTGCCCACTTGCTGATAGGGGATGGTTGTTGGGGGTTTCTCTTGGTATGTCCTTGCCTCGGTGGAGGCATGGTTATAAGCCTGCACCATCACCTCAGAGTAAGTCTTCCAAGTGTTGGCATTGATTATGTACTTAAAGAAACAGTCACATAGGCATGCTCGCTCCTCAACAGGAATACCCATGTCGAGGGCAAATGACCCTCCGTGTTGGGGGGCACCCAGTTGATGGTTGACTTCCACAGGGGTGATGAGCTCATGTGTTTTAGTATATCTAGCCTCGTAGAGCACCTCGAAGACCTTCTCATACTGCTCTTGGAAGATCTTATTCCTCATTGTTATCTTGTTGTTCTGAGCCTTTAGCTCATCGACTTTAGCCTGAAGAGCAAACTTCTTTTATTCGTTCTTTCATTGCTTCGCACTAAGTGCAAGATGGGTGTCATTCTGTGTGTTGTGGCTTCCTTCGCTCCTCATGTTGGAAATGGATGCCTGGTCAAAAGTGAGTATACGAATGGTGGAAACCAGCTTAACAAATCTAAAGAGAGTGGGAATACGTGTTGTTCCCACATACGGTGCCAAATGTTGATACACAAAATCAGTGAGGACTTTGGTACAACAGAAAGTGTTAAGGTTGTGACCTTCGCTAGATTGCTCCGGTCGCTAGTGTGGATAAGTATGTAAATGGATAGGGACAGGGAAGCAAACACAAGATGTACGTGGTTCACCCAAATTGGCTACGTCCACGGAGTAGAAGAGTTCTCATTAATTGTGAAGGGTTTACACAAGTACATAGGTTCAAGCTCTCCTTTAGTGAGTACTAGTGAATGATTTAGTACAAATGACATTAGGAAATATTGTGGGGGAATGATCTCCCTTTATAGAAGAGAGTTTCTAGCTTTGTTCTGACATTGACACGTGTCGTGTTGTGATTGGCTTTCGATGTTGACACATGTCGCGTTATGATTGGCTTCTGATGTCGACACGTGTCGCACTGTGATTGGCCTCCTAGTTTGAGGGAAACTCTTCTAGGTCCTTGACAGTATAAAGTTGACCGGTGCTCAGTAATTTCGAGATTGGTCAAGTATGGTACAAACAATTCTATTGGTTGTTAATGGGACATATGCATTAAAATTAAATTAAATATATTTGACTCCTTCTTTGTTTGTTGTCAAAAAAGGCAGCTAGAAAGTTAGGAGTCAAATGACTCACATGCCACATCATATATGGCATATCCATTGGAGAACACTTAAATGTCTTTTAATCTTATTTGGCATATTTGACATCTCCTTTGGAGATGATCTAAGTTGATGTGTCACTAGTGCTATCTATTAGCCTCTCTTAACCTCATGGTAGGATTCTGTAGCATGAGGTTGTTGCGTAAAAATAAGAATTGAGGGGAATAAAGCCCCTTGGTCATAATATCTGCAATTTGATTAGAACTAGAGACATGATAAATCACCAAATCTTTTTTATGAACACGTTCGCGAATGAAATGAACACCACCTCGATGTGTTTGGTACGACCATTAAAGATGGGATATGAGCTAAGACAATTGCAGAGATATTATCACACCACAACTAGGAGGTTTAGCTAGATAAAGATGAAGAGCTAGAAGATATCTTCAATGATTTGTCAATCTTGTTTGAAGGGTAGAATGACTCGTTTGCCTTTTTCTCGTAGTAGAGCTAGTGAAGCTTTTCATAAGGTCTATACTAATGTTTGGGGGCCATGTCTACATGTTTATTGAGACGTCCCGACCCCGATATTCCCCGAATACCCGGATAGGCACGTGCTGGCCGACACCAGAGGGTGACTGTGGATGCAAATTTCTTCCTCCTTGATCTTGGACAATTTTGAACCTACAAAACAATTAACACCTTAGGTTAAGGTCAAGAGCCTCACGCGCCCACGATGAATGGGGGGGCTTTGGCCGAAGAACCTCTTATGCCAAAGTTAGAATTTAGAGAGAAAGAGTGTTTAGAGAATTTTGGGATTTTTGCCAAAGTGTTGGCCTTAGTGTTTGGTGAAAATGAGAGCCTATTTATAGGGCTAGGCCGGTGCACTTCGGAGAGAAAGTGGCCGGTCATAATGTGGTTTTTTTGGTGAAACTTTTGGTTTAATTAGCCAATTTATTGGCTAATTAAACATGAAAGAAATAAATGGGGGGTTATAGGATTAATTGACTAACTTAATGTGGGTAATAAAGTGGAAAACATAAAAAAGGTGAAGAGCAAAGGGTGTGGCCGGCCTTTGACTAGTTTTAGGGTTGAATTGGATGTATTTTGTGGTTATTTGGATATAATGGATGGTTTAATTGACAATTAATGGGTTAATTAGGCAATAAACCCATTAATTAGCCAATTAACATAATTTAAGAGGAATGTGTTTGGGAATTACCTTGTAGAAAGGATTTGATGTGGTTGGATGAAATAGGTTTTGAATTGTTACCTATTTTTTGGCACTTTTTACTTGGTTGAGGGATAATTGCATGCTGCTTGGGCGTAGGAATCCTGGTATGCCCCAAGGGTAGTTTTGTCTTCTTTTGTCAAAAATCTACGTGTCGCCTTGTGAATATTTTTGGCACCACAAATGCCCCCACACCTGTTGGGCTGCTCGCAGAAAATGGCAACAGGTGTAGAGATCTTCTTGCTTTAGGAAACTTAGGACTGCTTCCTATTTTGATGTAGATTCTCTCTTTAATAGGAAATTAGATCCTTCTAGGAAAGGGAAATAAATTTCTCTCAAAGCCTATTTAAGTCCACCTTAAGTGGGTTATTAAATTAACTTTGGAGAGCGATTCATTATACCCTACAAGAGAGATATAGCTTAGAAGATATTTGTTCCCCCTCCTCTAGCAATCTTCTACATCTTGCCCATGCAAAGGACCGTTTTTCGTTGATTTCTTCGTCTTCTTCGTGCCACACCAAGGTAAGAAAAAATTAATATTCCTTGTCTTCTTCTTGGATGGTGCTACTGCGAGGTAGCCGTCGGGGTGGTGCGGCACGTTGACTGGCATAGGCCAGGAGTCGGCTCGGCATGGGTCGAGGAGGTATTGTGGCATGGAGGCTTTAAACTGCTCGACTTGGCTAAAACCAAGGGCAGCTTGTGTGGCTACAGCCGCGGATTGTGGCGCTAGGGCGCAGTGCTAGGTGAGTCACATGGCTCATGTCCTTTTAGGCTTTTGAACATGACGCGAGCTAGGCCGGTGATTGAGAGAAATGAAGAGGTTGCGGACCTCATGAGCTGCTGGAATGTTGGGTTAAACTCCCCTGCTGGGTACCACGAATGGTGTTGGCTACTTTAACTCTCTTCGTCAGGAGAAACGTGGGCTGCTCCCAAAATAAGAGGTGAATAGGATCAAGGCAGATGCATTGGCTCATCCAATCACCGTTGTGGATCCTGCTGCAAGTGAATGTGGGAAAATGGATATTCCCTGCCTGCTCAGGAGATGCCGGCTAAGAAAAACCAAAAGACTTCTTTCGCTGCTTATGCAAAAGGATGAAAAGATGATTGCTGCTTATAATCAAGTGATCCATTTCAAGAGAATCGTCGATAGGCTTGAACCCCAAGTGTTGGAACTTCAAGGTGTACTGAAGATCAACGAAAGTTTGAAGAAAAAAGTGGATGAGTTGCAGCGCGTCCATGTTGGTATTGGTGAAGTAGTTGGAGAAGTTGGTGCCCAGGCTAGAGCAGTCGGGGGTGATGCCACTGCTAAGAGCTTCGCGGCTGCTGAAGGTGTGGCGACCAAATAGTTGTGAGATGTCCAGGCTGCTAAAGTGTAGTCATCTAGGTAGCCCTTAAGATTTTCTTTGTTTTTCCTTGTAGCTCTTGTTTTGCTTGAACTCCTTTGGCCTTTGCTAATTGTTTATAAACATGTTTTCCTTAGCTTTTCTTCATTTTTGCTTCTTTTGTTCATGCCCTAACCTTTAGACTTGATAGACCAGTGGCAAGCATGCTACTTTTTTATAAGCACACAAGCCCGCGTAGCCTATGCAGCCGTAGGTGTTGGTGTAGAACTTTGCAAAGTTGTTAGCCATTGGGTTGGCAGCCGGATGCCTTACTTACAGAAGCAGACAAGTCTGCGTAACCACTAGGCTGTTAACCTTGACTTTCTTCAATTCCGTAGGTTGCGTAGCAAGTATCACAACACTTTAAGACTTGGTGTAGGTTGTTCCGCGCTTGGCAGAGGTGAAGCTTATCGACTACGTAGCATGTCGGCAGTGGATAAAACTTCGTATATGCGTGCTAGCTTGTTTAACCTTTCACAAGAATGTGCGGTTGTAAAAGTCTAGTGCGGTTTTACTGCTCGAAGGGCAAGTCGTAGGCAGTCTTCCAGAATCTGTAGGCTACCTTAGTACACTCGGTAGCAGCTTTAGGATTTCAGGGCAACCGTCCATCGGATGTACTGCGTAATGTGCCCTCTCCGTCTCTAGGGCCCGGTTCCCCACTGATTAGGCCAAGAGACCCAAAATCCTCCAGTTAGCTAAGCCTTGAAAAAGACCATTGCGGTTACTTCTAGGAATCCCGGCATAAACCATCGTGCATCTAGTTATACTAGGGCAGCCCAGCTCATCCACGTCTGGATATTCGGAGTGTAGAGTTTATCCTCCTGTTCTTGGAGAGCTGACCCATGTGGGTGTCGGGGAATTGGTTTATCCTCTCGCGTTGGAGAGCAATTAGTTTACCCTCTTGCACTGGAGAGCATGGTTGGTCCCTCGGGGGGCGCAATTCCTGCGGTAAGTCCCTAAGAATGGTGCGGTCTTCTTTTGAAGTGCAGGAGTGATCAGTTGTTGTAAGCATGCAGCCAAGCCAAGTCATGATTACTTCTGAATCCCTCATTGAAAAACGAGTTAAACGAATGAGAACTTAGATGTAAGGTAAGAACTACATAACAACTGGATAATCCTCGGCTGGTGAGGTAGTGCCCGTTGAGCTGCTTGAGTCTTCGGGCTTTGATGTAGCGAGAGGTCACACATGGTACTTCCTCAGATTGTAGGCGTTCCGCTGTTTTTCGATCTTTTTGTCGTTTTATGGTGGCGAAGGTGTAATTGTTCTTGCCACCTACTCTGCTTGATCTTGTACGGACTTTCCCAAATGTGATCCATATTTTTGGAGCCTTTTCTGCTGGCAGTGATGAAGGTTTTTCTTATGACCAGATCTCCAGGCTGGAATTGCCGGATCTTAGCCCTTTTGTTGTAGCTGGAGAGGAGCTGATGCTGCCGGATTTAAGCTTGTGGCCATCTCCTTTCAGTTGCTCGTCTTTTGGTTGTGCAATATGCCCATAGACATCCTTGGAGTTCGTCTGGCCATTTTCTTTTCTTATTGGTGAAGTAGTTGGTTGCCACGATCATCATGCATTTGCCCCTAGTAGTCTGTCTGGTGATTAGCTAGGACTCGAAATGAATTGAAAGCTTTTTCACCACCAAGTGTTTTGTCATTCGAAAGCCTGCTATTGGGGCTTCGTACTCTGCTTCGTTGCTAAATGCTTTGAAGCTTAGAGTGATCGCCTGCTTGAGCATTAAAACGTTTGGGGTGGCAAGAACCACGGCTGCTCACAAGCCTTCGTAGTTGGATGCGCTGTCGACATGTAAATGCCAGAAATCTCCACTGAGGGAGCAGGTGTGGCCAAAGTGTGCTCGGCTGCCTTCGGGGCGTCGTTGGGCCGAGTTGTTGCGTTCGTCAAAAAACTTGCATCTGCCAGGGTCTACGCCTTTATCGTCGCTGGTTTGGATTCGGCGAAATAGTGCGTCATGATGATGACTGCTTGCGTTTGAAGGTAAAACTTAAGCTTTTAGGTTACAACAATTATCGCCAAAGTTAGCTTTTGAATTTTTAATAGCATCGAGGAGAGCTTTTGAACTGTAGAATACAGGTAGTCGGGCCCCCAGCTCTTCTCGCATGATGGTAGAGCTTATTGCTACTTTAGATACCGTCAAACATGCGAATAAGTCCTCCGCTGCTTTTAGGGAGGTGATCTCGGGTACTTCTTCAAGTCCTTAAATGTGCATTGGCGAGCCTCATCCCAAAGTGCATGCTTCTCTGCCAAAGCAAAAGAGTCTGCCAGAGTTAGATCTTCTTTCATGATCAATTTTCCGAATAGCGGGTGGTCTGCTGGAAGTCCATTTTGGAAAGCTGCTCTAGCTATCGAGTCGTTGCATCAGACTATTTTTGCCTTCTCTACTTTGAACCTCCTCACATAGTCGCAAAATGACTCTTTTGGGTTCTTCTTGACGTCGAACAAATGGTCAGACTTCTTTTTGATCGAGCGATAGGATGAATATTCTTTGGTGAAAACCAAAGAAAGTTTGTAGAAATTTCGGATAGATTGTGGCGGCAGGGTGTAGAACTAATCTTGCGCCTCGCCTTGTAGAGTGGTGGCGAATACCTTGCACATGAGATCATCGTTGTTTCGATAAAGGATCATTGCGCTTCGGTAGTGCTTTAAGTGTCTCTCCGGGTCTTCATCCCCTTTAAAAGATGTGAAATGTGGCATGCTGAACTCGCGTGGAGACTCTGCCTGCTCGATCTCGTCCATGAAGGGTGACCTGCTTATGTTGGTCATGTTCCGTCGTAGTGCCTCGCCGGTGACCTCGTTGCGTTGGAAATCATGCAATCGTTTGGTCAAGAGTCTCTGTACTTCTTCCTGAATTTGCCTTTGTTGGGGTATCGGAGCTCTTGGCTGCCCCCAGCCATAACTTGCTGGTCTAGGCTGCTCTTCCATGTGTTTAGTTCGTCTATGCCGCGGATGCAGTGCATGTGGTGCGTTCCTAGTAGGCGAGCGAGTTCTTCACAGGCTGCTGGTTGAACTTGAACTGGATTGAGTGACTGTTTCTCTCCGTCCGTCGTGCTGCCTACTCTGATGTGAGGTGGATAATGCTCCTTGTGGGCTTAGCCGCGAATGGACACTTTGCCCAGAAGGTTGCTCATGTTAACTATAGGAGTATGACCCCAACCGTGAATGTATGCTCATCCGTGGGCCTAGTCGAACGTGCATGCTCATCCACGCACTAAGACGGGAATGTACACTGCCCAAACGTTCGACTCGTGGCTGGTCGAGTGGCTGCTTGCCGGGACACTGCTGGAAAGGTCCGTCTGCCCTTGTCCTACTTCGGGATACCTTGTCCGGGGCACGTTGGATCCCGATGCATTGCAAAAGTTGATTCACCAAGGTTGTCTGTTGTGCAAGGTTGCTCGTCAACTCTATGACTTGTCGAGACAAGTGTTGTTCGCCATTTGGATGGGAAGAGCTTGGAAGGAATACGCCTCCTTGGGTAGTGGAAGGGTGGTAGACTCCGGGCGTGAGATTTGAGTTGGGAAATGTCAAATCCGCGAAAAAATATGGTGAGAATGCCCCCAGCTCGATGGTAGGTCCGGATGGTTGAGATAGTCTTGGACTGACTTGGGCTGCTTGGAAAACCACGGGAGCAGGCTGGGCCACGAGAGCAGGCTGGGCCGTGAGAGTGGGCTGCTCGACTAGAGCTGGCTGGGCCACGGGAGTGGACTGCTCATCGGGAGCAAGCTGGGTCACAAGTGCAGGCTGTTCGGCAGGAGCAGGTTGGGCCGTGAGAGTGGGTTGCTCGACGGAAGCAGGCTGGACCACAGGAGTGGGCTGCTCGTCGGAAGCAGGCTAGGTCACGAGAGCAGGCTGCTTGGCAGGAGCAGGCTGGGCCGCGAGAGCAAGTTGCTTGGCGGGAGCAGGCTGCTTAGTATGTGATGCATGCGAATGCGAGGCTTGGGCCCGGGCCCGTGCAAACTTGGATGACACGACTTGGGCCATGGTGAAGGCATCATGGACCTCGCCATGGGTGGCTACCGAGGTAGCCACCGTGGTGGTTCCCATGGTGGAAACTCGTGGTGGTGGTGCTGCTCCACTTATTGTCGCATTTAGCCTCACGGAACTCCGCAATCCCATTTCTTGAACATTAGAATTTTCACTTGTGGAATTTTCTAAATTTCTAGCCATTATATTTTGCTTATACGTTTTATCAAAGAACCTTTGCAAGTAAAAAATTCTAACAATAAGAACGTATGAAAAATATTCAAATGGACTAGAAAATAAAGAAAAAAACCTTTTTGTGCGAGAGTCTTCTACGAGTATGGATTTCAACTCTCAACGAAAGCACCAATTTGTGGATGCAAATTTCTTCCTCCTTGATCTTGGACAATTTTGCACCTACAAAACAATTAACACCTTAGGTTAAGGCCAAGAGCCTCACGCGCCCACGATGAATGGGGGGGCTTTGGCCGAAGAACCTCCGATGCCAAAGTTAGAATTTAGAGAGAAAGAGTGTTTAAAGAATTTTGGGATTTTTGCCAAAGTGTTGGCCTTAGTGTTTGGTGAAAATGAGAGCCTATTTATAGGGCTAGGCCGGTGCACTTTGGAGAGAAAGTGGCCGGTCATAATGTGGTTTTTTTGGTGAAACTTTTGGTTTAATTAGCCAATTTATTGGCTAATTAAACATGAAAGAAATAAATGGGGGGTTATAGGATTAATTGACTAACTTAATTTGGGTAATAAAGTGGAAAACATAAAAAAGGTGAAGAGCAAAGGGTCTGGCCGGCCTTTGACTAGTTTTAGGGTTGAATTGGATGTATTTTGTGGTTATTTGGATATAATGGATGGTTTAATTGACAATTAATGGGTTAATTAGGCAATAAACCCATTAATTAGCCAATTAACATAATTTAAAAGGAATGTGTTTGGGAATTACCTTGTAGAAAGGATTTGATGTGGTTGGATGAAATAGGTTTTGAATTGTTACCTATTTTTTGGCACTTTTGACTTGGTTGAGGGATAATTGTCTGCTGCTTGGGTGTAGGAATCCCGGTATGCCCCAAGGGTAGTTTTGTCTTCTTTTGTCAAAAATCTACGTGTCGCCTTGTGAATATTGTTGGCTCCACAGTGACGATAGCCATTTATTGAATACAAGAGTAATGATTATGAGGAAATAAGCATGAATAATCATTAGAATCTAAAAGTAATAAACAAAGTTTAAGGAAATATCTAGAGTGCATAGAACACGATCTAATTCAAGATTCACAAAAGGAAATATCATTACAAGATATCACACAAGTGGGTGATAGATTGCTACTGGTAGGGGAATGCCTCGTAAGTCATGTCGTAGTCCTCGTTTCTAAGACCTGAATGGGGGCACAAAACAAAGGTGAGTGGACCAAGTTCATATATACAATAATAATAAAACAGTTATCAAGATACTAACCCCCACAGTTTATATAAAGAAAACTACTAGTATAATAAGTGATGGTTTTACTGAAAACCCTAGCATGCCAAAAATATCTCAAAAGACATATCATGGAACCCAAAATATCAAACGTCTCATAGATCGTTTCGTAGCGCGATGTACTACTAGTAAGATCACTGAAATAAATATAACTCCCGACCCTATGCCAGCACCGTGGTCTCTGCGCCTGTAGCCAGAGATTACCAACTCCTGGCCCAATGCCTGCTCCGTGTCCCTCAGCCCATAGCTAGGGATTATTTCTCCCGACCTATCTGCCAACACTAGATTCTCGCCCTATGCGGCATAGTGTCCACTAGATACGCATAAATAGTCACGCCTCTCATAAATAACCACTTCATAGTATAAGGTCATCAATTATCTATACTATAAAGCGGGGTTTCTAAAACATGTTATAGCATCTCATCGTCACCCATTAGATAGTCTACCAGTTCATGGTTTTTATTGAAAATACAATATATTAAAATATAGCTCAATATAGGCCAACAATTAATTCCTCACCAAAAACGAGATGATAAACCACATATTTCATAAACATGCTTAACATAAAAATCAGTTCATAAACTCGTAAGGCATGCATTTTATATATGCAATTAAACTAGGAAATTATGCAAATTTTAGAAAGGGTCCACTCACAGATACTCCGTAGTAGCAGAATTGTGCGGAAAAAAGATGAAGGAAATCCCTACTAGCAACTTCACCTAAGCACAAAAATGTACAATTTATCAAACTACCCAACTATAGAATTTCAAGAAATGAAATTGGATCTTGGATTTGTATCCGGATTAGGGTTTAGGTTTAGGTTAAATAAGGTTAAGACCTAATGGGTTTTGGTTTTGGGTAGGAATAAATGGGTGGTTTGGGCTTGAGCCCAAACCCACACACAATACATATACATACACGCCAGCACATACGCAAGCATGCACAGCACACATGCACACACATACATACACACACTTGCACCACACACACGTGCACATGCTTACACACACATACACACACCATAAACACACGCACGGACACACACACATTACACACACACACACTTGGACACACACACACACACTACACACACACGCCAGCCCAACACCACACACACACTCGCACACACGCACAACCCAACACCACACACACACGCACGGCCCATGCAGAGCACGGCCCGCAGGCCAATTAACCAAAAGGGAACTGGGCTGGTTCAATTAAGGGCTAAGGCCCGTGGGTAATCTGAGAATGCCTGATGGCCTGGTGGCTTGAGTGTTGTCAAGGAAGAACACCGGAGCTGTTTTAGCTCCGGTCGACGGTAAACATGCAAACCAATACCCAACCTAAGTACAAAAATGAAGAGGGAAGAGAATGAAGTATATTTCATACCCTAGCTTCGCCGTGAACGGCCGTGAGAACTCTGAAAAACCCTTGAAGGTCACGGGTTCGCCGGAAAATATGGGTTAGTTTCCCCCGTGCCGTTCTCGTCCTCAAAACCTTGGAAGAACAACACAATTTTTATCACACAATGCCCAACAACCACAATGGTAATTTACAAAGGTAATTGAACTTACCTAACCGGAAGAAATGGTGCCAGGAAGGTGATGAAAATGGTCTACACTAGAGTTGCATGCATGTTGCTTGGTTAGTCACGGTGCAGGGAGTGAAATGGAGAGAAGAGAGATCCCGTGAGAGAGAGAGATGTCTGATAGGGAAGTGAAAGGGAAGAGAGGGAAGAGAATAGCTGATAACCTGCCACTTGGCAATTTAGGAGCAATAAGGAATCTAGATCAAGGGTTATGATTAAAGGAGATAAAGGATTAAATTGATACATTTAAAATATGATCCAGGGGAAAATAGAAATAAAATAAAAATATGGGGGTGGTTGTAACATTTATATCTCAGAATATCAGTATTATGTTGTGTTTGTTGATGACTGTACTCATTACTGTTGCATATATCCACTTGTGAATAAATCTGAGGTTTTCTGGAGTTTTTGTTCAATTCTATGCATATATTTCCAATTATTTTTCAAAGTCTATAAAGATATTACAGAGTGATGGTGGTGGTGAGTTCATTAGTAAAGCGTTTCAAGAATTTCTTGCATCTAAAGCCATTCAACACATGAAATCATGCCCATACACTTCACAACAAAATGGGATAGCAGAGAGAAAGCATCGACACTTGGTTGAAACAACTATTACTCTTCTTTCTGCAACCTCATTGCCTCTGAAATTTTGGTTTCATGCTTGTTCTACAACAAACTATCTTATTAATCAGATGCCAACCAAAGTTCTAGATATGAGATCTCCTTTTGAGAAGCTTTTTGGCTCACTTCCTGATGTTACTACTTTTAAAGTTTTTGGTAGTGCTTGTTATACCATGATCAAAACCATAAACCACCATGAATGTAACAGAGAAAGCTTGAACATATAGAAAACTAAGAGAGGAAGACTGATTTTCTTATTTATGTGAAGAATGAACATTACAGATCTTATCCCTTCAGGATAGTATATATAGCTCATTACATAAAGCAAACTTATATTTACACTACTTAAACTATCTTAAGACAACACATCAGCTCACTTAAGCTAATGTGTCACTAGTGTTATCTATTAATCGGAACACGACTTGATACACCATGTGTTATAAATAAGTAGAGAGAATTTTTTTTTTTCTTCAAGTGTTCCGTATCACACATGGTGTACCAGTTGTTTTCCACTCACACTGAAAAATCTCTCGTTGTAGCAATTGGTCAACCTCCTATGACTTTCTTGTTTTAAATAAAGGCTGCAATTTTTAATAGCAGCTATCAATCTTTTTTTTTTTTGGGAAATAGGCAGAAATAGGACAAACAGGCCATCATAATCCTTGCACAAAATCGAAATTACTAAAATACCTACATATAAATACTAAAAATCCACATCTCATTTCATCATTTTTGTTATTTGAAAGAGAGGCATATGCCCAGAGAACTCTGTGAGTTCTGGATTTCTAGGTTGAGCTCGAAGGTTCGCTGTTGAGCAAATTGATGGGGAGATAATTTTGAGGATTGTCGTATGATAAATTTAAAGCCATACCTTTCCTTTTGTTTCCAGGAGGTCAGAGATCCAGGTGCCAACTTCCCATATAACCTTTTTTTTTTTTTTGAGTACATCGATATTTTTACATTAAAATGAGAAGGAGTTCGGCTAAGCCGCATATGAGCAACTTAATTTGGTATCGAATTCGTCATCCACGAGATTCGAACCTAAAACCCCTGAGATTCCAAGTGAAGAAGAATACTATCAAACTATAGTACTAAGTGGCTTCCATATGATCTTCTTAGACCATAAGGGTGTGTTTGTTTGCCCTCTCTAGGTTTCACTAGACTGGATTAGATTAAGTTTTTGTGTAAGCCTGTGTTTGGTTCCAGCAGGGACTAACTTTAATGGGACAAAGTGGGACTCGCATGGATTAATGGGTTCGCTAAAGGGTCTTAGCGAGACCCCCCAATTTTGGGCGGACTTCTAAGACCAATGAGCTTCGCTTCATCTCTCCCCGCTTCCCTCGTCCCATCTTCTTCTTCCTCACTTGCTAAACCATTTTCAAAACCAGATAGCGCAATCTGAAACCCAGAATTTGACCAAAAATTCGAAACAATCCAGAATTTCAAACCCATTTTCAAAAATCCAACCAAGAATTTGAAACAAAAAATAAAAACAAATTTACAAAATCGTTGTGCTTCTATCGTTCCATCAGCTGCACATTAGTTGTTCCAGTACCACCAAAATCCAAGTCGCGCCATGGGATCTGTTGATTTTGTGATTTGTTCGTTTTGCTTAGCTGTGAGAAGGGGAGTTTTTGTCGACGACGAGTGGGATGAGCATCGATACCTCTGCACTAAGAGGGAGAAAGAGGAAATGAAAATGTGAGAAAAAGTGAAGAGGGAGAGGTGTGTCGTCTGCAAAGTTGTGAGAAAGAGGAAAGGGGAAGCGGTCGTGAGGAGAAGAAAGGGGAAGCTCTTTCCAGAAAAGAGTAGGGCAAGCTGTAGAAGATATTAAAAAATAACTAATGAAGAAGATATTTTTATAAATATAATAGTTATTTTTTTTTATAATTTAAAAGTGAATTAAAAAAAAAACTGATATTACACAATGGAAAAATTTTGGGCGTTGGGCACATGTAATTGGAACTATTAAAATAAAACAAATGTAGTGCTAGTCTAAGCAAACACAAATCTGGTGAACAGTATTGTTTTCATTATCCTGCTTCTTAGTCCGACACTGCAACAAATGTTTCATTAAGCTAGTCCAGCTTAGTCTAGTCTAAGCCAGTCCAGCTTAGTCCCTACAGCTAGTCCAGTCCGAGACAGTCCGTACAACAAACGCACCCTAAGTGTACATGAAGTTTAATCAGATTATACTATAGTTGCATCCATGCATCGAGCAAGGGGTCATATTCAAATTCAATATCGTATTGGGGCCATAATTTGAAATTAATTGGTCATATTCAGTATCGTACATGATGTCATAAATAAGTAGAGCCCACGAGGGGGAAAATGAGTGTGGAATTGATTTCCCTTTTACATTGACAATGCTCTTAGAGCATTTTTAATGGGAGTTCCACCATCACATTTGAATACTCATTTAAGAACTTAAAAAGGAAAAGAGAATATATCTGTTCCTAAAAGAATATTAGCTCCAAGGAGAGTGTCTTTATAATAATAGGAACTTTAACGAAAAGCTCCGGGTACTATTTATTTTACGAAAAATTACATTTTTACACTAAAAAGTCAATTCTAATATTATTCACTTTATCCTTTATTTTATCCTTATCGCTAAAACTTCAAATTTTCAAACTATTTTCATTAGTTATCCTTATAATATAATCCTTAAATTTAAGAACTAAAAGATGAAAAAATCACTATTTATTTTGCAGTCATTGATGTATCTAGTAATAAACAAAAAACCTCAAAAAGCTATCATAACCGTTGATCTCCCACCAATAAACAAAAGAAACAAGAATGGGACCCACTCATTCAAAGTTGCACAACATTCAGAGGGTCTCATCACGTGCTTGGGATTTCACCCAACTCGAAACTAACATGGGCCCCACCCCATTTGTCTCGATTGTAAGGAATTTATAGGGGTCTCCGGCTAGGACAAGGATTGTCTGCCCTCCACTTTCAGTGTTCTTTCTGTGCTTTTCTGTTTGTGTGGTCACGGTTAAGCCACGTCAATATTCTATATTACTATTTATTTTTGTCTTATTATATCTATAAAAAAAAAAACAATATAAAATATTGATATGACTTAACCGTAACCACACAAGACAGGAGGGCACCGGAAGTGGAGGGCAGACAATCCTTGTCCCTCCGGCTAGCCCCTCTACTACAGGGACTGAGAGTTCTAGCGCATTGGAAGTCACAAACTTGTTAAATTTAAGGACATTCGGGGGTGAGGACAAATACATGGACAAGCATTGGAGATCCTCTTTGCTTGTGAAGGGTTTTTCTTTCAAAGGACAGAAGACGTCAGGCATGATTTCAAAACATGTGTGATTTGTTACTCTTTCATTCATATCCCATGTTCTAGCTTTCAGAGTTAGTGACACAAAATAACTGGTGGATTCGCTCTGAACTGAACATTAGTGATTTATTATGATGACAGCATTTTTGAGAAATTCAAGAACAAACACACGAGATGCTCAGATCACAGAAAAAATTGGAAAAAAAATCTTATTGACTTATCCTTTTTCACCGCACATTCAATACAGCGGCCATTTGATTGAAAGTTTGAAGTTGCTCAGTTATGCCAAGATGTGCCATAAGAAGCCAGACATGAGTGAGCAGCTCACCACCTCGCGCGAGTTGTCCTGCGTGATGGTTCCATCGACAGTGACTTGCGGCATAAGATAGCATTTCCACCCACACTCGACTCATCAACTCCCACTTCTCCTGGTTCTCCCAATTTTCCTTTGTTTCCAGCGATTCCAAATCTTTCGCAAGCCTGCACGCATCGAACAGCACTGACTTGCTTTCATCTCCTTTTACTTCAGCTGGAGGAATGTCGTCGCTATTCACCTCGAGCAGTTTTTTACAGGCCTGTATCTGTTCTGATGTTTTGCACTTTCTTTGTTTAAAGAATTCAGTGGCTTCGGCGCAAGTGTCGTTAAACCTGATCTGTCCGATCCCATTGGGTAGCATGAAGGGACGCTTGACTAGCAGATACATCATATACTCTGACAACAACTTGCAGGCTTCACGATTTGGATCGGGGAAAGAGTTCGGGTGTTTCTCCTGGTCAGAGTAATAACAGAGGTCTGTTGCAATATGCCAAAGAAGAATGCTGAGATCAAATTCTTCTCTGATGCTCCATCCAAGTTGATGAGTAGATTTTATATTATATATTTTACCCTAATCTTAGTATATTTTGGTTAATATATTGGAAGAATTTTGATACTTTGAATTGTATTTTCAATATAGGACTTTCGACTTCCTCTGGAGCAAAACAGGACCAAATGGACGAATTTTGGAGTAATTCCAATTGAAGGACGTTCGTGAGTCAATTAGCTTGATCGTATCAAAATTTGGGATTTTTCCACCAAGCAGTTATTTTCTGGCGATGAAATAAAGAAGCAGTGCGCAGTGCTGAAAAGTGACGTTTTTGGGCTTAAATGACGTTTTTGGAGCCCAAGATGACCTCGGATGGGTTCGTGGCCTTCTGGAAAAGTGTTCAGAATATTCCAAACATCAAATCCAGCTATATTGGGCCAGTTTTGGAGCAGCTTTTGGGCCAAAACGTGGCTGTTCAGATTTTAGACGAATTTTACTATTTTTATTTAGGGTTTTTATTAATTTTAGTTTGCTAGGGTTTGTGTGGGGGCTTAGCAGATATATTGCTTAGCCGTCTACAATTTTAGACTACGCTTTATTTTATGCAAGATTGGAGACAGAGAGAAGGGTTAGGATTTTGAAGATTTTCTACTTGAAGGTGCTTTCAATCCTTTTCTTGGATATTTTTTCTATGATTTCAATTATGAATATGCGGAACTAATTTCTTTTGCTAGGGCGAAGCCTTGAGCCTTAGCATGAATATGTGATTTTTATTTAATTGCTTATGATTGATTGCATGCATATTTTGAATTGTTAATCACCGGGATAAAAACTATCTAATTGTCTTAATGCCTGATCACCATTAGGATCTTTAGAAAAGTAATTTGATGCAATTTTGGTCGGAAGGTTCCCTGAAATTGACGCTGGCTTCTTGTGATTAATAATTGTAATTTCTCTTAAGATGAATATCACGTCTTAAGGATTGCATGGTTTTTCAAAGGATTTTCATAAAGCATAATGAGTCTTTCATGTTTAGATTTGATCCGAACGTCCGGACGGGTTGCATGTTAGATATACGTTCTATGTTGGAGGTTCCAAGTAGAATATGAATTAGGAAAATCTAACCTTCAAAGTGGCATGTGTAGATCATAAGTAATTGGTAAAAATTCATAGGATTGCTAGGTGATGGTGGAACCCTAGTGCTTTCTTAATTTGATTTTCTCAAAACTGTTTTCTTCTCTCTAATCCTAATATTGCAGTTTGTTTATTTTAATTCATTAAATTCGTTTTTATTTTAATTAGGTTATAAAATCACTCACTTAAATTTCTACTTTACAATAATTAATTGAAATCTGATTTGTTTCGGTTTAATTAATAATCCCTGTGGAGAATGACCTTGCGAGATCCATTTATACTACAATATCCTTGTAATTCTTGCAAGTAAAATAGGAGGTTTTTTATCGCATTCACATGAGCAGTAAAAATCCTATCAAGAAAATGGCGCCGTTGCCGGGGATTATTTAAAATAATCCCTACGATTCAGATTTTCAATTAGTTATTGCTGTTTACACATATAATAAAAACAAAAAAATATTTAATTTTCGCATTCATTTAATTTTTACAGATTACAAGATTACAACAGTAGTGCATTTGAGAAATCTGTGTATGGTCAGCACCCGTTCAACAGTGCAGAAATTGATTCCATTTGATCCAGAGCTTGAGCAGAATTTAAGGAGGAAGCGCAGAGAGCAAAATTTCCAGCGGGTTCGTCCACAGGAGACATTTCTGGAAACTGTATCTACTGGGGACCTGCAGAACAAAGACAAAATGGCGTTTGTAATTCCAGAGGCAGGTCTGCCCCTGGGTGATTCACTGACTGCCCATACCACAAATATACCCAGTTGCATCACATATCCGGCAGTGGAGGAAGGGACTGCATTTGAAATAAAACAGCACATGTTGAATATTCTACCTACGTTTCATGGGTTGTCATCTGATGATCCTAACATGCACATTGCAGAATTTTTAATGGGGTGCAAAAACATTTTGGTGAGGGGATTTTCAGCCGAATCTATTAAGTTGCGGTTATTTCCATACACTCTAAAAGATCAGGCAAGGAGATGGCTCCTCACACTCCCATCTGGAAGCATTACAACTTGGGCCCAACTCAGTGAAAAATTTCTAAACAAGTATTATCCAGCTTCTAAGACGCTTGACATGAGAACTCAGATTTTATCTTTTGCCCAAAAATCAAACGAAGAGTTTCATGAGGCGTGGGAGCGGTTTAAAGAGTTGATTAGAAAATGTCCGCATTCGGGTATTAACACTACTGATCAAATGCACATATTTTTCAGAGGGTTGAATATGACTACAAAAACTCTTGTCAACGCTTCATGCGGAGGTACGTACAAAGACAAAAATGCACAAGAGGCTTGTTTGTTATTTGAAAAAATGGCGGAAGATACTCAGCAGTGGGCAGTGGAGCAGCCACAATCTAGGTCAGCTTTCGAGATGTCTACTGGTTCTCCCTATGTTACAGCACAAATCGAAAAAATGGAGAAAAGGCTTGACGCGAAATTTGACATGTTATTACAGAGAATGCCAGGTTCTCAAGGTGCTGTACAGCAGCCTTTACAAGCTGCCTGCAGCATTTGCAACATGATAACTCACGATTTTATAAGCTGCCCACATAAAGAGGTTTCACCAGATTTTACAGCAGAGCAGGTTAATGCATTTAACAATTTCCAGCGTCCCCGATACGACCCATATTCTAATTTCTACAACCCAGGTTGGAGAGATCATCCTAATCTAAGGTGGGATAAGGAGCAGCACACCAGACCTCAATTTCAACAGCAGGTACAGCAACCTGCTGCACCTAAGGCTGCCTGGGAGGTAGCGATTGAAAAATTGGCAAATACTACCACTCAAGAAATTCAAAATCTGCAGGCATCAGTGAAAAACATGGAAAAACAAATGGGGCAGATTGCTTTGCAGGTTTCTGGAAGGGCTCCAGGTACATTTCCCAGTCAAACCGAACCAAATCCTAGGGGAGGTGCAGATTGCAAGGCAGTTAGAATTCTACGATCCGGAAAAAGTTTTGATAACAGGGATGAAAATTGCATTCAAAATTCGTGGGTGACTTCACAACCAAAAACAAATTCGGGGAATGTTGAAAAATTTGCCAATTCAAAAGATTCTGAACAGACAGTGAACAGTTCCGAAAATAGTGCAGTTATTGTTGAGGATCGTGTTTATGAGCCACCTATGCCTTATCCCGAACGGATGAAGCCTAAAGTTAAGGATCAACAATTGACAGATTTTATGAAGACTTTGTCTAAGGTTCAGATAAATCTGCCGTTAATTGATGCCATCAAAAACATTCCGTCTTATGCCAAGTTTTTGAAGGATGTTTGCACAAAGAAAAAGAAGCTTGTGGATTTTGAGAAAGTGATTCTAACAGAACAGTGCAGCGCTGTTCTGCTTCACAAATTGCCCCCAAAGAAACAAGATCCAGGGAGTTTTACAATTTCATGCACAATTGGAAATTCTCATTTTAAACATGCTTTAATTGACTTAGGTGCTAGTATTAATTTAATGCCTTTTTCTGTTTTTCAGAGACTAGGACAAGGAGAAATCAAGCCTACATCAGTTATTCTACAACTAGCGGACCGTTCAGTTGCTTATCCAAGGGGTATTATTTAAGACCTAATTATTAAAGTGGATAATTTCTATCTTCCTGCAGATTTTGTGATTTTGGATATGGATGAAGATATGCAAACACCGATTATTTTGGGACGTCCCTTCATGGCTACAGCCAGAACGTTAATTGATGTAGAGGCTGGGACACTTACACTTAGAGTGCAAGATCAATCTGTTGTGTTCAGTTTATTTGAAGCTACCAAAAGGCCAGGTGATGTGCATGACTGTATGCGTGTTGATGTGCTTGACAACTTATTACATGCTGAAATTATGCCACGATTGACATCCGATCCATTGTTAAAAGTGTTGCACGGGTTTGAGAATAAATATACAGAAGATGAAGAGGTTTTTGAGTATGTTTCAGCTTTGGAAAGTGTTCCTTTTCAACCTCCACGTTGGAGGCACGTTTTTGAAAGTTTGGGGGAACCCAAAAAGCTATTGCAACCTTCTAAGGTACAGCCACCTAAACTGGAGTTAAAAGTGCTTCCAGAACACTTGAAATATGCTTACTTGGGTGCAGATTCTTCGCTGCCAGTTATTATAGCTGCTGATTTATCATCAACAGAGGAAGATAAATTGTTGCGCATTTTAAGGAGTCATCAAGATGCATTTGGCTGGACTATAGCTGACATTAAAGGGATCAGCCCTACAATTTGTATGCACAAAATTTTGTTGGAGGATGGAGTAAAACCTGCCATTGACGCTCAACGTCGGTTAAATCCGATTATGAAAGAAGTGGTTCGTAATGAAGTTATGAAACTTCTAGATGCTGGGATGATCTATCCCATTTCAGATAGTAAGTTGATTAGTCCAACTCAAGTGGTGCCTAAGCGTTCTGGTATTACAGTTGTGAAAAATGATAATAATGAACTTGTGCCTACTCGCTTGACTACTGGGTGGCGTATGTGTGTTGATTATAGAAAGATCAATGCGGGAACTAGAAAAGATCATTTTCCATTGCCTTTCATTGATCAAATGTTGGAAAGGTTGGCTGGTCGTGCTTTCTACTGTTTCTTGGATGGCTATTCAGGGTATAACCAGATTCCAGTTGCCCCCGAGGATCAAGAAAAGACAACCTTCACTTGTCCTTTTGGGACTTTCGCATATAGAAGAATGCCTTTTGGTTTGTGCAATGCGCCTGCTACGTTTCAGCGTTGCATGATGAGCATATTTACCGGGTTAGTTGAACATGTAGTTGAGGTATTTATGGATGACTTTTCTGTTTTTGGGGATTCTTTTGACCAATGTTTGCAGAATTTATCTTTAGTTCTGGAAAGATGCATCAAGACCAATCTGATTTTAAATTGGGAAAAGTGTCATTTCATGGTGAAACAGGGAATTGTTCTAGGCCACTTGATTTCAAACAGGGGTATTGAAGTTGATAAGGCCAAAATTAATGCAATTGAAAAGTTGCCACCTCCGACAGCTGTTAAGAGTGTTCGATCTTTTCTTGGCCATGCCGGGTTTTATAGACGGTTCATCAAGGATTTCTCCAAGATTAGCCGACCCTTGTGTAATTTATTGGCAAAAGATGCTCCGTTTGTTTTTGATGAGGCTTGTTTGGAGGCATTCAAGAAGTTAAAGACACTCCTCACTACAGCACCCATTATTGCGGCTCCTAATTGGAGCTTACCTTTTGAACTGATGTGTGACGCATCAGATTATGCAGTGGGGGCAGTTCTTGGACAGCGGAAAGGTAGACTTCCCCAAGTTATTTATTATGCTAGTCGAACCCTCAATGATGCACAACTAAATTATGCAACAACAGAGAAGGAATTGTTGGCAGTTGTTTTTGCTTTGGAAAAATTTCGTTCGTATTTAGTTGGGGCTAAAGTGATTGTTTATACAGATCATGCCGCTTTGAAATATTTGTTTTCTAAAAAAGATGCTAAGCCTCGATTAATTCGTTGGATTCTTTTATTGCAAGAGTTTGACTCAGAAATCAAAGATAAAAAGGGCAGTGAAAATGTGGTGGCTGATCACTTGTCTAGATTGATTATTCCCACAGTTTCAGAAGAGGATTCCCTACCACTGAGGGAAAGTTTTCCAGATGAACAGTTATTTGCAGTCCATCTCCGTACACCATGGTTCGCTGATATTGTTAATTACATGGTTAAAGGTGTAGTGCATCCAGATTTAACATTTCAGCAGAAAAAGAAGTTTTTATCTGATGTGAAGCATTATTTCTGGGATGAGCCATACCTATTTAAGTATTGCTCAGACCAGATTATTCGCAGGTGTATTCCAGAAGCTGAACAGGAAAGTGTTTTAAAGTTTGCTCATCATTTTGCTTGTGGGGGACATTTTGGGCAGAAAAGAACAGCAGAAAAAATTTTGCAGAGTGGGTTATTTTGGCCTACACTTTTTAAAGATGCACACAATTGGTGCAAGGCTTGTGATAGATGTCAAAGAGTCGGCAACCAGTCCAAAAGGAATGAGATGCCCCAGCAAAGTATTTTGATTGTTGAATTATTTGATGTTTGGGGTATTGATTTCATGGGACCATTTCCATCTTCCCATGGGAATCAATATATTTTAGTGGCTGTGGAGTGTCTAAGTGGGTCAAGGCCATAGCAGCACCAACTAATCAAGGATCAGTAGTCCTGAAGTTCCTCCAAGGTGTTATATTTCCGCGATTTGGAATTCCACGCGTTATTCTTAGTGATGGGGGAAAGCACTTTATTAATAAACCATTTGCTAATTTGTTGGCAAAATATGGCATTAATCATCGTGTGGCTACACCTTATCATCCACAGACATCTGGTCAAGTGGAAGTTTCAAACAGAGAATTAAAACGCATTTTGGAGAAAACAGTTGGTTCAACACGAAAAGATTGGAGTTTAAAACTAAATGATGCATTGTGGGCCTACAGGACAGCTTATAAAACTCCTATAGGGATGTCGCCATTTCGACTCGTTTATGGGAAAGCATGTCATCTACCTATGGAGCTGGAGCATAAGGCTTACTGGGCAATTAAAGAGTTAAATTTTTCTTATGACTCAGCTGGGGAACAACGTAAATTGCAGCTCAATGAGCTGGATGAAATTCGTCAGGGTGCTTATGAAAGTTCTCGCATCTACAAGGAAAGAACTAAAGCGTTTCATGATAGTCAAATTTTACGGAAAGAATTCCAGCCAAGGCAAAAGGTGTTGCTATTCAGTTCAAGGCTAAAGTTGTTTCCAGGGAAATTGAAATCTCGTTGGACTGGACCGTATGTGGTTACAAAAATCTTTCCTCATGGGGCAGTTGAAATATCTAATGAGGCTCAAGGCAACACATTCAAGGTGAATGGTCACAGGCTGAAACCATACGTGGAGTCACCCTTCGATACACAATACGAGTCTTTGACTCTGAAGGCACCAGTGATCTAGCCACCAAACTTCCGCAACGTCTAGCTACAGACTTAAAATAAAGCGCTAATTGGGAGGCAACCCAATTTTTCTAAACTCTTTGCTAATTTTAATTTTTGTTTGATTTTCTCTTTAATAAAAAAAAAAAGAAAAAAAAACATACACGTAAAAATAATTCGGAAGAAAAAAAAAACGAAAAATTCAAAAAAAAATAAATAAATAAATTTGGAAGATGGCAAGTTGATTTTATTTACCCATTTTATTTTTATTTTTATGATTCCATTTTTTAACGCGTATTGGTTACTTGCAGGTTGCGAACATGGAAAATAAAGCGCGTCCTAGGCTGGAATCCTGCACCCAGCAGCAAGTCTATCGTTCACATCAACCACATCTACACTATGCTGGAAATTGAAAGCAGTCAACATAAAAAGTCATTCACAGATGCAAGTTTGGGGGTGATTGTTGCAGATCCAGCACATAAACAAAATTTAGAGCAGTTAATTTCTGCAGCTCAGTTTTGCGATGCATGGAGGAAGCGCAATTAAATCACAGATCCATACACCACAGAACTGAGTACAGCTATTATTACCAGATCTACAACAATTCCACTTGCAAGGATACGAAATTTTACCTCCCAGATTCACCGATCTGGGCTCTTGGAAGCTTGTGCCGTTTGTTTATTTAAGCTGATATTTGTCTACCCTTCAGTTTCCTTGGCTCTATCATGGATCCGTATACCCCTACATAAAGACCAACAATATGAGTACATACAGGTTACATATGGCATTCAAAATGAACTGTTGTTGAACTTGAAAATGTTGAGCTTAGCAAAAGCAGACGAACGAGATCTGTACCTATATGACATACAGAGGCCGCGACAGTTGCTGTTGATTTTGCTTTCTGGGACTATTAGACCGGCAGCTTAAGGTTGTTGGCTCTCGGTTGTACGCTGGAGTTGAGGGAAATTTTTTCAGTCACACAGTAGTGGTTATTATTCCGGTATCAGATCTTGATCAATAAATCAAAAGGGTCATGGTTTCTACCTCACAAGTTGCAGATCCGTGAGTTTGGAAGCTTTTTGACTTTGTCTCTTCCGTCTCTTTGTACATCTCGGACACCTACTACAGAAAGAAAAATAAAATCCCTGTAAGAGTGATTACCGTGGCATGTGCAAAATGGTACTCAAATTTCTGATGTCTTGAGGCTTGGGAGACATGATTTTGTGGAGTTGAGACGGCGATTCAGGGTGTTGTTGTCTCGGATTCGAAATGTGGGGGGTCCTCCCACAGCTAAAACGACATGCATGTGTTAGATTTAGTTCTATTTCTCTAAAACAAATAAATCTGAGACATGAAAACAAAAGATTGGAGGATGATTTTACCTTTGGCTATCAGTTGTTCCGATTTCTACCACGGATGGGCTAGTTAACACTGCTGGGAGGTACGTGGTTCAGTTGCCGAGAGAGAAGATTTGAGTCATGAAAGGGCTGCGAGGGAAGAGATCCGAGAGAGGAGGTGGCTGATTTTCTAAAAGACAAAAGGATTTTGCGTTTCTGAGACGCTATGAAGAAGAGGGAGCAGAGAAATGGGGTCCGAGAGAACTAAAAAAATAATAATAGAAGGACTTGCTGTGAAATGGAGAGAAAGCATTTTCAGATCTGCGAGGAAGAGAGAGATATGGGCAAGTGGGTTGATCTTAACCTTTTAGTTGGAATCCTAAGAAGTGGTCGCACGGATGCGCGACACGTGTCCAATTCTGGCATTTCTCTTGTCTGTCCGAGAACGTGGTTTTGAACTAGGCAAATAAAGAGCCGTTTGGCTCTTGGTTTCATCAAACGCAGAGAGTAGGAGGGCGCGGTGCTCAAGGTCTGTCAAAAAAAAAAAAAAAAAAAAAAAAAAAAAAAATTTCAAATTGCACGCGGAACCCTTTCATTTCCCAGGAATCCAATGTTTGAGTATGGTGTTCGAGGCCTTGTCAGGCCATGATGGACCACGTGATACCCTGCTGGTTTCAAATTCAAGGCAGCCTGATGCTGCACACCCCATTCTGGCGTGTTGGTAGGTTCTCCATGCAAAGGCAAAACGTGGCTCTTATTTGGCCACCCCTTTATCCAGTCTTTCATTTTCAACGCCAGGTTTTATTCTTTCCTTTCTTTACATGTTATTTTATAGTTTCTTGCATTTCTTTTTATTTTATGTCATTATATATATATATATATCTTTATCTATTTATATATTTTCTCATTTTATTTTCTTTTTATAGTCTTGTCTATTATTAATTTATTTATTTTCTTCGTGTCACAGTTTTTGTGTTGTGTTTTTTTATTTATTTCTTTATTCCTTTTATTTTATTTTATTTTATTGTCTCGTTTTCTGTTTGTTTCCACACCTTGAGGACAAAGTGTGAAATAAGTTTGGGGGTGGGAAAATAACATTTTAGGTTTTAAATTTTTGTGTCGGTTAAAAGTTTTCATTCTTGTTAAGTTAATATCCATAGATTATTTTAAACATTGGAACAAATGGACATGGTGAAAGTTAATCCCACATTAGAGTCTTTTCTATTTATCGTTGCTTAGACACTAATTCATGAATTATACTTTGAACTTTGCACATCACACCAACATGGTTTGTGGGGAGTGAGATTGAAATACTTGCTTTTAGTCTAAGTTTTTTTTTTTATTTTTTTTTTTTTATTTTAAGTAAAGTCAGTTATTAGTGTGAAAAAAAAATTAAATAAATAAATAAAGTAATAATTGTCTCACCCGAGGTTCTGCCTAGTAACCGGGCCAGTCCTGCCTAATCAGCAGTGATTCTCGCGTCAAACGGTAGAGTTTTGGCATGAGGCAGGGTGGTTAGTTGGTTTCGTAGCCTTTTCAGCTCGGGTTAATAAGTCCTTAGGGGTGTTCTACACCTAGTGTCCTAAAGCCCTAGTGGTTTGGGAGTCATTGACCTAAAGCTCGCTACATGGGTTGGATCGAAAGCTTAAGTAAACCGACATTGCACGACCACTACTGTTACTGGAAAAAAAAAAAAAATGTTATATATGAAAAAAAAAAAAAAGTGAAAAAGAAAAAAAAAAAGAAAAAGAAAGAGAGTTATATTTAAAGTTACTATGTGTGAAATAAATAAGGACGAGAGGTAAGGGTTTTAGTCGAGTCTCCTTAATTATGTTGGTTCACTTTACACCAAAGGAAGTTTGTGAATTCTTTTCTAATTGATTCTAAATGGCTTAGACTCTGTGGTGGGATTGGTTGGAACTTTTGAAAATATGTTCTAGTTTTTAAAATTTGCTATGGATTGCAACTTTGAAGGTGAAAATTTTTGTCAGTTAATTTTAGCTAGTTAGTTTGTTAAGTTTTTATTTTTGTTTGAGTCTTGTTTTGCTTGAGGACAAGCAAAAAGCTAAGTTTGGGGGTATTTGATGAGTAGATTTTATATTATATATTTTACCCTAATCTTAGTATATTTTGGTTAATATATTGGAAGAATTTTGATACTTTGAATTGTATTTTCAATATAGGACTTTCGACTTCCTCTGGAGCAAAACAGGACCAAATGGACGAATTTTGGAGTAATTCCAATTGAAGGACGTTCGTGAGTCAATTAGCTTGATCGTATCAAAATTTGGGATTTTTCCACCAAGCAGTTATTTTCTGGCGATGAAATAAAGAAGCAGTGCGCAGTGCTGAAAAGTGACGTTTTTGGGCTTAAATGACGTTTTTGGAGCCCAAGATGACCTCGGATGGGTTCGTGGCCTTCTGGAAAAGTGTTCAGAATATTCCAAACATCAAATCCAGCTATATTGGGCCAGTTTTGGAGCAGCTTTTGGGCCAAAACGTGGCTGTTCAGATTTTAGACGAATTTTACTATTTTTATTTAGGGTTTTTATTAATTTTAGTTTGCTAGGGTTTGTGTGGGGGCTTAGCAGATATATTGCTTAGCCGTCTACAATTTTAGACTACGCTTTATTTTATGCAAGATTGGAGACAGAGAGAAGGGTTAGGATTTTGAAGATTTTCTACTTGAAGGTGCTTTCAATCCTTTTCTTGGATATTTTTTCTATGATTTCAATTATGAATATGCGGAACTAATTTCTTTTGCTAGGGCGAAGCATTGAGCCTTAGCATGAATATGTGATTTTTATTTAATTGCTTATGATTGATTGCATGCATATTTTGAATTGTTAATCACCGGGATAAAAACTATCTAATTGTCTTAATGCCTGATCACCATTAGGATCTTTAGAAAAGTAATTTGATGCAATTTTGGTCGGAAGGTTCCCTGAAATTGACGCTGGCTTCTTGTGATTAATAATTGTAATTTCTCTTAAGATGAATATCACGTCTTAAGGATTGCATGGTTTTTCAAAGGATTTTCATAAAGCATAATGAGTCTTTCATGTTTAGATTTGATCCGAACGTCCGGACGGGTTACATGTTAGATATACGTTCTATGTTGGAGGTTCCAAGTAGAATATGAATTAGGAAAATCTAACCTTCAAAGTGGCATGTGTAGATCATAAGTAATTGGTAAAAATTCATAGGATTGCTAGGTGATGGTGGAACCCTAGTGCTTTCTTAATTTGATTTTCTCAAAACTGTTTTCTTCTCTCTAATCCTAATATTGCAGTTTGTTTATTTTAATTCATTAAATTCGTTTTTATTTTAATTAGGTTATAAAATCACTCACTTAAATTTCTACTTTACAATAATTAATTGAAATCTGATTTGTTTCGGTTTAATTAATAATCCCTGTGGAGAATGACCTTGCGAGATCCATTTATACTACAATATCCTTGTAATTCTTGCAAGTAAAATAGGAGGTTTTTTATCGCATTCACATGAGCAGTAAAAATCCTATCACAAGTTTATCAATACAGTTCTCATTTTGAAGAACCCACTCAACCCGACGAGCACATAATTCCTTGTAATCCTCATACTTTGTGGCACACCTTGATTTCTTTAAGAGCTGCAGAAATATCAGTTCTTTCAACTGTCCCGAAACTTCGACAGATTTCGTTGAGTTTCTGCATATCGCCATGACCTTTCGAAGAAACCTGTACTTTCCTGGCTTATCTTCGCAGCAGAACGAAATTAAGTTGTATTGCCTAATTTCATTAGACCAGCTTTTGTTTTCACCAAACCGCATATGCGAAATCACTGGATACAATAAATCTGCTGTTTTCTTGTGCTTACAAAGCCATAGCATTGCCCAATCCGAGCGTAGAAATAAAATGACAGCATAAAAATCAAGGATGATAGCACCAGCCAGCAACATATAAGTGATCATTACGTTCGCAGCAGAATAATCTTGCTTCTCGACGATGATCAAGAAGGTAGCAGAGACAGAGATGACGGAAACAGAGCTGATTAAACGAAGAATGGCCCCGTTGAAAGTATAAAGGACAGCCTTTGTGTAAAATAAATCGTATATAAACCCGAGCTCAATCTCAACCACTTTGAAAGCTTCATGGTAGAATCTGTTCTGGAAGAAGGATTGGCTTTCCAAAATGTCATGGATGCTGAGGATGAGATCCGCAAAGAGCCTCTTGAAAAAATGGAAGAAGAAGTTCGCGTGCTGCAAATTGGCTGTATTCGGAAAGATGCTTGGAGCTGTAAAGGAGATATCACCTATCGTGGGAGCTTCACGCACTCTCTCTATGTCAACCTCGAAGCCTTCACGCTTTTTTATGCGCAATTCGTCCATGTATCTGGCATAGTCAGGCCCTGGATCAGGATGGCGGAACATAGAAGCTCTAAACTGCTTACTGCTTGCAGACCTCAAAGCCCAAGTCCTCTCTGCAAACTTGATCATCCCAGCAATAAACATTGGAATGGCTAGAAAGTCAAGCGGCCGAGCGTTCCAGGTTTTAAGAAAGACATAGACAGCCAGAGAGACCTGGACAAGTAGCAAGAGCAGGTGCCTTAACCACAACTCATTGTCTTCCAAAGCATAGGCAGTAATGGTGTCCGGGCCACCAAGGTGAAGGAGAAGGAACGGAGCCCAAAATGCTGTGATGATGCGATCTTGGTAATCAATCTCATCGTTGTTGGTTGATGAATTGCTGGAGAGGATGCTGAGTGAGACTGTTGCAACCCAATCTGCAGACAAGTAGACAAGCCACAGCAATCGGAGCCAGCTGCTGTTTGAGTGCTTTCTCCTGTTGCCGAAAACGATGAGAATGCTCTGTAAGATTAGGCTCAATGCCACCATCACACGGATTTCCCACAAGATCCATAATTTACTCAGACTTTCTGGGAAAATCTGCATCGTTGTCTTCTGTGAAACGGTATAAATTAAACTGCTAACTTAAAAACACATGAAATTAAAAGAGAGGCAAAACACAAAATAACAAGTCTGCTTTTTCAATATATAAAATTAAAGATTGACTTGCAGGTTATGAGTTTACACTGTTGACTTACAGGTTATAAGTTTAGACTTTTGACTTGCAGGTTAAAAGAAAAAGATTTCCTTTGAGGTTTTCCTTGAGGATAATACTTGCGTCTACCCCATGGGCGTACCTTCTTATACGTGTAATTGTGATTAATGTATACAAACGTCATAATAAGAGCTGTTCATTAGGAATTCCGTCCAAGGAGGCACATGAACCCATTGAGCCGGTGGCGGCTCCGTCCTTGGACATCCTCTTTAGTGAAGGAACACACACACACTTTTTAGTACAAGTGGTATTACGAGAGGGGAAATCAAATATACGACCTCTAGTGCAAGGCAATTGCTTTTTAAGCACTTAATTACAAACCATTTAATATGAAAAAAAAAAAAAACAAATTGAAACTTGAAGTTATTATCATGAAAGTAAACCCGATCACATAGTTTGATCTACGCAGTGATTTTTTAGTATGACAGAGTGATATTCTAAATAATTATAACTCAAATGCAATGTGAAGATTGAATGATCAAGAGATCCTAATATGGTTGTTAATATACCTAAGTATAATTCCACCAAAGGGTCACAACTTCTTTACATTCAAACAAAGCAAGAACTAAGAAGCAACACATCACTCCACCAGTGATTTTATTCTCATCTTTCGCAGAACGAATTGGACATATAAAAACCAAGCAAGAACTAAGAAGCACACACAAACCATAAAAGTTTATAGATGGACATCGCAGCGTCAATCAGTTATCGTCAAGTTCTGGCATGATCTGATGTCCAACTTCCTAAGATTTGGCATTGCTCCTTTTTGTAGGACCAAAATCCTCAGGTTCTCTAAATTCCAAAGCTTCAGAAGTAGAAGAAACGGAAATCCATCTCTGTAGCAAACCATGTCTGTTCCTAGATAAGAACCATAGTAGAAAGAAAGTGATCTAAGCCTCCGAAGCTCCCCTAACATTGCCATTGGATCATTTTTAATTCCAGAGCCTGATAAGGTAAGATGGGTGAGGCTTTGGGGGAGTTGATAGATGATAACCTGATTTTCTAGCCTTCCAAACAAATGTAGGCTGGACAGTTTGTGGAGGTGAGAGATACTCTCTAATATCAGACTCTGAGGTTCCCTCTTCTCATCGATTGATCTCAACCTCAAAGATTCTAGATCGATCAGCTTCTCAATCCATTTTGCCACTACCGTTTGCTCTTCCAGCCCGAGCTGGAATGCCAAAGCCAATTTTCGAAGTTTGGTCAACTTGTCCAGTCGATCCTTGAGAGGATGGCCCTTATCCACAAACACACCTGATAGTATCTGCAGATTTTTCATGGAGATGGAATTTGGTCGAGGAATTTGACAAATCTCGTTCAGGTAGAGATGCCGAATTTTCTTCAGTTTCCATATCGAACTAGGGAGTGTTCGAACTTGAGTATGCTTCAAATCAAGAGTTATGAGGTTCACCAAGTCCCCGATAGATTCAGGGATTGTCAATAGGCAAGTTCGCCTTAAGCTCAGATATGCCAGCTGCTTCAATTTTCCAATTGTCTCCGGCAATTTTGGTCTGAACACACGTTCAAGGTCAAGAGCCTGCAGTTGTCCGAAGAGACCACTAGCAATTCCCCTGCTGATAATTTCACCTACTTCCTCTCCCGGTTTAATTTTTTCTCTAGTATCGAAGAATAGAATCGACTGGGGACAGCTTTTCTTCAGCAAAACATTTTGCCAATTTGAGTTGAGACAATCAATTTGACGGGAACTGGTGTTGTAGTTATTTCCATCATCACGATCATGAAGGTTTTGGTTCCCATCCACGTTACTTGCAGTAGAAGTTTGGGAGCCCATTTGGCTTCTGTAGCCTTCGTCATCTTGCAACAGAACATGGCGCACAACACTAGGCAATCGACATGTCTTGACCTTCCCATTTGGCTTTCTCTGAACCACTTGAATCACATTACAACCAATCAGCTTTGCTAGATACTTGTATGCAATATCTTCTGGAAGTAATTCTTTCCCATCTGTTCTTCCTTGTGCCAATCCTTGTGCAGACCACGAAGCAACAATTCTTCTAGCAGGAATTTCAAAGTCCTTTGGGAAAAGTTGGAAGTAAGACAAACATTTAGGGTGGAGTTGCAAATCTGCACTATTCACTTGGAGGGTATCTAACCATGGTGTTTGGTTCTGTCCTTGAGTGAAATGTTCAAGCTCCTTCAAATATTCCTCAGGTGTCAATACTCCCTTCCACGATAGTAGATACCCAACACGTATTACAGCAAGTGGTAAGCCTCCACCTGCCCCTAAAACTTCCTTTGCTTCGTTCTTCAGTTTATCAGGACAATGATGCACTATCTGGGTGAAAAGATCCCAGCTCTCATGTTTGGTTCGTAACCGAAGGTGGTGGTGATAAGTGCTATTTTGGTCAGCATGTGAAGTGATTTCCTTCTTGCATGTGGTGAGGACAATCCTGCTCCTGTTTCTCATTTCTGGAAATGCTACTTTAAGAGCTTCCCAGATTCCTTTTGACGAGACATTGTCCAAAACTACAAGGTATCTCTCCTGCTTCAACAAATTGCTCATTTTCTCGATCCAGGTGTCTTCTGTGTCCTCCTCTTGTGTATTAAGGACCTGGTTTCCAACAGTTTCCAAAAGTGCATAGTTGTTAGTATACACTTCAGGGACAGAGACCCAACATCGGATTTTAAAGGCTTTTTTTATGGTACGGTGGTTATAGACTTCCTTCGCCAGAGTTGTCTTGCCAATGCCCTTCATCCCCACAATGGAAATGACCGAGCGCTCTTTTCTGGGAGCAGTCAGGTGCGAGACCAGTTCATATACATTTTCTTCCAGACCAACTACTGAACATGAATCTTCCCTTACCTCAATTGAATATACTTTTATGCATCTTTGAAGAAGATTTACTGCATGCGTGATTCCTCTAACTTCCGAGATGGTTTTAAGTTCCGACTCTGAGTCTTGGATGTGGGTGTTCGAGCACTCTTCTGCCTCGCGAGTCATTCTCTTCAATGTCTCCAAGTAAGCACTTCTAAATGCAATGGCATGATCTTCAGTGGCTTTGGTATCTTTGAAAAGTTTATGCACGTACTCCAACTCCTTGCTCATGGCGCTGACATGTGATGATAACTTTTTGCTTTTTTTTGGCAGGTCAATGAGGTTGTTACGAATGTTGTTTACAGCTGCCGACAAATACTTATCTGTAATCTGATACTCTTGGGTTTGCTGTTGAGGAGATTTGCGGGCAAATCTTGATGAGCGTCGTGTGACAAACTTAAAACCATATCTTTCCTTTGTTTCCAGGAGGCCAGAGATCCTGGTGACAATGGACATGATTCCCCCCTCAAGCTTCCACCTAGCCCTCCAATTACGGTTGACATCTAGCCACCGTCTCTGCCGATTTGATGTTCTTGTGATGGTGGCAATGTCGTTTATTGCTTCCTCCACCATCTTGCTTGCTTCCACCAACCATGACTTTTCCATTTCACTTTCCAGCTTTAGCAATTGTAAATCTTCCATGAAAGATGGAAGCAGCTCTACATGCATCATGATGGGTATCATTTTCTCTACCATGCCATTCATCAATTCTGTGTTTAAAGCGATCAGCATATTTAGAGAGGAAACCAATTCAGTAGCTCGTGAGCTAACACTCATCGGTTCTGACTCGAGAGATTGATATTCATCAATCTTATCAACAATAGATCTGGCCAGCAGGCTTCTAACCTTGAACCTTGACTGCTCCAGTGCTGCATATATATCTCTTGCACATACAGTTTCCTTCTTTCCCTTGTTACTCGCCATCATCCCAAGGTTATTGTTGATCCTCTCCTCGATCCACTTCATCCCGCGGGCAACATCAATCATGGGTAGCAGATGATCAGTTATTAACAGAAAAACAAACCACTCGGAAGAGTTGCTTCTCTTTCTCAGGTCTTCGAAGATTTGAAGGCACCGCGTTGCCTCAGAAACCACATTTCGTGCATTGGTTATCCAGCTTTTCTCCCTTTCATTGAGTCGCAGAGTGATTCCCGCCTGGATGAGTTGATCCGGATTCAAAAACTGACTGGCTTTCTGTGTTATTTGATCCTCTGAACTCAAAACTTCATCATAATCTTTCAGAAGAGCACCCAAGAACCTGGATTCTCTTTCAATCCACTTGTACTTTGCGTTTGAGTATGTATAAGCAACTGCCATTACGACACTGCATAGAAGGTAAAAGACAAGCAGCACGCAAGAGGTGATTACTACAATGTCCATGGGTTTCTCTCCTCTTCCTCGGCCGATGCTCTCCTCCTTTCAAGTTGCCAAAATGTAGCCGCAAGCCTGCAACTCTAACCAGATCAAATTGCTCACAGGTGAGATTAAGAGGCCCTTTCTTCCATTCTCAAAGCTTCGTCGTGATGGAGATGGCACTGGCTATTTTCAATTTGCAGTGGGAAATGTGGATCACCAAAATTGTTGCTCCTGTAACAGTGAGGTGCGGATTGAAGCTTGATGGATGAAAATTAGTGGCTTTGACTAATTGGTATTAAGCTCTATTGAACTAGTCTACCGTAATTCAAGAAAAAGGGTTTTCAATGGTCTGGATTTAACTTGACATCTGCTACAATTGTAAATTGTCAGTCACACCTCTGAAGTTGCATTTTTACTCAAATTTTAGTATGTTTACTTTTTTTTCCTTCTTTTCTTTCGTTTGTTTATTGCTTCGGTTTACTTGGATAGAGAAAATAAAATTAAAATATTACAGTCTTCTTTGTTTTAAATCAATATTAATTTCCTTATTTTCATTTTTAAACTGAGAATATCTATATAAATCTAGCATATAAAAGTGTTTTCTTACAATGATCCACGTACATTTTGTGAAGTATGACCTGTTGATTGAGTTTAAATACTTTCTAGTGTTGAAACTATAAGAGCCTCAAGGGTTAGGTCAAAATTTAAGTTAACTAGATTAGTTTGCATTCACATATTCTGAACGCCTTGCCAAGTTGACTCGATTAAATTTGTTTAAGCAAAGAAGGGACGTGTGCTTAGATAAATGATAATTTAAGATTTTTAAATTAACGTTTTCCAGAAAATAAAATCACATGTTACATTAACGAAAGAGCTTGGAAATTTTCGTAGCAGCTATCGGTCCTTTTTTTTTCAATGTTCATTCAAACTCTTTTGGTTCCCCTCTTATTTGAAGAAACATAATACATTTTCTTTAACTCAACTACACAAGCTTAAATTTAAACTTTTATGGGTCAACTTTTACGACATTGGTACTTCAACAGTTCAACTTGAGAGGGGTGTTGGAGCGTGATATTCAGGATTCGGAGTAAGATTTATGTTAAAAGGAAGCAATTCAGAGTGGAGGGAGCTTCTCTGCTTTAGGCATCAGATCATTTGGAGTTTCTTGTGACCTCATGAAACAAAACAGTTCATACACGGAAAGAGTCGAAATGTAGAATCACACGAAAGCATTACAAACACTACATCTTACAACTCCCAACACAATTTTCTCAAAGGATAACAAACAAAATCAAAGGCGAAATACTGAAGAGAGAAAAAAGGCATACCTAACAAATGGGATCAAGGCCAATTCCAGAGGCTGTATATTTTGCAGGAAAAATTAGTTAACTTGATATTTCAGGCACATCCAATTTCTTCAGGTTATCTAGCTCTGAAAGCTTCAAAAGAAGCACCGGAAATCCCTTTGTCAGGAAATCCATGCTTTCTTCTTGGTAAGAACCGGAGCACAAAGACAGCGATTTGAGTTTCTGAAGCTTCCCTAACTTTTGCATTGATTGGCTCCAATTCCAGAGGCTGATAAGTTTAGATGGGTGAGGCTTTGTGGGAGTTCATTGATGATGGATTCTCCTGCAAGTTTTCAAAACAAATGGAGACTGGTTAGCTTTGAAAGGGCTCAGATACCTTCTAATATGATAATCAGAGGTACCCGTTCTGATCATCAATTGATCTCAACTTTAAAGATTGTAAGCTGGTCAGCTGCAGAATCGATGTTACCAATACCTTTTTTCTTTCTCTTCGAGCTGGAATGACAATCTCAATTTCCGAAGGTTGTTCAACTTGGAAAGCCCATCCTTCGAGGGACTTACCCTTATCCACAAACACATCTGATAGTATCTGCAGATTCGTCAAGGAAATGCCAGTTGGTTTAGGCAATTGGCAATTCTGGTTCAAGTAGAGATGCCGAAGTTGCTTTGATTTCCATATTCAACCAGGAAGTGCTTGAACACTAGTACGCTTCAAATCTAAAGTTTGTAGGTCCACCAAGCTGCTCAAAAGATTAGCTCCACCGGCTCATTTGGTGGAATTTATAGTATTGAGCCTTAGGATTGATAACTCACTCTAATTTGAATTCACAACTCATCATGTTTAATCTTGTCCATTTCATATTTTGATACAACATACAATTGACTGAATCTAAATCTGTTTTAATTGGTCATAACTTATCCCAACCACCTTATCAAACAGAACAATTCCTACTTACTAGTGATGAAGCGGCCATTACTCTTCTGCTTCCATTGAGTGGATTTGGCTGTGACGAGTTTAGTGCTTTTCAAAAGAAGGTATTCCTACTGTTAAAGTCTGATTAAAATTTAGTAGTGAAGCAAAGCTCCCTTTGATACGAATTTGATGTAGGACAAAAATTAGGCCATGCAATAAAATTAAAAGAAGTGGCGAGCAATCAAGGAAAGTGATTGGAGAATTGATCATTCTTGTGCTAGTAGGCTATTTGTTTCTATCATATTCCAAACTTAGATGTTTTGGACTTTTCGTGTTATTCAGATTAACATAACTTTGGTTGGACATATCTATTTCAGACCCATAATATATGAATTCGAAGAAAATGAGAGAACTACAAGACTTTTGCTTTGCAGTCAGAATTTGAGCAAACTATGTTGTTTACCATGTTTAATTCGATTTTATTATTTAAGTACAATTTTGTTATTTTTTTAGTTGTTTATTTCCTTTACTATTACGACTTATAGGGGTTTTATGGCTATTTTACATTATAAATAGGTCATCTTGACCTTTAATTTGTAATCTTTTTATTATTCAATAAAACTTCTAAGTTGTCTTTATTATATGATAGATTCCAAGTCAATGATGAACTTCAACTTATTTGTAAAGTAGATCATAGTGGTGGGGTGGTTTGTTAGATTTCCTATTCATCTGCTGCGTGAGACTCCTCGAGCACATGACGGTGACTTCCTACTAAAATGTGAACATTCAATTTGAAACAAATTGTTTATAGTGACGAGGTCTAAGATTATTGTTTCAAATTTACATTTTCAAGAGAACAATCACTATAATATTAAAATTTTCACGTTAGAAAAAAAAAAAAGACCCTCAAATACTTGCGTTCCCAAGCAATATATTACTGTAAAGAAAAGAGAAATATTAAAAACATTTTTTTTAAAGTAACTCTTTTCTTGAATTATCTGCTACCACATGTTTTTGATATAATATTTTATAATATTTATTTAAAAATTATATCAAAAATATAAAGTAACTGAAAATTTATAAAAAAATTCATTTTTAATGAAATCTTTTTAACATTTCTTGTAAAGAAAACAAAATAATAGTCCAAGCTTCTAGTAGCTTGTTTGTGGTGGGGCATAAGATCATGAATGGCTTTAATTATTTGCACTCAGACGGACAGACCACGTAACCCAACGACTGAAAAGTCTTTCTTTTCTTTCTTCCGATAGAATAAGCTTTTTGTTTAAATCTTAAATTAAATTAGTAAACGTTTTTAATAAACACTTGATACGAAAAGCTCCTTAAAACAAAACAAGTCTTTATTTAATCATCTTTATTTTCTTAACCATATTTTTAGGCGTATCATTAAGAGGTGTGATTTCCACTTTTTTCTTTTTTCTTTCTACACATTTATGATTATTTGTGACAACTGATTCAAAAATAATAATACTTTGGTATTTACTAGTGAATATTTTATGTACTCACTTTCTTATTTGGCCCAATAAAAATGTCATATGGTCTTTGTTTTTAAAATCCAAAAAAATAAATAAAAAAATAACGTCCATTATGTTGTGGCCTATATTTAACTGATAGGGAAGGGGGCCGGCAGCAAGGATAGAGATTGTAGAGAGATATGTATTTGTAGGGATGTGTAGAGGAATATATATTATTCCCCCTACGTAATGTCTTTATTTATAGTAATAAAGGAGTGAAGAAATCCTTCATCCTCAAGGAAAACAAGTCCATATAAGAAAGAATGATAACTCATATATTTCATACATTTATATCATCCATTTCTAGTCTCTTTATGATGTTTTTGAGTTAAATTGGTTGCATTTTACCTTATTTTGTGTTAGTGTGCAATTACATGTACTTTAGGATCAATTTAAAGGGAAAAGAAGTGAAAACATATCATTTTTGGAGCTGAGCCTTATTTAAACGGGGAGAGAAGTTTAGTGGCCTATTTTGGAGCCTAAATAAAGTTTTTACTTGTTTTGAAGTCCAAATAAAGAATCCAAGATGAATCTGGCTTGTTAAAGACCAGGAACATAATGGGAAAGGAATTGGGATATCTAGCTTGATTTGGAGGTGCCAAATAAGGTAAAAACATGCAAAATAAAGGCTAAGTTGCTGGGATCACTTTGGAATATCTTGCAACCTCTTTTACCCCATAAAAACTTGTCTTTTAGCCACTTTTACATGCCTTTTTTATTCTGGACGAATTACACAATTCTGATAATCTATTTTTCCTCTCTTTTCATTCACTTTAAAAAAAACCCTAGTCGTTCCATACACTTTCACCACTACTGAAGACTCATCGTAGAAGGTTGTTCTTGGAGAAGTTCTACATCAAAATTGCTTCAAGGGTTTCTTCTCTTGAATTTATTTTCACTCATGTTGTGCATTTTAGTTTTAATTTCTGTGAACATGATGTGTAACTAAGTTCATAGCTAGGGATTTTGATGTAGCCTTGCAAAATTAATCCATGTTTTTAAGTTAAAGTATTCAGTTCATCAATTTGCTTCTTGTTTCGTTCATTGAATATATTATTAAATTTGTTTGTTGATTTTAATGTTTGATCACCATTAGGGTTAACTACAGATCATTTAATCAAGATTATAGTAAACATCATGCTTAATCTTGGTAGAGAATGCTATGCAAACATCCAGCCATGTATTTTCTTTGGTTCTTTAATTTTTTCTTGCATGCTAAATACTCTTAATTAGGAACCGAAGTTGAACATCCCAATTAGGTTGTAGATTATGAGAATTTGATCAAAAGCACAAATCATATGGCTGATCATATATATGTAAAACAAACTCAGGAAACAGGTTGGTAGTTGAATATGGCATAACTTTATAAACATGGAATTGGTTTTGTAGTGGTGAATTCGAATCCCTGGCCTCATAGTGTGTGGGCACCTGATAGTAGGGTGCAACTTGGGTTTGGCCAATCATAACCCGGTCATGTCCAACCCAACTTTAAACCCGAACAAGTGGGTTTTTTTTTTATAGTTATAACCCGCCTGAACTCAACTCAATTTCAACCCATTTATTGATTGGGTTAAGTTGGGTTGATCATTTGCTCGTCCATCCCTAACCCAACCCAACCTGACTAACCAAACTCAATCTAACCAGATTGTAACCCATATCAATTAATGCTTATACTACACCCAAGTGAGCCAAGTCCAAAAACCAACACCCTTTCTAATATATTTTTTTTAATAAATTACCCTTTATAATTACTTAAGCTTTTAGGGAATAAAAGGCTTTGATTAGTCAACCCATATTCGTAGTCTCTAAATCCTAAAGCTTTATAGTAAATTGATTTATGAAATTAAAGTTAATTAGCTTTGATACTACTTGGCTTAATTTTTTTAGAAATTCTTGGAAACTAAGTTGTTTCAAGATTAAACTTGAAAAAGTTGGGCAACCCAAATCCAACCCTAACCCAATTAAACGCGAGCCCAAATGAATCCGAATGAAACTCAACCTGAACCTAAGCCCAAATTGTAAAAGTCAGGTTAGGATTGGGTTGACCTTCCAACCCGTCCAACCCATTCGAGTTGCATCCTTACCTGCTAGTTACTTATTAATAGAATACTATTTGTCAACCAAAACTTCATTAAGTTACCATTCTAACCCTTTCACTGAAACTGAACAAAAATAAAAATCATAGGCAATTAAATAATTACATGGAGCATGAATTTTTTTGTCTCTTACACCACCCTCACTAGTGTGTGTGGGCACCTGTAATAGGGGTGCAACTTGGGTTGGACCAATCCGAACCCGGCTATATCCAACCCAACTTTAAACCCGAACAAGTAGGTTTTTTTATAGTTATAACCCACTTGAACCTACCTCAATTTCAACCCGTTCATTGATTGGGATGAGTTAGGTTGATCATTTGCCCGTCCATCCCCAACCCAACCCAACTCGACTAACCAAACTCAATCTAACCAGATTGTAACCCATATCAATTAATGCTTATACTACACCCAAGTCCAAAAACCAACGCCTTTTCTAATATTTTTTTTAATAAATTACCCTTTATAATTACTTAAGCTTTTAGGGAATAAAAGGCTTTGATTAATCAGCCCATATTCGTAGTTTTTAAATCCTAAAGCTTCATAGTAGATTGATTTATGAAATTAAAGTTAGTTAGCTTTGATGCTACTTGGCTTAATTTTTTTAGGAATTCTTGGAAACTAAATTGTTACAAGATTAAACTTGAAAAAGTTGGGCAACCCGAACCCAACCCAAGTAAATCCTAACCCAATTAAACACGAGCCCAAATGAACCCGAGTGAAACCTAACTCGAACACGAGCCCGAATTGTAAAAGTTAGGTTAGGATTGGGTTGACCTTCCAACCCATCCAACCCATTTGAGTTGCACCCCTGCCTGCTAGTTACTTATTAATAGAATATTATTTGTCAACCACAACTTCTGTTGATGCACAAAACCGGAGGGGTCTCTTCCGGTTAGAACGAGAAATCGGAGAACATTTTCGGCTCCTCTCTATCCTTAATTCCTTGCTGGGTGTCTTTTAGTATTTTTCATCCAATCGAAAACCTGACTCGAAAAAGCTCCTGAACTTGGGGATATCAGTCTTGTTTATGTCCGTCAAAGTTGTCGTAGGTGAGCTCCTCAACGACGTAGTCTTGGCCGAGGAAGTTCAAATTCTGACCCACGGAAAGCTTGGAGGTGAGCATCTTTATTGAACGGAAAGGAAAGTCGCGGTCTTGGAGGATGGAGAAGAACTCCTGACCGACTACGCCAGTGACGCCGACCACGGCGAGTGATGGACCAGTCTTTTAGAGAGACATTTGGACTGTGAATGGACCGGGTCGGAACCTGGACATGGGGGCCCGAAACTGGCCGGAGAAGGGTTGTGGAGGCTTAGAGAAAGCGTACCTTCTATATTGAGGTGACCCAGTTAGATCCTGGTCACCCTTTTGTCGTCTAAGCAGCCCATATGGGTCCATGTGCAGGGGTCTGGGTCTGACCATCCGAGAGATTCAAATGGTTTAAGGGTTTTCTTCAGAGCCAGCATTACTGCAGCTTCGTTGCTTGAACTCGGTTAGGAGTTGGCACATAACAAGAACAATGAAAACCTAGCAAGCAAAATGGCCAAAAACTTGAACCCAACATGTGTTTTCTTTTTCATCTTGAAAAAACTTTCAGATGAGAGAGAAAGAAGAAACTGTGGTTGAGTTTAGGAGTTTAGTGAATGTTTTTCTGGAAAAGCTCAAAGAGTGAGGTTTTTGGGTTTCTACAGATTCACGGTGGATATTGTGGTGAGGTTTCATGGTGGTGAGATGAAAAATGAAAGAGAACCGACATAACTTTTTGTGTCGTTTCTCACAGACGGCGTCAAATGTTGATGCACAAAACCAGAGGGGTCTTGGAACAACATAAATCCGACCGTGAATCTGCAAGAAAGTAAAGAACACAAGATGTATCGTGGTTCACCCCAATGTTTGGGCTACGTCCACACTGATGTTGATATTGTTTCACTCTGAATGGTGAATATACAAGAAGGTTAGAGGCAGTGTGCTCTCTAGCCTATTTTCTGTGTTTGCTCTCTCTGAGATGTTTTCTCTCTTCCCACGGCCTAAACCTTGACCTCCTTTAATGAGGAGAGTGAAGAGTCCTTTTATAGAATAAGGGCTCCTCAGTTATTACATATTTGTCCCTTCATTTATTACATAACTGTATTTGAGTCCCCCGAGTATCTATACGATGTCTAAATACGGATACCCTAAATATGATACAAACAACTTCATTAAGTTACCATTCTTACCCTCTCACTGAAACTGAACAAAAATAAAAAAATCATAGGCAATTTAATAATTACATGGAGCCAGTGGTGAAGCTACATGAGGGTGAGGAGTGGCGGCCGCCCCTCCCTTCGTCGGAAAACATGCCTATGAGCGCTAGTTCTGCCCATCCGCTTTCGTCGAAATCTAGGGTTAGGTGCTGGTTCGGTTAGGATTTGCAGATGAAGGCGTCGGATTTTCAGAGGAAGGGTGATGAGGGAGAAGGTTGGGTGAAGGGAACGAGGGTGGATTCGACGGAAGAGCGAGGTTGGAGGAGAAGGCTGCGATGGGATCGATGAAGGGCTTCGAGTTTGTAGATTTGCCATAGCAGGGGTAATGGTAGGAGGTGTTTGGTTATGAACATAGCAAAAGGTTTGGAAAATATTAAATAGACAGGTGTTATAATGTTATTAGGCCACATGTTATAGTGAGTAAATCGAGTACTGACTAGTATTGTCCTTTTTTTTTTCTCTTCTAACCCACCTTTTTTTTGTGTGGTTTGTTAACCCATTTCTCTCTTTTTCTTTTCTTTTTTTTTATTATTCTTGTATGTATTTTTTCCCCCTCTTTTTAAGATCCCCATCGTATTTATCCTAAACTCTCACATTATCTATAAATATTGTATTAATTTTTAAAAAATAATGTAAATATTGTTTAATGCTTATTTTACGATAAAAGAAATTTATTTAAATCCATCTAGGCTCTTGGCCTAAATCTCGCCTAGGCGCCTAGCTGCTAGGCCCCAGTCCGTTGCCTGACTAGCGCTTAACGTTTTTTAGAATATAATCCTAACCAATCTAAGCTTCTTACATGGCTTTGATATTACCATTTACAACCGCTTTGGTGAAGAGATTGTTTTCTGTTATGAATATTGACTCAAAACTTTGCACTCTCCAATGTGAAAGCAACCGCTTCGATTGAACCTTGCAGTTTTTTGAATTTCACCCCTCCCTTCAGCAAATCCTGGCTTCGCCATTGCATGAAGCATGAATCTTGTTGTCTCTTACACCACCCTCACAAGTTCACAACCATGTAAACAAAGCAAGTCTTATTAAAAAAAATAAAAAATTATGTAATGAAATTTTTTTATTCTATACCTCTCTCAAGCACACGTGTGAGGATGCGTACGATTTGCTAGTAACTACGTATGATTAGTTTAATCCAGACTTATGATTGGTACTTAATAATTCTCTAATTTTCTTGTACACCATGGAAGACAGAGAGAAAAAACTAGAGAATACCAAAACCAGTCTTCAATAGGAAGATGAAATGAGGATGAGGGGGGAGTTCTTGGTAAGTTGGTTTTAGTCATGTTCAGTACTCAACCACCTCTTCTGTACTTTAACTAGGTCTACTATTTGATTGTTACTGAGGAGTTAATCTCGTCCATTGTAGTTATAAAATAAATAGAGTTGTTTTATTGACACCCTATATTTTTATCAAAACACTCCAGATCCAAAAGATTCCTCAAAAATTCTAACTTTGTCCCTCTTTTTTTTGGAGACACCCCCCAACCCATAAAGAAGTTAATGGCAAACAAGCCCCAATAAGACATCAACCTATCTCCGAATGCCTCCATCATCGACATCGGCACAACCGGCAACTCTCATATCGTTGGTAACAACACATCACCTCAACTCATCCAACTGGATAACCCTTCAACCCTATCACATTCGTTGCGAAAGTTGTCAGTTAGCACCATTCAACCTGTCTTTGGCGCGAAAGTCTGTCGTCCAACACCCTAACCTGCCCACCCCATCACATAGAGAGAGAGAGGGAGCCCAGAATTTCTTTGTTGGTTGGGTGCCAACATGTTGAATATGGGGATTGGATGTGCTTTTTTTTTTTTTTTTTTTGTCCATCTCAATTTAGTTTGAGATGTGGGGTGTTAGTAAAACTAACCAATAAATGTGGGGTGTTAGTAAAACTACCCAATAAAAGAGGAAGTTCATGGAAGAAAATGAAAATGTGGAGTGTATTCATAAGATTGTGCAGTGTTAGTAAAACTACCCAATAAATACTCTTTAAAAAGTCACACTAATAAAAAAAACCACTAGAAAATATCAGCAATATATCAAAATAGATAACAAGTTTATTGTTTTTTTTATTTCTTTTGATCAGCAACAAGTTTATTATTAGCTAATACTTTGTTATTGACTTTGACCTTTATAGTTTATTGTTTTTATTAGTTTGTTGGTTTTATTTTATTTTAATTTTTTATTTAGTGAAGACAAAGTGTTGTCATTGTAGAAAATTTGTGGAAAGTGCACACGTCTTCATTGAATTTTTCCATGTTCTCTTTATTCATGTTTTTCTATTCGGAATCTTTCACCAAGCTTCCCCTTCATTCCTTTCATTATTTAAGAGAGGAGAGCTTTTAAACCACTTTTTAACAAACTTCCAATTGCATTATCTGAAGAAAGTTTAGAGCATGTTTGGTATTTTACTTGAATCTAAAATTTTAAATTCAAAAACAATTTTTAAGTTTTAGGCCTTAAAAACTTGTTTGGTAGGATTATTTTAAAAAACTGAACTCAAGACTAACTAAAAAATATAGTCTATTATTTAAAAATACAAAAAGTGAGTTTTTAGAGTTTTTAAACTTAAATTTACTTCTTTCTTTTCTCTTCCTCCTCCCCTCTCATTCTAAATCTATCTCTCTTTTCTTCTTTCTCTCTCCCCCTTCTCTTTTTTTTTAACATTTTTCGTCTCTCCTCCAATCTGCTCTCTTCATTCTCTTGATTATTTCTCTCACTCCTCTTCCTATCTATCTCCTCTGATCTTCTCACTTCTTTCTCTTTCCTCCAATCATCTTTTACTTTCTTTCCTCATCTCTCCTCTCTCTCTCTCGACCCCTTTTTTATGAATCTTTTTGTCTAGTTTTAGTTGTAAGATTTAAAAAATTTAAATCACATAGCAAACAAATTTTTGAGTCTTAAAGAAAATTATTTTCAAGAAAAATTCTTAAAAAATATTTTGAGAAATTATAAAAAAAATTCAAATAGGATATCAAACAAGCCCTTAGATTCCACCATAAAACTAATTGACAATATGAAGAGTAATCAAACTTACTTATAAATTGATACAAAGTTCTTTCTCCCATCAAAATGGAATTTATTCTCTAACATCATCCATGTTGAGTTGCAACATGGATAAGGCTGTTGTCAAGTTCTCAATGCGCCAATTGCATCGACCGATGTTACCTGAAATCATGATAAACCACTAATTAGGGTCACTTAAACTAAAGCATGCTAGTACGCAAACTAACATCATTGCACAAACGGTACTAGATTGAGCCACTCAATCTAGCCCACTTTTGACCAAAAACCCATCTTCAATGGTGGGCTAAATGGAATCTTAAAAAAAAAAGCCTTGATGGAGAAGATTTGTTCGTTCCATCCGTCGTCCACAACGAATCATATTCTCCAGATTTTGACAGGTACTCTTCAGCTTCTTATTGAATCGGCGTCCACTCCGCTGTCACTCTTCTCACACCAACCTGATCTCTCTGTGCCTTAGTGCCTGACCCGTACCACCTTGTCTTACCTAGGGCTCTCAGCTCTCCAGATCTCCACCAATACCTTATTCCCTTCCGCCATTTACATGCCATCTTCAAGTGTCACCTCAGTTTTCAACATCCACCACCACCTTCCGCTCCTAACCTCCACCTATATAGTTTTCCCTCCACTTTTACTGGTGCACCATCCATTTCAAATGGGCCCAAATATATGATTCGATTTTCCGACGACGATCCTTAGAGTTGGTTAGCTCTGGCGTATGAGTAGTTGGATTACCACTGCGTCGACACCAACAGCCGTGTCACAGTAGCTGGCCTCAATCTCAGCGGCGATGCGTCTATGTGATTCAAATGGTGTAAGTTACACGTCGGGTACGCGTCATGGGCCACATTTACCGAAATGCCTCCTACAACGTTTTGGGCCTGGCGACCAATTGAACTTCAACATGTCATTTTCTCATGTCTCCCAAGAAGGCTCTCTCGAGGCCTACATTAACGGATTTACTCGCTTATCTTGCCGGGCCCAAGGTTGGACCGATGAGAATAAAACCCATAATACTTGTAAGAGAAGCAATGGAGATGGAATAAAACTCAGGAGTCCCTTTCATTCTGGTAGATTTGGGTGTTCTTAGGCTTAAGAAAGCATTAAAGTTGGAACATCTTGATAAGAAGCTGGGCATGTTTGAGCAATTCTCCGCCTTGTCCAAGCAGCACACCATGCCGCTTCCATGCACAATGATTTGCTGCACAAGCAAGCATCTCCACCCGCCCGCTGTATGAATTTGATCTAGCACTGTCCTGACCTTCATGTTATGAACTTTAGTATCTTTTAGATGATGACTTCTGGGAAAGTCAAATGCCTCACATCTAGCACTGATCTACCTTTCTTTTTTGTTTAAGATGTCACTATAAATGTTGAATACTTAATTTTAAAATGCTGATAGATAAAACTTATAGTTGTCCGAGTGTGTTTTTTTAAATTATAAATATATAATTTCCCGTTTTGGTTTTTCATGCTGCTGAACCATTGATTGTAGCACCATTGTGTTGCAAACAAGAGTGCAGTTGTAAAATTGGTTGTCCAGTGTTCCCTCCACAAACACATTATTTACGGAGGTAATTTTTCGAAAAGATGAAACGCAACCTGTTTCGGAGACTCGATCGCTCATCCGGAAGTCGAATCAATGGCTGATCCTGAACTGGAAGCAATTAGACAAAGAAGAATGCAGGAGCTTATGGCTCAACATGGTGTAGGAGGGTCTGGAGGGCAACAACAAAACCAGAGCAGCACAAGGCAAATGAAGATGCCAAGAGGGAGGCCGAAGAACGGAGGCAGATGATGCTTAGTCAGATTGTGTCAGGCGAAGCTCGTGAAAGAATTGCTAGAATTGCTTTGGTGAAACCTGAGAAGGCAAGGGGTGTTGAAGATGTTATACTGAGAGCTGCTCAAATGGGCCAGATAGTTGAGAAGGTATCTGAGGAGAGGCTCATTTCGTTGTTGGAGCAGATCAACAACCAAACAAACAAGCAGACCAAAGTCACTATTCCGAGGCGTCGGAGCGTCCTTGAGGATGATGATTGATTTTTTATGTTGCCGTTGAGGACATTTTGTTCTTGGTTGGTTGTATATTAGAAAAAGTACTTTGATTATTGGTTTGTGTAATGTTCAACTCTATCCATGCTTGTAGCCTGTGATTTCGACGTTTTCCGGTAAAAAAAAATTTTAAAAAAATTTAAAAAAAATTCGAAAAGATGAAAACCCATGCCTCGATAGCCTTGGAGCTGTGCAAGTGATGATCTTTAAGTAATTTTTTTTTTAAAATTTTTTGGAGCATAAGATTGTTGATTTACAACTTTCATTTGTTAGCAAGAGCATGTTATGGGGTAATGAAAGTTTCACAGCTCCACACGTTTGGGCGTAGTCCACATTTAAATATCTTAATTTAACCCTTATTAATTTTGCGAGTCCTCATTCAAATATCATTATATTTACGAAAACACCAGCGATTTTAACACTCCTCATGCACAAAAAAAATTGTAAAATATTCTGTTCAAAATGTAAATGGCTGAAAGAGAAGTCTCAAATCGCTACACTTATAAAAAAGGGAACTTTAACGAAAAGCTCACGGTACTGTTCACTTTAACGAAAAACCACATTTTTACACTAAAAAGTCAATCCTGGTACTATTCACTTTACCCTTTATTTTGTCATTATCGTTAAAACTCAAAGTTTTTAAACCATTTTCATTAGTTTTCCTTTTAAAAAATCACTCAAGTAAAAAATCAGACAAGTAGTACTCTAACTACTAGTTATCTTTTTTGAGAAGAATTGCTTGTCTTGTTGGCCAAGTTATCATTGCTCCTGAAAGCTTCATTATTATTAGGAAACAACACAAACGATAAAAATTGAACAAAACAAAAGCTTATGGATGCAAAACAAAAATTAAAATGTTACAATGAAGAATAGAAAAAACCTAAAGTAATTAATTAACCAGTGCCACCAAGAACGCCCTTGAGCTTCTTGATTGTAGCAAGGTCGAGGAAAGTGGTCTGCGCCACCAATTCCGAAGGCAAGTCGTTGGCGAAAAGGGCAAAGTCAAGGATTTGGAGGCCAGGGCTTGCGCTACTGAAGCTAACAAAAGCATTGGAATGTATTTTTGCAACATTCACTTGGAAATGCAGCAACCCTTGTGGGAAAACCATGACCTCTCCTTTGTGAAGAGTTTTCAAGTAAACCGTGTTGGCAGACGAAACAAACCCGGCTTTGATAATACCCCTCGTCACAACGAGAATCTCCGAAGCTCCGGGGTGTGTATGGAATGGGATAACACCACCTGGTGCTAAATCTAGCCTTGCGATAGAGATTCCAAGGCCATTGACTCCTGGGAACTGGGCAACAAATGCCGGGGTCACAGCGGCGCTTATTATGTTGGTGGTGTTCCCACCTTTGGCCAGGCCAGAGAACACAAAGTCACTGACAGTGACCATAGCAGGAGTCTTGCAGGTGTAGCCTGAAGGGCTGTCTGGGCCTTTCAGATCTGCCACACAGAAGTCATTGACAGAGGCATTGGAGGTGGAGGATGAGAGGAAAATGAGAGAAAAGAGGAAGAGGATTTGCCAACGAGGCATTTTCAGAAACAGTTCAGGGAAGTGATGAGTGATTGTGTGGAATTTTTTATGGTTTGGTTAGGGTTTTATACAGGTTTGTGCATAAAGGGATTGGGCATGCCCATGCAGGACACAATTGACTGATGAAGAAAAGAGAGCCATACTTTTGTTGGGCTGATAGGGTTCTTGGTGATGAGACTCCCTTTTTCATTGCATGGGCAACAATAAAACAGGATGTCACTTTTGGCGGTTAGCAATAGAGGGTGACTTTTGGAGTAGGCATTTATTTTTCCTCTCTGTCAAACAACAACTTGCATGCACAACTACATAGTAGATAATGGAGAATTAGAAACCTAAACATGAGTAGCATATTAGCTAAAGTTGCCACAAAAAGAAATTTATTTGGCATGTTCCATTAACCATCACAACAAGGGACTATTGATAAAGGTGATAATTTAGAGCAGGGCCACACCTTTTGTCTATTGACCAATTTACATTCACGTTTAAAGATTCAATAATATAAGGGATATCAACTTATTACATCAGTGGATGCGAAATTTTCTTATTTAGTTTCGTAATGGTTCATGTTTAACAATAAATAAATAAAACAGTGTCGCAGTAGTTGGTTTCTTAAAAGTTGGTTTTTGTTAAGAGAAATTCTCTCATGCAACTATGATTTGGTACGGTGACATCACTGTCCAATAAGAGCTTGCAACGTCTTCAAAATGTGCATTATCAGTCCAATCAGCAATTGACATGTGGTAAATTAATGACATGAAAGAATCTCACGTTCTGAGAGGTACATCAATAGATTTTGACCTTTCATAGCACAATGTCTTAAATATTAGACCAATATTCCTTGATCATATATAAACAACCAATACGAAGCAAGCTTTCATTATCAATTTGAAGGCTTAATTGAGAAGTTATCGGCGGGCTAAAATCACTAAGCATGCATTAGTAGAGTTGAAGATATTGGTGAGGAATGAGGAACTTTCTTGTTGTGGTCCCAATGGCCTTAGAATAGCACATGGGAAGAGAGAAGGAAAGTGCATAAGCAGACAGTTTGACAGCTAAAATATTCAAGTGTACACCCATGCAAATCTTGGGGTATACACTCTCAACTCTCTCCTTCAAATGGCTACCATGGATTTCTTGTGTGGACTATACTCATTTGCCTTCAAGCTAAGATTTCATCGAGATTTTTAAGAACTGGAAAGTTCAAGGAGATTTTAAGAGGAATTACACTGAAAACAATATTGAAAACACTAAGGATATTGGAAAAACATTCAAACATTCGCATTGACGGTGACTCCTTAGAAAGTCAAGATACTTACTGAAAACATTAGAGACATTAGAAGAACCTTCAAATTTATTTTCTGGACGTACATTTTTAGGAAAACAAATTTTTTTTGCATTTGGTATTACAAATTCTGGACATCCCGTGATTGGAGTTCATATTTGGGATAGAACTATCCTAGTGTTGCTTGGAACATTCTCTCTTCAATTGAAATAAATAAGGAACCATAAGAGGCTTCTCTCTTTAATTTTAATTTTAATTTTTGGATATATTTACATTAGGGGGATAAATTGGTTCAAATCACTATCCACGAGATCCAAAATTAAGATCTATCATTTATAAATAGAAAAGAAAAAAAACACTAGGCCGCAATATTAAATGACAAATTTCTCTCTTTGACTGATTTATTTTCTTATAGAATATTTGCATTTTTAGTTTTCTGTGGAAAAATATCAAAATACTAATCGAAAATAAAACAAAGAATTGGTCTCAATCAACAAGACCATCCCACTTATAGCCCAATATTTCAAAGGAACAAAGGCCCAAAAAAAAAAACAAACGATACCCCAAAATGAAATTGCGTACTACAATTATTCAGTTGATGTTTAACGGACGCTAGTACTACAGCTTAATTATGGGGCATTTTGATGTAGATATTTGGTTTCTTTTTTTTTAGTACATCGATATTTTTACATAAATGGGAGGGAAAGTTTGGCTAAGCCACACAATGGGCAGCCTAATTTGGTATCAAATTTGCCATCCACGAGATTTGAACCTAAAACCTATCACTTCAAAGTAAAAAAGAATACCTATTTTTTACAAATTTATTTAATTTCTTAATTAAGTCTAAAAAAAAGATAACAGACTCTTAAAATCTTGCAAAAGAAAATTTTGTTAATTTATGTATTATTAATTCAATATATTTCAAAAGAGAAAAGAAAAACCAATAAAATTTCTATAAAAACAAAAATCCTATGGTATGTAAAAAGCTAACTGCACATTATGTGTAAGCCTAAAAGAAATTAAGTATATAAAATCTCGTAATCTTTTGGTGTCATTCCAAATTGGTCTAAATATTTTTAAACATTTCAAACAAGTACTCAACCTATTGAAAATGTCACATCCGTTGGTCCCAGTTAATTTTCTCTACATAGATTATATTCAAAACTAACCAATTAAGTATATTATGGTCAACATTAATATTAGTTGCCTCAAAATATGAATTTCAAAAAATAGATTATATAATATGGAATCCAATGATCAAATGGGTATTCAAATGAATCTAAAATGGATCCAAATTGAAATTACAATAGGAGGGCAATCTTCTCACAAAGAAGAAGGTTAAGAATTCATATAGGGTTTCAAAGAACTTGTTTCTGCTCATGTGATTTCCTCATTCATCGATTCTCGGCTGGTAAGCTTTCAATTCTTCTTTGTGGGTGGTGAACATGGCGGTGGCCGCATCATGACAGTCTATATTATTTCAGCAACCACCATGACTTTCTTCTCGACGTTGGCCGCTTGAGTTGTAGGGCGAAGTTAATGGTTTAGTATTGTGTTTGGAGGTGATGGCATGATGGGGGTGGTGGTGACCATTAGTTGGTGAAGGCTATGCTTTCTTGACCTTCTATTGATTTTGGAGATAAAGTAAGCCCTTGTTAATTTAACAGATTTTTAATTGGAGCTTAGTGGATATGACATTGTCAACAGGTAGAGTACTTGTTTAGAATGTTTAAAAAGGTTGAGAAAAGTTTGAAATGACACTAAATGATTGGGGGGTTGTAGGTACTTAAATTAATAGGTTAATCTCAAGTTACTACCCTCAAGTTTCGTGGTTTTCAACATTTAGCACATGAAGTTTTTTTTTTGTCTTAGAGTCATACCTAAAGTATTAATTTCGAGACAGTCTCATACATCCGTTATTCTGGCTGTTAAGTCTCCCGTTAACTGATGACGTGGTGTTTACGTGGACAATGATTGGCGCCACATGTCAATAAGAGTCCCATGTGGATATTAAAAATAAAAATAATTAAAAATTAAACATTAAAAAAATTACAAAAAAAAAATGTCTTCTTTGGTTCTTCCTCAACCCTCGACCCTCATTCCCTTATCCCTTCTTTCTCTCTTATGCACCTACCCAACCTATGCACATCCACATTCCCACTCCTTCTTCGACTCCATCCATTCAACCCTCATCCTCTTTGACGGCCCTGTGAGCTTGAATGAGAGTGCCCCACCTACTAGGTTTGACAGAAAATCTCAAGAAATCGAGCACAAATTTGGAGAAAAGCAACGGATCGAGGATAGGACCGAGATCGGTGGCAATCTGCATACATGAGGTCCGTGGACAGAACCATGAAATTCAGGTTGTTGGGGTTCCGCAGGCAAGCAGCCAGGCTGGTGCCGTGGACGAATTCGTAGACAAGGAATGTATGGTCGGTGGAGATGCTCGGGCCGAGGAGCTTGATTATGGAAGTGTGGTGGCTGCGACAGAGGGTGGAGAGTTGGTTTTTGAGTTTGGTGACGGAGAGCTTGACGCGGAACTTGCGTTGGAAAATGATGGCATCTTTTCCACATAGTTTGCAGCGCTAAGAGGGGGTAGAGGTGGAAGGCTGTTCAAAGGAGGAGGATGCGACGGAAGTTGGGTGGGTGGATTGAGCGGATTGCTGGGTGCGTGGGGTGTAGTGAGGGGTGAAGACTGGATGAGCGATGTCAACTGACATTTTGGATTTGCACATATGGGTGGAGGCTGAGAATGGAAGGAGAAGGGGAGGAGGGTCGATGGTTGAGGAAGAAGATACTTTTTTTTTGTAATTTTTTAATTTTTTAATGTTTAATTTTTTTTGTTTTTAATATCCACGTGGGGCCCTTATTGACACGTGATGTCCAGTCATTGTCCACGTGGGCGCCACGTCATTGGTTAATGGGAGACTTAATAGCCAAGCTAACGGATGTATGAGACATTCCCAATATTAACACTTTAGGTATGACTCTGGGACGAAATAAACTTCATGAACTAAATGTTGAAAACCATGAAACTTGAGGGTAGTAATGTAACATCCCACATCGCCCAGGAGAGTGGATCCTCTAAGCCTTATATGTATATTCCCATCTCTACCTAGCATGAGGCTTTTTGGGAGCTCACTGGCTTCGGGTTCCTTAGGAACTCTGAAGTTAAGCGAGTTCGCGCAAGAGCAATCCCAGGATGGGTGATCCACTGAGAAGTTTTCGTGTGAGTTCCCAAAAACAAAACCATGAGGGCATGGTCAGGGCCCAAAGCAGACAATATCATGCTACGGTGGAGTCGAGCCCGAGATGTGGTGGGGGTCCGGACCGGGATGTGACAAGTAAACTAAGATTAACCCTAAATTAATTATTGAAATAATCACTCGTACTTATTTTAAGAAAAGAAAAACGAGACTGACTAGATCTTTTTCCATGAATCGAATTTAGTTCATGTTTCTGAAAAGAAAAAAAATTGAAGTCTTAGAAAACAATTTTCATGAAATTAGGGACTTTTCGTTTTTAACAAACGATATTATTTACACTAAAGAGGTGTGGAATGGGTTAAACTTCACAATAGACTCGCAAAATACGATTCAAACTTTAGATTTCAGTATTAATAATAATAAAGCTCTTATTTTCTTTAAAATTCATATCATATATTGAGTTGGAACTTAAGAAAAGAACATGGATAAAACTAAACTAATTTAATCAAAATTTAGAGTGCTTTAATAAAAAACTATAAACCAACTAATGTTTAATTAATAAAATGTAGAATTTAAGAGATTGAACCGTTTGGTGTCAATGCAAGTTATGTAGTTAGACTGTGAATTAAGGACATTAATTAGGTCGAATTATGTCTCGAATGTGTAGTTCAAATTCATTGTCCGGCAAAACTATACTCTCCTTTATATAGTATTGAAAAATATAAAGGAAAATGTTTTAGAGATTGACTTAATTAGGGAGTTGGTTTTATTTGACTTGGTCTAGGTTTTCTTGTTTTGTGGACAAAGAATTGTTTTGATTTATTTTCTAGCATTGCTCCATTGTATTCTTATAAGTACCTCATTATGGAGAAGAATAAAGTATTGAAGTTCTGTTTGAGAATTGTGAGATTATAGAGAATTCTTAAATTTATCCTAAACATTTTATTTTCAACTTATAGTTCATACATGGTGTATAAAGTGGTCTAAATAGTATCTGTAAAAGAAATATAATATTGAACAATGTTGCTGCTAGTATTATGGTCTTGTGGTGAGCTTCTCTACTCGTGAGTATGAGATCTTAAGTTCAATGACGAGTTTGATATTAAGTTATTGCTAGCCTATTATATGGTTGTCCACCATCAACTATTCTATAAAAAGAAATTAAACAATACACAGAAAACAAGATATTCATTCAGGGTGCGTTTATTGCACCAAACTATCTCAAACTGGACTAACTTTATAGATTAAGCTGGACTAGCTTAAAATAGACTAAGCTAGACTAACTTAGTGAAGCGTTTGGTACAGTGTCGGATTAAAAAACAAGATAACTAACAAATTCTAATATTATATTATTTAATATATATATATATATATATTTATTTATTTATTTTATTAATTCTTTCCTTTTCATTTTTTCTTAAAACTCTTCGCCTTTCTCGAAAACTAATTCAACAATTTGAGATAAATATCACAATCAACTCTTAATTCCACCGAAAGCAACAATTGTAGATCTCCCAAATCAAAGCCAATTCTAAAAATCTCTTCCTCTCTTTTGAAGGCAACTTGTCCAAGCGTCTCAGCCACTGCTCCCGTTTTCATCGCCGGCATCCCAGCATCTTAGATGGCGTTCTCGTCTCCATATTCCTTCCTCACCTACCACTGGGTTCACAAAGATCCCGTCCTTTGGGGATATGGGTTTCAACAGTGGTGATGCATGTTTGTTGTCAATCGTGCGAAGTAGACGAGTCGAGGTCAAAACGAAGTAGATGAGTCGAGGTCGAAGCGAAACAGATGAATTGAGGTGATGAGGCTGAAGTGAAGCAGACGAATCCCAGGTCGAAGTAAAGCACGGTCTTAGCTAGTCCAGTGCTTTTCGGGGCTCTCACTAAGACCTTATAACGAACACGAGACTACTTTAATAAGTTGTCCAATCCAATTTAGTCCAAGTTAGCGAGGGTAAACAAACACGCCCTCAGTGTTTAACTATTGGTTTCTCCTATGTTGCTGTATTTGTGTAAACTTTTAAAACTACATTGAGGTTTTTATTTTGTTTCTTTTAATACAATGATATTTACATTCAATGGTAAGAAGTTTTTTTTTTATCAATTTCGTCATGGGATCATTTTTGCTCACCATCATAAACTATGGTGTATGCTCACCATACACCTAATCAATTGACAATTGTCATTTCACTTAATCTTGGTTAATTTTTTTCAAAATTGAAAAACTAACATTTGATGTGAAAGTTAACTAGAGTTAGGTGAAAGAATACGTGTCAATTGATTAAATGTATGGTGAGCATACACCATAGTTTATGGTGGTGAGCAAAAATGCTCCCATTTCGTCATTAGATCAACTCCAATCTTTAGAGTAAGTCCTATAATTTTCCTCATATTCTTCCCCCCTCATTCCATTCCAACCCTAGTTCTAAAATGTAGTTAAGTGCTAGAACTCAAACCAAGGCCAGATTCTGACCAAAAAAAAAAAAAAAAAAAAGGCCAAAGAAATCGATAGGCCACATAAGTGAGAGTGGAAGTCGGCGCATGAAGGCCAGACGCTAGGCCCATACGCGCACACTCGACCCACGCGCGAAGCCCGGCATCCGGCATGGCCCTAATGGCTAGTTTTCTAATCCAACGGCTTGAATCAACTGGGTCGTTGGTTGATCTAATGGCTTGAATCAACTAGGCTGTTTGTTTGCCTTGCGTAGAAGCCTCTTCAAGTCTTCACTATTTGGCTTTCGGAGGTATGTGGCTCCATATATAGCTTCAATTGCCTTACAAAAGCGCTTGAGGTTCTCAATAGCAGTACTTTCAGCAAATCGACAATATTCGTCAGTTGAGTCTACAGAGCACCCATTAGGTAGCATCCGAAATGCAAATGTGAGCTTCTGATGAGGTGATAGACTTTGTCGACCTACGACATTTATCTTCCTTGCAAAGTAGTGGTCATGATGAACAACTGTGTTCAAGATGCTTTCAAAAAGCTCTCCTCATCCGATACCTCCTCCAAAAATCATGAGGATGATATCTTGGACGTTCGATGAAATAATCTTTCATCATCCAGTCATGACACTTTTCTCTATCACACTGCACAAATGAATGCCCCGTGACAGAACCAAGATAGCTAAATTCGGCATGGTGCTCATATTGTATAAGCGAGTTTGCAAATTTAGCTTCTTCATTGTTCATTTATGTATCCCCAGTTGCAAGGCTTGCTTGATATTGTGCCATCTGCATTGCCAAGCTACACCTTCTTCTATCACCCATTGATGAGATATTGATGATTTTGGGGAAACAAAAAACTATGAAAGTTGGATGATTGGTGAATATGTTGTGTGATGGTTAGATATTCAACCTATGCTTATATAGAGGATGATTGAAGGTTTGCGTTTCATGTGTGTAGGTTTGTGTTTCATGCGTTTCATGTGTTTTGTATGTATTTAGTATGTGTTTCGTGTGTGTCATGTGTTTCAGATTTTTGATGTGTTATACATCTCTATCATGTGTTTTGTTTGTGTTTTATATGTGTTTTGTGTCTTGTGTGTTTCATGTATTTTGTGTTTATACATCTCTATCGTGTGTTTCATAATCTTCCATAATATTTCACGAGTTTCATATGTCGATTTAGTGATTTTTCAATATTTATCGGAATTAAATATTTTTAGGTTAAAATGTTCATAAAATTAATTTAGGATAGTCTACATAATTTTTTTAAGTTAATTTAAAAAAAAATAGTCTAAATTTATTCTTTTATAATCTGGGGCTAAAATTTTAAGCTAGAAGGTCGGAGTAGAAAAACTATTTTTTTTTGTTAAAACCTAAATATTTTAAATTTTACTTCAAATGTTGGAGATGGTCTTAACAAGATTCGAATTTAAAACATTATTAAAAATTATCACTATATTAAATTACAAAATGAAATTGTTCTGAACATAACATAAACATAAACATTATCAACAAAGAATCCTATTTGATATTTCAATTAGTCTGTCTATGGCAGGATACTAGGCAAAAAGCTGTGCCATCTTTAATTATATTTCCAAATTTGTACCTCCCTTCTGAGTGGAAACTGGAAAGGGTCTTGGATTTATTGGGCTATAGAGATTCTGGGAGTTCCCTTAATTGCAGATTCGCAGTGGAATATGTCAGACCACCCGATACCATATCTAAGCAAAACCAAAGCTGCAGCTGATGATGATCCTAAAGAAACAAAAATAGTGTAGCAGCTGCAGAAAGATCAGTCCTATCAGTCTGAAACCCTAAACCCATTTGTAATTCAAGATTTTGTTTTCAGCTTAACTTCAATAACAATTAATAAACAAGAAAAATGCAGACGAAGAGAATTAATAACAATTAATAAACAAGAAAATAGCAGACGGTGAAAATTAATCAACCTCCTAAAACGGTAAAACGTGCCATAACTTCTTCTTCAACCCTGCTTCCTTTTTTTCTCGCGAATCTCTCCAGAAGGTTCACGAAGTTATTGTCTTCTACAATTTATCTGGGTTGTTAATTCCGTAATAAATATTGGAGCGGCTAAACATAAAGCCAAATCATCCAAAGTTGGTCCACTGGTTGTCTGGTTGGTACAACTTCCGACATTGCAATTGCACTGAAATTAATTAGAAAGTGCAGGAAATACGCCAGCGTACACTTGTGGTGGGTATGAAAATTTACATGCAACTAGAAATATTAAAGTGGTGGCGTTTCAGTTTGAACTACTCTCTCTGGTTTCTTCTAGATGGTGAGATAGGGTACACATAGGTATAAAGATGAAAGCGAACCTGCAGAAAACGTAGCAAATCCTACCTAGACAAATTAGGCATCCAAAAACAGTAGGCCCGGATATAAGAGGCGGGTTCGTTACACAACTTTTTTATACAACTTTAGACACATTTTTTTAGCTCATTAACGATTCGAATTGTCAAAATTTTAAGTATTCCCTCAAATGTTATGTTTATCAAAAAAATCACCCAAATCTAAAATCATATGACTGTTAAATTAAGGATTTAGAGTTTCTTTGTAGAATATATTTTTCAATTTTTTTTAACTACAAATAAATGTTTGAATTTGTCTAATTAATGTTAAGATTCTAGTAAGATCAGTCATCGTGCATGCGTAATTTCTCACCACTAGTAAAATGTGAACTCAGCAAGATCAACGTGCAAACATGCATGAACGACTAATCGTGCATAAACCACTGAACACATCGTTGTTCGTATTCTTATTTCTTATGCCAAAGCCGACGATGTCGTATAAATGTGGTTCATGGACCCACAAAGTCTCTGTAACTCAGTTGAAGTCAAAAGCATCCTGAACAGGAGCTCTAGTCACTCTGAAATATGGAAAGAGGTGTGTTCAAAGAGATGTAATTAAGGAAATATTGGATTCATCGACCAAAGGCTGACTCTTTGATGCATGATAAAGCAGAATAAGACGGAGGCATGTGTTTTGCCGCAGAGTAACAGGTGTGAACAGTAATCACACAGAAGAGAAGATTGTTTTGTTGTCTTGTGGGGTTTTTGCAAAATGTCAGCAATTCTCAACTGCACATTTTAGTGTTATACTAGGCTTCTACCAAAAAGAAAAAAAAAATAATTAAATTAGGCCTTTTAGGGTAGGCCAAAAATTTAAGTTTGATTTCAATTTTATAAGAATCAAACTCCTACAATAGATTAAAAAATTTTGAGTTTTATTATGAGAATAATTCTGATTGTTGAGTTCAATATATTGACTTCACAAGTTTGATTTGATTCATTTACAACAAATGACTAACCTTTTAAGAGGAAAAGAAAAACTAATAGTAGATTAAGAAGTATTATATTACCGGGATACGTACTTGAAGTTAAAGGCCCTTTTTCTCTCTCGCACGAAACCCCCTGAAATCCCAAACTAGAAATACCTCCTTAAATTCACATCATCCATCGTGATATTGTATTTCGAACTTCACCGAGATAACATGGTCAACGACTATGACATTGACAATTAAGATCTATTGTGAACTTGAGGATACTTATGCAGTGAAATGTAAAGTAAATAAAACATAATTTTTATGAGGTTCAGCAAGTGTGTTTATGTCATCGGTGCAGTATAGTGATCTCTCTCCTTATCATACTGAAATTACAAAGTAATAGAAACAATAGATTGTATATCTTCTTCTCTAGATCATTTATGAGCTAATAGGCATTTATACAGGAAAACATATAATTCTCTGCTAAGACCAAAAAATCTAAAAGTAGCACATGCTACATGAGAGCAGTAGCACACCTTCAACATTTATTGGATGACAAGAGCTACAACATTTATTGGATGACAAGAAGCGGTACGGTGACTAATTCTTCATGTGGATCATCCACTTTTATAACAAAATCTTCATTTTCCTTTTCCTCAATTATTATAGTTAACAATTTTTTTTTACTTCTCTCTTCTCGAAATATTATTATCCATCTTTGTCTATTTCTTCTCCATTTCTTTTTCTTTGTCACCCGAATGCATAATTTTGCTTCTCCAAAACTTTCTGCTCAACCATAGATGAGATGGCCTACCAAGTCACCTCAAAGTAAAGCGTGAGAATTATAAGTAAAAACCTCCGCTAGGATAGAATTGTATTAACCATAATTTTCATACTCATGGAAACGGTCTTGGGACATAGCAAGTTAGCAACAAAGAAAACACTACTTCATGACCACAAAAGAAAATAACGAACTGTAGAAGCCAATGCAGAATATTGCATATACCTTGTCGATTGCATTCACTTTACAAGAGCATTTATAGTCAATTTTTTATGTGCATCACGACGAACATAGGTAAAACTACTGTCGAGATCCGATTTCGATTCCTTACGCAAAATCTTACCACTGACTCGATCAAATTTAGGATCGGCAAGAAATATATTAACCCGAAATTTGATTGATCCCCGTCCGGAAATAATCAACATCATATGGATGTTTTCTGTTGGGAGGACTACGGTGATCTCCTTCCGTCTTGTTTCATCGTGAACGCCTTCTTGTCCAAATCGTAGATTTGGGACAACAAATCCACCATAAAAGGCATTTTATACGGCATCCCGTATTTTTAATCGTGTCATCAACCCTGGAGACATGGAATCTATCAATCAACAAAGCCTTACCTCAAACTTCTCCATACACCATTTGTTGTAGGAAAAACAACAATTTTCATCTCTATGAGCACTTTAAAATATTATTTCTTCTGATGGGAACTCTAAGTTTAATGAAGAAATTGTGGCCAAGGCGGTTGTCCTTGATACTCTTTGTATGCAAGAAGCTTTTTGGTGAGATCGTGCTCTGGTTATATAGCTAACTGAGGGTGATCGTAATACTGCTATTTTCATGCTTATGCCGAGTAGGCATTCCTTTTCTAGAATTACTATTCTTTTAGATGGTGATAGTGCGCTCTCTTCTCTTGTTAAGATTGTTGATCATGTGGTAAACTTTTATCGATCTTTATATAATTCTTCATTCACTCTAAGTAGAATTGAGGATGTTTGTGGTGGATTCCACCTATGGTTAGTGAACATGAAAATTCTGCTCTTTCTTATTTGCCTTCAGTTGATGAAATTAGAAATGCTATTTTTCTATGAATCATTCAAATGATCTGGGACTTGACAATGTTCCTAGTTCTTTTTATCAGTTATGTTGGGATATTATTGGATTGGATACTAATGTTTTTGTACAAGATTCCTTTAAGCATGGATGATTATATCTGAATGCTAATTGCAACTTTGTGGTACTTATCCTTAAAGTCGAAAGGACCACCACTATCTTTCAGTATCGACTCATTGCACTTGCTCACTTTTTGTCAAGGATTATTCCAAAGATTCTTGCTGATCGGCTCAGTCCTATTGTCACACATATTATCTCTCCCCAACAGACACCGTTTTTGAAAGAAAAAAAACGTATTTTTTATTGCATGGTTTGGTTTCAGAACAGTTCAATTTTATGGACAAAAAATCTTTGAGTGGTAATGTGGGTATTAATGTAGATATTACTAAGGCCTTTTGATATTTTAAACTGCAATTTTCTTCTTTATGTGCTTTTTCGCTTTAGATTTTCTCTTACTTTTGTAGATTGGGTGCATGTTCTATTATAGTCAACTCGGCTTTCAATTTTGCTGAATTGTACTCTACATGAGTTTTTCTCTTGCTCATAGGGTGTTTGTCAGGAAAACCTTCTTTCTCCACTTCTTTGTATTACAGAGGAAGCTTTCAATAGGAATTTAAATTTGCTTTATTCTGTTGGACAAATAACTTCTATCCCAGTTATGCAGGGTTGCTGTCCTCTCACTCATGTGTTATGTGCAGAGAACCTTCTTATTTTTTGTTACATGGGTGTTTGATCTCTTTGTTCTCTTCGGGATTTCCTAAACATGTATGGTCATGCTTCTGGACAATTTGTTAATGCAAATAAAAGCACCTTTTATATTGGGTCACCATTTCACATCGTATGACTTCTGTCTCTAGACATCTTGTGTTTCGTTTGGGTGTTGTTCCCCTCACGTTTCTTGGTATCCTAATTTTTTGTAGTAAGACAAGGAAAATTCACTTTTAATATTTGGTTGACAAAACTAAGGCACATCTCTTAGGTCGAAAAGGAAAATTTCTTTTGATGGCTGAACATGTGAAATCTCGTCCCCGGATTTTACTATTTAAAATTATGTATCTCGTATTTCGTATTCATATTCATAATTTCGACGCTTTCATATTTACGTAGTATATTTTTTTCGATAAGCAAAAGGACAAAATTGCCCTTATTGTATTAAACAGATTCTTCGCGGATGTATTTGATCCTTACATGATTTTCTAGGATTTCTTCACATATTTGGATAGTACGTGGCAATACGAACGCGTAGACGCAAACGGAACTTAATTTGAAGTTATAACGAAGGAGTTATAAACGATTGAAGTTGATGACAAAATGGTCATTTAGTTATTAATCTGGAAAGCTCCAGATTTGTTGGAGCATGAATTGCTGGGATGAAGCCACTTGTGTGGCTGTGATGGAAAAAATAGTAGAGAAAGGAGAGAAGAGAGGGGGGGAAACTACCCAATCAGAAAGGAGAATGAGGAGGGGAAAGGAGGGAGAGAAAAACCACCCAACCAGATCTCAAGTTTTGACCTGGTTTTAACCCGACAACCCGAACACAAACCCGGTTCCCTATGACTGTTCTAGCGGGTTTTCCATCAATTTTTCCAACTTTCTTCAACCTCCCATCACCACCAAACCTCACCACGACATCCCAACATCCAATTAGAGACAAAATTAACAAGTTTTCATCTTGATTTCACGAAGGACACCCGTACGGGTGCCGTGAAATCCTAGCCTTTGATCCACCATTTTTGAAATGTTCTCTGTCAACCACCACCACCACCCTCAGGTGTCTCTTGAACCCAGGAACAAACCCCAAACAAGTTTAGGGGCAGCGGAGCTTTGAATTCGACAGATCGAGGTTCACCCCTTTTCGGGGTTTCTGACTGTTCAAGGGATGTTTCGGCCAATTCCCGACCGAACTGGACTTCGGCCTAGGTATGAAAAATATTTCTATCATCGAGTTGTACATTTTTATAAAATTTGGTAATTTTTAGAGTTAGTCAGAAAATTGGGCCTTCATTCATAGGAAACTGCCACCGGCGGCGACACGTGGCATGTGGACCGACAATGCTATTTTAAGATAAATTAGATGTCCTCATTTCAGATTCGATATCCGCTTGATGTGATTTGATTGTTTGAACCTATTTTTATTATAATACGCCACTTGATCATTATTTGAATCGATGATCCGACCGTTGGATCGTCAGCAAACTTTTATGTATTATAGTATGTAATATTTGAGGACATTAGAAACTGACGGATTGGGAATCCAACATACAGATCTTCCCGAATTGAATTTTTAAGTTTGTAAAACCAAACGTTGATCGCCACTTGAATTTGTGATTGGTAGAGATCTGACCGTCGGATTGTGATGAAATTTTTGTATATTGTTCTATGAGCATAATGAGAACCTAAGAAAGTTACGGATCTGGAATTAGATGTGCGAATCTTCTGGATCTAATTAAGTAAGGTTGTGGGCCCCACTGTTAACTAAGAGTTGACTTTTGGTCAACATGTCTTGAATCATTTTAAATACTAAAATTAGTACTACGGAAGACTAAGTGAAGTCTAATGTACCTACATTGGTTAGTAAGTGCTTGAATATATGTGATATGGTTACTACCTACTATTGTATTTAGCATTCTTTGTGGTTATCACTTGATTTTATTAAATGTGATTTGACTGTGTATTGAAAACATTTGTGAAATGTGATTGACGTGCATATTTGATATGCGGTTTGATTTGCATGATTGGTATGATGCAATGAAATGTGAGGGCTAATAGTGGACCGTTAACCCATTGCCATGGGGTTTGTTGCTTCGGAGCTTGTTTCATATCCAGTTTCATTGTATCATTTATCGTTTCGTTGAACCATTCTAAATTTAGTACATGTGCTTTGTTTCATTTCATTGAGCCTTTGTAATTGAACACTTGATTCATGTTTTGTTTCTTCGAGCCGTTATTATATTCCTTGGACTTTTGCTCGGTTCCATTGAGTGATCCGGAACTGGGTTCCATTGGGGTTCCGTTAAGTGGTCTGGTTCCCTGCTCCATCTGGATTTCGTTGAGTGGTTGATACCAATTGTACTCCACGATTCTGTTAAGTGGTTCGAAATCGTATCTACTCAGATTCCGTTAAGAGGTCCGAAATCCCTTCTACTCCGCGATTCCGTTGAGTGGTCCGGAATTGTATCCTGGTTTGGATTTCGTTAAGTGATTCGGAATCCTGCTTGGTATTTTAGTTCCGTTGAGTGGTCTGGAACTTGATGTTATTGGAATTCGTTGAGTGGTCTGAAACCCCATTCTTCAGAGATGTAGGCTTCGACCGAACTTTGTCGTTTTAGTCCTGCATTTTGGTGCATTGTATAGTATATGTTATTGATTAATAGGATGGTGGAATAGTGTTGGAAAGCATATGTGTGTGAATGACGTACCTATGTGCATGGCAAGATGACAATTGTTATTTGGCTTATGGTTGATGTGTAGTGTGGTACTTTATGTTTTCTGCTAGAAGTATTTTATGAAAAGTTTAGAGTTTAACAAATGGTGAACTACGAATGGCTTAATCCCTTTTTAGGGTACGTATGCAGTCTAACGATGAGGCTAGATGTAGCCATAAAGTATACAAAATTTGTACGCAATTCAAATCTTGAGATGTACTTTGTGCATATTCCGAAGGTGGGGTATATTAGATATATGGATACTTGATGACGTTACATGTCGATCTTGGACGTATGTCGGGATCGGGGCATGACAGGACGAGTTCAATTGGTGCAATTTGTTTATCAAAGTTATTTTTTGTGTAGTTTCTCAGTATGTCAATGGCCGACTTACCTTTTGAAGCATATTTCTACTTGTGCAAAGAACTTTATTTGGTCTGGAGGTTTTGCTTTCCATAAATTGGTAACTGCTAAATGGAATATGGTGTGCACGCTTAAAATGTCTTAACCTTCGTGATTTAGCTGCCTTGAACATGACGGCTTTGCTTAATTTTGATTGGATGTTTTACTATCTTCTACTTTATAGGGTTCTTTTGCTCGTCTTGTTGTTCTGAGCTTCTAGCTCATCAACTTTAGCTTGAAAAGCAACCATATTTCCTTATTCTTTCGTTGATTCGCACTAGGTGCAAGAGGGGTGTCATTCTGTGTATTGTGGCTTCCTTTGCTCCCCATGAGAAGGATGCCTGGTCAAAAGAGAGTGTACGAATGGTGGAAACCAACTTAACAAAGCTGAAGAGAGTGAGAATAAGTGTCGTTCCCATAGATGGCGCCAAATGTTGATGCACAAAATCAGTGAGGACTTTGGTACAACAGAAAGTGTTAAGTTTGTGACCTTCGCTAGATTGCTCCGGTCACTAGTGTGGATAAGTATGCAAATGGATAGAGACAGGGAAGCAAACACAAGATGTACGTGGTTCACCTAGATTGGCTACGTCCACGGAGTAGAGGAGTTCTCATTAATGGTGAAGGGTTTACACAAGTACATAGGTTCAAGCTCTCCTTTAGTGAGTACTAGTGAATGATTTAGTACAAATGACATTCGGAAATATTGTGAGAGAATGATCTTTATTTATAGAAGTGAGTTTCTAGTTTCATTCTAACATTGACACGTGTCATGTTATGATTGGCTTTTGATGTTGACACGTGTCACATTATGATTGGCTTTTGATGTCGACACGCGTCGCGCTATGATTGGCCTCCTGGTTGGAGGGAAACTCTTCTGGGTCCTTGACAGTATAACGTTGACCGGTGCTCAGTAGTTTCGGGATTGGTCAAGTATGGTATAAACAGTGCTCTCCTAAGTTCCCGAGTGAGGGAAGCTCCTGGGTTAGGGACTTGCAAGATCCAAGCCATTGAGTAATCACGAAACTTTTAAATAACGAAATATGGTATCATTTTCACTTGCCTTATCTGTCTTATACGTAGATGTGGCATCTTTTCTGGAAGTACTTTTCCTTCATCTAGAGGTGGTATCTTTAACTGATAAAGATGGACAAGGTAATGTATCAATTTCACTAGAAGCTTACTTGTAGTTTCGGGCTTGGTCAAGTGCGATACAAACCCTATAGTAGGAGTCCCCCAAGTCGTCGAGCTACGAGATTTGCCGAATGAGGTAACAGACAAGGTAAGCAATCAGATTTCTAAGCAAGCAACCTGGATCGAAGGTTCGACTTCGGCTTCCGGTTGATTGTTCTCCTTCTCCTTGTGTCCTAAATAGCAACAAGGATAAGGAGAAGCAAATGGAGAAGAGATGATATGAGATACTTTTGCTTTTGAAGAAGTAACTTTCCACATACTTATTCTTGAACTGGGCTGGAGGGTTTTTTGGTTTCCTCTAGAGTATGAGGCCGACTCAAGAATTTGAGGGTAAAAAAAAATCCATTAAATCTAGAGTACGTTCGACCCTGATGATATGGGATACTTTTGTTGTTGACAAAGTAGTGGATGCATCGGCACGTGTTCTGTTACGCTTGTCTCCACATGCTTCCTTGTATCCTTCTCACTTGCCCTATCTGTTCCTCAGGCAGATGTGGTATCTTCTTTGGAAGCATAAGATGTTGACGATGAGTACTCGAGAGCAATGCCAGGTAAGTAATCAGGCAAGGGGTTCCAAGCAGTCAGTTCCGGACATGAAGCTTGATTCCAAGTGCTGACTGATTGCTTTCTTTCTCATTGTCTTACAGGTAAGAACAAAGCCAAAGGAAAAGATAGGGAAAAAGCATGATATGGGATACTCTTGCTTTTAACCCTGATAATATGAGATACTTTTTCTCTGGTGTGGCTTGTTTGCAGAGGTATTATCGGGGGGAAAGAAGCTGAGTATTTCGAGAGACTTTGCTGAGAGTGACCTCTCATATGTGAAGAAAAGTTGAGCATTTTTTCTATTTGCAGGTCTGCTTGGCTATGGAGGATGAAGGTCGACATATATAGGAATTATCCCAACAACGAGTGGTAACGCTGTTCCTTTACCCTTCTCGGTCATAGCAATGTAGTAGAAGCTGCAAGATTCACGTGTTTTAACTTTGTCAGAGCACTTTGAAAAAGTGGTCTGTGGTATCTGGAAAGTTGATGTTGCGTGTGAAGCTTGCAGACAAGCTTTATCCAAGGAAATATAGCTCTTAATGTTCCGAGAGCGGTGCCTCTTCGGTTTTCAAACAAGCAATCTTGTCGTGAATCTGGCTTTTGAGATTTGAAGAACGGTGCCTCTTCGATTTTTGAGAAAGCAATCATGTTGGGAGTCTGGCTCTCGAGATTCGGAGGGCGGTGCCTCTTCGATTTTTTAACAAGTAATCCTGTTAGGAGTTTGGCTCTTGAGATTCGGAGAGTGGTGCCTCTTCGATTTTTGAGCAAGTAATCTTATTGGGAGTGTTTTCTCGAATGTAAGTAAAGGTTGGGCATTTTTGCCAGTCTGCCTTGCCATGGAGCACGGAGGTTGACACACATAGGGAATTTCTAGTTATCAAGCAGTGGTGCTGTTCCTTTACCTTTGTGGGTAATAGTAGGGTAGCTGGACCTTCAAAATTTATGTGTCTAAATTTTGTCAGAGATCTTTGGCAAATTTATCTGTGGTACCCGAGGAACTGCTGTTGCGTGTGGAAAGTGGTGCCTCTTCGGATCCGGATAGTGGTGCCTCTTCGATTTTTGAACCAACGGTCCTGTTGCCCTTTCTTTTATAAGGGCACCAATTGTGTGCAAGAAATACATTCAGATAGTTATTGCTTGTAGGAATTTTCCCCTTACTTTAGAGATTTATTGCACCTCATTTCTCCTTCATCATTTCTGAGAATGTCTGGCCCATCCGATCGTCGTTTTGACTTGAACTTTGGTGATGAGGCAGCTATGCCTTCTCAAGACAACATATGGCGCCCATCCTTCTTATCTCCTACTGGTCCTCTTACCGTTGGGGACTTTGTGATGAATATGACCGCTGCAGTGGTGGTCAGAAACCTTTTCACTCCCAAAGATAACATAGTACTTTCCAAACGGTCTGATGAGTTGGTTGTTAAGGATTCTCTGGCTCTTAGTGTTCAGTGTGCAGGTTTTGTGTCTAATATGGGCCAACGCCTATTTGCTCGAACCCGTCAAGTTGAATCATTGGCGGCTGAAGTGATAAGTCTCAAACAGGAGATAAGAGGGCTCAAACATGAGAATAAACAGTTGCACATGCTCGCACATGACTATGCTACAAACATGAAGAAAAAGCTCAACCAGCTACAGGAATCTAATGGTCAGATTTTACTTGACCATCAGAGATTTGTGGGTTTGTTCCAAAGGCATTTATTGCCTTCATCTTCTGAGACTGTACTACGTAATGAAGCTCCAAATGATCAACCTTCAGTGCCTCATCCTTCTAGGGTTCTGCCTAGTACTGAGGTTCCGAATAATCACCCTCTGGTGCCTCCTCTTTCTGGGGCTTTGCCGACTGCTAAGACTTCTCCCGAACAACCTTTGTGAAAGCTCCATCTTGTTTGTTTATTTTGATTCATGTATATGTACATATTTGTAACTTATCAGAGATATCAATAAGCAAACTTTACTTCATTTCAACGTATTATGTTAAATACACCAAGGCCTTCTTCACTAAGTTCTTTTTTCCTTTTGTTGAAGCTTGTATGTTAAAGCTTTATGAGTGAAGCATGTAGGTTGAGGTAGTGCTCCCTTAATTTCCCGAGTGAGGAAAACTTCTCAATTGGAGACTTGAAAAAATCCAAGTCACTGAGTGGTCGTGAGACTTCCGAGTATCAAGGTGCAGTAGCATATGGTAGGAGTCTCCCAAGTCTCTGGTCGAGGGAGTTGACGAAGGAGGTGTCTTGCTAGTAGCCAAGTTTCCAAAGTAACAAAACTTCACCATTTTCCTTTCTAAGTGGTAGCCCAAAACTCCTCATTCATATATATTTGTTATAAAAGTTGTTAGACCCAAAGAAGAGGAGGCCTAGGCAATTTTTTTTTTTTAATTTTCGAATTTTCAAATTTTCGAATTTCTGAATTTTCGAATTTTTGAATTTTCGAATTTCTGAAATATATATATATATATTTTAAGCTTTATAGGTGAAGCTTTGTAGGTGAAGCTTTGAGGTTGAAGCTTTGTTGGGTACCATGAATTGATTTTGCTTCACACTATCTTGATCAAGATAGTGTGAAGCTTTTGTAGGTGAAGCTTTTGTGTTGAAGCTTTGTAGATGAAGTTTTTGTGTTGAAGCTTTGTAGGTGAAGCTTTGTAGTGGGTGAAGCTTTTGTGGTGGGGGAAGCTTTTGTGGGTAAAGCTTTTGTGGTAGGTGAAGCTTTTGTGGGTGAAGTTTTTGTGGTAGGGAAAACTTTTGTGGGTGAAGCTTTTGTGGTACGTGAAGCTTTTGCAGGTGAAACTTTTGTTGGTGAAGCTTTTCTGGGTGAAGCTTTTATAGGTGAAGCTATTGTGGGTGAAGATTTTGTAAGTGAAGCTTTGGAGTTGAAGCTTTGTAGGTGAAACTTTGGAGTTGAATCTTTTGTTGGGTACCATGAATTGATTTTGCTTCACACTATCTTGATCAAGATAGTGTGAAGCTTTTGAGAATTTGTAATTGTCCTCCATTGATAAAGCTTTTGTAGGTGAAGCTATTGTGGGTGAAGCTTTTGTAGGTGAAACTTTGGAATTGAAGCTTTTGTTGGGTACCATGAATTGATTTTACTTCACACTATCTTGATTAAGATAGTGTGAAGCTTTTGAGAGTTTGTAGTTGTCCTCCATTGATGAAGCTTTTGTTGGTGAAGCTTTTGTGGTGAAGTTTTGTTGGGTACCACGAATTGATTTTGCTTCACACTATCTTGATCAAGATAGTGTGAAGCTTTTGAGAATTTGTAGTTGTCCTCTATTGATAAAGCTTTGTTGAATTTCCTTTTTTTTTTTTTTTTTTTTGGGAAACTAGAAATTTGAAAATGTGGGAAAGACAACATATACAAATTTTGCTTCCACACTGTTGAGCAAGAGATTGTGATGCAAGCTACACCTTGTAGTAGTCGAAGGTTTGGATGAACCATATAAATTGAATTTGCTTCGAACAGTCTTGAATTTGCTTCGAAGGTTTGAGAATTGTAGTTGCCCTCCATTGATGCAGCTCTTGTTGGCACCATAAATTGGTTTTGCTTCATACTGTCTTGATCAAGAGTGTGTGAAGCTTTTGAGAATTGTGGTTGCCCTTCATTGATGAAGCTCTTGTTGGCACCATAAATTGGTTTTGCTTCGCACTGTCTTAATCAAGAGTGTGTGAAGCTTTTGAGAATTGTGGTTGAACTACTTTGATGAAGCCTTTGTTGGCACCATAAATTGGTTTTGCTTCACACTGTCTTGATCAAGAGTGTGTGAAGCTTTTGAGAATTGTGGTTGCCCTTCATTGATGAAGCTCTTGTTGGCACCATAAATTGGTTTTGTTTCGCACTGTCTTAATCAAGAGTGTGTAAAGCTTTTGAGAATTGTGGTTGAACTACTTTGATGAAGCTTTTGTTGGCACCATAAATTGGTTTTGCTTCACACTGTCTTGATAAAGAGTGTGTGAAGCTTTTGAGAATTGTGGTTGCCCTCCATTGATGAAGCTCTTGTTGGCACCATAAATTGGTTTTGCTTCACACTGTCTTGATCAAGAGTGTGTGAAGCTTTTGATAATTGTGGTTCAACTCCTTTGATGAAGCTTTTATTGGCACCAAAAATTGGTTTTGCTTCACATTGTCTTGATCAAGAGTGTGTGAAGCTTTTGAGAATTATGGTTGCTTTCCATTGATGAAGCATTTGTTGGCACCATAAATTGGTTTTGCTTCACACTGTCTTGATCAAGAGTATGTGAAGCTTTTGAGAATTGTGGGTGAATGATGCGAAAATTACTTTACACACAAATTAAACCCTCTTGTATCAATTGTAGTAAAGAATGTAAGTAGGGATCGTTCTGGACTGAGGATTAGGAGGGCTTGCTAATAACCTCTAAACTGACTTAAAAACTTAAAATTAAGTTTAAAACACCAAACTAGACTCAAAAGATGCAATACAAACTAAAAAGACTCAAAACTAGTTTAAAACACTCAAAACAGCTTAAAATAATGAATTAGACTCTAAACTGACTCTAGGGATGGTTTTGGACGAAATTAGGTTCTAACTTGACTCAAGACATTTAAAAACACAAATCAAAACAGATTTTGACTAATAAAACACTTTAAAGTGAATGGGGATTTGATTTTGACGAATTTGAAAACAAAACAAACAGATTGTAAACTAAAACAGATTTTGGACGAATTTGGGTAAACTATGGATGATGGGCTAGCTAGAGGGTTCTTCTCCACACATGACACACTTGCACATAAACCAATTTTCAGTTGTTCTTTCGATAAATCATGAAACTCAACATCCCAGGTTAATTAAGTCCGCTTAAATTAACCTTTAAGTTCTCCTTAAGTTATTGAATTGGATGGGAAAACGCATACAACATTTCAAGCATTCTTCAAAGGTCCTTTTCGTGAACAGCACAATAAAGATACAATCAAAGATCATTAAGCATTATGAAAACTATAAGTATTGACGAGGCATTCGTTACTATGATGAGCATGAAACTCCTGCCAAGAATTCATTTAACGTGATCGTTTATAAGCGACCTCCACTACTTGTGAATATAAGTTTGTAACTATTAGGTGAAACTCCCTTATACTCTAGCATCATATTCATGCATGCAAACTAAGTGTGCACTCTTAATAAACATACACGAATAAGTTATCAATCAAGCAGTTAAACAAATTGAATTCACAACTTATGAAATCACAACTAAGGGTAATCAATTCATATTGCAAGTATGTTCATGGCTTTGAATTCCCCCATAGCTAAGGGGGGTTTAGTTCCTCATACTCACAAAGCAAAGATAAACAAATCTAGACATTGAAAACAAAAGAATGAAAACACCTAAAAACGCTCCAACAATCCAACTTGAATGGCAAGCACATCCAATGGTCTTCCTTCTTCTCTTTGTTGCGGCACAAGGTGTGGTTTGATGGATGCATATGGATATATGGAAGGGAATGGCTGAATGTGTTTAGGTTGGATGGAGGTCACGACAAGGAAAGGGAAATGAAGGTGCATGGAATTGTGTTTTTGTTGTGGGAATGTGAAGAATGGTTAAGAAGAAAAGACTCTGCCTTGCGGCAGAATGTGTCTTCCTCCCGTCTCCCTAAACTGTCCCCCCGAATGTGTCTTTGGATGGATATATTTATAGGCTAGGGAGAGGATGCAGTGGGTGGTGGTAATGAGTGGATGTAGTGGTAGGTAAATGTGTTGGGTGGTTGAAATGAGTGGATGTGTTGGGTGAAATGAGTGGATGTAGTGGTAGGTGAATGTCTTGGGTGGTTGTAATGAGTGGATGTGTTGGGTGAAATGAGTGGATGTAGTGGTAGGTGAATGTCTTGGGTGGTTGTAATGAGTGGATGTGTTGGGTGAAATGAGTGTGCTAAAATGGTTATTTATAGGGAGAGGATGATGCATAAACTTCAAATTTCGCCCATTCCTTTTGCTCTAAGCATATGCTATCCATTTCATGCCCAAAAATGCTCAAAAATGCTCCAAAATGCACTTCTTTGCCACATTAACCCTTTGGACCTACAAACACACGAAAATAGCTTAAAATACTAAAATAACTACGAACTAACAACATAAATGCCAAGAAACAGGCTAACTAAGTCGTATAAATATGCTCCTATCAGTGAACTCCTTTGATGAAGCTCTTGTTTGCACCATAAATTGGTTTTACTTCACACTGTCTTGATCAAGAGTGTGTGAAGCTTTCTACGAATTGTAGTGTTTGCATTGTTACAAAGGGGAAATGTCTAAAGCAGATGCAAGAGGGCTGAATAGCTTGATCTTCGTATGCCATGCACTGAAGTTGTTGTTGGCTTGCAATAAGACTTTGTTGGTGACTATAACTCTTGTTGGGCATAAGTGCTCCCCTAGTTGAGTTGTCAAGCTTGAGGGTTTTTCATTATTTGTGAATGCTAGGAGTTCACATGTACAAGTTGTACCACTCGTCTTCTGGTAGGTGGAATGAATGGTAAGTTGTTCTCATCACTTGGTTGGTGGTACGAAGGTGAGTTCCTTCATCACCTTTCATCATATTTCATCACCTGGTTGGTGACACGAGGATGAGTTCCTTCTTCACCTGGTTGGTGGCATGAATGGCAATTTGCCAAATGATATTAGAGTACGGGTTGTACATTTCATCACCTGGTTAGTGGCATGAGTGGCAAGTTGCCAAATGATATTAAAATACGGGTTGTACAATTCATCACCTGGTTGGTGGCATGAAAGAGAGTACGGGTTATACATTTCATCACCTAGTTGGTGGCATGAATGGCAAGTTGCCAAATGATATTAGAGTACGAGTTGTACATTTCATCACCTGGTTGGTGGCATGAATGAGAGTACGGGCTATACATTTCATCACCTGGTTAGTGGCATGAAGAAGGGTATGGGTCGTACATTTCATCACCTGGTTGGTGGCATGAAGATGAGTTCCTTCTTCACATTTTATCACCTGGTTTGTGAGAATAAAGGCAAGGTGTCTAGGCACATTGTAACAAGTGTCGAATGACACAAAGTATGTTGAACCCTTTCAAAGCACAGTTGGCTTATGTATGAATGTGTTGGAATGTATGATTGAACGAATATACTGTGAAGTTATTCGTTTATTTGTATAGTCTTGTTGACATATACTTAGACTTTGTTTCATGTTGGAAGCATTCATGTTAAAGCTTTGAACCCGAATGTTTCATTTATAGGAATGTAAGAGGATTAGGACTGAGTTGTCTAAATCACCTTTTTATTCAATTCATGCCAAATAGTCTTTGTTACATAGGATGCCGAACGGTTGAAGCTTAACACTTGTACAATGTGAGTTTACTTGTAATAGTACTTCAAGTGATTAGCATTTCATAGATGGCTAAAGGTCTTGCCATCGGAGCTCCTAAGCTTGTAAGAGCCAGGGCAACTGATGCCAACAACTTCAAAGAGTCCATCCCAGCTTAGACTAAGTGTTCCTTCACTTAGGACTCTGTCGCAGAGTAATCTTTTCTTCAATACCCAGTCCCCAACTTTGAAAGAACGATGTTTGACCCTTGAGTCATAGTAGTTGGAGATGCGCTTCTTATAGGTGACATTCCTTAAGTGAGCCTGGTTTCTGTGTTCCTCGACTAGATATAAGTTGAGGGTAAGTTGTTTATCATTTTCACTTTGCACGTAGTTCTGGACTCGCAACGTTGCTTGCTCAATCTCAACTGGGACAACTACCTTTGTACCAAAGGCAAGTGAGAATGGGGTTTCTCCTGTTGATGTCCGATACGAAGTACGGTATAACCAAAGAACTTAGGGTACAAATTCTGGCCAACAACCTTTAGCCTTGTCCAAGCTAGTTTTCAAAGTTCGCTTGATTATTTTGTTGATGGCTTCAACTTGTCCATTAGATTGGGGATGAGCTGGGGAGGCAAAACATAAGTTGATGTTGAACTTAGAGCAGAACATTCTGAACTTATTGTTGTCGAACTGTTGCTCATTGTCAGTGACTATCGCATTGGGAATGTCGAATCTGCAAAGGATGTTCTTTCATACGAAGTCTTCTATTTTTACCTCAGTAATGGTTGCCAAGGGTTCTACTTCGGCCTACTTTGTGAGGTAGTCAACTGCAACGATTGCATAGCGAACCTTGCCCTTCCCTGCAGGCATTGGGCCAATCAAATTAAGTCCTCATTGGGCCAAGGGCTAAGGGTTGATCATAGGAGTGAGCGGCTCGGGATGGGAGTGAGGAATAGTTACGTAGCGTTGACACTTATCACATGAGCGGGATATTCTAATGGCATCTTGGTAGAGTGTTGACCAGTAATATCCTTGGCGAAAAGCCTTGTGTGCTCGGGATTAAGATCTAGCATGATCTTCGCAGACTCCTTCATGTATTTCTCGAATGACAGTTTCATCCTCTGCGGGCATAAAGCATCTTAGGTATGGTAGGTTAAAACCCCGCTTGTAGAGTTGGTCATTAATGATCAAGTAACAGGTAGCCTTGTATCGAATTTGCTTAGCTTGGACTTTGTCATTTTGAAGGGTGCTATGAGCAAGGAATCTATAAATCGGGGTAATCAAACTATCCCCTGTTGTAAGTTGCACACTTCAGCAGCCATGGTGCTTAGTGCTGCCAACAATTCGACCTGAATTTGTCTCCCAATCTTGTCTTCCACCGCTGAGGCGAGGCGAGTCAAAGCATCTGCATGATTGTTTGCAACTCGAGGAATTTGGTTGATCTGGTAGTGGAAGTGCTTGAGCAACAATTGTGTTTATGGCAGATATGTTGCTATGGAGCTATCTTTAGCGTCAAAGTTTTTAGTGACCTCGTTAACCACCAATTGGGAGTCACTGAAGATATCAATTTGTTTAACCCCAAGGTGTTTGGCCAAACGTAAGCCTACTAGGAGGGCTTCATATTCAGCCTCATTGTTCGACACCTTGAATTTAAGAGCATACTCTGTAGCCACTTTGTCAAGGGTCGTAAGGACTAGTCCTGCTCCACAACCCTGTTAGTTTGACGAGCCATCAACATATAGACTCTATGCTGGGGTTGTTGGTTCTATTTTCTAAGCTTCCGAGGGTAATGAAACCACTTCTTTAGGCGTAGAAACAATGTCAACAGGATATGTGAAGTCGGCGATGAAGTCTGCCACTGCTTGGCCCTTCTCCGCTGGCTTTGGTTGGTAGGAGATGTCAAACTTACCCAATGCTATCGCCCATTTGATCATTCACCCGAAAGTATCAAAACTTTAGAGTATCTGTTGAAGATGATGATTGGTAAGCACGATGATGGAGTGTGCTTGGAAGTAAGGGCAAAGTTTTCGAGCAGACATGACAAATGCTAGAGCCAATTTCTCAATGTTGGAGTATCGTGTCTTTGCATCTTGTAAGGCCTTGCTAGCGTAGTAGACAGGCCGTTCGACATTACTATCATTTCGAATGAGAATGGAACTTACTGCTGAAGCCGATACTGACAGATAGATAATGAGAGTGTCACCAACCTCAAGTTTGGAGAGCAGATGAGCTTTACTCATGTAGTCTTTGAGGTTGTTGAATGCCTCAGCACATTCATCAGTCTATGTAATGTATTTCTTACTTCCCTTAAATGCTTTGAAAAAAGGAAAACATCTGTCTGTGGCCTTAGAGATGAACCTAGTTAAAGCTGCCACCTTGCCAGTAAGGCTCTGGATGTCTTTTGAAGTTACCGGTTCCTTCATGTCGAAAATTGCTTTGATCTTCTGCGGATTAGCCTCAATGCCTCGTTGGCTTATCATGAAGCCTAAGAATTTTCCAAAGCCTACGCCGAAGGCACATTTGTTGGGGTTCAACCTCATTCGATACCTCTTCAGAATAATGAAAGTTTTAGATAGGTTGGTGATGTGTTGGTCAGCATGTTTGCTCTTGACTAGCAATCATCAACGTAAACTTTCATGCTCTTCCTAATCTGTTCGGCGAACATTGAATTGACAAGTCTCTAATAAGTTACTCCTGCATTTTTTTGGCCGAAGGGCATGACTTTATAGCAATATAGTCACCTATCAGTAGTAAAGGTTGTGTGCTCTTGGTCCGGAGGGTTCATGAGGATTTGGTTATATCCTGAGTAAGCATCCATGAAGCTTAGAAGTTCACACCCTGCCGTAAAGTCTATAAGTCTGTCTATGAGAGGAAGAGGAAAGCTAACTTTCGGGCATCCTTTGTTTAGGTCGGTGTAATCAACACACCCTCCACAAGACCTTTTGGAGTATGAGACTTTCCTTGGTCGGATTCTTCTTAACAAAGACAACATTTGCTACCCACGTTAGATAATTGACTTCGCGGACGAAGCCTATGCCTTTGAGTTTTTCAACTTCAGCCTTCGTTACCTCGTACCGTTCAGCGTTATAAGATCTTCGCTTCTTTCTCACTAGCTTGGTCTTGGGGTCAATACTTAAGCGATGACAGATGATATCGGGAGAGATGCCTGGCATGTCCTCGTATAACCAGGCGAAGACCTCAGTGTTCTCTTGCAAAAAAGAAATCAATGTCAACCGAATGGGTGGTGACAAGGTGGTGACAATCTTCACCATGCGATCCGGATAATCTTTTGAGATAAAGACTTTTTCCAACTCTTCAGCGAGTTGTGCTTGTTGGGTGAAAGAGTCATCTCGAGGATCGTCGGGTTGACTATTGCTACCGTGAAGATCCAAGTTGGCTTCGTCTAGGCTGGTCTTTATGACTTAGTCATGTATAGAAAGGGTTTTCTTGGGCACTCAACCACCAAGAAGTTAATGGTAATGGTAGCTGTGTAAGGGTCTGTACCAATGGTGAAAGGTAAGTGTATGCTCCCCAAAGGTTGCACGATATCACCGGAGAAGCTTATCAGAGGGGAAATCGAGCGATTAAGCAAGTGTTCAGCTACATTAAGTGCCCTGAAAGCTTTAGCAAACATGATATTGACCGAAACCCCCGTGTTTACCAGGATTCGTCGTACTTCAAAGTTGGCTATGTGAGCTTCCACGATCAGTGGGTCGTTGTGAGGGTAAATGATACCTCTTTCTTCCTCAGGGTAGAAACATATTAGATCCCAGTTAGGCTTTTGATACTTACCTCCCCCGACGTCTTCCATGTGAAACACTTAGTGGCCAGACCTTAAAGCTCGTTCACTATTTTTCATGGCCTTGTTGGAAGATTTAGATATGGGTGTGCCACCACTTATGGAATATATCACATTCACCTGCCGTTGGTTACGGTTACCACTTGGAGGGTGGATGATGAATTGATCAATTTTTCCTTCATGTGCCAAAGCTTCAATAAGATCATGAAGAGTGATACATTTCTCGCCATCATGGCCGTTATGCTCGTGGTAGCAGTAAAACGTGCCGTGTTCTTCGTGGGCTTATAATCCGGGTGCCTCAGCTTTGGCTTCAATATCAGGTGTGCTATGCTGGGGTAAATAGCCATGCATGTGGCGTTCAAAGGTGTGTATGCCTCATACCTCGGGATATGGGTTGTCTTGACACGTGTTTAACCCATTGTGTTGACTGCCTGGGGTTGGGGATTATCATGGTGATACCCTTGGTTATCGTGGTAATGTCCCTTACTCCTTCTACTAAAATAAGACTGGTGATGATGGAAATCTTTCCTTTTGCCCTGAGGTTGATATGTATGTTGACTTAGCGAAGTATTAAGTAAGGCAGGGGGAGGCACCGCTGCCATTTGGAAGGTCGAGGTATTCTCATTTGGTTGGATCTGGCTTCCACTCCCTACTTGTTGATAAGGGGTGGCTGTTGGGGGTTTCCCTTGATATGTCCTTACCTCGGCGGAGGCATGGTTGTAAGCCTGTGCCATCACCTCAGAGTAAGTCTTCCAAGTGTTGGTATTGATCATGTACTTGAAGAAACAATCACGTAGGCTTACCGTGAAGGCTTTGAGGGCAATCTTGTCATCTGCCTCGGCACAACGGGAATACTCATGGCTGAAGTGGCCAACATACATACGTAATGACTCGTCTGGCTTCTGGGGAATAGTGTACAAGTCATTCGCAGAGTGTAAGCGATCGGTCTGGAAAATGTGTTGAGAAACAAATAGTTTCCTCAATTCCTCAAATGAGTCTACTGTCTCAGGTGGAAGACGGCAATACCAGTTTAGAGCTCCACCATAGAGGGTGGAGGGGAAGAGAAGACATCGCTCTTTGTCGGTGTGTATCCGATATGCCATGGTGGACTCAAAGAGGTTAAAGTGTTCAATTGAGTCCTCCCTTCTAGTATAGAGTTGTAAACCAAGCTTTTGTTTTGTCTTCGCTTGAAGGGGGTGTCGAGGATCCTCCTTGTGAGAGGGCCAGGCCTGGGTTGGTTCCAGTCAGGTATCTCGGCCTGATGTTCGGCCTTCAACTTGTTTACTTCCTCAAGGAGTTGTAGGACAAGGGGGTCCTGAGTAGAGTCATGTACCACTGGGATTTTCTTTCGTAAGTCTCCATTGCCTCTTGGAAGTAGGAAAGTTTGAGCAAAGGCGTGTGATTTTTCCTTGGACTCGCCGTACTAACTTTTAGGGCGAGTCTGTCAGAATACCTCAGAGTCCCTTGTACCTTCATGTTCTTCTGGGACCTGTCGCCCATTCTCCAAATTGGTAATCGGCCTGTGAAACAGGAGAGGACCAAGTCTTTCAGAGACCCTTGGGTTATTAATCTTCAAGCTTACATGGATGGGATTGTCTCGACGTTGCTTTAGGAAATCTCGACATTAGCGAAAGACGGCTTTCGATCCTTCCACTCCTTCTGTAAGGAGGTGTCTTCCTCCACTTCTCATACTTCGGGTCGAAGCAGCTGGGTTGAGAGAAGTCTCATGTTGATCAATGTTTTCATGATTAGCTCGCTCCTCATCAGGGATACCCATGTCGAAGAAAGGTGACCCTCTGTGTTGGGGGGCACTCAGATGATGGTTGATGTCCACAAGGGCAACGAGCTCGCGTGTTTGAGTACGCCTAGTTTCGTGGAGCATCTCAAAGAGCTTCTCATACTACTCTTGGAGGACCTCATTCTTCATTGCTATCTTGTTGTTCTGAGCTTCTAGCTCATCGACTTTAGCTTGAAAAGCAACCCTTCTTTTTTCCTTCTTTCGTTGTTTTGTACTAGATGCAAGATGGGTGTCATTCTGTGTGATGTGGCTTCCTTCGCTCCCCATGTTGGAGAATGATGCCTGGTCAAAAGAGAGTGTACGAATGGTGGAAACCAACATAACAAAGCTGAAGAGAGTGGGAATAAGTGTCGTTCCCACAGATGGCGCCAAATGTTGATGCACAAAATCAGTGAGGACTTTGGTACAACAGAAAGTGTTAAGTTTGTGACCTTCGCTAGATTGCTCCGGTCACTAGTGTGGATAAGTATGCAAATGGATAGAGACAGGGAATCAAACACAAGATGTACGTGGTTCACCCAGATTGGCTACGTCCACGGAGTAGATGAGTTCTCATTAATTGTGAAGGGTTTACACAAGTACATAGGTTCAAGCTCTCCTTTAATGAGTACTAGTGAATGATTTAGTACAAATGACATTCGGAAATATTGTGAGAGAATGATCTCTATTTATAAAAGAGAGTTTCTAGTTTCATTCTAACATTGACACGTGTCATGTTGTGATTGGCTTCTGATGTTGACACGTGTTGCACTATGATTAGCTTCTGATGTCGACACGTGTCGCGCTATGATTGGCCTCCTGGTTGGAGGGAAACTCTTCTGGGTCCTTGACGGTATAACGTTGACCGGTGCTCAGTAGTTTCGGGATTGGTCAAGTATGGTATAAACAATATGAACAAAACTTTGATGTACGAAGTTAAGCTCTTGAAGTGATATTTCCAGCAGTAGAATCCCAAAGTAGCATTTTAATCCTAAATCTAACTAGAGCATGGTAGTCCAATTTACAACCTTTGACAAGGGAAGCCAAACAATAAAACTAGACTTCACAATCTCCCCCTTTGGCTTTCCTTGACAAAATAACTCAAACCTATAACTAAATTCACTCCCCCACACTCAAGAGAACCCAAAGAACGAATCCTACAAATAAGTACTCTTGACAAGAACAAGTGAAAGTTATCAAGGTTACAGAAATTGCAAGGAATGTAAATTGATTGCGACATGATTTTTTTTTCCCCATTTTGTCATGGCAAAGACAAAGGATTTAAAATATAGCATGGCAACACAAGCAAGACTAATAGATGATTTTGCAATAATAATTAGAACAATCCAAGAACATAAGTACAATATGAGCAAGATAGACAACGCAAACCATAAAGGTACAATTCTCGGTGCCAAGACATTTAAAGCAAGTAAATTGTTCAAAAACAACCACAACAAAGCCTTACATTAGGAATAACTCAATCAAGGTACATCATAAGAGAGGTTCAAAAATAATAAAGCCAAAATAATCAAGTTTGCCTAATGAAAATTTGAACTCCCCCATAATTTGTACTCTCCTAGACAATAACTCCCCCATAAACCTAGAAGTCTACATACTAAGTGGTGGCAACAGATCGAAAATATCAAAATTTGCAAAAAATACACAATGCAAGGATAGCAAAAGCACAGCAGATAAAGAATTAGCAATAGATCATATAAGCATATCAAAGCAAAGTGAAGAAATGATTAAGCACAGGTAAGTGAACCAACTCCCCCATAAAGGATGCATGTGATACAAATAAACTTCCCCAGAAACCAAGACCATGACTTGAAACAAACATTAATAGTGAAAACCTTAAAAGATTTCACATTTTTTTACGAGGGACAGTGACTCAGCAGAAGAGGGAGATGTCCAATTACAAACAGTTTTGTGCAAAAGCAAAAAACAATGTACCTAAACATATTTGTGCAAACACATAAAAAGATGGAGAACATGATGACACCTTTGGACAAAAAAACAGTGGGGTCCCGATAGGATTTGTGGCAGGCTTATATGTCATAGCGACAAGTGAACAACTCATAAGGGTGCATACTAGCAGTGGAGATGAAAGTGAAACCCTAGATATGTTAGAGAAGGTAAATGCCTAAGATACCAAGAAGAAATTTGAATTGTAGAAGGGACATGAACGGTTGGGATGAGGAGATTAAAAACATAAAATGCAATGACGTACATGCCCTTAAAAATCTTCACTTTTCTAACAAGAACCAATAACTCGTCAGAAGAGGAAAGTGTCCATTTTGAAAACAGATAGTGCAAGATCTTACAACAATAAAATCAATTAATTCAGACACCACACAAAAACCATGATAGATCATAGGAGAACAACATGATTTTAGCACCAATAAGCTGCAGCTAACCAAACAATCCACAAAGAAGAGAAGTGAATGAACAATTCCAATATCTAAGCTTCCATGACAGGGAATAAAAAAATAAGTATCGACTTAAAATTAAACATGCAATGCAATTCTCAAATAGCATGTCTTTATGGTCACACATGGACAGTAAAGCATAGATTAACACAAGCTCATAGTGCAACTATGATGTGTTAAGGTACGAGAATAGGATTGGTGATAACCATCTTTAAATCAAAACTCTAAACCACTAAACTCAATATTAATTCAGTGGTTAACCAAACTTTTAATAATCCATTGAGTTTAAGAAACAACACTTATACATAAATCTTACACATAAATCGAACAAGGAGCAAAACACAAAAGTACGTACAAGGGAAAAAGCCAAAGCCATATGAAACTTTAAGATGGCATATGGCAATAAGGTACACGAGTCATTTGACATGGTTAGTGCAAAAAGTATTCGAATCATCCCAATAACATTTTGAGCTTGTATGGCAAGTGGAAATAATTTGACGACCCATGACATTGCAGTGGATAACACTTTAGAAGGAACGAGATATTGAGATTCCCTTTTTTGAAATTTTTTAGAAAGTTGCTCATAATTGACGATTTTGAGGCTCATACTTATAATTTTATTTTAAGGAGCACTGACACAAAACTAAGAGATAAATAGGTAGTGTTTTGCACTGGAATTAATACTAAGTTCAATTTATAAAGTAAGTAGTGCCACTACGCCTTAATTAAGACCAAAGTGAGTCTAACCTCTAAATCAACACAAGTTTTTGTTAAATGAAATGATGATTCTTCAAAGGCTATCAGCCACAGTAGGGAGAACCTTTGACATCACAGTGGAAAGATTATCCAAGGTTAATCCACAAAATACTAGCAAAGTATGACATTTAAGATATGCATATAGAGAAAAATAGGATTAATTGATGAAATGTTTGACACGACATACATTAAAACAGGTAACAAGAAATTGGAAGCATAACTTGTTCTACTGACGGCATAGAGTATAATAGACCATTGAAGATTTTTAAGCCTTTGATTGTCCAAAATACTCGTGAGATAGTCAACTAGTTATTTCTCAAAAGGCACTGAGATACAAATTCTTTCCCTACACCCGTTAACGAGATGAGATTGCATTCCAAAACAATTGGTTGTTAATTGCTGAAAAAGATTCTTCCAAAAGTCAATTTCGCACACAAAGTCATAACAAAAACGAATAGCCAATAGTTTCACACCAAGGTTGTTTAGCAGCTACAACACCCCCACCAATAAATCATAAGTAATTAAGACAAGGTCACAATTTGCATTTGCACAAGAGAGAAAAACGTACCTTTAATCTTCAATGCATCCAACAATCTAGATTGTCATATTTTTCCATGAAATAACAGTAGAGTTTGACTATTTGAGATCATTTCTACCAGATAAGGAGCTTTGAAAATTCTAGTGAAGCAGACTCTAATGTGAGACATTACAGAGTGATTTCCCATATTGCAAGATTCATAAATATAGCATTTAGAGAAGTAGAGATGTGGCTACCTTCTTAGAACCGTTGGTTTATTAGTTTCATTGCTCAATCTGAACCATTCACCATCTTTAGGACCAACATTAATGTAGCAATTTTCATCTGACCTATGAACAACCAGAATGTTCTTCCCACCCTTATTAGCAAACTTGCAACCCCTTTTTAAGAAGCAAAATTCTTCAGTCATGTCATCACATAACTGACTAAATACTGATGAGATTTATCTTCAAACCTTCCACATAAATGAAATTTTCAAGTTAAGGAAAACCAAACATCTTGACAGCCGTCTTTCAGTAATTTGAGACTTGTACCCACCACTAAGCATAATATCATCTCCACTAGAAGGTACAAGTGAAAGAAGGTATCTTTGATCCTAGACATATGATAGGAGCATCCACTATCAAAGTATCATACATCTGGTTTTAGGATCAAGGGAGCACAATAAGCAATCAAACATTTGTCAGAGCCTTTTTGAAACCATCTTAAACAAGACTTGATATTGTTAACTCTAAAGGAATTAACAATTTGAGCCATTCTGTTGACTTCCACGGCTAGTCGATCTACCTGATCCTTTGAGTCATCATTCTTGTCTGAGAAGGGTTTCCTACACTTGAGTTAAATATGATCAAGTCCATCACAGTAATGACACATGGGAACGAAACTACTATCTGAGAAAGGACTTTCCTTAGGAGTCTCATGTAATGATTCATCATAACTTGTGCAGTTGTGTCCAAAAAGCACGAACCTTTTCTTTTTCACACAAGGCCTATTTTGTCACACACTTGTTTTCCAACAAACATATTTTCAACAAATCTTCCAATACCAAAAGATAGGCAATCTACCATATCAGTTGCCTTATTTAGCTCGAACAATAGCTTCAAGATTGTCTCACAATACATTTCATTTTCGGCCCCCAATATATGAATTTCATTTAACAAATTTTCTTAAGAAATCATCAAATCTGAAACATGAGCTTCAAAAGTAGCAATAAGATTGTTTCTTTCATCTTCACCAACATATACACAGCTCTTTTCATTTTGAATCTTGACTTAAGCCTTAAGAGAAACAACTTTTTCACTCAGTTTCACTCTGACTGGTCAGAGAGACTCATTTTCTTCTTCCATCATAGAAACCTTCTTAGTTAACCCAATATTATCCAATTGTGCAACACAAGTCATATCAAAGAATGAGCCCTACTCAAGACACAGTTTCTCATCAGTTAAGTCTTCAGAATTATCCAACACAAGTTTATCATCAATGAGATGACCTTTTTCCTTTGAAGCAATATGAGCAACACTTATACTTCATCATCTGATGACTAGTCGATAGTTGAGAGTGCTCAATATCACTATCACTTGATGGTTCTGTCTTAGCTTTATCACTTGTGTAAATTGGTCTTTTCATGTTACTAGCACAGGTAACAACACAATGACCAACTCCATAACAACTTAAACACATTCCAGGCATACTCAAGATGACGTATTTCTACGATTGAAAACATTCCCTTGTTTCTTGCCAAAAGACTTCATTCCTTATGATGTATTTCTTCGATTGAAAACATTTCCTTCCGAAGAATAGGTCACCGCTCATTTTGACATCACTTCCTTTGTTCTTGAGAATTCTTTTAAATTGTTTGGCAAATAAAGCCAAATCCTCTTCAAGAGATAGATCATTTGATCTCTTAGTAGCTTTAGCTTTTGGAACCCCATGGAAAGCAACATCCTCCCCTTTTTTTTTAGTGTACATCTTCTATGTCAGTGAGGAGATAATCAACAGTGTGATTGGATCCCAAGCATCTAGAAAGATTTGAAACTTCTCATTCATGTGGCATAATACGTCCCATCAAAGAATGAAGGAGACTTACAAGAGCTAGTAACACGATCACGATCCATGGTGAGATTTCACTCAATACCAATAAATCTCATAGATCATTATATCTGTATCAAGAGCATCACTATATACCTAGGCCGAATATCCTACAAATAAAGATTTAACTTTGCGCATTAGACTAGTCAAATGAGCTAGTCAACTAGTTACAAGTTAGTCAGTCACAAAAATTGCAGTTGCAAGAACAAAACCTAACTGACCAATATGTTCAACTAGTCAGAGTCTACCCATATTAGTTTCACATTAATAATTCATAAACATGAACACATTTACATATCAATTCATTATGCAAATAGCAATGACAAAACAATTATGAATTAGATTATGTTGGATTGACTAGTCAAGCTCACCAGTCAACTAAGTACAGATTCGTCAATTAATCAAACGCAAATCTGCAAAACAAACTTAGTTCACTATAAGTTATCCTAGTCAACGACAATTCAATTCATTGCTCATAATATGCAGTATAAACTTAGTCTCTTAACACATATCAAATAACAATTCATAAGATGCATGAAGCATATGCAAGTAAATAAGATATGTGGACAAGTTTAAGTGACAAAGAACACAAGAAGTTTTTGGCCGGCAAAACACACATATGGGTTAAAAAACCGATGACTCTCCACTGAGTCCAATCGATTAGTATAATCAACATTCTTACAAAGTACCATGCAAAGCTCAATTCCTAGACCTAGTCTACGAAGCAGCTTTACCTTTTGTGCAACCTTGCCTTACACGAAATGGATCCTTCGGTCTTCATGAATTTGTAGCTCCTCCAGAGCTCTTTACCTTGTGGCACCGAGACCAACACACAAACTATGCATATGATGATAAGGCAATGATATGCAGATCTAAATTCAAATGTCTAGTCAGTTTCTCGAGTCAAACTGTTAAAGGAAGAAATTGACGAGAATCTAAAGAATGGGGTCAATTTAAAGATTTGAAACTTGAAGAACTTGACCACCAAATTAAAACAAAACCATGAAGTCAATGCTACCTTAATATGCAGTGATTTGGTGTTTGATGCATGAACATGGTTTTGTGGCTAGGGTTTCAATGAAGAACACAAGAGGTAGCTCAAAGCTAAAATCAACTCTTTTTTGAAAAATGTAAAACTCCTAGCCAAACAAGTGAGCATATAAAACAAATTTCAGATAGATTTAGAAATATTCGATGAAAAACATTACCCATAAAATAGCTTGATACTCCTAGGAGGTTTGAGATGTAGATGAAAAATAAAGCTTTAAAAACTTTTCAATCTTAAACCCCAAAAACCAAATGAACCCTAGCTTGATCTTTATAAAGAGGCTTGATGTTCATACAAGAAAGGTGACCAGAAAAGCCATGTGTCATGTGCAAAATCAATCTGGAAAGATCTAAGGTTAAAAAATCATTTTCGGGAAAAAACAGTCAGATGACCTATGTAGGTTGTCTTAAAGTGTGCCTAGCTCGCGTGAAAGTAGCGAGAAGTTTTGACTAGACAGAACCACTAGACAAAATGAATTAAAAATAATGGCATGAAATGCATTTTCATGAACAAACCTTTGATGTATGAAGCTAAGCTCTTGAAGTGATATTTCCATCAGCAAGATCCCAAATTAGCATTTTACCCTAAATCTAACTAAAGCATGGTCATACAATTTACAACCTTTGACAAAAGAAGCTAAACAATAAATCTAGACTTCACATTTATTTTAATAGCTCTTTTTATTTAATAAAATTACATAGATAGGGGACATGGGGTTGTTCTATCGAGGAGTAAACACTCTCTAATTGCTCTAAGTGGGAAGGAAGTAGCCTACTTTGTAATTGATGGCTAAATCTTGGGGTCTTGATTTTTTCTAACCATCTTGTGCGAGTTTAGAGAGTAAGTCTACTATGGTAGACCAATGATCAAGCCATCTGTATAGCTAAATTTGGTTAATCCTTTATCATCCATTCCATTTACGATAAAATAAAAAAAATTCGACGTGACTTGAGTCGAAAACAAAACAAAAGCATACAGTTTATCACAACACACAATGGAAATTTTGGAAAATGGCCATATAGATTTGAGTAAAAAAATCAACGTGCTATTAGGTTCAGTCCAGTTTTACCTTTTTAGACTAGTATTTTTTTTAATATTCATTTTACATGTTTTTAAATATATTATAGATAAATTAAAATTTTCAAATTTTATGCATCTTTCTATTTGTATTTTTTTTTCTTTTTTTTTCAATATTTGAACACTGGCTTATTTTCAACAAAGAAACTAAAGGTTGATTATAAAAAATAAAAAATAAAAATAAATAAAAATTCTATGCATGAGGTTTAGAGCTTTATTTATAATTTCTAATATTCTATATATACAAATATTAATTCTGTCAACTATTGAGTTGACCGATGAATCTATTGATTTAAAACCATGGGATGGGTAAATTTCACAAATGATGAATTGATTTCTTACTTATGTTACTCTATTTTTGTTAGCATTGTCTATAATATTGATGAATCAAATATTTTCAATTGAACTTATCCTTTCAATTGGTTGGTCTTTTTATTTATCCTTGTATCTTTCAAAAATTGAAACTTAAAGAAGTGCTTTAGAAACTTAAGAGATTAGACCTATTTCAATAAAAGAGGCATTTCCTAATAATAACTTACAAATTTGACTTAAATCAAATTTTCTTTGAAGGCTGCATGTTTTAAAGGCTTAAAAAGAATTTACCCATTTTTTAAAAGTCTAGAATTGTTTATTCTTTACTTATAAGAAGATTTAAATGACGTTATAGTTTAATTGGATTGCGTAATTCTTATTGTTCGAGATCTCATCAAGAACAGCTCGAACTCATCTCGGCACCCCTCAAATAAATATGGCAGCAATCAAATATAACACTTTAGATGAAAGAGATTGCTCGACAAACACTCGATATCGGCTCGAGTGGTTCACAAGGCGAGCTCGAGTTGTTCTCGAGCAACCATGGAGCTTGAATGCAAATAGCTATATAGGGCCAACTAAGTCATTTTCACATGTAAAAAAATTTTAAATTCTAAAATTTTGAACCTCTCAGAAGGAAACGTTTCAAATTTCTCAATATGAACCACTACCAACATCACTGATATTGTTCTCAATTTAACCATATATTACTAGACTTGGGTTTTTTAAAATTTAACCTCCTAAATGTAAGTTGTATATTATTTTATTATATTTTTAATGTGGGACTCTATACTCCAACACCCCCTCATGAATGATCCAACACAGGGTCACACCGAAACATGTTCCCACATCAGGAACTACTTAATTCATTATACAAAGCTAACATAACTTTTCAAGAGTCTGGTCATTCACTAGATCGAACACAACTTTTTGAAGGTCCAATCATTATTCAACCCCCTAAACTGAAGTTAGCGTAACTTTTCAACTTACGGAAGCATATTCAAGCTTTGTAAATTAGGGCCATGATGTACCAAAGAATAACCTGCTTTTAAGCTCAACATGACCCACCACTAACATTATCTATGTTGTCTCCAACTTAACCACATATTACTAGATTTGGAGTTTTATAATAAAAGTCGTTGGTGATATTAGAAGTTAACCTCCCACATATAAATTGTGTATTATTTTGTTATATTTTCGATATGAGACTTTATCCTCCAATAAGAGTTTTCTTTGAATAAGAAACAAATTTTCATTCCTAGTGATGAAAATCTTTTGTGAGAAAGAGTTCGTGTACGCGTTTTCTTTGGATTAGGAATTTTCTTTTGATTTAGAAATCGCAACATAATTATTTGAATTAGAAATCACAATGCAAAATAATCCTCTAAATTAGATAAATTAGAAATCACAATGCAACGAATCATCTGAATTAGAAATCTCAACGGAATTCTTTGAATTAGAAATCACAACGAAATTTGTTTATAAGGTATAAAACTTAAAGCGTTTGAATAAGAGTTAAATAAGATAAGAAGTTAGGTCTGGCAAACGGATCGTGTCTGTCATGTTCGTGTCGTTTTCGTGAAACAGCTGTTATCTTAACAGGTCGTGTCGTGTCACACCTGTTATCTTAACGGGTCCTTAACAGGTCTGGTCACTTTACCCAACAGGTAAAGTGACCCGACCCGTTATGACCCGTTAAGAAAAATATTTTTTTTTCTTAAATTTGCACATACCACACATTACCACATAAATATTACTTCCAAACAGTAAAACATATTTGTCATTTAAGTACTACATCTACACTCGAAAATAAGAGCCTAATAAAAAACAAGTTTGACGGTTGGATCGTTAAAATTAGTTTCATAGAATTCGTATCCCATCAAAATGATAGATTCACTAACACTTAAAGTTTATTTATACTTTCATTAAGTATAACATAAGATTTTGTGGTATCCACTTATGTAAATATTTTAAATTGACGATCAAATTCATTCATTGTATTCGTATATTGTCAAGGAGTGTAGTTGTAAAAAATCATCAAAATCGGAGTTAAAATAACTGTTAAATCGTGATATTTTGTTTTATAACCGTCGAAAAGTTTTGTCTCATTCTTGATCTTTGAATGTTTGTTTTTTGTGATTTTTGGCGTATGCGATCTTGAATCATATACAAACAAGTTTGACGGTTGGATCATTAGAATTAGTTTCATAGAATTCGTATCTCATCAAAACGATAAATTCACTAACACTTGGAGTTTATTTATACTTTCATTAAGTATAACATAAGATTTTGTGGTATCCACTTGTGTAAATATTTTAAATTAATGATCAAATTCATTCATTGTATTTGTATAGGGTCAAAGAGTGTAGTTGTAAAAAATCATCAAAATCGGAGTTAAAATAACCGTTAAATCGTGATTTTTTGTTTTATAACTGTCGAAAAGTTTTGTCTCATTTCTTGATTTCTGAATATTTGTTTTTTGTGATTTTTGGCATATGTGATCTTGAAGCATATACAAACAAGTTTGACGGTTGGATCATTAAAATTAGTTTCATAGAATTCGTATCCCATCAAAACGATAGATTCACTAACACTTAGAGTTTATTTATACTTTCATTAAGTATAACATAAGATTTTGTGGTATCCACTTGTGTAAATATTTTAAATTGATGATCAAATTCATTCATTGTATTCGTATAGGGTCAAGGAGTGTAGTTGTAAAACATCATCAAAATCGGAGTTAAAATAACCGTAAAATCGTGATTTTTTGTTTTATAACCGTCGAAAAGTTTTGTCTCATTTCTCTATCTCTGAATGTTTGTTTTTGTGATTTTTGGTGTATGCGATCTCGAAGTATATACAAACAAGTTTGACGGTTTGATCGTTAAAATTAGTTTCATAGAATTCGTATCCCATCAAAACGATAGATTCACTAACACTTAGAGTTTATTTATACTTTCATTAAGTATAACATAATATTTTGTGGTATCCACTTGTGTAAATATTTTAAATTGACGATCAAATTCATTCATTGTATTCGTATAGGGTCAAGGAGTGTAATTGTAAACAATCATCAAAATCGGAGTTAAAATAACCGTTAAATCGTGATATTTTGTTTTATAACCGTCGAAAAGTTTTGTCTCATTACTTGATCTCTGAATGTTTGTTTTTTGTGATTTTTGGCATATGCAATCTCGAAGCATATACAAACAAGTTTGACGGTTGGATCGTTAGAATTTGTATCTCATCAAAAGGAAAGATTCACTAACATTTAGAGTTTATTTATACTTTCATTAAGTATAACATAAGATTTTGTGGTATCCACTAGTGTAAATATTTTAAATTGAAAATCGAATTCATTCATTGTATTCATATAGGGTCAACGAGTGTAGCTGTAAAAAAGCATCAAAATCGGAGTTAAAATAACCATTAAATCGTGATTTTTTGTTTTATAACTGTCGAAAAGTTTTGTCCCGTTACTTAATCTCTGAATTTTTTTTTTTTTGCGATTTTTTGCTGATGCAATCTCGAAGCATATACAAACAAGTTTAACGGTTAGATCATTGAAATTAGTTTCATGTATCCCATCAAGTTCAATGGTGTGTGTATATATACATATATATTATGTAGATTCAAATCTATTTATTTTGTATGTATAATTATTCTAGTTTTAAGGGGTATAAATTTAATTTAAAACTTAATATATATATATATATATATATATATATATATATATATTATAGTTAATATTTTGGGGGTATAATTATTATAGTATATATAATTATTATAATTATTTTAGTTAATATTCTGGGGGTATAATTATTTTAGTTAATATTTTGGGGGTATAATTATTATAGTATATATAATTATTATAGTTAATTTAATATATATATATATATATAATTATTATAGTTTTAAACTTTTTAGGGGTATAAAATTGTTAGATTAATATATATAATTATTATAGTATTTTTTAGGGTTATAAAATTATTAAATTAATATTCTGCTTATCGTGTTATCCACGTGTATACCTGAATCAACCCGTTATTTTAACAGGTGCTTATCGGGTTACCCGATAACACTCGATTCGTTATCGTGTTGATCCGAACACCTGTTAATTTCGTGTCATGTCGTGTCGGGTTATCGGGTCGTATTAGGAATTGTCAGATCTAATAAGAACGGACACCAAAAAGAAAGGTAATCAATACACCCAAAAGAAAAATCTAAAGTGTAGAAGGAACAGTCACCTATACAATACAAACTAGGAAGGTAATCTCCTAAATTTAACTGCGGGTCCTTTGTAACAAGATGTTGTGAGTGTATCTCAAAGGCATCCTATTGTTGCATGATAATGCATAACACAGATTTCTTCCTCAACCAAAAGTTGTAGTTCTCCCCCTAATTCTCACATTGAAAGTCAAATGAAGTAAATATGGTAAGGAAGAAAGATGCAGGGGAAAACAAGAAAAGTAGAAGAGGAAAAATCACCCATCCGTACCACGAGGCAGCTCCCGAAGCTAAAGGCCATGGCCACTATGTCCCCCACTGAGACAATGACATGTAAACAAAAACACCTTCTCTTACTACTCAATGCCATTAACAAAGGACTCAGATCCTCTCCTGAGCCGTTGCCAACGGGGCCTAAGGATCAATTGATCCCAGCCCTTCAAATTCATCCTGCGGCCAAGAACGGCCAAGCAGCTTTCAAATTTTTTTCACGCAACCCAAGGCAATTTTGTTTGCCTTCCCTACAGTTCCCGCTCCCCTAACCTCTAATCTCCAGCTTCCGACGAATCCATATCTACTAATATTAACTGCAAACAAATCAGCTACACTACACACACGACTCTAATCCCATATCTCATCACCGGAAACCCACCATAATTTGCCGGAAAATTTAGTCAAACCCGCCGGGCCGGATTTGCATGCTCTGACTCCCAATCCCGTCAACGACAATCTCTCTCACAAGGTTATTCCCACACCCAAAGATCTCAGCTTTCGCTTATCTTCTTCCACCTCCCACTGCCTCTCTCTCTCTCTCTCTCTCTCTATTTCCAACCCTGTCTCCTATTTGGCCGCAGGATGAATTTGAAGGGTTGAGATCAATTGATCCCTAGGCCCCGTTGGCAACTGCTCAGGAGAGGATGTGAGTCCCTGTAAACACACATAGGCACATTACAAAACTGATTTGATATTTAATTTTGCAGCCTCACATATTAAAAAAAAAAAAAAAAAGGCACACTTTTCTAGGAAAACGTATCATATATTGTGGAGACAGCAAATCCAAAGCTGCATCTTTCTTAAATTTTAAATTTTTTTTTCTGACTTTTTTGTTTCTGTATATATGGAATAATATTGATAAATGAAATTTTGTAAATTAATTAACATAAAAGTTCGTAGATTAAATTTAATTAGATTATTATATAAATGTTAATTGACGTCTTTACATTTTATTTGTGATATTATTTAATTTGCAAATTTATTTCATAAATTTAGTCTATTACTCATGTTTTTGTTTTAATGAATTTTTCTGTCGGGTAGAGATTGAGAGACAGGAGCGGCAAGAAGGAGCAGCTATACGGACCCCAGTGGAGACACAGTGAGGTCCTTCCCCCGTTAGGCCTACACTACGCACGTGGGACCATATAGAGGTCATACGTGGGCCCACACTCATGTGAGTATTGCGCAGAGGCAGCTTCTGTAGAGCTGCAGAGCCAGTAGCAGCAACAGAGTTGCAGTCATAATAAAGAGCAGAAAACTCCGTCAGAACACTCAGAGGGTAGAGAGAGAAAGAAGAGAGAGAAAGTGTGTCATCACACATCATCACAGCCATTGGATTACTTTCGCCCCATGCATATAAACACCCTGCAAAAACCAATGGATTAACCAAAATCTTCAACTCTACATAAACACACAATTTTTACTTTGTCTCCAAAATCTCCAAACCTTTGTTATTACTCTGCCTTTTTTGCCTTGTTTTTCTTCATCTTGGTAACATTTTAGGGGTTTAGTCCTTTATTTTTGTTGGTTTTTTTCCTTTTCAAAAAGTGAAAATGATGAATGGAAATCCAAGTAGTGCAGCAAGAAATAGGTATCCCTTCACAGCAACTCAGTGGCAAGAGCTAGAACATCAAGCCCTAATCTTCAAGTACATGGCCTCAGGAGTCCCCATCCCCAATGACCTTGTCTACTCTTTCAAAAGAAGGTTGGACTCCTCCATTTCCTCAAGACTCTTCCCCCATCACCCCAGTAAGTTTTTTACTTGATTTTTAAATAAAAAGTTGACTCTTGTAATTTATATTACATTTTTTTTGTAATTTTGGGTGTCTAAGGTAACTGTGTGGGTGTGTGCAGTGGGATGGGGGTGTTATGAGATGGGATTTGGCAGAAAAGTAGACCCAGAGCCAGGGAGGTGCAGAAGAACAGATGGCAAAAAATGGAGGTGTTCAAAGGAAGCATATCCGGATTCCAAGTACTGCGAGAGGCACATGCACAGAGGCAGAAACCGTTCAAGAAAGCCTGTGGAAGTTTCCTCTTCTTCTTCTGCATTATCATCTCCTACTGCAGCATCCACAGCAACAGCTGAGCACCTTTCTTCTCCTTCTGCCACCTCACCATCATCTTCCCTCCACAGAAACCTCTGCAAAACCTCCTCTTCTTCCTACACTCTCACTCCACTCTCCTCATCAATCTCCACTCAACAAACCCACCAGTCAAATTCATCTCTCTACCCTTTCCTTAATTATCCTTATTCTTCCTCCTCTTCCAGTTCTACCCCTCAGCTTTTTCTGAACTCTGCATCTTATTCAGATAAAGATTACAGGTTTGTGTTGATTACTTATGCAAAACCCCAAAAAAAAACCCATTATTTATTTTGTCTTGTTTTTCAAATTTTTCATGGAGTTTTGAACTTTTTGATCATTTTTTTTACAGGTTAGTGTATTAGTTAAGCTAAACCAAATAAAACCCATGATTTATTTTGGTCTTATTATTCATTTTTTCTCATAAAGTTTTGATCTTTCTTTTGTTAAATAGGTATCTTCAAGGAGCAAAGGAAGGTGTGGATGAGCTAGCTTTCTTTCCAGATTCTTCAGCAAATGAAAGAAACTTATTAATGAATTCCTACAGAGGCTACTCCCCCACCCAACAATCACAGGAGGACCAACAGCAACATTGTTTTGTTTGGGGGACTGATTTCAAATCAGTAAAAACAGAGAAAGAATCAGCAGCAGCTGAATCCCAAAAGTCACTCCACCACTTCTTTGGAGAGTGGCAGCAGCCAGCCAAGAGCTCAGGAGACACCTGGCTTGATCTTGCTTCTAATTCTGGATGTCCTAATGGTAAATTCGATTTACTTTCTGGTCCCAATACTTCTCATTATTCATCTCTTCAGTTCTTTAATTTGAAACAACTGTCCTTTCTGGTGGTGCAGACGGTTAATAATAAAGTGTTTCATTTGTGGAGACTTAATTTTGAAGGCCAAGGGAGTACTTGCTGTTGGTGGGTCATTGGACTTTTTCTAAATTCAGCTGGTGGCTGGGGAGGGGTATTTAATTTGTTGCTGAAGAGTGAAGGCTTTGTGAGTGAGTGAGTGAGTGAATGATGTAGGGCCCCATGCACACAGGAGCATTTCTGTCTTTTGCTTTGTTTGATATATTTCATAATCATCTTCTTCTTCTGCTTTCTGCTTTCCACCCCTCTGAGAAACATGTCTGATATTTATGGACTTGCTTGTTTGACTGGAAGCATTTTGAAATTGTATATGATATGGGGCCTCCACCCCACTCCACTCCAGGGGAACATATGCAATGAATTGCCTCTTTTCCCACTTTTATCTATGGGACCCTTTGTGTGTTTTTCAAAGGGTCATCATTATTTGATTTATATTTGGTAATTTTGTTTTTAATCACATCCAGATCTTATGTAACAAAATTCGTAAAATACAAGTTAAAAAGAACAACCATTTTTTTCATGTATCAGATGACATATCTTGGTCTGTTAATTGTCTGCATGAGAGAACATTAATTAAACATCCCTTTGTCATACATGAGAAGGGATTTGATGACGCAGGCACGAGCCCTTCTAGCGATGTTTGATACAAAAAATTAAAACTGATTATGAAGTTATAAAATCACTTATCGTGTTTTTATAAAACATTTCGGATTTAAAATATAAACTTTGTCCCTACTTCTAACAAAAAAGTTCATGAGCAAAAGTACCGACTACCGCAAGGGGATCCTAATTAGTTTTGTTTGCTGAAACTTGCTTATTTTGGTTGGTTGTTTACCGAGTTTCTTCATCTTCTCTGTTGACTGTGTTTTGGGTTGATCTTCTGGACTTGCTTTTTATTTGTTGGGCCTAGGTTTCCCTTTGGGGCGTTTCCTTAGGTTTTTTGGGTCACGCCTACGCGGACAGAAATTCAACTTGAGTAAGCAGTGTGAAAGTCGGTAATATCAACTCTAACATAACATGCCACATTCCCCACCTCTTTATTGTAGGTAATATCGTTTATTTCAAAAAAAAATAAAAAATAAAAAACATAATATTTGATGCTGGTGGTGTAGTGTGCAATTCCTTTACACTCAAGAGGGAATCTCCTTCTGCTTAAACTAGAGTACTTACCATTTCTAACTCTTTGGTTAAAACCTAAAATTTTTAACTCAGAAAAATTTAGGTGTTAACCTAGAAACAGTTTTTTTATTAGCATAGATTGTTAAAGACAGTTTTTTTTATTAGCACAGATTGTTAAAGAATGAATTTAAGCTAAACATTTTTTTGTTAACTTTTTACAAAATTGAATTTAAGTAGATTATTATTTTTATGAATATTTTAACCTAAAAACATTTAGGTTTGATCATATTTGACCTCAATTGTTGGATTTAATGTATGTAAATTTTTAATATAGGCCAAATTTTAGGTTTTTACCCAAAACATATTTTAAACTCAACTATTGAAAAAGAATTGTGTTAGTTTAAAACCTAGAGTTTGGTGGGCCAACCTTTTAACCATGCCTAAATTTTGAGTTAAATTAGTCCAAATTTTTAAGTTTTAATCCTAAACTTATTTTAAGTCCAACCATTGGACAAGGATTGGGTTCCTTTAAAACCTAAGTTTTAACCCAAGAATTAGAAATGTTTTTAAAATGGCTAAAGCAGTTTACACCCAAGAGGGAATTCCTTCTGCACAAACTAGAGTATTTAAACATGGATCGTCTAGTCAAAGAATAGAAGTCCTAACATAAACATTTCGATTCGTATTTAATAATATTCACCTTCCGACAAAATAGAAAGAATAGAAGTCCTAACATAACGTGACATCTTGGTTTGGGTTTCATATTATGATGGAGCACCGCATCCCATAGATGGGGAATATTTAGGATGGAGTGTTTTAAAAGCACACCATTTGCTCCTTCAAGAATCAAAGGTCTTAACATTCAGACGACTAGACAAAATACAAATGCACTTGAAATGGCCAGACTATCTTTTTCCAATTTTTGGTTGAGAAAATAGGCAAAATTTGTCAAGTCAACTCCAAGTTACAACTAAGGAAACCATCATATCATATCAAACAAACCATATTCCGTTCACATAGCCCACATTGTGTTCTCTTTGCCTTGTACAACTTTAACTCCGTGATGAGTCAACTTCCACAGATTGGTGCCCACCGCCCAGTTCACAGCCATTGCATGGAAACTGCGTAGCTGCCTTCTTTCTCATCGCGAGATGAGCCCTTCATCGTGCTCCATGGAGGCAAGCACGAGTATCACTCAGAATAGATCATCGTCGCCTTCCCTTTTCTCTTGCACTGATCTACAACTTTGAACGTTAACATAATAGAGAGAAGATAAAGTCGATGACCAGTATATCCTTTGGTAAAACGAGAGGATGGCAGTATTTCTTCCACAATGTAGGCACAGAGCAAATGGTATGAAGAAAAACAGCCCTCTTCAAAAATATGTACCACCAGACTCAACATGTCGCGCTGAACACAAAATCAGCTGCAAATTGATAATTCATTCACCCAATCCATGTCCGTGACAATCAATTAATAAGGTAAATCAGACAACCATTACATATCTTCCTCCAATACAGCACAATGCATCAGGGAAACTATCATACAACAACAACAACAACAAAGCCTTTTCCCACTAAGTGGGGTCGGCTATATGAATCCTAGAACGCCATTGCGCTCGGTTTTGTGTCATGTCCTCCGTTAGAACCAAGTACTCTAAGTCTTTTCTTAGAGTCTCTTCCAAAGTTTTCCTAGGTCTTCCTCTACCCCTTTGGCCCTGAACCTCTGTCCCGTAGTCACATCTTCGAACCGGAGCGTCAATAGGCCTTCTTTGCACATGTCCAAATCACCGGAACCGATTTTCTCTCATCTTTCCTTCAATTTCGGCCACTCCTACTTTACCTCGAATATCCTCATTTCCAATCTTATCATTTCTTGTGTGCCCACACATCCCACGAAGCATCCTCGTCTCCGCCACACCCATTTTGTGTACGTGTTGATGCTTCACCGCCCAACATTCTGTGCCATACAACATCGCTGGCCTTATTGCCGTCCTATAAAATTTTCCCTTGAGCTTCAGTGGCCTACGACGGTCACACAACCCGCCGGATGCACTCTTACACTTCATCTATCCAACTTCTATTCTATGGTTGAGATCTCTCTCTAATTCTCCGTTCTCTTGCACGATATATCCTAGGTAGCGAAAACGGTCGCTTTTTGTGATCTTCGCTAGATTGCTCCGATCATTAGTGTGGATAAGTATATAAATGGATATAGATAGGAAAGCAAACACAAGATGTACGTGGTTCACCCAGATTGGCTACGTCCACGGAATAGAGGAGTTCTCATTAATTGTGAAGGGTTTACACAAGTACATAGGTTCAAGCTTTCCTTTAGTGAGTACAGGTGAATGATTTAGTACAAATGACATTAGGAAATATTGTGGGAGAATGATTTCGTAATCACGAAACTTCTAAGTATCGGAATGTGGTATCGTCTTGACTTGCCTTATCTGTCTCATAGGTAGATGTGGCATCTTCTCTGGAAGTACTCTTCCTCCATCCAGGGGTGGTATCTTTAACTGGTGGAGATGCACAAGGTAATGTATCAATTTCACTTGAAGCTTACTTGTAGTTTCAGGCTTGGTCAAGCGCGATACAAACCATGTAGTAGGAGTCCCTCAAGTTGCCGAGCTAGGGGATTTGCTGAAAGAGGTGACAGACAAGGTAAGCAATCAGAGCTCCGGCTGATTGTTCACATTCTCCCTATCTTGCAGGCAGCATGAAGGATAAAGAGAAGAAAAATGAGAAGAGATGATATGGGATACTTTTGCTTTTGAAGAAGTAACTTTCCACAGGCTTATTCTTGAACTGAGCTGGAGGGTTTTCTGGTTTTCTCCAGAGTATAAGGCCGACTGAAGAATTTGAGGGTCAAAACAAGTCCATCAAATCTAGAGTACGTTCGACCCTACTGATATGGGATACTTTTGCTTTGACAGAGTAATGGATGTATCGGCACGTGTGCTGTTACGCTTGTCTCCACATGCTTCCTTGTATCCTTCTCACTTGCCCTATCTGTTCCTCAGGCAGATGCGGTATCTTCCCTGGAAGCATAAGATGTTGAAGATGAGTACTCGAGAGCAATGCCAGGTAAGTAAGTTCCAGGCAGTCAGTTCCTGGCTGGAAGCTTGATTCCAAGTGCTGACTGATTGCTCTCTTTCTCCTTGTCTTGCAGGTAAGAACAAGGCCAAAGGAAAAGACAGGGAAAAAGCATGATATGGGATACTCTTGCTTTTAACCCTGATGATATGAGATATTCTTGCTCTAGTATAACTTGTTTGCAGAGGTATTATCGGGGGGAAAGAAAGCTGAATATTTCGAAAGGCTTCGTTGAGAGTGCCCTCTCATATATGAGGAAGGGTTGAGCATTTTTGCAGGTCTGTCTGTCCGTTGGGGATGGAGGTTGACATATATAGCAGTCTCCTTAACAACAAGTAGTAATGCTATTCCTTTACCCTGTCAGAGCACTTTGAAAAAGTGGTCTGTGGTATGTGGAAAGCTGATGTTGCGTGTGAAGATTACAGACAGCTTTATCCAAGGAGATCCGGCTCTTGTAGTTGGGAAAGTGTTGCCTCTTCGGTTTTCGAACAAGCAATCCTATCAGGGATCTGGCTCTCGAGATTCGGAGAACGATGTCTCTTCGATTTTTGAGAAAGTAATCATGTTGGGAGTATGGCTCTCGAGATTCGGAGGGCGATGCCTCTTCGATTTTGGAGCAAGCAATCTTGTTGGGAGTGTTTTCTCGAATGTGAGTAAAGGTTGGGCATGTTTGCTAGTCTACCTTGCCACGAAGCATAGAGGTTGACACACAGGGACTTTCCAATTATCCAGCAATGGTACTGTTTCTTTACCCTCTCTTCGATTTTTGAGAAAGTAGTCATGTTGGGAGTCTGGCTCTCGAGATTCGGAGGACGGTGCCTCTTCGATTTTGGAGCAAGCAATCTTGTTGGGAGTGTTTTCTCGAATGTGAGTAAAGGTTGGGCATGTTTGCTAGTCTACCTTGCCACGAAGCACAGAGGTTGACACACAAGGACTTTCCAATTATCCAGCAGTGATACTGTTCCTTTACCCTTGTGGGTAATAATATGGGGTAGCTAGACCTTCAAAATTTATGTGTCTAAACTTTGTTAGTGCTGTTTCTTTGCTATTCTTTTACCCGTCTTGGTCAGAGCGATGTAGTGGAAGCTGCAAGCTTCACGTGCTCAACTTTGGCAGAGAACTTTGGCAAAGTTATCTGTGATACACATGAACTACTATTGCGTGTGGGAAGTGGGTGATTGAACAGTAAGACTCATGTGCTTTCTACTTCACCAGAAGTCTTCGACAGAATGCCCATAATTTCCGCAAAGCTGAGTGTGCGTGTGACAGGTGCTGCCAAGGCTGGAAAAGTAGGTGCCTCTTCGATTTCTGAGATCGGCCCTCGTGGTCTCTGAGCAGCCCAACTTTTGAGAAAGCAAGCGCCTCTTCGATTTCTGAGATCGGCCTTCGTGGTCTTTGAGCAGCCCAACTTTTGAGAAAGCAGACGCCTCTTCGATTTCTGAGATCGACCCTCGTGGTCTCTGAGCAGCCCAGCTTTTGAGAAAGCAAACGCCTCTTCGATTTCTGAGCAGACGCCTCTTCGATTTCTGAAGCTCCGTCGAGTGCAGATTTTTATAGGGGCTGGCATTAAGTTCCAAAGCACACTTGAATCTCCACCAGTAGAAGCTCCATTCTTACACTTCTAAGATCTTGATTTGTTCGACCTCTTCTCTCTTCAACACCTTTGAAAATGTCTGGCCCCTCCGACCGTCGTTTTGACTTGAACCTTGTTGAAGAGGCAGCCCCGCCTTCTCCAGACAACATATGGCGCCCATCCTTCGTCTCCCCTACTGGTCCTCTTACCGTTGGGGATTCCGTTATGAAGAATGATATGACCGCTGCGGTGGTGGCCAGGAACCTTCTCACTCCCAAAGATAACAGACTACTTTCCAAACGATCTGATGAGTTAGCTGTTAAGGATTCTCTGGCTCTCAGTGTTCAGTGTGCAGGTTCTGTGTCTAATATGGCCCAACGCCTATTTGCTCGAACCCGCCAAGTTGAATCATTGGCGGCTGAAGTGATGAGTCTCAAACAGGAGATTAGAGGGCTCAAGCATGAGAATAAACAGTTGCACCGTCTCGCACATGACTATGCTACAAACATGAAGAGGAAGCTGGACCAGATGAAGGAATCTGATGGTCAGGTTTTACTTGATCATCAGAGATTTGTGGGTTTGTTCCAAAGGCATTTATTGCCTTCGTCTTCTGGGGCTGTACCGCGTAATGAAGCTCCAAATGATCAACCTCTGATGCCTCCTCCTTCTAGGGTTCTGTCCAGTACTGAGGCTCCGAATGATCCCCCTCCGGTGCCTTCTCTTTCTGGGGCTCTACCGACTGCTGCGACTTCTCCTAAGCAACCTTTGTGAAGGCTCTCTCTTGTTTGTTTATTTTGACTCATGTATATGTACATATTTGTAGCTTATCGGGGATATCAATAAATAAGTTTTCCTTCATTTCAACGTATTGTGTTAAATACACCAAAGCCTTCTTCGCTAAGTTCTTTGAATTTTCTTTTGTTGGAGCTTTGTGAGTGGAGCATGTAGGTTGGGGTAGTGTTCCCTTAATTTCCTAAGTGAGGAAAACTTCTCGGTTGGAGACTTGGAAAATCCAAGTCACTGAGTGGGATCGGCTACATGAATCTTAGAACGCCATTGTGCTCGGTTCTGTGTCATGTCCTTCGTTAGATCCAAGTACTCTAAGTCTTTTCTTAGAGTCTCTTCCAAAGTTTTCCTAGGTCTTCCTCTACCCCTTCGGCCCTGAACCTCTGTCCCATAGTCGCATCTTCTAATCGGAGCGTCAGTAGGCCTTCTTTGCACATGTCCAAACCACCGTAACCGATTTTCTCTCATCTTTCCTTCAATTTCGGCTACTCCTACTTTACCCCGGATATCCTCATTCCTAATCTTATCCTTTCTCGTGTGCCCACACATCCAACGAAGCATCCTCATCTCCGCTACACCCATTTTGTGTACGTGTTGATGCTTCACCGCCCAACATTCTGTGCCATACAGCATCGCCGGCCTTATTGCGGTCCTATAAAATTTTCCCTTGAGCTTCAGTGGCATACGGCGGTCACACAACACGCCGGATGCACTCTTCCACTTCATCCATCCAGCTTGTATTCTATGGTTGAGATCTCCATCTAATTCTCCGTTCTTTTGCAAGATAGATCCTAGGTAACGAAAACGATCGCTCTTTGGTATTTCTTGATCACCGATCCTCACCCCTAACTCGTTTTGGCCTCCATTTGCACTGAACTTGCACTCCATATATTCTGTCTTTGATCGGCTTAGGCGAAGACCTTTAGATTCCAACACTTCTTTCCAAAGGTTAAGCTTTGCATTTACCCCTTCCTGAGTTTCATCTATCAACACTATATCGTCTGCGAAAAGCATACACCAAGGAATATCATCTTGAATATGTCCTGTTAACTCATCCATTACCAACGCAAAAAGGTAAGGACTTAAGGATGAGCCTTGATGTAATCCTACAGTTATGGGAAAGCTTTCAGTTTGTCCTTCATGAGTTCTTACGGCAGTCTTTGCTCCTTCATACATATCCTTTATAGCTTGGATATATGCTACTCGTACTCCTTTCTTCTCTAAAATCCTCCAAAGAATGTCTCTTGGGACCCTATCGTACGCTTTCTCCAAATCTATAAAGACCATGTGTAAATCCTTTTTCCCATCTCTATATCTTTCCATCAATCTTCGTAAGAGATAGATTGCCTCCATGGTTGAGCGCCCTGGCATGAACCCGAATTGGTTGTCCGAAACCCGTGTCTCTTGCCTCAATCTATGCTCAATGACTCTCTCCCAGAGCTTCATTGTATGACTCATTAGCTTAATACCCCTATAGTTCATGCAATTTTGTACGTCGCCCTTATTCTTGTAGATAGGCACTAAAGTGCTCGTTCGCCACTCATTTGGCATCTTCTTCGTTTTCAAAATCCTATTGAAAAGGTCAGTGAGCCATGTTATACCTGTCTCTCCCAAAACTTTCCACACTTCGATTGGTATCTCGTCTGGGCCTATTGCTTTTCTTTGCTTCATCTTCTTCAAAGCTACAACCACTTCTTCCTTCCGGATTCGACGATAAAAAGAGTAGTTTCTACACTCTTCTGAGTTACTCAACTCTCCTAAAGAAGCACTCCTTTCATGTCCTTCATTGAAAAGATTATGAAAATAACCTCTCCATCTGTCTTTAACCGCATTCTCTGTAGCAAGAACTTTTCCATCCTCATCCTTGATGCACCTCACTTGGTTTAGGTCCCTTGTCTTCTTTTCCCTTGCTCTAGCTAGTTTATAGATATCCAACTCTCCTTCTTTGGTATCTAGTCGTTTATACATATCGTCGTAAGCCGCTAACTTAGCTTCTCTCACAGCTTTCTTCGCCTCTTGCTTCGCTTTTCTATACCTTTCACCATTTTCATCAGTCCTATCCTTGTATAAGGCTTTACAACATTCCTTCTTAGCCTTCACCTTTGTTTTTACCTCCTCATTCCACCACCAAGATTCCTTTTGGTGTGAGGCAAACCGAGAAAACAAGAACAGTAAATGTTTGAATAAGGCTCCCATCCACAAATATATCTTCCGGGAACATGACACATCTAAATCAGATAAACTCAGTTCCCGCAGCGAAGGTTGAGTCTGTAAACATTTTTTCCGTAATTAGGAATGTACACATGATAAGACTCCAATGCAGAGTGAGAAAAATAAGAAGGTTCAGGCTGAGAAACATGAAAAATCAAACTCACATCTAATTCCAATTCAATGAACATGACATATGTAATTCACATCTTGCACTCGCATGTTCAAGCTGAGAAACAATTTAGGAACCGGAAACTGCTATGAACAATTCAACTTTGCAGGAAGCAATAAAACTGGGTACGGAACATGTATTTTCCATTGTACCAGGATCAACACATGCATCTTGCAGTGTTTTCATGCCCAGGCTAATTTCTGACAATATACTTAGCTGCTACACTTCCTACTTCAATGGTGGCTGTTCTCCTAAATATATTCAAAACAAGCTGTTCTCCTACATATATACAAAACAAACCTCTTTTCAGGCATGCTTCAGATGCAGCTGGTTCCAGTTTCTGAAGTGAAATTGCTATGAAACATTTTTCAAATACTACCAGAAAACAAATATCAGAGTTTGTAGCAATTACTCCTAAGTCCTAAGTCTAGCATTGTCATGCAGAAGTCAACCGCACCATCGACAAATGTACCATGGTGAGACCAATATATCAAGATATCAATAGTCAAGACAACAATTGGATATATTCGTGCATAGAGAAAAATTTAGATATTATAGTTGTAGTTCCTACCATTGGTATATAGCCACATGGCCAAAGTTAACAGGAAAAGAGAAAACCAGATATCATCGTAAAGGGAGAAAATTAGATATTGTCATTGTAATTCTCCATGATTTCTACAATGTTATACAGTCAGAAGGTCAAAGTTAGCAGGGGAAAAATAAAGGGCAGTAGCTCAAGACACAAATCCTAAAATGGTTTCTTGTGCTTTAAATTATAAGCCGTGTAAACAAGCTAAGGAACAATAACAAAAAATCAACATAAAAGGAAAGAAACATGAAGAAAATTTCAAGCAACAATAACACATTTACAGAGCAACCGCAAGGAGGCCGATAGGAGCAGCCACCAATCCCCCATTCCATTTGCAATTCATATAGATCTGTCTGTGATTCATACACTGCCGCCCGTTCACCAAAGAAAATTCAGTACAAGCCCCAGTATGATGTGCTCAATTGAAGAACTTCCAATCCAATCGCTCAGCGAAACTAAAGAATTTGTGTGAAATCTGATACCAAAATAATCAAGAACAAGTCTCATATCTATCCTTGACTTTTAGAAGCTGCCTTCTCTTGAAAACCAAGAACCCAATTACCCCAATCTGAAGAATGGCAGCGGTACCAACGAACAACAGCCCAATCTTCTTCCCGGCATTGTACTTGTGCCCTCGATGGGGCGGCAGAGGATGTCCACGACCACCATTTCTAGGCTTCGGCCTCTTATATGGTGGGGGAGGAGGCCCCTTCGAATCAATATTGGAACTGATCTGATTTGCGGGCCGATCAGGTGGTGGCGGGCTCGGAGATTCCGTTGGGGATGGCGTGTTCGGAGATTCTGTTGGAGGCGGGTTCGGGGATTCGGGAGGTGGCGGTGACTGGGTCGGAGATTGCGGAGGCGGTGGCGATGGAGCTGGTGGGGGTGGCGAAGATGGTGGCGGTGGGGGTTGCGAAGATGGTGGCGTTGGTGGTTTCGAGAAGCCATTCGCTCCATTTTGAGATTGAGACTGGACAAGAAGAGTACTAATAGAAAACCACAAAACCACAAAGACTAAGCTTGAAAATGGCAGCTCCATCAAAACAATAACCAAAGGATTCGAACTCTCAAGGAAAATTAGGGCTTGGATTTTGTTTTCCAGAGAACTCTCGCATCTGGGTCTAACCCAAAATTCCAAATTTCCTTCTCATCGACTCTGAATTCAAAGAACAAAAGAAAGGGAATACCTTAGGGTTTCTGAATCTGAGCAGTTTTCGAATCAGTTTCCTCTTCCTTTCACAATTCGACCAAAAGGGTCAAATGGGTTCGGCCCCAAATGCTCGATTTCGTCCGCCTGGGGCCTGCCTCTGAAATCTGGGTTCCTGATAGATATGGTCCCCAGAGGTCTAGGGTTTTTTGGGGATGAACTAAATTGATCTTGTTCCAATCCGGATTGCGATTGTTACTTCAGCAGAAAAAAAACTAATAGGTCAAATGGTGGATTGGTCAGAAATGCCTGATTGCAAGTTCAAATTAGTGGCAGAAAGGAGAAAGCTTTTGGGCAAAAGGAATCGTAGGTGTTTGTGAGTTTGCTGTCGAGAATTGGAAGAAAAAATCAAATGGGCAGTTGGAACGTATAGTGGGGGAAGAGTGGGCTCTTGTCCTTGTGATCTTCGCCACCTTCTCAGAAACAGAGAGGGACAGCGAAGGAGGAAGAGAGAGAGAGTCCACGCGGGCTTCAACGGTTGGGCTAACTTTGGTGAATGATTGCCTAGGAAGAATCTTTAAGCTGCGTTTTCTCACAGAGAGAGAGAGAGAGAGAGATTGACCAAAAAAAAAAAAAGAGAGAGACAGAGAGAGTAGACCGTGTCTGTGACTCTGTGTGCATAGCTTTGTGACTCGTCAAATGGTGTGCCATCATGTAGTTGGCGAGAAGAAAAATAATTTCAGAGAGTCCTATGCAAAACTTACTAGTGTCACTTTGACTTACCCAATTAAAAGTTGGAGTCTTTTGATATGGGTCAAAAGTAACAAAAAATTGGATCTATTTCAAAAGTTAAAATTTATTAAAAATTAGACATATTTTAAAAGTAAGCCTATAAAATTAGATATATTTCAAAAGTAGCCTATAAAAATAGACCTATTTCAAATTTTCTCGAAAAGTTTATAACTTGAGAGTTGAGACCCCTTTAGACCAAGTTTATAACTTGACAATGCTTGGCCAACTTCAATGATTGGAGTTAAAATTTTAATTTTAATCTGAAATAGTTTAGTTTGGCCCAAGAAAAGTTTTGCTCCTCCAATTAGGGGTGGGCAAACGGGTCCTGGACCCGCGGGTCGGGGCGGGTACCCGCGATTTGGGGCGGGTAAGGGGCGGGTCCTAAATTTCAAAACACAAAACGGGGCGGGGCGGGGCGGGGCGGTTCTAGAAATAGGAGGGAACGGGCCCCCGGCTCGGCCCGTTTCTAGCAAGAATAATTGGTTTTATCCTCATTTCAGTCTTCTCAGTTCTCATATACTCAGTCACTCACTTTTCCTTTTTCCCAACTAGATCTCTCATCCCGACTCACTCTCACTGTCCCAGCTTCGTCTGCCGCCGCCATCATCAGCTCCGTCCGCCGCTGCCATCATCAGCTCCGTCCGCCGCCGCCATATCAGACCTCGATCCAGGGAAGCTGAAATCGTCTCTTCGTTTTTTTTTCATTCAATTTATAGCGAATTTCTTTGTTTTATGTGGCTTTAATTTTTGAATGCATGCAAGGAATTGGGATGGGGAATGCAATCATGGTCGATGATCTGGAGCTCCTTGTTTTCTAATGTAATCTTAAACCGCTGCTGCTGTGTCTCTCTCTCACTCACTCTCTCGAAATCAATCTCTCTCTGTCGAACTCGAATGGACGAACGACGAAGTCAAACAACTCAAAACGACGAATCAATCATCTCCTCCACCTGACTCAAACTCATATTTGCAGTGCAGTCGAGCTCTGTTAACAGTCCTCTTCAGTTAAGGTAATATGTTTTAGGGATTTAGGATTTAAAATTAAATTAAGGTTTTCTAGATTTAGAGATTTTGTTGGGTTTTGAAATCTTGACCTCTGTTATGTTCCAATTTCAAATCTTTTGTTCAAATGATTTGGGTGGAAGGGGTCGAAATCTGGGATTAAGCATTAGCTGGTATCAGTTTGTGAACCATTATTAAAATGAGATCATATTAATATGTGCTGATGTGCATTTGTGCTTCAACAATCTGTGCTTCAATATTTCTGTAAGTGTAAATGTAATATGTGCTGTTGTGCACTGCAGTGCAGCGGCAGGCTGCACCTCCATTTTATAAAATGATGTATTAAAAAAAAAAAAAAGTTGGACCCGTGGACCCGCCGCGAATCGGCCCGTTTCAAACGGGCGGGTTAGGTCCGGTTCCAAAACTCAAAATCTCTTTACCCGGCCCGTCCCGCCCCGTTACTATTTAAAACGGGTAAGGTCCGGTTCCTCCAAAATTGGGCCCGGCCCGGCCCGTGCCCAGCCCTACCTCCAATGATTTTAACTTAAAATTAGCCCAAAAATATTAAATATAATTTTGTGTGGATATCTTAATTTATTTTTATGAACATCTTAATTTATAAATATGAAGATTCCAATAAATAATAAAAATTAATTAAATATGCTTCAATTTGGAGTGAAATTTGATTAAAATAATTATTTTTTATTATTTAGCCCTTGGATTTAATTTTGGTTAGATTTTTGTAACCGTTAGATTTAATCATATTTGATATCAACAGTTGAAATTAATATATTTATAAACTATATTTTAGATTAAAAAAAAGTGTGAATCTGGACTGTTGGATCAACCAACAGTACAATCTCTACAACCGTCAGATTACAAAATAGCCGTTGGATGGGATAAGGTGGCAAACAAAGTTGTTAGTGATGGATTCCACCCATTGCAGCTTTGCCGCATGCAAGAAAGTAAAGCGATGTGGTTTCAATTTTCGTGCACGTTCATGCTCATCATGGTGGGCCCACAACTAACCTGGCTTATTTTGTTGGATAAATCTACCCAAATTTTAAGTTTTATCCCAATCTCAAATTTTAGATTATTGAAGGAGATTCGTTGGATTTAAAACCTAAAATTTAGGTTATAAGTTTTAACTCAACCATTGTAGCTGGTCTTTTAACTTATTTATATGTAATGCTACAATCATCTCGCCTTTATGAGGTCCTTGAGATAATTGACCTTTACCTTTATCATCTCGCCTCTGGTTCACATTCTTTTCTTCTTCATCTTCACTTTCACTGGGCATGTTCTCTGAGTCCTCAATCCTCAATAAAACCTCATAAAACTCCTGGTAAGTGACACAGGGAGTCGATGTCGCTATAGAATGCCATTTCTTCTTAGTACCTAACCTGAAGCGACGGAGCATCTCGACCTGATTAGCAGCAACTTCTGGATCATATCGAGATAAATTAGTGAACTTCCTGTAATACTCATTTGCTGACATCTTTCCTTGCTTCAAATGGGTAAATTCTTGTTTCTTGCGATCAATGTACTTAGGAGGAATGAACCTTTTCCGAAACAACTGCTTAAACACTTCCCAATCCACTATAACCTCTGGTGTCATCTGATATGACTCTTGTCTCCACCAGGATGCAGGCTCCGAACCCAAAAACCAGGTATTCGTCTCGACCCACCTATTAGAAGAAAGATTCCCTTGACTCTGCATCACAAGGAAAGTCTTCTCGACATAATTAAGCCATTTCTCTGCTCCCTCATGTCCTTCATTTCCTACAAAGTGATTCAGCTTCAAATTACACACAATCTCAAGAAGTGTCCTTTGAGGAGGATGGAACAAAGACTGAATGGCATTAACTATAGCTTCCCCTGATTGAGCAATATTGGGGAAACTAGGCTCAGCTGAGTGACGGGGCTCTCTACGAGACAACATAGTTCTGACAAAATACATCACAAGGATTAGAATATTCATAAACTATACATGACTGCTAAACCTAAGCTTTGATACCAAACTGACACACCCCGACCGAGATCAAGGTATGATGGCCGTTACGTGAGGGTGACGTAGCCATGTGCACAGTACGGAAGCGATAAAGATAAGAGTTATACGAATAAACAAAAACTGAAAGCTACTAATGTGCACTAATAAACAGGAAATGTTAAGAGTGAGATACAAATGTAAATACTCCTAATCAGAGCATAGAAAGTCTAGGTGCAGTCCAGTAGGATGAGTACTAATTATACAGTACCATAAGATGTCATACAATTATTTATATATGTCAGAACCGCCGGAATCCTCGTACGCCACTAACAACAGTCTACCTAAAACCTGGATGGGCGCAAAACAGAAAACGTGAGTAGGCAAAAACAAATGTTTTACAAAACCATTTCATTTCTCAACAGTTTTAACCCTTCGCCGTAAAACATGTATAATTTTTCCCAGAAATAAAATATAAGCATATACATAAATATATATACGTAAATATATCAATTCAATTCATGCTTCACATATTCATAATCATTAGTATGCCATGCCAAGATATAACGGAGTAAGTAATTCAGGTGAGAATAACTTCATGGAAAATAACATATTAGCCGCAACATCTGCATAAATCTGTACGGCTAAATTCATAGCTCATTAATCAATCTAGCCGGAGTTATTACTATGACCTATACGGCACTACACCGCACATAAGTCGGAACTACTAAAAAAGGGTCTGTACGACAAGACTGGGTGTAATATAATTATACTCGATACTACTCTCTCATGATAGCTGGGTGATAAATCGTTAGTCACCTACGAGTTGGAACCACCTATGATGATCTGCACGACAGGACTGTGCACCTAAATTGGATCCAATATGAGCATATGGTGCGGGATGTGACATTATAATAATAGGCATGTGTCATATCTCTGGCTAATCATTAACACCCTAGGTGCATGTTTATGAGCTCAAAGCTTCTCAATTAATCATCACCTTAATCACATTCACAATTCATAACTCACCTGGGCTTACCTGAGCGTCCACAGCACCACAATAATATATATGCATCATATACTAATTCATATACGAAATATAAATTTAGATGCATGTCATTCAAAGCATACTTTCATTAAAACGCATTTTCTGGGAAAATATCAAGTATATAAATATATACTGAAAACCAAAAGTCCACTCACTGGTATGTCGAAGGGTCGTAGCCCCCGAGTCACCCTTGACTGCGCTCGTCCTGGAGATAAGCCTCCCCTATATGCGAAATAACTATAAAAACGTTATTTAAAGCACATAGACGAAACAAGCTAATAACTTTTCATACAATGCTCAAATGGGGTGTTTGAATATACCAACATAATCTACACAACCTCACGAACATCCCCATATTTTTAGAAAAAATTTCCGACCACCCACGTGCAGGCCAGGGCATGGCCAGACGCACCGCCCACACACGGGCACGTGCCAGGCACACTGACGGTAACAGTGACGCCGTTAGAATATTATGTTAAAAGTAACGGAAATCGTTAAAACTAACCAACGTCGTTAGGAATATTCCATCAAAGTTGATGGAATATTCCGTCATCCCTAACCTCAGAACTCCGGCGACCGTCACCAGCGCCGGAAACTGGGAATTTCTTTAAACCTTGATAGCTCACTCGTTTTTCAACCAAAATTCATGAAACCAATACCAAATTGAAGCTCTTAACTTGTAGAACATTTCCTTACCTGTTTAAAGCCCCAAAGATCACTGAATCTCGCCGGAGAAATTTGAGGAAAACCGGCCAAACTTGAAACTGACGACCCCGACGTCCAAATCGCTTGGTTTTTCTTCTCCGAGCTTCGTGAGGGCCTTCTAAAGCTCCCTGTGAGCTTAAAATCCACTGAAACCTTCACATTTACGTGTGCATGAACAGTGTACCAAATCAGAGGTTAGAGTTCTCAAGGTTTTTGAGGTTTTCAGGTCTTAAAAATGGTACAAATGGACTCAGAAGCTTGTAGGGAATAAGAATCTTACCTTTTTAACGTTGATCCGTGCGTGAGTGGTGAACTTGACGTTCGTCCGTACAAGGTTGACGGAAACATGAGAAAATCAAGAGGGAGGAAAGAGAGAGAGTGCACGAGAAGGAGAGAGAGAGAGAGAGAGAGAGTGAAAGTGTATGTGTGTTCCACGTGGGTCACCAACCAACCAAAGAAAATAACATCTAAGTCCCAAAGCATAACACACACACACACACACTACAATTTCAACGTCCAAGGATAACACCCTCCTTTTACATTGTCGATAGTAATAATTCGGGACGAGCTGTGACATGTTGTCACTCCCTTCTCGTCTTCCCCAAACCCATCTCAATATACTAGTTAGGATTATTGACAACAACAAAAAAAAAATTAAAAGAATCAATAGAGAAATAGGTGAAGAAGGAGAAAATTGATTTTTGGTTTAGGCAAAAGTAATAAAAAATAGCAAACATTTCTTGGGTCTTAAAATATATTTTTGTTTGTGGCTTAGTTTGGCACTATCCCAAAAACTTCACACAACTCTTATACCACTTAGTGCAAAACAAATTCACCTTAACTCGCAAAACGAATACAGTTCAAGACAATTCGTTATATGTAAAGTGGCTGAGTGGAAATACTTCACCAAGAAAAAGATTAAATTCTTTTAAACCAGTCTTGAATCATTTGCAACCTATTAGAAGTGTCCTGATGTTGGGATGACCTTCTAGGCTCCGAATATGTTTTAGGCCAATGAAAGTTTATATTTATGTGCGTGTTTAATGGACATAAATAAGAGAATGAAGAGATCAAATAACTTAGAAATATGAGTGGGAGATGGAATCAGATTAACTAGCCCCTCTAATTAATCAAATTTCAAATTTATAGATATATAATTATGAATTTCAAGGAGAAACTCGCGCTTTTTTTTTAATTTCCTATCCCTTTCGAAATCAATCTCTCTTTTTCTCAACCTGTGCACTTAGCATCACTTGTCTTGTTAGAGCATATGTAGCTTCTAATATAGGAGTTGGAGCAGGAACACAAGTAGGACCTCATATGAATAGGAACTCATATGTTGTGTCACAGGTTCTTAATGTGTGATCAAATAACAATCCAATTAATTAACGTATTGACATAAAATCCGTTATTTTCTTATCGTTTTAAGTTAAGAAATAGATCGGGTAAGAAATTGTCAAGTCTAAAAATCATGTTGGTCTCCCAAGTGCTCCTTTCCAATTGCTTCCTTTTCATCGGCCATTGTGGGGCACTGTATAATTTGACTAGTCGTCTTGAAGTTTCCTTTTTCTATTTCATTGTGTTAGTGAATGTGTCACGTACTTGTGATCATGGTCTAAAATATTCATAATATCCCGATGTTTTCATTGAAATTTTCGTGTTTTTGGACTACCCATATTTCCGATATCATCGATATTTTAGACCTTGCTAAGTCACTCATGTATCTTACCATGCAATGTATAAAGTGTAAAATATTGTACTAATTCATTATATATAAATGATTATGGTGTGTTTAAACTTCTTTCATTAATTACTACATATTTTCTACACTCACAATGTTTGCCAGCTCGCTATACAATCAACTTAAATAAGTTATATCTATCATGCAATGCATTTCCTTCCAATTTTTTGTGATAAACTAATAGATAATTGACTAAATAAACATCCTGCAAAGTTTCAATAAAAATTTCCAAGTTTTTCTTACAATTTCCGTGGTTTTTATTCAAATTTTATTGATATCGATAATATCCCGATATTTCTATCGAAATTTCCGTGTTTTTGGACTACCGATATTTTCGATATGATCGATATTTAATACCTTGCTTGTGACATGTTTACTTACCGTAAATGATACGCAAAGTATGAATATAACTCACTATCTTGATATATTTTGCGTTTATTAGCACACACAAAATGGAAAAAATAAGTAAATTGCACGGTGAAATTAGTTAGGCAATACCCAATTCAAACCAGAAATCATTACAAAGGGGATTGTTTATGAATTCGGATCCTCACCGGATCCTCTTTGTGAGGATTTCTGGGATCTGTGAATCAAATCTGTTTATCGTACATCATGCGATCAGAAATCATTTTAAATATTTTTATTTAAAATTAAATATAAACAGTACCTAACAAAAACTGACCACACGATGTATGATAAACGGACACGAATTACGGATCCCAGGATCTTCACCAAAAGGATCCGAAGAGGATCATGTTGGATTGTTTATGTCATGTATGAATAACTAGGTATTTTTCTCATACCTTTCTTGGTGATCTCATACCTACTTGCTCAAGTATGAGTACGACGTAACCATTTCTCAGGTACATTTGACTTACTTTTTCATTTTCTATGCTAGTAAACGCAATTATATATACGAGAATTGCAAATAACATCATTGTCAAGTATCGAAGACCTCATATTTACAAGCTAAATAAAATATCAATTACCATATTGCTAATTGCAATACGCATTTATATTTTTTAATTAAAAAGCTTTTACCCCTAATCCCCTGGGGGATAATTGGTCGCCGGCTTGCAAGTAGGAAATGTCATGCTTAAGACAAATTAGGTCAGTTTATTTATTTAATTTTTTTTTTTTGGGAAACAATTAGGTCAGTTTTTTAAGTGATCTATTTCTCAGTGATCTGGATCTTAAATAAAATATAACCTATTTGTATTAAATTCTTCACACCAGCACCAGCAGATTGACAATCTGATTCCTCAAATATATAAAAATTAAAATAAAATAAATAGATCACACATTGTTTACATTATTTAATTGTCTTTCCTATCCACCATTTCTTAATCATGTTCTCATCACCAAATTCAATGGGTGGTACAGCCAGTGAAGCCACGGAGAAAAAGTCATCTCCACTTTCAATATAAAAAAGTTAATTTTTTTTCGTATCTGACCGTGCATTGGCGTACCATTTGCCTCAAACGTCAAAAATACATTGTCGTCTCATGCGGTACTCGAACTGCATGAAAGAGAAATTAATCTGTTATCAATACATTATGAGATCCCTCCTATATTCAATAAAACTAGAAATTGATATAGAAATCTGTATTAAAAGAGGTAGAAATTCTGTGGAATCCAAAGGGCTGCCTGGCAATCTGGTGGCCTGGCTTAAAAGACAGTTTAGCAAGCTCCTTCCTAATCATGGAACCCACAAATTATCTTCTTAAAGAATTTTGTATAAATTAAATGAAACTATGGAATAAAATAGGGAGAGAAAATCTTCATCATGCTAATTAAAATATGCATTGCAAAGTGAATTTTAATTGAATCTTCCAGCTGGATCCAGGAACATAAGTATGCTTTACAAAGGGTATAAACACTTTGTGAATTTTATCAAAAGTTCATGGCTTTGCATGCAGGAAAGAAATCTAATTGAACAATAATCATGAAATTTTGTTTGTGCCCTTGTTTTAGTGGGTCTTTTGTTGGGCTTCGCTTGCTGTTTGATGTGTTTAAATTGCATGGAGAGTTGTTGGGTTGGGCTTAGCATTCAACCCAAAGGCCAACCTTTTCGGCTCTCACATATGGGTTTATGGAGGCCAACACAATTTCCATTGGACTTAAGGATCAAATGAAAGGAAAATCCAGAAGACCGAGGTTGATTAAAAATCTAACCACAATACCACAATAATAATGAGATTCATTTTCATGGTTAAACAATCACTAAAGAGTAAATGCCACGTACAATCAACATCTATGGAAATAAATTTGTTAATTAATATTGATGCGTACAGATTACTATATATCACTTGTCATACAAGATGATACACTGACGTGGTACAAAAATCTGATCCCCTAACATTTTCTATAATTAAAACTTTGTATTGAAGAAATAAAACCTTTTTTTTTAATTACTCTTATTGCACTACATGTGAGGATTTTTGTTTTATTTCAATACTTCGATTTTTCTTAGTGTTTGTCAATGTTGACGCATAAAATTGAATCAAAATAAATATTAAATTTGAGTATATTCAAGAGGAAATTAGATTTAAGCCCTCAACTTCTATATTTATTGGTTAAATATTTTTGGTTTTTAACTTTTAATTAAAGCGCTCTAAATTTTGGTTGAAGTTCTTTCATCTTTTTCATTTTATTTTTTTAATTTTCATCTAACATTTTATATAGAATTTAACGAAAATAGAGTTTTTTTGAAATTGACACCTAGGATCCGTAAATTGATGAAAATTGAAAATAGATTTGAATTTTCTAAAGGTAATTGCATAAGCGTGAACTAAGAGTCTCTCTTTTTAGTATAAAGTTTGATTCTTAAGATTTTATTGTTAAGAATTGACAGAATATGATTTTAGAACAAATTTTAATGAAAAATTATATTCTGTTGAGGATTATACATAATATACCATTAGTATTGTTCGTACCAAAATTAAAATAACACAACATACTAGTAACTTGATACAATAAAAATAAGAATTACATAACGTACCAAAATACTAATACATACCCAAATTATGATAACATAACGTACCAATAATTTGTACATTATATCTAATATACATATGAGAGTCACGTGATTAAGAGGATGTTGTAGGATCAGAAGGGCTTGGGACCATTTATAGAATGGACATGAATAATTGTAGAATTTTTGCTTTTTGAAAAATTAACAGAAATCGGGAAGGAAGTGATAATTATAAATGTTTTAATTAGAAAATTCAAATTTGAGGCGTCTATATCAAAATGCATTTATATTCAAGTTCAATTTGGAATATACTTGGAGAGACATGGACCTAAAATCTTACAGAACTTGAAGTTGTTTTGCAAAGACCTTTGGCATTAGTATAATATGTATACTTATGGTTATGAGGGTCCAGTTTCTTTCTTTCTCTGTAAGCAGTTGGTCAATGTCCTTGGCATCTTTTTGGGATCTTTTTCTCTTCTTTGTAGGATTCTGGACTTGAGGTATTGTTTGCACTCACTCAACCGGCGTAGATGGAAATTGGTATCAATATTCACTAACATTATCAGTTGTCGGGGCACTACACTAATTGCATAAATAATAAAAGATTTTTTTAGGGTAAATTATACTTTCATACCTCAGGTTTGGGCTCTATTTCAATTTCTTACAATATATTTAAAACATTTCATTTTCATACCTTAAGTACTATTTTATTTCAAAATAATATATCCGTTACATTTTTCATCCATTAATTCTTTAAATGTTGACGTGGCTGCCAAATATCTGCCACATGGCAAAAAAAATTAAATTGTTCTTTAAAAAAAAACCTGAATTTTTACAAAAAAAAAATAAAAATTGAAACCCAGCGATGTGACATCCCACTTCACCCAGGGGAAGGATCCTTAAATGTATATTCTCATCCCTACCTAGCACGAGACCTTTTGGGAGCTCACTGGCTTCGGGTTCCATATGAACTCCGAAGTTAAGCGAAAAGGAAGCCAGAGCACTCCCAGGATGGGTGACCCACTGAGAAGTTGCTCGTGAGTTCACAAAAACAAAACCGTGAGGGAATGGTAAGCCCAAAGCGGACAATATCGTGCTACGGTGGTGGAACGACTCGGGATGTGACAAATGGTATCAGAGCCAATCTCTGGGCGAAAGTGTGCCGACGAGGACGTCAGGCCCCTAAGGGGGCCTGAGAAGTTGCTCGTGAGTTCACAAAAACAAAACCGTGAGGGAATGGTAAGCCCAAAGCGGACAATATCGTGCTACGGTGGTGGAACGACCCGGGATGTGACAAATGGTATCAGAGCCAATCTCTGGCCGAAAGTGTGCCGACGAGGACGTCAGGCCCCTAAGGGGGGTGGATTGTGACATCCCACATCACCCAAGGGAGTGATCCTTAAATGTATATTCTCATCCCTACCTAGCACGAGGCCTTTTGGGAGCTCATTGGCTTCGGGTTCCGTAGGAACTCCGAAGTTAAGCGAGAAGGAGGTTAGAGCACTCCCAAGATGGGTGACCTACTGGGAAGTTGCTCGTGAGTTCCCAAAAACAAAACCGTGAGGGAATGGTAAGAATGGTAAGCCCAAAGCAGACAATATCGTGCTACGGTGGTAGAACGGGCCCGAGATGTGACAAGCGACCCACATCTGCAAGAAGAAGAAGAGGAAGAGGGAGGAAGAAAGAAAGGAAAAAACCCCCCAAATCCCACCCAAGCCACCCCTCCCAAAAATCCCCCTAAAATCCTGGCCAAGATTAGGTGGATCTACCACAAAACCAATCCTAAAATCATCTCAAACTCAAAATATTTTCAAAACTCACCCACACTGAAAATCACCAGATCGCGGAGGGAGGAGGGTCGCACGAGGAGAGGGGGGGTTGGTTTTTTTTTTCTTTTCTTCCTCCCTCCTCTTCCTCTTCTTCTTCCTGCTACAGATGCGGGTCGTGCTCAATTTTTTTTTCCCTCTTCCTGCTTCTTCTTCTTCTTCTCCCTCCTCATCCTCTTCTTCTTCTTGCTGCAGATGCGGGTCGCGCTTAATTTTTTTTTTTCCCTTTTCCTGCTGCAGATGCTTCTTCTTCTTGCAGATTGCAGATGTGGGTCGCTAGGGTATTCTTTTTTTTTTTTTTTTTTTTGTGTGTGTGTGTAAAAATTCATGTTTTTTTGCCACGTGGCAGACATTTGGCAGCCACGTCATCATTTAACGGATCAATAGATGAAAAATGTAACGGAAATATTATTTTGAAATAAAATAGTACTTAAGGTATGAAAGTGAAATGTTTTAAAGATGTAAGAAATTGAAATAGAGCTCAAACCTGAGGTATGAAAGTGTAATTTACCCATTTTTTTTATGTATTCTTTGAGCTACATTCTTAATGATCATAAAATGAAAAACATAGAGTGCGAGAAGAACCAACATTTCATTATTTTTACTACCTACAAGGTACAACAATCGTTTTAGTAAATTACTATGTAATTTGTATGATTAAGATTCGGATTGATAGATAAAATCTGTTGGATAGATTGGATGTTACTTACCCCCCCCTCCCCGCGTGTTTAAAATATCTATGAAATTGTCGATATTTTTGTCGAAATATTCGAAAAATCATGGACTGATATGGAAATAGGGGTAAAATAAAAACTTCACCTTATGTTTACTGATTCAATACAGAAATTTTGTTGGAATTCATTGGAGATTTCGAACTTCTAAATTTTTTTTGAGAAATTTTTCTCTAATTTTGATTAAATTTGCAATGGGGTGGGTATATGAGTAAATATATCAACCCGTTGCAAATTTTCATAATTACTCTTGAATGCAATCAATATTTCCATAAATTTGTATATCGATATTTTAAACACTACTTAATTACACCTATCATTACATATTTCGCACCTCCTCTTTAGAAATTTCCTATTATCTTTAACTATATTCACATGGGGTGTGATATCCACACACCCCGTTTTACTTCTCACACACATTTTTAATTTTCGGCCGTCGGATCGGATGAATTGAAGAAAATCAACGGATGGAAATTATCAAGAGTGTGTGAGAAGTAAAATGGGATGTGTGGATAGCACATCCCTATTCACATCTTCAAATTAATCTCTTTAACACTCAAACGTTAAATGAAAAAGTAAAATTGCATATGATTTAATATTTTAATAAATAGGCTGTTGTGTTTATATTTATGCGTCACGAGTTCGAAACTCCACCTCTTCTAAATTAATGTAATATTTTGGAACCTTCTCTCCCACCTCCTCTTACTAATAGTAAAAATATAATAAAAATGAAAAAATAAAATTAAGATTGGCCATGGCTATCGGACGAGAAAGAAGACATTCTATGAAATTTTTGGGACAGAGAACAGTGAATGCAAAATACAAGTACGCTTGCAAATGGCATGCATGCTATGTTATTTGACCACTTTTTGTCCCCAAAATTACAAAAGTAACCTCAATGAAAGGAGCAACGTTCACATGGGAGAGAGCAGGCCATAGACCACAGTGCAGTGTAGCTACTATTAGAGCACGGAGCACGTTTGGCCGGATCTAATAAGCCTTTTACTGGAGGCACGGCAGGCAGCTGCATATCGCAGTCTCTCTTTTTACGGTGTCCCAAAACCAATGTCAGCCAAACCGTCCTCTGGCTCTTGCTTAGCAAATGGGTCTCACCCAAGGACTTGGATTTTCTGCCCTCCCATTTCGGTGCCCTCCTCGTGCCCTCCTGTTTTGTGTGGTCACGGTTAATCCATGCTAACATTTTATATTGTTTTTTATAAAAATAATAAGACAAAAAAAAATAGTAATATAAAATATTGACGTGGCTTAACCGTGACCACACAAACAGGAGTGCACGGGAAGGGCACCGAATTAGGAGGGCAGAGAATCCAAGTCCCTCACCCAAAGCCTCAAGCTTTTGTCCCATCAAAATTCCAAAACCTAAAGAATTCATGAATACACTGTTATAGTCCCATCAAAATTCCAAAACCTAAAGAATGCATGAATACACTGTTATAGTAATATTTTGTGTTAATGATATTATGATACAACAGAAGATGAATGAACTTTACCCTCACTATATTATTTTTCAAAAAATACTACACTGTAAATGCACTAGTGCCATTGAAGTTGCTCTTCTGAAAATGAATAGTAACAAATTGGTCATTTTCCCTACTCAAAGTTCGCTATATAGATGAGAGAGAGATGTTGGAATTGCAGAGACACATGAAGAGAATAAGGTGTGGTTTGAGAGTGAGGTGCTTAAAAAAAAAGCACCCATGAAAAAAAGCTATGAGGGTTTTAATTGTTTGGTAAACTGAAAAAAAAAAAGGCTTATTTGGGAAGCTGCTGTAAGAATAAGCTGAAATCAAATGAAAAAGCTAAAGCTGCTATTTGCAGCTTTGGAAAACTAGTTTTTTTTTCAAAGCACACGGAGCTACAGTGCTCCTTTAATGAAAAGACTCACTATCAGACTGTTTTTTTTTTCTTTCCAAAAGCACTTTTACAAAAAAGTTTACCAAACACTCTGCTGATTTATTTCACAGCCGCTTATTCTCACAGCACAGCCGCTTATTCTCACAACAGTTTTTTTTCAAAGCATAGCAATATCAAACCAGCCCTAAATAGCATGGGGTTGGGGATGGGCCAAAGCCACATATTATAGGACAAGGATTGTCTACCCTCTCATTTTTCATGTCCTTCCATGCCCTCCTGTTTTGTGTGATCACGGTTAAGTCATATCAATATTTTATATTACTATTTATTTTTGTCTTATTATCTTTATAAAAAAATAATATAAAATATTAACGCAGCTTAACTGTGATCACCCAAAACAGAAAGGCATGAAATAGAATGAAAAAAGGAAGGGAAGACAATTATAAGGGCTTTTTTTTACACATAAATGGTTGCAGTATGTGATGTATGCCTTGGAAATTGATGCTTTTGTTTCTTTTAATGGTTAAGAGATGTTGAAACGTAGCACCTGGCTTGAGGCACGAGATGTGACCATCAGAAAGAAAGGTTGATCCATATCCCGCCATGATTCGTGCCTTTTGGACCTCTCTAGTGAAATTGCAGGTACCTTATTTCAAACTAGGGCTTGCTAACCTTAATTTAGACATATACACATGCTAACTGACGATATTAATCACTCTCAATCCTTGATCTTGATCAGGATGAAAGTTTTCATAATCTTTATACTAATCAACGAAATTCATCCATTTTTTCTGTGATTTATACTAATTAATGACGGACAATAACTCATATGTACTTTACTTGCTAATTAAAATAATCATTTGAGTCAACTGAAGTTCGTATAATAAAGCAGTTGTAGTCTTGTAAAACATAATACATTTGTTTAACAAAGATAACATATTTCATCTTTTCTATTTACTTTTTACTAGGTAATCGATCTTTTACTATTTAGTACCAAACATTGAATGGAAATTGATGTTTTTTTTCTCTCTCTCTCTGTTTACGTTATGCGTAATTTTATCTTTTTGGGTGTTTGACTACTAATTCGTAACTTCACACATCAAAAACCAGCTCAAGATTTAAAGGAATGGTTCTTGGTTCTGGGAATATATATCCAAAACGCTATTCACCAAACGCAGAAGCTATCAGCACACAGCAAGCAATACCTATAGCTGGTAAGAAAATCTTAAGCCATGCAAAGCAAACTGAGCCCCATCAGCCAAAAAGCACTGCTGACCCTAAAACTGTACGCCTTCAGACAATATAGGAGAGGAAAAGGATCCGGCAGGAAAAGGATCGTCTCTGGATCCTTTTTTTGGGGATTCTCGAGATTTCGTGATTGGGATCGTTCATTATACATCATACGATTAGAAATTATTTCAAAATTTAAAATTTAAAATTAAATATAAATAGTATCTAACGAAAACTGATCACAAGATATATAATAAACAATCACAATTACAACATCTCAAGAATTCTTAGGAAAAGAATCCGGAGTCCTACCTCTAAAATCTAATATAGATTACCTCTAAAATCTAATATAGATTACATGATGTAAAGAGGGGGAGGGTGTGGGCTGTGGGTAGGGTTAGGGTTAGGGCAGCAATGATGGGAGAAATGTCTCTGCTGCAATTGCATGAGGTATCTTGTCCTTTAGATATTGTCTCTTTGTGTGTATTTACGGTTCCTGCCAGGTTTTGGTTGATAGATTTATGTGGATCCACCATTCCTGCCCCAAATCTATCTCAAATTATCTCCCTCCCAAAACTTCTCACGTTCCGTACGTACATATTCCCCAACTCGACGGGCATCAAAACCCAACTGAGTAGAAATACTAGTAACAGTAGAATTGGAATGTTGGATATTCGAAAAAACGAATAATATCTTATTTGAGTGATATTTTTTTTACGGTGTTGTTATCAACACATCATATTTTATCTTTCACACATCATATTTTATCTTTCATCTACATATTGTTAATTTTTATTTTCTGATCATCTTTAATTAATTTAATTCGATAATTGAAAATTAAGTAAGGTGTGTAAAATGTAAAAAGAGATAACACTCCTCTTTCTGTTATTAAATATTGGACATGGATTTTACCCAAAAAGCAAAAAAAAAAAGAATATTTGGCATGCATATTCTTAATTACAAATCTGTCACTTGGAATTTAGTGGTTGTCTTACTTTGGTCTCCCCACATTCTTTTTCTTCTGAATCTCAAAATTAATTCAAAAATTTTTGGGATTTTTTTAACTTTAATCATTCAAGAAGATTAAAATTTAAAATAAATTTAGTATGAGATTACATATTGATTATAATCCCTTGATATGTCCTTAATTCAAAATAATTAATGTGAATTTTATTAAATGTCTCCCATTAAATATTTAAATTTATTAATATACAAATTTTAATTTATTAATTTTATTTAACATTCTTCAAACTTGGAAGACTCAATTAATGTATCTAAATGTACCGAAATGTATTATATTGAACTAATGTATTTAAATGTTAGTACCGAAATGTATGTACCGAAATATATGCACCAAAATATTTTATATTAAATTAATGTACTTAAATATGTGTACTGAAATGTATTATATTGAATTAATGTACCTAAATATTTGTATTGAAGTGTATGTACCGAAATGTGTGTACCTAAATGTATGCACCGAAATCTATTATAATGAATTTAATATACCTAAATGATGAAGACAAAGTACATCGAAATATATTGTATAACATAAATTAGTTTATCTAAATGTTACATCCCACATCGTCCTGTGGAGTGGATCATGTAAGCCTTATATGTATATTCTCATGTCTACCTAGCACGATGCCTTTTGGGAGTTCACTGATTTCGGGTTTCGTAGGAACTCCGAAGTTAAGTGAGTTTGCGCGAGAGCAATCCCATTATGGGTGACCCACTGGGAAGTTCTCGTGTGAATTCCCAGAAACAAAACCGTGAGGGTGTGGTCCGGGCCGGGATATGACAATTTGGTATCAGAGCCAATCCTTGGCCGGAAGTGTGCCGACCAGGATGTCGGGCCCCTAAGGGGGTGGATTGTTACATCCCATATCGCCCTGGGGAGTTGATCATGTAAGCCTTATATGTATATTCTCATCTTTACATAACACAAGGCCTTTTGGGAGCTCACTGGCTTCAGGTTCTGTAGGAACTCTTAAGTTAAGCGAGTTTGCGCGAGAGCAATCCCATGGGTGACCCACTGGGAAGTTCTCGTGTGAGTTCCCATAAACAAAACCGTGATGGCGTGGTCTGGGCCCAAAGCGGACAATATCGTGCTACGTTGGAGTCGAGTCCGGGATGTGGTGGGGGCCCGGGCCGGGATATGACATAAATGTTTACAACAAAATATATTATGATAAATGAAATGAAAATTATAATTATAATTAAATAAAATTAATATATTAAAAATTAGGAAGAAAAAGAGAAATAATTAAAAAAATCAAAATATAATTAATAAATGAGGTTGTTAATCTATCAATGGACTAAACTTAGATTTTGATTTTAGTCATGGTTTTAATCTAAAAGTCATCTTTGCCAATGATTAAAATGAAGTTTTCTAAAAGAAAAATTAGTGTGTTTACCACAAATAAAATTACATCAATTATAAAGAGTGTTGTTAAGCCCACATTTTCCTCTTATTTTTTTTAACCACATCAAATTAAATATTTTGTTGACAAATTTGCCCTCTTGCAAATTGACATTGAATGACACACCCCGATCCGGAATGTCTACTAGGACTTCAAATCGAGTTGCACTGGCAAACACTTGGAAGGTGACAAAGCCATAAAGTGTGATGATGTGAAAAAATGTGAATAAATTTAAAGCTAAGAGTGTCTAAATACCAGAGTGCACTGTTGCGCGGGAATGAACCCACTTCACACGTGACGTTAGAGCATAAGTACAGTAGAGTAAATTAAGAATCGTACCCTCGAAAAAATATCCAATACTAAGAATCGCCATGAATCTTCAATGATAAGAAAGCTCAGCTAATAAAACCTGGAGGGTGAAAATAAAACAAGGTTGAGTGGCCCTAGAAATAAAATTTTAATAGAAACCATATAAAACATTATAACCCCTCGCTGCAACACCTGTATAGTTTTCAGAAAAATCATACCACGTATCAATGTGAAATCAAAAGTATATCAACAGTAAATCCCTAAATATACCACAACACCGCATCTCAACAACAATATCAATAATCATGTGATTAATAATCTATACTAGCACGCAAGTCGGAGTCACCTATAGTGACATGTACGACTTATCCATATCACATCAATCAACGCTAGCATATAAGTCGGAGTCACCTATAGTGACCTGTACAATTTATCCATATCTCATCAATCAATGCTAGCTCATAAGTCGGAGTCATCTATAGTGACCTGTACGACTTATCCATATCTCATCACATATGCTAGCTCATAAGTCGGAGTCACTTATAGTGACTTGTACGACTTATCCATATCGCATCACATATGTTAGCTCATAAGTCAGAGTCACCTATAGTGACTTGTACAACCTATCCATATATCATCACATATGCTAGCTCATAAGTATACCTGTGCACGAGTCGGAACCACCTAAAGTGGTTTGTACGACAGGACTGGGTGTAAATAAATATGCTCAAGTGCTACAATCACTTGAAGACTGTGTGAATAAACGCGGGTCACCTACAGTCGGAATAACCTATAGTGGTTTGTACAACAGGACTGTTCACCTACCTTGGATCCAAGGTGAGCATAAGGTGCGGGAGGTGAACATCACGTGAAGGACTGTGCCCTGGCCACGGGCGGGAGCACTAACACCGGGGTGCAGGTTTATGAGCTCTAACTGCATCTATTGTAACATATACAACTCATGGGCAACATGTACGATAGTGTCGGAGTTGCCTAAAACATGCATGTAGTCCTGCCATAACTCTATCATTTCAACTAATACCATAAACTCACCTAAACTTACGTGGGTGTCCTGCGTTCAGCTTTGCGCTTTAAGCGTTCACATTAATTATGTGCAAGTAATATATATATATATATATATATATATATATATATATATATATATATATAGATAGATAAACCATGATGCGATTGGATACCCAAACATGACATAGCATTATCAATTATATACATATATATATGGTATAAAATTCATAAGCTGTAACGCCCTACTCTCGAACTATTTATATTCGGAAATAATTATAGATGATAAGCCCAACTAGACACTAGTTTAATTAACTATCATTACCTACGTTTCCTTACTTCAAATTCTTGATTCTTCACACATTATTTTATGACCAACAATTAATCACCAAGTAGTAAGGTTAACTCTCACATTTTCCACCAATGTCCCTCACATTACTCAATTCCCTAAACAAGACTATTGCCTCAGTTATTTAGTCTCAATTCTTGTATGGATGCATCTAACGTCTCGTTAGACTGCCTACGTACCCTAAATAGGGATCAAGTCATTCGTAGTTCACACTAGTAATTCAAAGCATTCACAGTAATCATAAGCAATAATCAAATTATAAATGTTTATGGAATTGTCAATCATAAATATATATACACGATAGAAAGGAAAAGACTCACTCACCTAATGTCTGCACTACGACTCCCTAGCAAGCATATCGAGACATCACGAACCATCGTCGCCTGTGGCCAATTATCAAATCACATCTCAAAGTTCTGACCGATAAAATACATAATTTACATAAAACACATCCCTACGTAATTAACTTTGGGAGATCAGCATCACGGATTTCCGATCCGTTACTTCCCAAGATTCACATCATGTTCCTGTAACCACGTCCTAATGTTTCATTATGATCCAACGGTCGAATCTCCGCCAATTGCCAAAATCAAGTAGCGGTGCACATTTTATTTTATGAACTTACAAATCCAATTCGGGAAGATCCGTACGTTGGATTTCCAATCCGTAAGTTTATATGATTCTCAAATGTTACGTACTATAGCATATTAAAGTTTGGTGACAATGCAACGGTTAGATCGTAAATTCATATAATGACCTATTAACGTAATGTAGAGAATTTAGATTCTAACAATCAACCTACCTCATACAATTACCAAAACTGAACTCAAAGCATCTAATTAGCCTAGGAATAACATCGATGGCTCCCTGGCCACACACCGCCGCACGAGCCGCAGTGGGTGGCGGTCAGCCGCCCCGACTCGCTTGAAAATCCAACTATTTCAGAAAATTACCAAAATTTATAGAAATGAAGATCTCAATGAGTATAGTAACTTTCATACCTGCAGCCAAGGCCAATTTGGCCAGGAAGAGCCCCAATTTTGCTAAAACCCATCGGAAACCCTAGTTTTAGGTGTCGTCAATTCGGCTCCATAGCAACTCTGACGCCCCCAAACTTGTTTTGGGCTTTGTTCCTGAGCTTCAGGGGAGTATTTTGGTGGTGATAATTTGATGAAATCATTTCAAAATTTGGTGAATCTCGGTCAGGAACTTTCACACCCACCGGTGCGATTTTTCCTAAAATTACCACCAAATTCCTTCTAATTTTGGATGGAAAATGAAGAGGGAAGGTTATGGAGTAGGTTGCAGGTAGTGGGAAGGTTTGAATCGTCGGAAAAATTGCCGAATTTGGCCGTGGTGCTTGTCGGGTCGAGCGGGTCAAGGGGGAAACCCGGTTTCCATTTTCATTTTCTTCTCCCTCCTTTCCCTTCTCTGGTTGGTCGCCTTCTCCTCTCTCCTCTCCCCATTCGTCTACCCTCTCTCTCTCTGATTGGGCAGTAGCCTCTCCTTCTTCCTTATCCCGTTTCCCCCCACTTCTTCTTTCTCCTCTTCTTCCTCTTTAAAAATATAACTAAATAATAAATAATTATAAACATTATCAAAATTAACAAAAATGTAAAATTTGGGACGGGATGTCACATTGAAGGATGGCAACGGTTTGGTTTGGGACGAAATGTTTTATCCATCCCCATAACCACGAAAATTAACCATCTGGGATTATCCATAACCATACCCATCAGGTAACGGATTCTCCATCAGTTAACAGTTATACCCATCTTAGTCAATACAAAAAATATATTCGTTCAATTTACGCATGATAATTTAGTAAAAATATTAATTTCGTCATTAAATATTTGATGTATAAAATGATTTAATGAATGAATATTATGGAGCATAAAAATTAAAACTAAACATTGATAATGTTGGCTGATCTTTGATATCTCTCATAAGTACTATTGGCCTGGATTCTCATAGATTTTGATTTATATCAAAACTTTTGAAATTGCCCACAAAATGCAACTCACACAAATTTTGTATTCTCAAGATAATGGATTCGGTGAATAATAAATATTATACATATATATATATTGACACACCCCGACTAGAGTCGAGACGTGCTGGCCGTCATGTGAGAGTGACGTAGCCATGAGTGCAAAGCGGAAGCGATAGAGTAAGAGAAATACTAAAATTTTAAAACCAAGCGACTAACAATCCAAATTAAGAAAGGATGCTAGTGAGAGTTTAAGTGTGTAAATACACTTTCAAAGCAATAAGAAAGTCTAGTTGCAGTTAAGTAGGACAATTACTAAAATACAACACCCGAAGGTGAATCCTACTTTCTCGAATTCTGTCAGAACACCGTTGGATTCCTCGTGGCCACCAAACTCTACTACCTAAGACCTGGAGGGGCGAAAAACAAAGTTGAGTGGGTTAGTAAAACACATTTACATGAAAACCTTATTTTCCTTTGAATATATTAACCCCTCGTTGTAAAACAAGTATATAGTTACCTTCCCAGAAAATAGAATACATAAATATGTATATAAATATATCGCTTCAAATCATGCTTTACATAATCATAATAATATGTATGCCATGCCAACATATAACAAAGTAAATCATTCAGGTAAGAATAATTTCATAGAAATATAACATGCTAGCCGGAACCCCTGTAGCAGTCTGTACGGCTCAATTCATAGCTCAAAAGTCAATCTAGCCGGAGTCACCACAATGACCTATACGGCAATAAACTACATAAGAGTCGGAACCAAATGAAAGGTCTGTACGACAATATTGGGTGTAATATAATTATGCTCAATACTACTCTCACATAATAGCCGGACGATAAATCGCTAGTCACCTACGAGTCGGAACCGTAAATAAGGTATGTACGACAAGACTGTGCACTTAAATTGGATCCAATATAAGCATATAATGCGGGAGGTGACATAATAAACAGGCCTGTATCATATCTCTGGCTAATTCACAATCACCCTAGGTGCAATTTTATAAGCTCAACATTATTCAATCACATATCATATCATCGACAATTCACATAACCAAACATACTTACATGGGCTTACATGAGCCTCCACAACACTATGCAACAATATGCATAGTTATGATAATGCATATACTAAAATATGAGGTAGGTATGACATGGCATTTAAATCACATTTCCTTTAAATACGCTTTCTGGGAAAAATGTCAAGTGTATATATATATATATATATATATATATATATATATATACTGAAATAACTGCCCACTCATAGATATGTAGCTGGGTCGTAACCCCCACGCTTAGCCTGGCTACGCTCGTCCTCCGGATAGGTCTCGCCTATAGGAGAAGTACTGAAATAACGTCACTTTAATGCACATATACTAAACTATGTAATAACTCTTCATACATAGCTCAAATTGGGTATATGAATATACCACAGTGACCTACACAATCTCAGAATTGTCCCCAAAATTTTAAAATAATTTTTCATCCACTCACGCACCGCCACGCTCCGGTAAGTGCACGCCAAGATGTGCCGCCACGCGTAGGGAGCCCTAACGGAAATAGTAACAGCAATTAGGGAATATTCCGTTAAATCCTAACAGATTCCGTTAAACTTAATTGACGACATCAGAATATTCCGTCAGAATTGACGGAATATCCCGTCGTCTTCAACCTCAGACTCCGGTGACCATCGCCGTCGCTGAAAAACTGTGAATTTTTTCAAATCCTTATATCTTCGTTGTTTCTCAACCAAATTTAATGAAATTTGTACCCAAACGAAGCTTACAACATTTGGAATAAAATCATACCAATTTCAAGCTCCAAAAACCACTGGATCTCGCCTGAGAATCTCTGAACTTCCGGCCAAAGCTTTAAACTTGCATATCTTGATATCCCGACGTCCAAAAACCTCCAACGAAGTACTCCGAGCCTCGTAAGGATCTCCTTAAGCTCCCTGTGAGCTTGAAATTTCCAAAAACACAAGATTTAACGTTTGCATGAACAATGTTCAAATCGGAGATAGGGTTTCCACGTGAAATCGAAGGTTTCCTTACCTAAAAATGGTACCTTTGAACTCGTATGGTCCTCACGAACACAATGGTTCCCTTCTCCACCTCGATCCATCACATTTACAAGGGTTTTAGGTCTCGTCCGTACAAAAGAGAAGAGAGAGAAAGTGAATATGAGAGAGAGAAAGTACGGGAGGGTGAGAAAGAGAGAAAGTAGGGTGTAATGTGTATGGTCCAAAAGTCACCAATCAACCAAAACAAAACCAAATCCCTTTTTAGTTCACTTAGGTCCAAAACTTAGGGATTAGTTCAATTATATAATCACTTAGTTCCCATCACATACACACCACAACACAAAATAACTTAACATGTCCAAAGGCAAAACCGTCAATTCACGTCCTCGAGAATGAATATTCTAATATTTCGGGACGGGCTGTGACATATATATATAGATATATATATATATATATATATATATATATTATAATACAATTGTATTATATATAATTATATGTAAATACTATTATATTATATATAATTCGGTTCAGATTCGGGGCCGGATATGGATTGGGAACTCCTATAACCATATCCAAAACCATAACCGAATATTATTCACGGTTTTTCCTCCTATCCAAAATATACCTGAATTTTCATACCTAAATCCAATCCATTTGGGCGATTATCCACGATTATCGATTTTAACGATTAGAATTGCTATTCCTACTTCTAAATAAAATAAAAATGAAAATGAAAATGTTAAAAATAAAAACCCAAACGACGTCACCCCCACAAACCAACCTTGATAGCCAACCCATCACCCAACACTCCTCTCTCTCGTGATAGTGTGCCACATTGATTCGAATTCGGTGATAAAAAAAATGTGTACAAGAGGCCTAATGGGTGGAGGTAGGCAGTTTTGGAGCCGTAGTGGTTACACGGTGTAACTTACACCCTCGGTGATTTAGTTGTAGGAAAGGCCTGAGATTATAGACTTGGTGTGGGTTTGCTTGAGTTGTTGAAGGCTTGTGCAGGTCTCGATGAGAGTTAAGAGGGGTTTGGGGACCTGAGATTTCATTGGGAATTTGGGAACATGAAGTGAATATAGCAAGTGCTTCTCCTCTAAACCCCATCGATTGCAAGTTCTCCAAAGTCGATAATTTCGAAATTGTGTGACGCTCACACAGTATCGGCATATGTCCATTACAACAACCAATTGTAAATTCGTAAATAAATTTAGAAAAAAAATTCAAAATATTAAGGTTATTTTAAGAATAATGTTGGGTGTGAAAATAATATCCTATTATTTTTTAATTTTAATTATGGGTGGCAAAATAAGTGAGATAAGAAATGGAGTGAGCACAGTAGTACAAAAGTGCTCATTAAAATATGATTTAAACATGAATATCGAACCATAACTCTGAGCTCCAGTTACTCCAAAGTGTTGTACATTTATGTGCAAATGGAGTGAATTCTAACAAAGTACCAATATCAACATTGTAGGTGAAAGCTAAATCAAACAATCTCAAACTAACACAAGAGATTTACATGGTTCGATGTAAAGCCTACGTCCACGAGAAAAGCACGACGAGGAATTTCACTAAACAAATGGAGATTACAAAATAGTGTTTAAACTCTCACAACCCAAATCCCACAAATTACAAACCTTAAACCAAACGAGTAGAGAACCCAAAACTAATGGAGAAGATTCTCCCAAATTGCCCTCTAACTGACAAACTCAATTACTCTCACCAAATTGCCACACGAAAGAGCCACACAAAATACGTTAACCCTAAGGTCCTATTTATAGTGCATAGGACTTAGGTTACAATAAGAATCCTAATAGGAAGTAAATACAAATCCTAATCAAATAGGTAATTAAATAAATCTATCCACCAAGGAAACCAACTAAGAAGTCAAAATCCAAACCCAAAAAGGACACCAAAACCAAATAGGTAACACAAACTTAATTTTTTGCATCATCCTAATTTTGAGGCGTAAAACCCAACACAAAGTTTAGAGCAAATCCAGCGTGGTGAATGGCCCATGCAAGTAATTGGGCTAAAGGGGAGCCTGTGGGAGAGGACGGGTGGGAGTCCAAGGTCCGAGTGTCTGAGGGTTTTGTGATGCAAAGCTGATGTCAGCCATGTTATAAAAAAATTTGCGTCAGACGCGTGAGGGCGCGTCACTAACAAGATTTCAAATGGTGGGGCCTGCGGTTTACACTCTAATATGTTACCGTTACTAGGTGCAACGTGGCACCCACTCGCCCGTTGGATTTTAACAGCTTTTTTTTTCTAGACCGTTTGATTTCCAACGGTAAAAAAAATTTCAAAACTCCCCCAACGGCTATATGACATGGCACAATCTGAGTCGTTCGATTCTAGATCAACGGTCCACGTTTTTCAACTTTAAAAATAAAAAAAAGGGAAAAAAATTTGATATGTTGTTGTTATGCCACGTGTCACAATCTGGAGGGTTGGATTTCAAATTTTATGTAATCCAACAGTCGAAATTAATTAAGTTAATAAAAAAAATTAATACTTGTTAAAAATTAATAAAAATTTATTTAAATTTTTAAAAACAATTTAAAAAAAATATTTTATTTTCTATAAATACCTTATCATTATCTTCCACCTTACACAACACTTTCATATTTTCTCATATACTTTCAACCACATTCCAATCTTTATCTCAAAGTTTCTATATACTTTTGTTTCCAAAAAAATGGTGAATGATGCAGGTACGAATTGGACGCTTATTGAAGATGTTACTTTATGTTCTAGCTGGGTTGAAGTTACTCATGATCAGATTACGGGTAATGAGATGCAGTTGCAAGAAATGTGGAGCAATATTCATTCCCTTTTTCTTGAGAAAATTGGTGGCAAAAGAACAGAACAATCGCTCTCAAGTCGTTGGAGAATACTTAGCCAATCGTTTACCCATTGGAGAAACGCCTTGGCACAAGCTAGTACTAATATTCGAAGTGGGGAAAATTACGTGGATCAGGTAATAATACATTATTTATTTGTTTGTACTATACCCAAATTTACATTATCTACTTTGATTATAATTTTTTTTGCTCCTGCATTTTGTGGACACTTCAAGTGCAAGCTTGGTATAATGCCAAAAACAAAAACAAATCATTCAACCGGTGGGAATGTTGGAATATTGTCAAAGATTGTCCCATCAGAGTTGTGTCAGTCAGTCCAGAAGTTGTCATGAACAACACCCATTTACACTATATGCCAGATCACAACTCGCATGTTCATGAAAGTGACACAGAACAAGTGTCGGAAGCGACCCCTGAACAAGTGTTGGGATCGACCCGTTATCCACTTAGGCCTCAAGGTAAGAAGGCTTCAAACAGAAATGGAGTTCTTCCAAGAATGATTAAGCAAAATATATGGAAGAACTTGCTCGCTAAGATAAATTGACTTTGGTGCGGGAAATGGCTAAATTTGAGGCTGATAAGGCTACAGATGAGGCAAAAGCTGCAGTTGCTAAAAGATTATTTCAAGCCAATGAGAGATAAAGAGAGCTACTTAGGCAAGAAAGGGAAGAACTTAAAGAAGAAAGAAGGGCTTAACAAGATCGTGACATTATGAAGGAGCCTATAGATACGATGTTTCTGAATTCTAAATATTTTTGGAATTTAAAGAAAACTGACGTGTTGCGGAAGAGGCGTGCAAGAGAAGAGAGAGCAAGTGGTGATGGTCCTAGCACCACAAATTGGTTAGGTGATGATTTTCCATTCACGAGGGACTAAGGAATTTGTTGTATAATCGGAGCCCATAATTTTTCAATCACTTTGTGTTGTAATTTCATATTTATTTATTTTGGTACTTTATGTAATTTCGTATTTATTTAATTTAGTATTTAAACTAAGGGTATCTTTATTTAATTTGGTACTTTATTTAAACTAAGAGAATCTTTATTCAAAGAACATAAACACACCAAATAAAATTACATAAAAACACACCAAATAAAATTACATAAAAACACACCAAATAAAATTACATAAACACACCAAATAAAAAAAAACACACTAAATAAACTTAAAAAACACACCAAAAAAACTAAGAGCATTCTTCTTCCACCACAAACTTATTTTTAAGTTTCTTGAGCATGTTTCAATTCCCACAAGTGCTATATCAAGTCACTTTGCCTGACTTTGTGATAGTATGAGGATTGGAGTGAAATATATCGGTGAATGAGACTTTCATTCTAACGTCCATCCATTTCTAATGGCTCGTGTTGCATGGGTTCTTAGGTGGCGTCATGAGCACAATATATTTATGTTTTGGAATTGTTCATCGTGTCTGGCTCAAACTCATCAATGACATCATAATCATACTCATCTTCCACAATCATGTTATGAAGAATGGTAAACGTCATCATGATGGATCAAAGTGACTCTAAATCAAACAATCTGGCAGCATCCCAGACAATAACCTAATGAGCTTGGAGGATACCAAAACAACGTTCCACATACTTCCTACACCCCTCTTGACATCTTACGATGTGCTTTTTCTTTTCACTTAGCTGATGTGGCACTGTTTTGACAAACGATGTCCACCTTGAGTAAATTTCGTCTGCTAGGTAGTATGCTCCATCGTACTTATGTCCAATGACCCAGTACGTGACTTTCAGTGCTTTTCCTTGTAACACCTCGTTGAACACTGAAGATTGGGCAAGGATATTGAGGTCATTTTGATATCCTGGAACACCAAAAAAAGCATGCCAAATTCATGTATCAAATGATGCCATTGCCTCCAAAATGATACTTTTTGCCCATTTTATGTCCCCATAAGCTCTTTGCCATGCACTTGGATAGTTTTTCCAAGTCCAATGCATACAATCGATGCTTCCAATCATGCCAGGAAAAACTCGCATCTCACTCTTCTTCAAAAGCTTTTGCAAGTCAATTGTCGTAGGTCTCCGGAGGTACTCTTTGGTGTAGATAAATTCGATTGCGAAGCAAAACCTCATTAAGGACTTAAGAATGGTTTATTTCCCCATTTTCACTATCTCATCCACTTGGTCTGCAGATGTTCCATATGCAAGCATCCGCAAGGCAGCAATAATTTTTTGCTTAGGCAGAAGACCCATGACACCAAAAGCATCATTCTTTTGCACAAAGTAAGAATCATGGTTGCAAATAGAAATCATGATTTTGTTGAACAAATGTCGTTGCATTCTAAAACGACGTCAAAAGTACGTATCAGGGAATGCACTGTTATGGACAACATAATCATCCAAGAGATCATTACCTCGTTGTTGCTTGCTTCTATCAATGTTTGCGGAATGGTTGGGCCTGAAGATCTCAACCACAACTTGGACGACTCGACGGGATTGTGAGGCTCTTTGGCTTCTTACTTCGTCATCTCTCCTTCTATGCTCCTCATCCTCTTCGTCTTCCATCTCATTTTCTCCTTCTTGGAGATTGAACATTTCTTCCCCTTGCTTAAACAATTCTTTCTCTTGCTAATTGATTTCCTACAACATCATTGAAGAAGATAGTGTAAGAAGGAAAGAGAAACTATGAATAAGGATAGAGATTTTGAGAGATTTTGATTTTGGTGTGTGATTTATTAGAATGAATGGTGGGTTATATGGAGAAAAAATAAAGGATTAGGTTGTGGATAATGCCACGTGGTACGTCGTGATTCGTTAAAAATCTTATCGAAATCTATCATCAAAGATTTCACTCAGATTGTGACACGTGGCGTTATGGGATTGGTTAAAAATCTTATTGGAAATCTATCGTCAAAGATTCTAAACAGATTGTGGCACGTGATGCGACGGGATTAGTTAAAAATCTTATCGAAAATCCATCACAAAAAATTTTACTTTCGGATAATGACACATGGGGTAATGAGACCGGTTAAAAATCCTATCAGAAATTATAAATAAAATTATTTTTTATTATTTTATAAAATAAAAAAATACTTATATTTTATTGCATGTTGCCATGACTATTCAGTTTACGAGTGGAAATACAAAGGACAATTACTGTTCATTAAAGACAGTTACTATTCAGTGAAGGAGATTCAATTGCCAATTGTCATGGAGGGCCTTCCTACAATGAAAGTGCTATTAATATTGAATAGTTTGAAGAATGCTCAATCCTAAAAGTTGTTTATATCATATTAGCAAAACAGTAATGCAATGTAATTAATACAAATCTTGAGAAAAGTTGCCATGTTACTACGTCAAAGCCCTTCTTTATTGAATATACTCTTCTATTTGGGGATTGAGCTCAGTTTTATGTATTTTTGTCTTTTATTTTAATTTATCTTTTTTCCTTTAAAAAATTATGACAATGAGTATAATTCTTGTTTGATTCATGTCGTTTAGTATTATGGTCTAGTGATATTTCTCTTCATTTGTAAGTGAGAAGTCTTAAGTTCAATTCTTGCCAAATGCAAATTTGAACCACAATATTTTGACTCACCCATTGTGAGGTTTAGTCAATTCCCCCACCCGCTTAGTGTAGATAATATTGCTTCTTAAAAATAAAAAATAAAAATCTTGTTTGATTCATAGATTTCTCTATGAGTTCTTTTTGATAATGTCTTGGAGATTTTTTTTTTAAAACAAACGTATTATCTATACTTGGATCATTTCAAACCCTGGAGTTAAAACAAAAAATTTTAATTAAAAAATTTAGGTTTAACCCAGAAACATATTTTCTCCTCCAATTCCTTTGGGTTAAATTTTTTGTCCGATATTATTAAAAATGAATTTAGGATAATTTTTTTCTTAAATGAACTTTTTTTTTGGGGAAAAAATTATGTAGACTATCCTAGTTTAATTTTATGAACCTTTTAACCTAAAAATATTTAGATTCAAATAAATATTGAAAATTCATTAACCGACACCATGAAACTCGTGGAATACTACGAAAGCATATGAAATACATAAAAGAATTTTTTTTAATTACTTGTTGGATTTAAATTTGGACCGTTAAATTTTTTTTCTTACCGTTGGGTTTGATCATATTAGATCTTAGTCGTTGGATTCAATAAATTTATAAATATAAAACTAAAAAAAAAATACATATATATGGTGACCCAGTCCTACTAACCCATGAGAAATCCTTACCTAAATTTGCCTCAGAAATGAGTTGTGGGTTAAAACTCATATTTGCTTCTAGGGTTGTAGCAAGTTGTGATAAGTTTAGAACCTAAAATTTGAGTTTTACTCCAAGGGTTAGAGTAGGTCTGCGGTGGTTAGGGGAGTGGGTTAAACCTCATAATAGGCTAGCAATAATGTGGTTAAAATTTACTTTTAGCAAGAATTGAATATAGAATACCTCACTTACCAATGAAGAAAAAAACTACTAGATCATAATATTAAGTGGCATGTATTGGTAATTTAGTAATTTTGTTTCGAATGATGTTTATATAATTTTTACACTTTTATTTTTTATTTTTTGGTGCCCCACACTTAAATTCTAGCTCCACCTTCTTGGGAAACTCTAACTTCCAAATGAAAATAAATAATAAATAAAAATAATAATTTAGCCAAAAATCAATAAACGTTACTATTTAAACATATATCAATGACATATTTTTGTTTTAGACTTAATCAATGATATATTTTTATTAATTAGGCCTAGGTTAATGATGAATGTCACAATGGCTTTAAGTGATTACAAATACTTGGAATTTGACTTTTCTATCCATCTTTCCTTATCTCTCTCTATATTTTAACACATGTTATGTCCAACCATGCCTTAACTATTTCCTCTTCACTGTCTCTTCTCTCTCTAATACTGCAATGAAGTGTTTGAATCTATAGAACAAGAAACATACACTACAACGCAGTGTCGAAACCAAATAAACTTTTGAATATCAAAGTACAATCACATAAACAGGAAACAGACACTGCAACACAGTGTCTGAATCCACATAAACTATTTGAATATCAATGCACAATCACAAAACATGAAATAGACACTGCGTTGCAGTGTCTGAATCCACATAATAGGAAACAGACATTGCAACACATTATCGGAATCACATAAACTTTTGAATATCAAAAAGGATAAAAATTTCGTGTCTTAAATGAAATGGGCAGACTAGAGATACAATAGTATTGTAGAAAGATTCAGATATTTCTTTCTACCATATTATCGAGTATTGTATTGTAGTGTATAAAGTTGTATTGTAATGCAGCCTACAATCCGAACTGAATACGAGTTTTTGGAGTTGGCTCACCCTTGTAGGATCGTGACCCTTTATCCTGACCATTGTAGCATGTGTGTCTCCCAGGGCATAAGGGACATGATGACTTGACATCATCCTCACCTTCCTCTGGCTTATCACAGGCAATCTGCTTAGGGTTTTAAACTCAACGATGGCAACTAAACATGAGGGTTGCGCTCGTTGCGAGAATTAACCCAACACCTTACGGCACGAGTTAACGACAGCCATGCACTACATGTGTCCGTGTACCCGAAGGCACCCCTCTATTTCAAGAGTATTTGCGAGATGTCAAGCCCTAGTAAAGTTCTTCGCTTTGCATCAAATTAAACCGCATGTCGCAGAACAAGAAACAAACAATGCAACGTAGTGTCTGAATCCATGGAAACTATTTGAACATCAATGCACAATCAAAGAACATGAGACAAACACTGCAACGAAGTGTCTGAATCCACATAACAAGAAACAGACACTGCGTAAATCACAAACTTTTGAATATCAACGTACAATCACAGAACAAGAAACAGACACTAGAACACAGTGTCTGAATTCACAAAACTTTTTGAATATCAATGTACAATCGTAGAATAGGAAACAGACATTGCGTTGCAGTGTTTGAATCCACAAAACTTAGAATTTGAAATGGAGCACATAACCTAAGAAAAAGAGCACGAGGAGTGGTGATTAGGCTAAACGACATAACCACCATGAATAAACAAACATACACAGAGCTAGCAAATATATCTAAATAGACTAAATCTGTAATATGCCCAAACTGATTTTAATATCCAAACAAGCTCAAATTCAAAACCAAAAAAGGTGTAATGTGCAAAATTACACCAAATCTCTTAAAAACACAACTTAAATAACCTAAAACATTAGAATTGAAGAACAAGAAGAAAATAGGAAGAAAAAAAATAACTTGATCGTGATTTCTCAAGCGCAAGTGGGAATCGTTCGTCAAAATTAGGGCAAAAGTATGAAATCCTTCGGAGTGGCACAAAGTTGAAAGGCAGTTGTTGTGAGGCCAAAAAATGGAGGTTGAAGGTGGTGGGAAGCGGTGGAGGTTGTTGTCTGAGGGCGTTTTATGGCTGCAAGGCGATAGAGGTTGAAGTCTGATAGTGTTTTACGCGGTTTACAATGAGGCATATGAAGAGGTTGGGTGTTTTAAATGACAATGGCATGAATAGTAATTTTCATTTGATTAAGGTGTTTTAATGTAGCTTAACGTCTTATTGACCTATTTATAATTGAAATAAATTTGATTGATATATTGTCAATATCATAACATTTGATTGATTTTATACAAAATCACCCTAAAAAAATTCAAAATACTCTCTAAAATTTAAAAGCACGTGCTACAGATTTCTGGCAAAACAAACTCCAACTCAATAGTATAAAAATTGACATCTAAGGACACTTTTAGAAGTGTTTTTAAAGAAAATGTTTGTGGGTTTTAAAGGCACTTGAAGTGCTTTCTGAATAAGCACTAATTATGTGTTTTTTATACAAAACACTTTTAAGTACTAAGAATTGGTTAAAAAAATATTTTCACCAAAATCGTTTTTAGTCATTTTAAAATCACTTCTAAATGAACTCTAAATTTTAGAAAAGAAGCCTTAAAAACTAAGCCAACTTTTTTTACAATTAATTCTTCTTGGATTTACACTTAGTAAATTTTTTTTTTTAAACAAGCGATATTATTTACACTAACATAGTAGGAAATAGACTAGCAATAATGTTCAAATGTACATTTGGCGAGAATCAAACATAAGACTTCTTTCACAAATAAAATAAAATAAAAATTAGTAAACTATAGTATTAAGTGGCTTTCACTTGCCAAACTTATATTCAATTTGTTGTAAAGTCCATAATCTTGAACAATATTCAAAACTATTTTCATCTACTTTTTCAAAAAGAGTAATATTAAGAAAGTCAACTTTTTAAATCAAATCTAAAGAGTAATATGAATAGATTATTTATAATTAAATTATTACTTAAATATGATTAATACGTTTATTTTTTATTAATAATACATTGTATAATTTTTTATTTGTCCCAACAATTAGCCTAACTAGCATTATTCTTTCAAAAATATCTCATTAAAAACGTCCTCCCGTTTAGGCTTTATTCAGGTATTAAAAACGAAATTTAATTGATCCAAATTCATTGAAGCGAAGTACTTGTTGACCTGTCTTTAGATTTGATTGATGGGTTAGTTGGCTGCATGCCTGCAGACCCTTCGACCGAACAGATTTTTCAATGTGCAGTATCTCATGTATTTTTTATTTTATTTTTTTAACAATCGATAAGATTTATAAGCAGGGAAGGGAAAGTGAGTTTAACCTTATAATACTTAGTAATAAAATCATTTAAATTCGTCTTTAACGAAAATTAAATATAAAATCTCTTACTTACTTGTGAGTAGTAATACCATTAGAATCAAATTACTAGATTGTATTATTATATAAGAATTTTTAATTTTTTTATTTGTATAATAACGTATAACATATGTAATCGTATTATGGTCAGATTTAAAAATTTAAAGATACTAAATTTATAGATAAATTTAACTAAATAATATATTATTAATAAAAATAATTATATTTATTAATATTTAAATAATAATTCAATTATCAATTTCTACAAACTTATTCATCTTACCATTACTCTTTTGCCAGAGATAGAGAGAGGCGCACTGCTGCACAGTTCATCAGAAAATGCCAAAGGGCACGCAAATTAAGGCACCGCACCTCCTCAGTCTCAGCTTATCAGGAAAAACTGGCTGGATTCTTTTTCTTTTCCGCGAGTCAAAGGGACGTGCCCCCACTTCTTTGACCTTTTCCGTCATAATGTACTACGTAACCTGCGTATTTTAGCAAACCGCCATGCACGCACCGCTTTTGCTGCCCAAGAAGAAAGAATTCCACTGCATGAGTTTGCCTACGATTTTGAGGCCTAAATTCAATAAAATTAATCTTAGAAACAGCTTTTACAACATTACTTTGCTTGTGTTGTGACCAAATAAAGTTTTTATTTCAAGACACTACTTGCCAGAACTAAATTCATCACGAATTTTATTTAGTACGTATTTCGAAAAATAAACATCGTTCAAGGTGAAAAATTACAATGTTCAACCTAGTAGAACTTATGTTACATGAGCCATGAGAAGAATTTTTTTCTTCGTTTTAAATATACTTATATTTTGATAAAGTAAGTCAAATCTCTTCTCAAAGAATAACAAATATTTGATGTCACCGCTTTTACCTTCCCAAGAAAAACTTAATTCATTCTTTATTACAAGAACTTTTGTCAAGTTGGTCTTCATCTAATAGCTTCCATCGTTTTCACAGTTTACTCAACTGCTATCCAAAGTACTCCGAATTGAATGACCAAAAAAAAAAAGGACTTCGAATTGTCTACTTCAATCTTCCAAGTGACACAGCATGATATAATAATTTTTTTTTTCTGTTTCTTTTCGTTAAAATAAATAGACTAAATTTATAGCAATAGTCTCCTAATTAGAGCATTATATCAATTGATGAAGGGCGAAGGCAATAAAATTGCGTTTACCCTCCACTCAAAACAGTAATTATTTTTGTGTATGTCTTTCAGTTTGAAAGGAGAAGGGATAAGAACAAAAACGATCACTATTTTCAATATATTTTTTATCTTTTAATGTTTTTTTTCATCTTTCTCTATGTATAATTATCGCTGTAGATTTTTGTTTAATTTTAAATGTTTAATTTGCAATTGAGTTAAACTTTATAAGAATTCATAAGTATGGACTTTGTAAGTTTTTTGAATATTTTTAATAATTTCTTTTTTAATTTTTTGGGTAATTTGTAGAGTTGGATTAATCCTTGCAATTGAAGTATTCAAATTTTTAGAATCTGAAGCTCCACAAAGTACCACGTGGCGCGGCCCAAAATTTTTAAATTTTTGTAACGTTGGAAATCCCACGTTTCCGCTCAACAGATCGAACTAATATCAATTTAATAGAAAAATAAGATAAATTGGATTTTTTTTAGGCATGAAATAAGACAATTTAGTTAATAATAAAAAGAAACTAGCATTCAATACGGTCTACTGGTATTCCTCTTCATTTAAAAACAAAAGATCATAGGTTCGAATCTCATGAATGGTAAATTCGATCGCAAATTAAGTTGTTCATTGTATGGTTTAGCCAAACTCCTCTTCCTCCTAATGTTAAAATATCAATATACTCAAAAAATAATAATAAAAAGACACCACGAGCTGGTAGAACAGTATTAAAGAACGAATTACAAAACTTCCTTAAAACTAAAACCCCGAGGTCTCGAGTTCGAAACCCTATGTGATTCTTCTTGGCCCCCGAAAGAAGTGAATAACCGTGGTTTCATATTATATATTTACCGACAATACAACAGTTAAAAACTCGGAAGTATAAAATTACTGAGTACACAACAAAAAACCCTAAATTCTTAATTAAGTATTTTATTTTCAAGGGATATTTATGGTCAGCTGGCTAGATTCTATAGTCAGATCTCAGAACAACATGAGTCACCACTAATTTCAGTTAATTTGTTCTTAAACAATATCGGTTACAGTTAATCAGATGTAACACCAAAACATGAACCCAGATTAACTTCCATGTTACATTTCTGCTCTTCATTTCTACAATCTAACTTAGCTAGCTACCGTAATTTCCACCACAAATTAACCAATTCCTAGAGACTAATTTGTGTTCCTTACTTTTGCTAATTCACAATGATTAGTCATTCCACAGTGCAAACATAGGAACCTGTTGAACCAAACCAAGATTTCCAAGCCTGCTGTGATCAGTCCCACCATTATTTCCTGCTGAGAAATAAGCATGAGAATAATCACCTCCTCCAATGCCAAACTCATGACTTTTTGGGCTTGAGGCACCCAATGGTGCGTTTGTGTTTGAATGATCCTCTGCTGCATTGTTCCACATCATGTCAGCCAAGTCATCAGAAGGTTCACCACCACTTGTGATGGCCAAAAGGGGATGTGGAGAAGTAGACGAAGCGCAGGAATTGAAGTCCTCGATCGCTGCGGCCGGAGGAGCTGAGTCTTTCGGTGAACGTTTGGCGAGGTCACTGGCAATGAGGGTGGAGCTTGAGCAAATCCTCTTCACATCATACCTACTCATGTCAAAGTTGGTCACAGCACTTGTGCCCCTAAACTTGATTGCTGCAATGTCATAAGCCTCAGCTGCTTCTTCTTGTGTGCCTAAATTAATCGACACCAAGAACATCATCATAATCATTCAAAATGTCGTATATAAATTCGATTCATTGACAAAATTATATTATGTTGCGCTGTATTCTATGAACACTAAAAAAATTTACTGTTAGATTCTCGTTCCAAAACTCGAATTTAATGGTAATAAATTTCAGCGTATAAAATAAGGAAACAACGTACTAGAGAGTCCTCAAAATTGATAAGGGATTTTTAATTTATGTGAAATCAACTTACTAAATGTTCCAAGGTACAAGTCTTTGTTTCCAGCAACTCTGCCAATCCTAGCTTGCCACCTTCCATGCTGATGGTGTCTGTCAGGACAAAGAAAATAATTTGGTTTTGACAGATTTGAGGGGAAAAAAAGGATAGGAAATTGGATGAGGTTGGAATTTAATAATGTACTAAAATTTAGAAATGTTTGATATCATATGGACATTTTTAATAATGTTTGCCTATTATTGACTATGATAATTGAAAAGGCTGCAAAAAAAAAAAGAATTGCAGTAAATAATGGCAACTCTATTATTAAAGTTGCTGTGTGCCATACCTTGTCACACCTCTGTATACAGAGGCTCCTCTTGAAAACCCACTGCTTTTCCTAATACCAACATCAAAAGATGCCATTCAGACCAAGAAAAAGTTCAAACTAAAATAAATATATAAAAGATGCTACAAATTCGAAAAAGAAAATCATGGTCCAGAAAATAGTAAAAGGGTATGTACCTTCTCAAATTGGCTACAAATTCTTGCCTTGTCATGTTCTTCATCTCTTCTAACTCTTTTTCATAAGTACTTAGCTGATCAGCATAAAGAGACAGGACGAAAATTACAGAAGAAAACAAATAATAGTTTTGATAATTTGTTGGTGAATTGTTTCAGTTTTTAGGATATTTGAATTTATTCAACAACTAACGGGTCGAAATCTCTCCCTCTCCTTTCACTTAGTTTACAACGATCGCTTTATAATAAATAAAAACCAAATCTTAAGAGTGGTAGAGACCAAAACTTACTGGGAAGTTTATATGAGTAGTTGAACCCCAATACTTGAGTGCAGCTAAATCATAAGCCCTAGCAGCTCTCTCCTCCTTATCATAACCGCCTGATGATCGTTTTGCAGAGGGGAAACGAATAATATGGAAGTTTTTTTTTTAAATTCACAAATTAAAATGCATATCTTTTAATGTAATCGATTAATAAAAGTTACGTCCAAAAACTGAATACAGAAAATACATGCAAATTGGTATCAGAGGCTCAGAGCTAAAGATTCACTTACCCAGATAAACTGCAATTGCAATAGTGTGAAGAAAGACCAACCCCATAACAAAATGCATGGAAAAACAAAAAGAAAAAAAATAAAAACCAGACCGTTAGTATATTCCTCTTACAAACAAACGTACCCCAAAAAAATTTATAAAAAGAAAACCAAATACTTTTAATAACAATTTTCTCACCTTGCCTTCCTTTCCTTGTTTGCCCTTCTTTTCTGCAACTATTATCCCACAGATGGGCCTCATATCTCCCAGTCCACCTATGCCTAAAACAGATAAATTTAAAAACAAAAAAGTTAATAAAAAAAGGAAAATATTTTCATAGTAGCATTCTTTCTGTACTCGAGCTTCCGAGTTCAATTTCCGGCTATCCACCATCGCTTGTATCGACAAAGAAAATCTAAGAAAAGGAAAAGAAAGTAAATAGTTGGTCTGTACCTGGTGACACCCCGGTACTGAGAAGTACGCTGACCAAAAGTGTCGAGAGATTTTCTAGGAACTGGTTCTCTAGCAGGAGATTTCCCAACAGCCCTTTTCTTGTTATCTACTATTTGGATTTGTTGATGAGAAATTACACCCATATTATTATTATTATTACCATTCTGCAAGCTTGGACACATGGTGAGTGAGAGAGCGGACTGATGATCACCACCACATAATGATTTCTCATCGCAAAAGGGCAGCGTTTGGCCCAACCAAGATTTGTACATGCCATTACTAGGGACAAGGCTTTGTGCTGGGTTCAGGGTATTGCAGTAATGGGTGTAGGGTTGATTATTGATAAAGTGATCTCTGCTGGGTTCGATTTCTCCGTTGCTGGGTGTGGTGGTGGTGAAGTTGGGAGACTCGTTGACGTTGATTTGGGAGATGGGTGAGTCTTGGTTTTGGTCTTGCTGGGTGTGGAAGTTGTAGGCTTTGGGTTCATCAGTTGGAGGAGGAGAGCTGGAGTAGCAGCTGCCCAAGAAATCTTCAAGCTTTGGACCGTCTTCGTTTGGGTCTGCAGCTGTCTCACTTGTTGCACCCATTTGGTTCTCATATCTCCAATCTTCCAAAAATTATACAAATCATATGAAAATACTAAAAAAAAGAATGCACAGAAAGAGAAAACCCAGAAAATAATTATAAAAAACTTCTACTTTATATGCAATACCTTCAGAGCCATTAGAGCGGCTGAAAGGGTCAGCAGAAACACAGAGAGAACCATCAGAGCGCAAGGGCATGATGGTCATTTCAGAAGAGAAGCCTCCACCTCCTACATGTTCTTGTTCTTCTTCCCTCCCACCAAATCCTTCATGGATCCTCAAGTGTGGAGCCAGAGAGAATCCCAACCAATTACTCATAACTAACTCCACTCAAAAAACACCTCTCTCTCTCTCTCTCTCTCTCTCTCTAAAATAGTTGGGTTTTTGGGAAGTTTATGAGCTTTCAAAAAGGTGGGACTTGTGGCAGTGTTATGGGGAACAAGGGGGAGAAACGAGTTTGCTAGCTAGGATATGAAAGTATGTGTTCGTTTTTTTTTTGTTCCATAGATTTACTTCTTCAGAGTCATGATGGATTGGAAGGGCTCATTAGTCCTTGTGGGGGGAGGGTGTTCCTCTCTATGGGGCTTTATAGACGTGTAGACCTAAAACCCGATTTGTGAAAAACTACAGAAGTCCCATTCGTCTTTATATTCTTACCACTGTTTCTGTTTTGTATTGAAATCCTTGGACTCTGTGCCTCTCCCCTCTTTCATTTCTTTGTCATATTCCTGCAGTGGTGGCTACGACATGTAGAAAATTTTATTAGTAATAAAAATGAACACGTTTATTAATATTTAAATAATAAACCAATGATCAATTTTTATATTTTTAAGTTTTTAAAATTTAATCTATAAATTGAGTCTTCCTAATATTACTTTATTATTTTTTGTCTAACAAGTTCAAAATCAAATTTACAAATACTTTTTTTTTTCTGTCAAAATGTACAAATACTTTGAACGGTTTAAGAGGTGGTTTGGGAGTGAGGTGCTTAAAAAAAAAAGCACCCATGAAAAAAAACTGTAAGTATTTTAGGTGTTTGGTAAACTGAAAAAAAAAGGCTTATTTTGGAAGCTGAAATCAAAGGAAAAAGCTGAAGCTGCTATTTGCAGCTTTGGAAAACTGGTTTTTTTTCAAAGCATACGGAGCTACAGTGCTCCTTTAATGAAAAGACCTACTATCATACTGCTTTTTTTTTCCAAAAGCACTTTTACAAAAAAGTTTACCAAACATTCTGCTGATTTATTTCACAGCCGCTTATTCTCACAGCACAACCGCTTATTCTCGCAGCAGCTTTTTTTCAAAGCACAACAATACCAAACCAACCGTAAACAACATCAATTTTTAGTGGGATTGTCATATTGTTACATTATGTCATAAAATAGATATAATTGACCGACAATATAATTTTAATAAGTAAATACATGCATAATAATATGAGTAAATTAAATAACATGTGAAAATGTAACATACACATAAAAATTTCTAACTAGATGAAGCACAAGCAAATTTGGAATATTTTATGGTGAAAGATATCTTTGTTAACTTTTACAAGGTTTTAGAATAAAGAAAAACTAATGAAAATGATTTCAAAATTTTGAGTTTTAACCAAAAATCATGTTATAACTTTATTTAATGATATGGATAAGAAAAAAAAAACAAAATAACAAAATAAAAACCTAACTAAAGGCGCATGCAAAGAGCACCCAACCAATCATTCAGTTGCATAACCATTTGACATAATCCAAGCATATTTTATTCCTCTAAATTTAAATTTCAAATTGAAGTGGGTTCCGTTCGATTCAGAACTACATCTTTTAGCCATGCATGACCTTAACGGTGTGGATGTTGATCTCTATCATGTTTTTTTTTTTTTTTATCTTTTCGTTGCATTCTGGTGAAAGAACTTGAAAATCTTGGACGAACAGTGTAGTATCGTTAAGTTTCATAAACAGTGTCGTACAATTAAGTTTCACAAACATTGTAGTACCGTTAAGTTTCATAAACAGTGTCGTACCGTTAAGTTTCATAAATAGTGTAGTACCACTAAATTTCATAAACAGTGTAATATATTTTATAAATAGTGTAATAAGTTTCATAAACAACTTGTGTGAGGGGCGTGCAGATCCATGCGTCAGTTTTTTTTAATATTAAAATTATGTCTTTTTTCATTAAACTTTAAGTTTTTTTTTTTTGTCTTTTTATTAAAATTTAAGAGTTTTTTTTTTAAATTTAAGTTTTTTTCATTAAATAAAGTTATAACATGTTTTTTTTTATTAAAATAAATTTAGTTCAAACCATCTTCATGAAAGTTTCCTTAGAATAATCGTCCTATCTTAATGAGAAACCCAAGCGGTAGAGAATTTTTTGTTTTTCCTCTTTGTCTTTAGGTTGGAGCAAATATTTTTTTTGTTTTGAAGTATATGTTTCCTTCCGAGACTCTTTGTTTTCTAAGTTAACTAAAAGATGAGTACACATTCTGTATGTGTGAACAATTTCATTTTATTGTTTGTTTTTTATTAACGAGTGTGATTTTGTCAAAAGGTATAAAATTAAAGCCTCTTCAACCGCCCACCTCCGCCCACCTCCTCCTGCGTTCTCTTCAAGCGCAACCGCTTCAGTTCATTCAAACTATCCAAAAAACATCATCATTTCAATTACCTGGATGAAAAAATGATGGTGAGACAATTTCTCTTAATAAGTGCATATTTGTTATCTTATGTAAATATTGTATATCAAAAGTAAGGGTAAAATAAGGAAAATAGGGATATGATTGTTATTTTTTCAAAAGATACAAAATTACTATTTTGCCCTCCTTATGTAAATATTGTGTATCAAAAGTGAGGGCAAAATAGGAAAAAAGGGGCAAAAAGTTTAATAGGTACAAAAATACTATTTTGCCATCCTTATGTCAATATTTTGTCCTCCTTATGTAAATATTGTGCATCAAAAGTGAGGGTAAAATTGGAAAAATAAGTATACGATTGTCATTTTATGAAAAAAAAAAGTAAAATAGGAAAAATATGGATATGATTGTCATTTTGTCAAAGGTACAAAATTACTATTTTGCCCTATTTTTGTCAATAGTATGAATCAAAAGTGAGGGCAAAATAAGAAAAAAAATGGGAAAAAAGTTGACAAAGAGTGTTCTCTTAATAATATAGATATAGATGAACATTTATTTTGTCACGTAGAAATTGCTTTATGCATGGCTTGCAACCTTTCATCAATCGTTCAAATGAAACAATTGACATATGGGGTGTGATATCCACACACCCCATTTTACATATCACACCTTTTTAATTTTTGACCGTTGGATCAGATTATTGAAGAAGATCAATTGACATAAATTATCAAGGGGTGTGTGAGAAATAAAATAGGGTGTGTGGATAGCACACCCCTTAACATATAATGTGTTTGGATGCATGTCATGTAGTAATCATTCTAGCCTCAATTGATTAGACCACCTTCCTTTGGAGGGAGCGAAGTCATGAAAATAAATTGAACTATTAGAAAATATGACCTTTGAATTTATTTTGCCGTGTTTATCTAAACTTTAAAATTGTTAAAACTTTGTCGTACTTATTTAAATTTCACTTTGTCGTCCTTCTCCGAAAATTTTCAAATAAAGAGAGATTATATGGCCTTTGAATTTATTTTGCCATGTTTATCTAAACTTTTCGATTGTTAAAACTTTGTCGTACTTATTTAAATTTCACTTTGTCGTGCTTCTCTGGAACTTTTCAAATAGAGAGAGATTATACTCCTTCCCATAAGGAAGGTATGGAGGCATTCGAAACGGAAAAATGGGTGTCCAAAGAAAATAAAAACTAGGTGTTCAGTGAAAAATAAATTCATAAAAGTAAAATAAAAGTATCCTCGAAAGTTTAGTAGATTATTTTGGATATCCAAATAAATGTATAAAAATAAATTAAGTGTTAGAGATGAAAGTTGGGTACACACATAACCACTCATTAATTTTACATAGTTGCCCCCTTTGTGGTTCAATCTTCTGCATATATAACTTGATCATTGTATATACTGTCGGGCTTCATCATAAGACTCAGGCGTTAGTCATATTAAAAACCGCCTTTAAAAAATATGTTTTTTAGAAGGAGTAGACAAGCTTATTTTGACGGGTTGCGTAGGCAAAAACATGTTCAAAAGGTGTATTTAAATTTTGCCTACACCCACAAAGTAGCTAATGTTGCGTACTTTCAACATTATAGGTAAATGGTGTAAAATCCCACTCCTAAAAGTAATGTAATTTCATTTTGTTTTGGATATTGTTTTCTTTTAAAATTATTTTTGGTGTTAAATTGTATGCCAGGTGAGCTCATCCCCTTTTTGGTCTACTTCTTCCCTCTCTTTCCCTTCACTGTCTCTCACTCTCTTTCTTCTTCTACTTCACCGTGCCACACCCATAACCTATATCCTAAAATCATCATCAAATCACAATTTCAACTTCACCATCGTCTTTATCTCGTCGCTACGAACTCAACCATAGTCTTGGCATCTTGGAAGTCGAACCATGAAGCCCCGTACACGAGCTCCGACGCAGACCGCCTCTTTCGAGGCAATTTTCGGCCAAACTATGACGATTTGGCCGGGCTGTAAGATATCAATCTCTTCGTCTCGCTGAGAACTACAACTTTCCTTTTTGTTTCACTCAATTTCGTTGAGTATTGAAGAAGTTATACTCATTTGAATCTTACCCAGTTTTTTGCGATCTCCGAGGCTTTCGAGGCATTTTACGGTCAAAACACAGCGATTTAGATGTGGTGTGAGGTACCATTCTCTTCGTCTCTTCGAGGGCTACGATTTCTGTTTTTGAATCACTTGATTTCGTTAAGTATTGACAAAGTTATGGCCGTTTAAAGTTTGTGTAAATTCCGGCCGAATCCGGCCTTCTCTTTCGAATGGGTCCGGCTACCCACATTCTAGAAAACCCAGGCCTTTTAGGCCATTTAGAACTGGGGCTTTAGGCCCGTTAGATCCGAGCCCAATCCAAACCCTTTTTCCTTTTATTTTGTTTTAATTTGAATTGTTTAATTATAAAGGCCTTTGGGCTATGTTTAAATTAGGGCCTTCGGCCCGTTCCCTTGTTGAACACAGAAACCCTTAGGCTAAAAGCCTTTGGGCCTTTTGAACCAGGGCTTTAAGCCCTTTCCTCTTTAAGCCCTAAAACCTAGGGCCCTAACCTAATAAACCCTTTTAGTTTAAAAACTCTAAACCCAATTATTTACCCTAGGCCTTTTATCAACCTAATTCCCTAACCCATTAACCTAAACCCATTAACCCTTTATCCTAAACCTAAACCTAACCCAAGTCCTAACCCTAAACCCTAGTCGGCCCAAAACCCTTTATGGAGAATATTCCATTAGGGAATATTCTATTGACGTTTACGAAATTTATCTGGGACCTTTCTTAGGGTAATTCGACGTTTTGAATCTATTTCCAATATCCGTTTTCCCAAATTCTATTGCTATTATATAGTTTTATTAATTGAGCCATTTATGTGATTAGGGGCAATTATAGTGGCATTTCTGTCTTCGCTAGTTGCATGGCTCTTCGGTGGTGAAGTACTGTGAGTTGACTCATTCTAAAAATGCATGTTTTAATAGTAGAAATGTATACATGGAAAAATATGATTTAATGATTCTGTTCTATGAAACGCTTTAAGATAGCATGATTACTGAGGCTATTTTGAATTATTACTATTTTTCCTATAACTCATGTTCCTATAGAATATCCGATGGATGACAATATGATATTTAAAATATGTTTCGAACACCTTTTTATAGTATAGATGATGGATGACTTATACTATGAAGTTGCTTTTCAAGATATATATTGTAAAACCCCATAAATGTATATTTAGTTGTTTGGGCTTGTAAAGGTTTGGTTAAAGTGGGTGTGTATAAAAAATAAAAATAAAAAAAATAAAAAAAATAAAAAGAGACAAAAGGAGTGGAGACCACGTGTATGTGTAAGATGATTTCTTCATCTTTGGTTCGGTGCCCTGTTCTCACAAAAAGGGCAGAAAGGAATAGAAATAGATGGGTTTTCTCTGGGTGTCGAAGGAAGAAAAAAAAAAATTTGCCATCGGGTCATCTTTGGACATCCGAATGGGAATCCGTTTTCACCACTGTGATCAAGAAATCTACCTCTACGAACAAAGGTAAGAATTCAATGCTTATTTGCAGATTCGAAATTATATTTTAGTTGGGGATTTCAAGTTAATAACTTTGGGAAAATTCATGTTTGAAGTGCTATATGGTTGAATTGAGAGTCCTGGAAGTCTCAAAGCTGGTCGAACAACATAATTAGAGAAGATTAAGGTAAAATTTTACTAGTTCTGGAGTTTTAGAATTTAAGTGTGCTTTGGCTGTTTATTGGCATTGGATATATGGCTTCTAAATGGGTTTTATGGAGAAGGTGAATTAAACTGGGGTTTATATGAATACAGATTGGATTGGTTATTTTGGGGTTATACATGCACTGTGCAGATGAAATTGAGATGTGTTGGTTTATGTTGGTGCATGTGAACTGTATATTGATATGTTCTTTTTCAGAATAGGCGCTTTCTTGGCTTAAGCAAGACCAAGAGATAAGAGTGAACAACTTGTGGAACGAGTTAGTACCTAAAGCTTGGAATATCAGGTAGGGGGGACTCACACCCTGGTTAGTGATTTTCGATATGTATTATGTATGTAAATATGGATGCGTGCAAGCTATGCATTGAATTTTGTTGTGGTTAGAACTGCATGTTAGGAAAAAGGAGTTTGGTTTTTCTAGCATATGATTTATGTTGTTCTAAATGTCATGACAACCTGAGAGTGAAGGGAGCTGTGTGACTACCCTGGGCTTCGATCCCCTAAACCTTCGGAGGGTCCTATACAAACGAACTCGTACCATTAACCGTAAGGGAATGGTACTTGTGTCTATGTGGTATAGGTTGTAAGTGGACACTCTCGCTACCCTACCTTGTGTTGTTATTACTTGAGAAATTATTTTAGGTATGGTAGTTGGCCGCATGTTCGGTTGTCAGGACAAATATAATGCAGGGATCCCACTATGGTTAATTATAAGCATAAAAGGAATTTTAACTCATGCCAAAGCATTTTGTTGTGCAAATTATTTCCTTAATACGTTGTACAAAGATATATATTTTCAAACCTAGCTAGGGTGCCTCCCGAGGGGGGGCAAATGATTGTATGTGATGCTCACCCCTACATTTTCAGGTGCTGTGCGAGAAATAATGGAAGAGTTGGACTAAGGTGTGCGGTTGTAGCTTGTCAACCTAAAAGCTTCCAACCAGAAAAGCAACTTTTGAAATGTAAATATTGATTTTCTGGTTTCAGTGAAAATTGTATGTGTTTATCCTCTTTGCTTCTGTAAATATGTATGTATATATATGTCTAAACCTATCACTCCTTTGGCTTGTAAACTGAACTTTTGGAATTTCTGTTGTAAAAAGGTTGCTTAAGAAATGGGTTGAATGTTTTGGTTTTCACTTAAACTCTGGTATATATATTTGATGTAAATTTTAGAGGCCTTGCGTATTTTAAAGATACATAAGAATTGTCATGTTCTAAGTTTGAAGCATACAACTCTTATGTGTTTTTTTAAGATTCGCGGCGCTGTCGCGTTACTTTTTGGGTCGTGACATATATGTTTAGTGGTTTTGTACTTACCTAGTGGTCATTTCCGCTACGGGACGTAAAGATAGATTCTGGTTCGTCCCGGGCGACGATTTGGTGTTGGCATAGGGCTTGAAGTCTGTTTCCTCTGGCTATTTAGCACAGGGACGGTGAGTCGGCATGGGGCTTGGGGGTTATTAGACAATTCACTAGTGATTATTATATATACAAGTTATTCTTTTGAGACATTGCACAGCATGCTAGGTTTCGGAAAACCTATGTTTATCATTATATATGTGTTTTCATAAAACCTGGGGGTTAGTACATTGATAACTGTTTTACTATATATATATCAACTTGGTCAACTCATGTTTGTTTTGCGCCATCTTCAAGACTTAGAATCAAGGCATACAATCCCGGCATCCAAGCATTTCTACATCGGCATCTTCAAGTCCTCTCGGTATCGGACCCACTCCTTTGTTCATCTAATTTTATATTATTTCCTCTAGTACTCTAATTAGTTGTATGCTCTGAACACGTTCCTTAAATGCTTATTCTTGATTCTTTTATATTTATAAGTCTTATCTATTCCTTATTCTTAGCATTTGCACTCCACAAATGGCTTTTGTCACCCTCGTGTGTCAGCCAGCACGTGCCTATCCTGGTATTCAGGGAATATCGGGATCGGGGCGTGTCAAATGGGGTCTCACATCTCTACTTATAATAAAGTATTCCATGTGGAGAAGACAAAGATAAATGATAAACACATATGTTAAAGATGAAATAAAAATAAAATTTTACCTACTTTGTTTACCTATTTTATTGAGTGACACTTTTTCAATGAGACAATCAGGTTGGCAACTCTTAACGTCAACTATTATAGTATAGATTGTACAATTTTATTTATTTTGTTTGCCTACACCATTGGAGATGCTCAATCCCAAATGAACCGATTCCCCATCATCAAACAATTGTGATGGTCAAGCCATATTTGTTTAGATTCCTAGAACTCTCAATAGCGCTTAAGTATGTTGCCCGCTTTTATTGGCCCGCACAAAGGGTTATGGCCTAATTATGTGTTGCTCGGCTTCTTTAATGCTAAAGTTTTAGGCTTCTCGAGTCATTTGATTTTAGGTCAATCAAAATATATAATTAAATGTATATTTCAATTATATTTAGGGAACTTTAATTAAAAGCTCTTGGTATTGTTCACTTTAACGAAAAACCACATTTTTACACTAAAAAATCAATCATGGTACTATTCACTTTACCCTTTATTTTGTCCTTATCATTAAAACTCAAAGTTTTCAAACCCTTTTAATTAGTTTTCCTTTATATTTACCCAAATTAATAAGTGGACAATCGAATTTCTACAACATTAATGTATCCAAATCGAATGAAAATTACAAACTAGTGTCATTAGTTGTACAGTTGCAAGCAGTGAAGGGGATAAAATAGAAGACTTAAGTAGTATTTTTAGGGGAACTTTAACGAAAAGTTCCCGGTACTGTTTATTTTAACGAAAAACCACATTTTTACACTAAAAAATCAATCTTGGTCCTATTCACTTTACCCTTTATTTTTTCTTTAACGTTAAAACTCAAAGTTTTCAAGGTTTTTTCATTAATTTTCCTATATGATATAAATTGTCAGAAATTAACTGTTAAATGTGCACTCAAAAAGCAAAGAAACTTGACAGATTGTAGAGGTCCACTTAAAAGACAATGTATATTGTACAATGATCTATTGTGGAATGACCCGGCCCCTCCAGATCATCAACCTTTGGAATTATCATGGTTGATTCTATGAACACCCAAGAACAGTCCAACAATAGAGACAGGTGTGATATCCACACATCCCATTTTACTTCTCACACACTTTTTTAATTTTCGGCCGTCGAATCGGATGAATTGAAGTAGATCAACGGACATAAATTATCAAGGAGTGTGTGAGAAGTAAAATGGGGTGTGTGGATAGCGCACCCCATTTTATAAATCCACATGGAGGCTTTGCCTGGGTCGGGTCATAATCTCCCTGGGCTTAGGCCCTGGTGTGGACTTGATTTGGTTAGCTCGTAATGGAGCCCATAACTGGACTCCTAACTGGATTCCTAGGAAAGGGTATTGAATAATATAGGCTCCTTTGTACTGGGATTGGGCAACACATGATCCAACTGTTTGTTAAAATTTTAGAGTTTTGAACCAGTAATCTATTTGTACATGATCCAACATTGATATTGCTCCCCACTTAAACCGTTTTCATACTCATTAAATGTTAATTTTTATCATAAAAGACTACGTGTAGTTAGTAATGAAACCATTCACTTGTTTATTGAATTTTCTTTTTGTCAAATTACGTTCAATTTTACATTGTTTAACACATTTCTCTAACTGTTTGGACAATCAAATTTAGTTATTGGAGAAGAGTATGTTGTGTATCCAACCTAATATAAACAAAAGAATGACTGAGGCTTTTTTTCTTCACTTGTTATAACTGTTTTAATTCTGAAGCTTAATTCTCCTTTAGAGTAGTTCCACCGGGGAACTGATAGGCCAGCACCCAGCCAAAAAACCAGCCTGGCACCCAGGCTATCCACTCCAGTCAAGCATTTTGACTGGCACCCAGCCCAAGCCAGGCAAAAGACCGGCCTAAAATTGATAGACCCACATGCCGGGCCATCTGACGTCAGCCGGGCCATCAACCTCACACACGATCAACACGTCGCAGAGCTCCTCGGGGTTGAGGTTGATTTTGGGGCGGAGGGAGATTTCGGGGCCTTCACCAAAATGCGTCTGACCTCGGAATCTAACACGGGTCCACGGGTACCAGCCCGAATTGTCATACAGGTCGGTGATGAGCAGGTGACAGGCTGGATCCGCGGCAGCTACTGCCGAGGGAACCACCGGTTGAGGAAAAGATCAAATTGGGTTAGTGGGGTTGGATTGATAGGGAATTTGATAGGCAAAATTGTTGGAATATTGTGAACCGGAAGGAAAGTTGGAATCCGGTGGGATTATCATTGCACAGGGTGGTGGGTTTTTGCAAAGCTCCACCCAATAGAGAGAAAGAGAGAGATGCAGAGGGAGGTTAAAGCGAGTTGGCGTCGGGAGTGGCGTTTGGCGTTTGGGGATGTAGAGGGAGAGTATAGAGTTCTAGTGGAACCGTGGAGGTTCCTGACTTTTTTTTTTATTTTTTTAATTTATTTTTAAATATAATAAATTTATTATTTTTATTATTTTATAATAAAAAATAATAATATTTTAATAAAATTGACTAGGCTATTTTTTGTTAGGGGTGGAGATGATTTGGTCTATTACTGTTCACTGAAGTATATTACTGTTCATTTGAGTGGATAAATGCGCTGGGTGTTGGCGCAAAGTCTTTAGGGGTGGACTTACTTATAGTTTGTTCATTTTAATGGCTAAAAGAAGAAGGGCATGCGTGTATGTTTTGTGCAAAAATGGTATTAAAACACAAATAAACAATGAATGGGAGGCTTAGTCGTCTCTCTCGCATCTTAGTGTAGATAATATTATGGGTAAATTACATAAAACTACCTCAATTATTGGGTCATTAACAGTTTCATACCTCATCTTTAAAAAGTTTCAATGTCATACCTTATCTTCGAATTTATTGCAGTGTCATACCTTCCGTCAGTTGTGTGTCAATTCCTCTGTTAAATGCTGACAGAGCCCACTTTCTATTAAAAAAATTAATAAAATATTAAAAAAAAAAAAAAACGAAACCCAAATCCCATCACCCCCACCCCCAACCCCCGAAACCCCATCCCCTTCATCATCTTCATCTTCCCGTCCACCCCCCAACCCCCCCCCCCCCCAAAAAAAAAACCTTCCTTCCAAACCCAGAACCCCAACCAGATTGTCCAGATCGTCGCACCCTACCCAACCCTTCCTTCCCATTGAAGTCGGACCACCTCAACTGGTTTTTTTTATTATTTATTTTTTATTCATTTGTTTGTTAGATTTTGAATGGGAGGGAAGGTGAAGAGAGTGGAGGAGAGGGAGGTGGGTGGGAGGCTCAGGAGGGAGAAATGGGGGGGGGGGGGGGCGTTTGCGAGGGCGTGGGGGTAGGGTTTTGGGTTTGGAAGGAAGGTTTTTTTTTTGGGGGGGGGGGAGGGGGATGGGAAGATAAAGATGATGAAGGGGATGGAATATGGGTTTCCTTTTTTTATTTATTTAATTTTTTAATATTTATTAATATAAAGTGGACCCTGTCTCATTCCACGCTAGCATTTAATAGTGGAATTGATAGATAACTGACGGAATGTATGACATTGCAACAAATTCAAAGATAAGGTATGACATTTAAACTTTTTAAAGACAAGGTATGAAACTGTTAATGACCTAATAGTTAAAGTAGTTTTATGTAATTTATCTTAATATTATATGTATTAAAGAAAATACAAACCCTAATTGTGGTCAAATGTGGACGTGCCAACTTGCTATCCTCATTCCATAATCATAGGGCATCTAAATATTGTTGAATAGGTATTAATTAATCGGGTAATCTCTGAATCTCATATAAAAATCTGGCACTGACAAAGTGACTACCTTCTTTCGCCCTGTACATATCCAATTCTGATGCACGCCTATTTTTCTTTATCATTTTTCCGTGCCAACTTGTTTTGTTTGGCTTGTAAGAATCCCAAGCTTCACACATGCACACCACACCTTGGATTAGAAAGTTGTTTTAACTAAATTGCCTCATCACAGTTTTACATGTATGAGGGATTGATGTTAGTATAATTATTATGAAAATACGTTTAAGTTGTTGATTGACTCTCAGTACTAAATATGATCTGCTACCCTTATGGCTCCTAACTTAACCGTTTAGGTCCAACACAAAGTTACTTAGTTTCAACTGAACCATCCATGTGTGAGGTTTTTTCAAAACACCTTTGGCACTATTAGTGTATAACTATTTTCCTTTAATTATTAACTCATTCTTTATCCTCACGCGCACATGCGAAAAAGTTCATTGTACATTTTCGATATCAAATTAAGTTGTTTCACGTTCATACTTTGCCTACAATAACAAAACTCCAACACAAGTTAGCAAAATGTACTGTAAAACGATAAGAAATTTATTATGCTCCGACATGCACAAGATCAATGAAGTGTTAAGTGTGCGGCTAAAAATTTTGGAATATAAAGATTCACATTCTAGTAGACCAGTACATACTAAAAAATCCGTAAAAAGATTCACTTGTTATAAGAACTGTCCCCATATATATTCTCCGACTATAGGCCATTTGTAATCTAATTCGCGATACAGCTTTTGTAAAAATGTGTAAAGAGCAATGGTAATGGGCACAGTTAGCTTCCTACTCTGCTAGCATAATATTAATATTCCAATAGAAGCTATATACTATTGATTCACAACACCTTACTACATAGAGGAATCCGGATCCTCACCGGATCATCTTTGTGAGGATTTCGGAATTCTGCGAATTATGTCTGTTCATCGTATATTATGCAGTCAAAAATTATTTTAAATATTTTTATTTAAAATTAACACACAAACAGTACCTGATAAAAATTGATCGCACTATGTACGACAAACGTACTAGATTCAGATCTCTAGGATCCTCAATAAAAGAATCTAAAGAGGATGATGTTGGTAGATAGAGTAATGGAATTGGATCCTCTCTGAGGCAATGCCTTGGGATCCTCCTGGCCGAATAATATGGACCTTTGGATTTTGATCCAATAGTTACAAACAAGAAGATCTCCCTAAAATTATAATAATTATAATTGTTAAATAAAAAATCAACGGTCTGTGTTGTCTGGTGATCAGAGGATCCAATTCCTAGAGTAATATCTCATCGATAAATTTGACAAGTGTCGTTTAAGTATGAAGAAAGATTAATTTCATGAACAGTGATTTTCACTGACTAGTTTTGTCGTATGGTTTGTCAATCCACCACCTTTGCTGCTGCTGCATCGATCGCTGTTTCCCAAGTCATGTGGCTCATCTGGAATTAATACATTTTAAAGAACACAATCATTTAGTTTGTAGATGACACTTGATGATACGCACGGGCAAAAATCAAGCAGGATATGCTTAGACTTCAACTTGTAACCAAAGGGTTCACTGGAATGCTGATGCAATGGATTATAAGGCTAAAATGTTTCTGCACATAATCTTGGGAAAACCGTGTCTTGCAGCTTGATTATAATGTCTAGACTCTAGAGTAATGCATACGACCAACACACTTATATATACAATCTCTAATACACGTAAATTTTATCTATAATTATAACGTACATTTTTATTAGGCTAAAAGGTTCTTTTTCTGTTTGGGCTTATTAGGCTTAAAAATTTATTATAAAATGTTGTTACATTGAACTCTACATTCCTTTCATCTTTTCATAACTAATCAAAATTTGATTAGAAACTAATTAATTGCTATTTTCCCATTAAACTAAGTTGTAAAATGGTACCACATCATGGATGGAGGACCACTGACCCGTCATGGAGATATATCAACTTTCTTTATCTCACACATTATAGATTACATGATGAGTGATGTGATGAATGTATTCTCCATGTAAGTAAGTTGTTCTCATAAATTTGCATATGCACATTTTTAGTGTAGTAGATGAAAAGAGGTGACCCACACATGCACATTTCTAGATGTGTGGCATTGAATTTTCAGAAGATCTAGTTTGACAAAAAAAAAAAAAAAATGCAGAAGATCCAGCATGCCATGAAATTCCAAACTATAAGTGCACAACAAAAAATCAGATGCAAATCAAGGGATCATATATGTCAGCTATATTGTCATTGGTCCACATATAATACTCCTATATATTTCTTTCACCTAATCTTTGAATTAAGAACTACTTGAAACCTAATTCCTATTTTGTTAATATATATATTCTTGTCAAATTGGTTTGATCACGAGCACGTTTATTGAGCAATAAAATATTATTATATAATACGATTAGGTAATAAACAAATAGAGAGGGCTTTTTACACACACCTAAAAGCAAGTTCAACCAATCCAGACATACTTTCTATTTAAGGATCCCTTTATGCAATAAAAAGAAAAAGAAAATTAACATTTAGGCAATTGTTCAAAGAAAAAAAAAGAGTCAGAATTGTTGTGGTCAAAGCATATGTTCAATTTACAATATTGAATGCAAATTATAACATAAAAGGTAATTAACTAGTAATTAAGCAAACTAATAATTAAATTAGTATTATTTACGTGAGGGTCATGTGCAGTCTGGTCTACTTCAAACCCTAGAAACACAAAGACCAGTACTCGAGGCCTTCACCCTGAGAAATAAGTGCTCCAACCAATCGTATTACTTCTTCATGCAACTCACTCTTAAGATTTTTATGGTTTTTTAGGGCTCTGGATACTGAAAGAGCACAGCACGTATTGTTTCAAAGACAAAAGTGCTACTTATAAACCCTAAAATTGTATTCATCTCCTTTGTCTATCTGTCCCCCTACTATTCCCTTTTGGATCAAGATCATTTCATGAACTTAGGAGGCTGAGTTTTCTGAGCAAATCACACGGACCGTTGTATTAAAATTCAACGGTTACAAACAGAAAACAAATCTAAAAATTATAATAATTATAACTGTTGAATTTTGATCCAACATGCCGTATGATTTGCTCAGGAAGCTCAGCCTCTTAAGCTCATAAGAGAATCCTTATCCCTTTTGTCACGTAAAACTTTTATTAAAAGACTGCATGCCCTTTTATTTTCTTATTAATTTTATTTACCACAACTTGCACATGCAAAAAGAAATTGTGCAGCTTGCCAAATAATCACGTATATCCACAACAAGACAATCCTCTTCCTACATGGGATCTGATTAACTTTCCTCACAGTCGTCTTATCTATTTGTATCTTGAGAAATGCTAAGAACCTCTCAAAGGTATAATTTTTTATAGAATTTTTGTCACTTCATGTTTACGCACGAGAATTAATGTTATTATGAATTGAAAGAAGGTCTATAGAATCTTAATTTTGAAAAAGCCCCATTAACATTTCTCTTATGTATTTACCCTTTTCACCTCAAATTCTTCTTTTTCTTTTCGATGCCTTTTTGCGCACTAAGTAAATTATTTATATCAAACACTTTTATATTTGGCAGCCTTTGTAGTATTAGTATGTGCAATGTAGCATCAACCTTTATAGCTCTCTTGTCGCTCAATCATCAATTCCATGATCAAAATATTACGTCTCTTTTTTTCAACCTGGGAGAGAGAGAGAGAGATTATAAGAGAGAGAGTGGGAGAGACTTTTAAGTGGTAGTTGGGTTCTTCTCTTCCATCAAGAAGGTTAGATGACAGAAACCCAAAATAGCATCCTCTCTGCATAACGCAGATTCCCAAAGCCTCACACAATCTCCTTCTATCTCTCTGAGTGGCTCAATGGATCCTGTGACAAAAGACTCCATTAATAGACGGAAAGTGAAGGGAGTTGAAGCCATGAAAAACACAAAAAGGGAAGTCAACAGGGGAGCATGGACAGCAGAAGAAGATCAGAAACTGGCTGAGGTTATTGAAATACATGGTGCAAAAAGGTGGAAGACAATTGCATCTAAAGCAGGTATGTGTGTGTGTGTGTATCATATATACTTAACATTAAATTAAGCAGGTACTCGACTTATTGAATAATGATCGAGAGCTTAAAAGTGTCTTAATTTTGATTGATCCAGGCCTCAATAGGTGTGGTAAAAGTTGCAGGCTAAGATGGTTGAACTATCTCAGACCAAACATCAAGAGAGGCAACATATCTGAGCAAGAAGAGGACTTGATCGTTAGGCTTCACAAACTTCTTGGAAATAGGTATCCATTGATTTCATACGATAATTAGCATCAAAATTTTAAAGTACATAAATAGTGTGTGAAGGATTAGGGGGTATTCAATTGGGGTCTAGGATCCCTCTAATCGCTCAGAGCAGGAGGTAGACTGTTGAGACAGTTCGATGACTTGGCCCTGATATATAATTTTGCTCGCCTTATCCTATAGTCCTTGCCAATGTCAGATTTACTTACAAAATTGATCATTCTCTTATGGGTTTTTAATTTCTTATTAGGTGGTCTTTGATTGCCGGGCGATTGCCGGGTCGAACAGATAATGAAATAAAAAACTACTGGAATTCTCATTTGAGCAAGAGAATGAACCAGAAGGAGAAGCAAAATGGAGCCAATTTAACAAGACAAATGATCTCCACAGATCATCAGAAGGATCGTGTACAAATGAAAGAAGATTCGTCATCGGAAGAGGGTGCTACTAGTACTAGTACTACAAGTGCTGCATCTAAAGGAGGTGATCAAAACTCCAACATTAATATTGATGTGGATGATTTCTTTGATTTCTCCAGTGAGGGGCTTTTGAATTTGGAGTGGGTGAGCAAGTTCCTTGGACAAGATGATGGCAGATGGTTTAACTGACCAATAGTGCAGTTTCATGCTAATTAATCAATAGTTGTATGTCATAATTTCACCGTCTGTGAGCTAATGGAGTTCATGACGGTGCGCTGAAACTATTGTACATCAATATAAACTTAGATGAGTTTACTTCTGCCCTTTCTTCTGCACATACATACTTGGCAAATATATACAATATTTCCGGTAATTAAATAATCGTCGACGATATGAATTAGTTTATCAATTCTGTTTTTGGTTCAATTTCATTTTATATTTATTTGTATAAAGACGATCACACAATGAGAGCTTGTATAAAGAAAAGCGAAAGAAAAAAAAATGGATGGTTTACATTGTGTAGTGGTGGGAGCACTCCTCCAAATGTAGAATCACTCTCTTATGTGGACGTAAAAATTTCCAAATTTCATCCGATACCAACATGAGGTAGAAGAAAGGAGAATGATCTTCGCAAACTCTTTTTCTTTTTCTAAATACTTAGTTTCGTCCTCCGACAAATACAGAGGACAAACATACAAGACTCTCTCTCTCTCTCTCTCTCTCTATATATATATATATGTGTGTATCTCTCTCCCTGCGTCCATATATAATATATACACGCAGACATACATGTAAAATATTTGTAAAGTGGATAACAGTGAACCTGCAGAAGGAAGTTGAAAGATAGTAATCTAAGGCATTTGAAAGACGATGAACAGAAGCCTAATCACTGCATGGCTTGTCATGTAGTTCCCAGTTGGTTCTAGAGATTCTTTTTTAATAGTGGAGGATTTAAAGCAAAGATAGCGAGTAACGAAAAAAGAGAAACTGAGTTTGTCCATATTATATTGTGGACAATTTGTTAGTGCATAAATCTGTGATGTACGATAAGACAGAAGGCTGCATCTCTGTATGCTTTTAAAATTTACCATTTGCTTGCCAGACTTTCCTGGGACAAATCTTTAACTTGTTCCACAATTATTTGTTCTTTTTTATTCATCAGAAAATTGCAACCATGAGATGTTAATTAACATGAAAAAACAGTGTGTTTTGCTATTTGTTTTCCGATCTAAATTAAGTTGACACACGTCACGGACAAAAACTAGTGGTAAAGTCGTGATTCATGCTTATATTTACTAAGTCGAAGACTAATTAGAGAATACAAAATTTTATTATATTAGTCTATATAGTAGTGTTAAAAGACACCAAAACAAACTTGAATATCCAAATAACAATATCTCATTTGTATTATGGAGAAGTGTTAGTCATCAGTTGAGCGTCATTCAATAGCTGAAATGCTCCGCATGCCCACGACATACGATAACATTCTCATTGTTTATATTTGAATTTTAATCCTCTAGATATTTTGGTCAATAAGCCCCTAGTTTCAAGTTTCATTACAATACAGGTTTGTGGTATTTTCCTTTGGTCAGTGAGTGGTGATTACCTTATAGATGTTCATATCATAACCTCTATTCGTTGATGTTGAAAGTCATTGACAATGGGGTGACCTATGTATGAGTATATATAATTTGGACACCATGCAATCAAAGTTTATTCATGAAATTGAGCTTCAGCTATGGTGAGAACAACTTGTATGACACAGGTTTACTCTTACAGTGTCGTTTTGTGCCAATATAAGGACATGTAGAAAAAAGCTAATACATGTCATGTATTATTAGCACGGAACGTCACGTGACGATAAACTCGTGCTATGCAAGTCCTTCTCCCGGGAAATGCTGAAAGAGATGTGGTCCTTCCAGCCTGAATAATTGTTCATGTTGCATCCATACATAGGTGAAGAAATTGTTAGGCAGACAAACAGTACACCCACACATTTGTTTATTATACCTTTCACAGATATAATATCAGTTCCTATAAAGTCGATTTGTCTATTCTGTCACACATGAATTCATATTAATTATTTGTAAGTATGAATATACATAGCGATAACTTCTCTACAAGTGCATTAGAAGTTTCAATCTATATATCTAAAAGCTTAGAAAATTATCTTATGTTCTAGTGTACGGTATGCACCAAATGAATGAAGGATTAGACGTGTAGCCAATGATGCAATAAGCAAAAGATCCAACGGCCAAAAAATTTAGTATGTTGTATACACCAATGCATAATAAAAAAAAAACCCACACTCTCCTTCATTGAACACATAATATCGAACACAAGAATAAACGCTTTTAATCACTTAATCTCATGTCATCTTTTGCCGAAGGGAAGGCCAAACCTTCCGGTCAATTTCTTAGAACTTGTATTGCACTGAGTTTTTAGCCACTGCTCAATTTAGTTTGAAATTCAGAGACCAAGTAATTCACCTATCCCAAACCAAAGGAAAAATACAAAATTTCCATCAATTTTTAGGACCATTGCCATTAAGCCCCTGCTATACAGAAATCTCTAAATATCTTTCTCCCACTTGTATCCATTAGCTGGTTGGACGTCGATCTCAAAATGTCCAAATTATCACTAATAGCAGCAATTTTTTTCTCTAAAAGTCCTTTGCATACTCATTTGACACTTTTATGCTATTTAAAAATGTATTAACTCAACTCACTTTTCAACCAACTCCTTAAATTTCATCTCACTTGAAAATATTCATATCTTAACTTTATCTTATCTTATGAGACCCCAAATTTTATTTTCATACTATTTATTAAACAATACTTTTGAATAAAATACATTGTGAATCCCAATTTGCTAACTTGAAGAAGTAGTAACTTATCTTTTTAGAGATGCTTTTAAACTAGCAAGTGAATATTGTAATTAAAAACCATTTAACTTACTCAAATTAGCTTTTTATCTCCAACAACATTATCTGTTAGCAAACTTTGATTATATATTTTTTTCTTTCCAAACGATATAGAAACTTTGATTAAATTCGAATCGAAACGTTTACTTCAGAAGTCAAAATGTGAACAACCATTCTTGTTCAAACTCATTCCAACTATGAAGGCAATTCAAAACCCAATCCACTTATTTTCTAAAACAACCTTCTCTCTTATTTTTCTCCAGATTGACTCTTGAATTGAAGATGAATTTTTTGAGTTCGACTCTTAAAAAATATAGTTTTGGTTGTTTTGCAGCATCACTTCAGGATGCTCTTAGATCGACAAAAATACTTTCGAATATGGAATAAAGGTAGTTGATGAACAGTAACAGTATGAATCCAGTTTTGACATTACATCTTTGGATATTGATGGAGAACTAACAAAAGTTACATCCCTACCAATAGAAAATCATAGCATATATACAAAAAGAAAAGGTTTTGAACTATGGTCTTTTCTACCGTATCTCCACCTGCTCAGAAGTTTCAATTGACGAAAACTCACGTTCCCTTTGCTTGTGCAGAATGAACTCTTTTGTGTTCACCTGAACAAGCAGCGCTCATATAAGTCAGTGATCAAAGAACACTCAAAAGATCATTATCTTTTGGGAGAGGAAGAGAAGTGATTGTTCAGGCTAATTTGGTATTGTATCCCGAGGACATATCTAATAATATCGAGATAAATAAAATACTTATTAAGAAAAAAAAATACAGAAAAGTAATTCCGAACTGATGCATAAACTGCATACTTACTTACATTAAGAATAGTTATATTTGTGCCAGCCCGAACCTGAGTGTCAGCCCCATGCCATGGAGCAAGCATAGTTAACCACCAGTTTACCATCAAAACCAAAATTCTGCAATGTTGATAAAGACAAGTTAGTAGAATCCTGCATTTATCCTAAACAGGTTGAGCATAACACATCACTAGAATCTTAACCACACTTAACAAATGATGCAATTTATCACTTCCCTCCACCAAAAGATTTTGGAACTGATAAACTGAACCACACAACTTTAAAAATCAAGTTATAATAATATTTCTTGAGTTATACAAACTTACATTATACAGATCAATCACCAATTCATCTGGGTTTGGCGAGAATGCACTGTTTACATATACAAACTGCAAAACCGGGAAGATGAGATTAGGACACCAAAACTTATCGACTACTACTACAATTATCTAAGGATACAATGATGAGATCATTTATCATTTACCAAGGTCTCCTTGTGAAGTTGCCTTCGTAGAAACTCAATCACTTTAGCAAACTTGTCGGTTCCAAGAATCTATCCATTGAGGAGAACTGAGTTTCATATCCCATTACAAAACTAACAAAACAGAAAAAAAAATTTCAAGTGCCAGTGGCACAAGATTTCTAGAAGAGGTAAAAAGCAGCTGTTTGAATTTAGATGTCCCGACATAATATCTATTGTTTCTTTTAATCCATTGCAGAGACAATGCAAGACAGATGAAAATGCATCAACTCCCATCATTAAGTATCATTCAAGATATATTCCATTATACTACAAACTTTCATTCAATACGGTATGCAAAATTAATCCTTTCCTGTCATTGTACCGATATGGCTAAAACTTACTCTTTTATCACATTCACATGCCTAAGGCTATTAAGTATGGCTAGAGATCTATGAATTAACCAGAATTCTAGCATGTCTCAATTCATAGAAAGAACTACCAGATTGGTAATCAAGCAAGAGCAACAAACATAAAACCAGAGACAAAAAAGTAAAATTAAAAGAAGCAGGGCTCAAACGTAGTGATTGAAATCTAAAATTTCATAGAAAGTAAAGGGTTAATTTCACTTTCAACATCCCATATGGAGATCATACCGAATCAGATTTCTATATAGAAGCTCATATAAATCAGCAGTGCAAATACAAATGCCCTAAACAAATCTAAAGAATTCCAACAATGTTATTGAAACAAAAAATCTTCATCATAAACCATGATAAAATAAATTGGAATACAATTTCAAGATTCATGAACACTACTGTAAGTCTGTAACCACAAAAAGGAATACCTTGAATTTGGATTGCTTGAGTATAGGAGCATCACCAGTAGCTCTCAGATGAACAACCACTGCACAAAATTATAAACCCAGAAAATAAAAACACCATCGATCAAAGAACAGAAAACCCAATATCTAAACTGATCAAAACAGTTTAAAAGGATTTAAAACCCCAATTAATCATTGAGAATTAATGGGTTTTCGTAAGAAATCCAAAAGTCTCACCTTTTTTAACAGCACCCGGAGACTCCGTGGTAGCCATTGCAGACGATCTCCGATCGAACGCCTCAAATATATGGTAATTGAGTTTAATTCAATTGAACTTTGTCAAAAAAATGGGAGTTTCAATTCGATTCTGTTGGGACCGGAATTTGAGAAATGGGGTTTCAAAGAGGCTTTCCTAGAACCGATACAGTTTCTATTGGATTTGGAGCTTCGTCGACTCGGCCCGATCTGTTTAAGTTTGAGTAAATTGTACAAATGGTCCCTCAACTTTAATCAAATTGGAGCAATGGTCCCTTAACTAAAAATCCATTACCTTTGGTCCCTCAACTTATCAAAACGTGCAGCTATGGTCCCTCAACTAAAAGTCCATTACCATTGGTCCCTGAACTTTAATTCAAGTGGAGAAATGGTCCTTTAACTTTAACCCAATTGTAGCAATGGTCCTTCTAATATAACTCGTTTTAACAAATTTTTTGACATAGTTGACGAAAAGAACCATAATTATACACTTTGATGAGTTAAGGGACCCTAATTATATAAATAGTCATTCCAACATAGCTTATTTTGACAAAATTTTGACAAAATTGATGAAAAGGACTATAGCTACACATTTTGATAAGTTGAGGGACCAATGGTAATGGATTTTTAGTTGAGGGACCATTGCTCCAATTTGATTAAAGTTGAGGGACCATTTGTACAATTTACTCTTTAAGTTTGGTTCATTGGCTTGGACACATTAATTAATTAATTATAATATTCTGACAATAAATAAATAATTACTATATTTTAATATAGGTATGCTATTGGCAGTGTTTGAAATTTCTTCAATATGGTTGATGTTCGAAAATTCAGAAAAAGATATGAAGAGGAGGGTGAAGTCTAAATTCACTATGTATCGGAAATTTTTTTAAATTTTTGCTAAATTTTATAGATTTCTTCGATATTTCTAGCATATCAATTAAATATCGGAGAAACTCTTATATTTCATCTAAATAGTGTTTGACATTTTTAAAATTTTCATTTTAAATACCAATCATTTCTGACAAAAGCAACTGTTGGGGAACTTTTAGGTTGATGTGGATTTGAGCTTTGAGAATGTCCTCTTATCTCCCTTGGTTTGGTTTCGTACTAAGTCCCAGAATATCTCGAAGGAGTTAGCTTGTCTTAGGAAATATCCCGGTTAGATAGATGCCTCGAAGATGACATGATTAAGTAAATAATGGCTTGCTCAAGTGAGGCATGATGTGGAATTTCTTATGTGGTATTTCTTGGTTCTGTCTCTGTTCTCCATTTCCTTGCTTAATGGCTCTCCCCTTCCTTTTGTAAGTGAAGGGTTCTTCTCTAGGCTTCAAGGGGATCTCCTTTTGTGGCTTGGTCTTCCCCTTCCTTTCTCCCTAACTCTTATACTATTTCTCTTTTGTTGTAAGTTATCTGTACTGTTAAAACCTGCATTCTGCTTCTTCCCGAGGCACGGCTTTCTTGGGCTAGCGTTTCGTAGGCGCTACTTTAGGCAACGCGCCTCATAGTTTTCACTCGTTGATTGTTTGTGCAAGCAAGGAAGGGAAATCATTAAATGCCTGACTTGCTGAGCTTAGAGTGCATTTAATGTTGGAATCTAGTTTAGTCCTAACTAAGAGGTTGGCTTGCTAGGGAAAGAGGCAAACTAGGCTAGTTATCTCTCAAACTTACCCACGTGGAATACAAAGGTTATGGGCTTGGACTTTTGGCTCCCAAGCAACCCAAAGTCTTTTATAATCTTGACTCCACATAGGCCCAATGAACTCCTGTAACCATCCACACCACAATTCATGTGACTTGGGCTTATCTTAGCATGAATAGTGATTAGCGTGATAAATAGGCATGGCGTAATCCGGTCTAATTACCGTAGCATGGCATGTTCGTAAATATATTTCTTCCTCAATCCCGCACCTTTGCATTATATTTGGGCTTGAATAGAGACTTGCATGACAATTGGGCTTCAAGGCTTGGTCAAGTTTGCATGTGACATTTTTGGGCAGCAACATTAGCCCTCTTGATTATTTGGTTGTGAAAGACCTTGAGTGGGCTAAATAATCAAACTCAGGCCCAAGAGATTTTTGAACGTGTACAATTCCTTTTTTTTTTATGTAATATATTTGAACGAACAATTTTTTTTAGTTGTATATACTTAGTTTCAATTTTACAATATAATTTTTTTAATCTTCGTATTTAATATTTTTTATATGCAATTATTTTTTTAATTGATTAATGAAGCTTTTTCATCTTGTAATAATTTTTTTTTTCTGTAGTGACAATTATTTTTCGCTAATGCGGTAAAGCACCATAGTATAATATGTATATCGCCATTGTGGTAAAGCACCATATGTATAATAGGTATAAAATTGTTAGTCTTACGTTAATGAAATGGAAGGAGAAGAAGATGTGACAACTTGAATAAATTAAAACTGGCCCATTTCTTTCATTGATTTTATTGCAACAAACAACTACATACAGTAGAGAGAGAGAATTCTGAGGAATTATTTTTTTACACAGCCTCCTACTGTAGATCACCATAAAATATAGTAGCTAGACTTCTCAATGATCAAAAACTTGGGCCGTTGTTCCCATTGACTACCAGATAATCAAAGTCAACATCATCATCGTCACACGTACACAAACATAGACACAATAATTACAAGTATTTTTCTCATAATTAATAGGGAATTATGCATATAATAAGCTAATTAGGGTTTTGAAGGTTGAACTAAGATATATTATTTGATTAATGATCTGTATTAATTATCTACGAGCCAGCAGTCCAATTCAGATTCAATGATAGGAGCTTTGGATGATCGGAGATCTGGGCCATGCAACTTATTACTCGTGTCTTCAGTGGTAGCAGCAGCAGCAGCTTTACCAGCTCCCTCATTGTTATAGAGCACAGAGAAATCGACATTAAGAAAATCGGATAGAAAATTCTCGTCCATCTTAAAATCCACCAAAAACTCACACGAATTATTGTTTTCATCGTCCAAAAATGACATTGGTAACAAAGGTTCATCAATCCCCACCATTGGATTATTCACCGCCTGGTTTAGTGTTGGTGCTGCATTGACCACTTGTTCAGTACTGTAACCAAACTTTTGGGACTCATGGGGCAAGACCACTTTTGTGCACCTTGATGCTTTGGTTCTGACCACTTTGGTGCATGAAATATTTGTACTAGGTTTAGGTGACAGCGTAGGTTTTGGTTTTTCTTGGGTTGGTCTACGATTTCCATCAGAACATGAGCGACCTTCAACTTGAATTCTCTTTCCAATTGTAGTGTTCCAATAATTCTTGATTTCATTGTCTGTTCGGCCTGGAAGCCTTCCAGCTATCAAAGACCATCTGCACAGATAAGATAATTTTAAAAAATTTTATAATATAAGGGCAGTGGATCCGAAATTACCAAAGTAGAGAACCTAACTCAAAATGAGTCGACAAAAATAAAAAACCTCAATACATTATGTTATTTCACGTTGAGACATTTCAATTGAAAGTCAAAGTTTAGTAAATTCTCATTGACGGTCAAAATTTAAATTCGTGTATTCCAGACTAATACGAAGAAAAACTCGCACAATTTTTGTTAAGGAGTAATTAGGTTTTCATCCTTATTTTTACTACTCTATTGATTAAAACCTTATTACTTTTCAATTTTTGATCAAGGTCCTTTGTATTAATAATATCATTAATTATTTCAATAATAAAATATTTTTTATTTCTAAATATATTCATTTAATATTAAAAATATTACAATTAGTATATTTATATTTATGGCTAAATTTTTTATCATATATTTTTATTTTTAGTTTGTACCCATTTTTAATTTGCAACCCTTTTTTAATTTGTACCAATTTTCCTTTCAGTTTTAATTTGTACCCATATATTAATTTCTTTTTGTGCCCATATTTTTTAAAGTTTTATTTGTATTGTACCCATATTTTTTTATTTATTTGTACCCATTTTTATTTTTGCTAAATGTACCCATTTTGAAGAATGTATCCATGTTTTGATACAATAATTTTTTGGTTATTTTTTATGAATGTACCCATGTTTACACACACACACAATAGTATATTTATATTTTAATATTTTTAATCCCACAAATTATGGTTTTTTATTTAAAATCTCATTACTATAAACAACTATAAATTTTAATTTTTAATTTAAAAAATATAGTAACGTACATAGAAATAAATTATCAATTAATTTCAGGGACTTGGATCAAAAATTGAAAACCAACAAGGTTTCAGTCAAAGACTATTCATAACTAGGGACCGTATCCAAAGTCTCCCTAATTATAAACACCCCCCCAAAAAAAAAAAAAAATAATAATTACCTGTTGCCCAGGAGCTTGTGAAGCCTGATGATGAGCTCTTCTTCATCACGAGTGATGTTTCCTCTCTTGATGTCAGGTCTTAGGTAGTTCAACCATCGCAGCCTGCAACTTTTGCCACATCTCTTGAGCCCTGAAAAACCCATATATGAAATGTCGTTACGTGATCTACATTTTCTTTTGAAACATATACGTACAGGGAATGAACAACTGTTTGTCACAATTATATGTTTTAATTGTGCAAATTTTGCTATAGTGGAACGAGACCCCTAGTAAGAAAGGGTTCATGAGTGACACACACGCAGATATATGTATGGTTGTATCTCACCTGCTCTTTTGGGAAGGTTTCTCCATTTCCCTTCACCATGATTTCCGATATATTCAGTCAGTACTTTGTCTTCCATAGCTGTCCATGCTCCTCTATTCAACCCCTCATCCTTTGAACAACAAGGACTCCTTCCCATCTATAAGCCGCCCCTATAGAATTAAGGAACCCTAAAATCTCTCTCTCTCTCTCTCTCTCTCCCTCTCTCTCTCTCTCTCTCTCTCTCTCTCTCTCTCTCTCTCTCTCTCTCTCTCTCTCTCTCTCTCTCAGTGTGGCTCTCTAGTGGCAATACTAATGACCGACTTATTCTGGGTAGATCATGAGAGCGTGGAAGACTCAATATATATATATATATATATATATATATATATATATATATATATGTATATACTGAGGCATGCATAATTTTTTTTTGGGAGGGGAACCGATTCACAATATCATTAAGGGCAATTGGATCTTAAAATATTCCGACGCATAAAGAAAAAGAAGGGTCATGATTCAAGTGTGTAGGTTGCATGTGATTTAGGGAACCTTGTTTTTGCCTAACATTTTTGCTAGTATTAAAATATATTAAACTATTTATATAGTACAAGATAAGTAAAGATATTAAATTGTGCATACGCTCAATTATTATGTATGCCTGCATTTCTGTAATTATGAGTGGTGATCATGAATGATACCTTTCCATCCGCATTTCATTTTCCTACAGCTGAAAGGACCGTTAAATCCCGATAAAAATAATAAATAAAAATTAATAAAATAAGCATATATAAATTCGATTGACCTGAATGCCTCTCATGGGCTGCTTAATGGTAACTAACTTTCTCACTCGCCCTTGAAAGTTGGTTGAAAAAGAAACAAAAAACAGCTCCCCAACATGTGCGGAACATCCTTATTCATGTGTGCATTGGTGTTTTTTTTTTTTTTTTTTTTTTGGAAGAGTGTGCATTGGTGTTTGAATTGGGAAGCATGGGCCTGTTCATCCCTTTAATGGGGAGTGGCCGCATCTCCCTTTGTTTCACTGTATAAATGGTCGCCATTCTCAACCACACAATTTGACCACATCATGCATGACATCATTTAGGGCATGTGAAGTTCATGAACGTTTGATGGTCATTTGAAAAAGATAATTTATGTTTTTTGTGATTGGTTGCGTTTTCAAATTGGTACAATAAATTATTGTTTAAACGTGTGATCCGGTTTTTTGAACTCTATCATTGAATTTTAAAAGTTATCCAGAGTTTTCTTTTGAAACTTTAACGAAAAATTCATGGTAATATTTATTTTAATGAAAAATCACATTTTTACATTAAAAAATCAATCATTGCCCACCCAGTGCATTGGTGAGTTTGTGATGCATAAGATAATATAGGAAAAATGGAACAAATTTTAGAACATAATAAAAGAGAGTTGCTAGATCCACCCTGACACATCCCGACCTAGATCGAGGCATGCTGACCGTCACGTGAGGGTGACGTAGCTATGGGCGCAGTGCGGAAGAATAACGATATAAAGAATTGCGAATAAATAGAAACCAAACTGACTAAGACACTAGATAATATAAGGTGAAAGACGAGAATAAGTGTGACTACACATAACCAGAGCGTAGGTATCCTAGGTGCAGTCCAGTAGGATAGTTACAAATTATACAATACCAAAGATGGTCCTACATTAGTGATAATCTGTCAGAGCTGCCGTGAATTCCTCGTGAGCCACCAACGAGAACTCCTACCTAAAACCTGGAGGGACGCAAAACAGAGGTGAGTGGGAAAAAACAAAGTTTTTCAAAACCATTTCATTTATCAAAAGTAGTAACCCCTCACCGTAAAACTTGTATAATTCCCAAAAAATAGCATATACGATTATATCTCAAAATTATATTCAAAATAGCAAATCCACCAAATATACCATGTCAAATCTCAGAAAGAAATAAGTAAGCCAGGTGAAATCAATCAATATGAAATAGTTTGCAAGCCGGAGTCACATAACGTGACCTGTATGGCTGGGTCTATAACTCATCAACTAGTTCTCTGCATACAAGTCGGAACCACCTAAAGTGGTATGTATGACAGGCTGGGTGTAAATAAATACGCTCAAGTGCTACGATCACGTGAAGGCTGTGCAAAGTATCGCAAGTCACCTACGAGTCGGAACCACCTGAAGTGGTTTGTACGACAGGCTGACACCTACGTTGGATCTAAGGTGAGCATGTGGTGCGGGAGGTGAACGATCACGTGAAGGCTAGTTCCTGTCCTCGGTCAGAGTACTAATACCGGGGTGCAGGATAATAAGCTCGAAATATATCTCAGCACTAATGTACTCACTACCATCAATATACTCACCTGAAACTTACCTAAGCGTCCACAGTGTCGAGCAACAATATGTATGTAACTATAATAATGCACAATTAAACATAAAGAGTATTTGACATGGCATTTCAAAATATCAAAACCATTTAATTAAGTTTTCTGGGAAATAAATAAATAAATATATATATACTGAAAACCAAAAGCCCACTCACTGATATGTGGAAAGGTCGTAACCCCCAAGCCTTGCTTGACTACACTCGTCCTCAAAATAAGTCTCACCTATATGCGAAACAACTATTTAAACGTTATTTTTTAAGCACATAAACAAAACTAGGTAATCACTTCTCATACATTGCTCAAATGGGGTTTTTGAATATACCACTGTGACCTACTCAACCCCACAAACATCCCTATATTTTTAGAAAAAAATTTCGATGTCCCACGCGCCCTCATGTGCTGGCCAAGGCATGGCCAGACGCCTCGCCCCACCCACGCGCAGGCACTTGCCTGGCACACTGACGGATTCCCTAACATCGTTAGGGAATATTCTGTTAAATATTAGAATATACCGTTAAAGATACCTGATGCAGTAAGAATATTCCATCAACTTTGACTGAATATTCCCTTCCTTCTTCCTTGGTTCGCCGAAGTCCAGTACCGGCTACCGCTGCTATCGTCGGATTCTGGAAAAAACTTTAAACTTCAATATCTTTCTCATTTCTACACCAAATTTCACAAATTTTATACCAAAATGAAGCCCTCAACAAGTAGAACATGATCGTACCTTTCAATGGTCCTAAAATCAACGGAAACTCGCCGAAAAAATCTTATGAAAATCGGCCAAATTTGCAACTCGATAAACCCGAGTGTTCTAACGTTAAAACCACTCCAAAATTGATCCAATGTGCTAGTAAAGTAAAAATATTACCTTCTTAAGTCTCAAAACCACTTAAAACCCACTAAGGGTATTGATGAGTTCTTGAGCTCGCAAGGAGTAAGAAAGTCACCTTCACAGCCTTGATCCGTGACTGGTGAAGCTCGTTGAGAGGTTGACCGTACACTTGTACGAAAAATGGGAAAAAATCCGAGAGGGAGAGAAGGAGAGAGGGTCAACGGGTTAGTATGGGTGTGTTTGTGGTCCAACTTGGGTCACCAACCAAAAACAAGGAAAATCTAAGTCTTAATTAAATCCAAATGATTAGGACCTAAAATGATTGGTCCAATTTCATAGCCCATTTACACACACACAACTCAACACTCAAGGGTAAAATCGTCATTTCCACGCTATCAACGACAAACTAATATATACATTCGGGACAAGCTATGACACACCCTGTTGTTTTATTTTCTCACCCACGTTATATTTACACCCACTATAAAAAGTTAAAAAATAAAAAAATTATTTTCCTACTCACTATTATTCCTAAAATAACCCTTAACATACATATATATATATATATATATATATATATATATATATATATATATATATATATATATATATATATATATATATGGAAGTGTTATTGACACTCCAAAAATCTCATTATACGCTCCTCACAAGTGTATTTTTCTTTCCAAATATAGAAAGTTAGGAGTGTGGAATGAGAATTTTGGAGTTCTAATAACAATTCCCTATATGTATATATAATTAGAGGTAAACATTTCCCTTAAAAAAAGAATATACACAAATAATATTACTCTATTCTAATCTTCTAGAAAAAAAAAAACCAACATCTTCTAATCTTTAGCATGATGTACACGTTTGGTTGGGATTGAAAATGGAGAAGCTTACTCAAGTAAACCATCTCTCAAGCCCGAACCTCTAGGGTTTTTTTGCAAGGAACGTATGTATGTGACAAAAGAGTGAATTGACGAAAATGCCCTAGAGGCTAGATCATTGACTTTAGTTGACCATCATTTAGTGACGCATGCAAGTTACTATTTTATCTTACCGTATTCACGAAGTACTTGACGGTATGAATGCGTAGGCGCAAGCATAATCGAAGTTGGGGCTACGATGAAGATTTTACGGAACTACAAATCCGAAAAGTACTTTTGTAAAGATTACTATTTATTATTTTATATATTTCTTATAGTTATTATATTATTATTTTAACATTATTTTGTTATTACATTATTATTTAATATTAGTTGAGGGAAAAGGACGAATGAAAGAAGGAAAGAAGAAAAGAAAAGGGGGGAGAGTTCTAGGAGATAAAGGAGAGAGATTCGGCCAAGGGGAAGATGAGAGAGGAAGAAGGCGGCCAATGATAAAAGAGGAAAAGAGGAGAAAGGAGAGGAGAAAGGAGGGGAGGGGAGGGACACCGGATCCCTTGCCCGGTTTTTTTCTTCCACCTGACCTATTGGGATTCATGGAATCCGGCGACTTTCTCGTCATTCTTCCTGCAAATCAAGGTAAACCACTACCTAGAAACAATTCCCTAGCCTTCCCTCTTCCATTTCCAACCAAAATGAGAAGGAAGTTGGTTTTAATTTGGTGGAAAACTCCCCGACGGGATTCACGGGTGTCGGCGGCAATTCTGTCGTTTCTGCAGGTGCTACCATCGATAACCACCCTTGTTAAACTCTCCTTGAGGCCTGGATCAAAGCCCAAACAAGTTTGGGGTAAGCAGAGCTATGATTTTGACGAATTGAGGAACACCCAAATTCTAGAGTTCAGGCTGGTTCATGGTGATTTGAAGCTTTTCCCGGCCAAATTGGACTTGGCCATAGGTATAAAACTTGCTCTACTTGTTGAGATCTTCATTCTTGGCGGAGATCTGACCGTTGGATCGTTCCGAAACTTTAAGTTGTTGTTCTAGAAGCTTATTGAAACTCTTGGGAAGTTAGGAATCCAAAATCCAAGGCGAGGATCTTCCAGATCGAGTTACTTAGGATTGTGGACCTTACAGTTGACATTTGACCAACGGTGGACTTTTGGTCAATAGGTTACAAATCATTCTAGAATGTGCTTGGGGATGTGTTTTATGTAAGTTACTGTTCTATCGATAAGAATTCTGAGACGTGATTTGATATTTGTTTTTGGGGACGATCGCTTGTGACACCTCGATATTCGTGCTAGAGAGTTGTAGCGCGGACTTCAGGTGAATGAGTCTTTTCCTTTTTATAGTATATATATAAGAATGATAGTTTCCATTTATGAATTTGAAAAAGAATTTCTCATGTACACCTGGATTAGACTAAAGTTTATAAGAATTAGAAAAATTAAGGAATTTATGAAATATGCTACATCTTATAGGAAGCATAGGTATGCTTATAATCTTTGATGCCATAATTATACCAATGGCTATGAATGTTAGTATGTTGATAAGAACTATCGAATCACTATGGCATGACTATATTTGTATTATCTGTTCATCGTTTGTTGCACCTGGTGTTAGTGCTCACCCAGGGCTAGGGCCAGTCTTTCACGTGTATGTTCACATTTGCACCTCACGTTCGCTTTAGATCCAAGTAGGTGCCAGTCCTATCGTACAGGTTGCAATAGGTAACTTCGACTTGTATGTGACCACAAATAGCACCAGTCTTCACATGATTGTAGCACTATAACGTATATTATGATTACACCTATTCCTGTTCATGCCAGAATACGTCTGCATGAACTCGTGTGTCAGCATGTATCGATGAGCACCCATTAGGATATGTTGCTTATGTGAGATTTTGTGATTATGGATGTCATGTCTTATTTACGAGATATTGTGCCGTAATGAATTCTTGAGATTTTGAAGGCTACGGTAAGTATTTTCATACTATATGTAGTATGTATATTTTGGAAACTATACTGGTTTTACAGCAAGTGGTTACTATGTTTTCGAAAAGGTTTTTACAAAGATTTGTTTTTACGCCCAATCACCTTTGTTTTTCGCCTCTCCAGGTTTTAGTAGCTGAGCTTTCTTGTTGACGAGGATCCTTGGAAAATCTTGGTATTGAGATTACCTTCGTTGGTATGATTCTCATCCTACCTTAATGTACTTTACTTATGCTCTGACATCACGTGTGAAATGAGTTCATTCCCATTCACAAGCGCACTTTTAAAATTAGACACTTTAAGGTTTAAATTTATACACGTTTTCCACATCACTACACTTTATGGCTTCGAACCTTCCAGGTGTCGGCCAACACAGCTCGATTCGGAGTCCAAGTGGGCATTCTAGGTCGGGGTGTGTCAGTTTGGTATTAGAGCATAAGTTTGGGCAGTATTGTGTTCATCACCCGCGTGATGTAAGCATTCTTGATTCTTGAGCCTAAATGTTGAATCTTGCCACCTTGTCGAATCATGAAAAATGTGTTAGCTTTTCTTAAGTTTTAGGTTTCACAGATAACTTATCGACCTTTTAGAAGAACATTTTGGTGACTGCATCTAAATTTAGACAAAGAATGTTTCTACCAAGGAAAATTCCAACTTAGAGACGAGTTTGTGGCCCTGAAGCAGGGCCAATATGTTGGTAATTGAGTACCACTGAAGACTTTACCATCCACCAGTCATCATTACCAACCCTTTCGAGATAAGAAACCAAAAGTAGTTTTGATTCCTTGGCAGTACCCGTTAGCATACCATAAATTAGAATTTCTACAAAGTTTACCTCGTCAAGATTCCAGAAATGTCTTAAGCGACAAGCTATTGCTAAAGTGGTAGCACTCGACGGAAGAACATCTGGGAGAGAATCACTTTTGGTCCCTGATAGCACTAATCTTTTCAAACGCATTAAGGATCATTCTGGATTTTTGGGAGGAAAATTTTACTTCGTTGAATCCTATTTCGAAGTAGATATTTTTAGTAATTTCCATTCATAACCTAGGAACATTTCAACCAATATTGGTTCCAGGGTTCCTTTGGTGCTATACTCGTCATTTTGACGAGCATAGGCACATGTGTACGAGTTGTTATAATTACGGTCAGTAGAAATCCCTGAATTAGTAAGTATTTTCCCTAAAATTAATGAAACCACCTCACTAGACCAATTCTTTGCATGCTTTAATTAGCCTAAAGTGGCGCTACTAATTGATGATACTGTCTGATATCTAGGAACTGTCAACCAATATTCAAGCGGTATGATTTCTGATACCGGATACATGCTAATATCTGGAAGTGATACCTTCATGCCAGAATGTCGTTTCATAGTTTCAAGGTAGCAAACAATATCAAAATATCGTATATGCGTTAATTAGCAGCGCGACTGATAGACCGATTAATAGTGACTACCTGAGCCGAAGAAACTAAATCATGGAAACTGAGGAGCAAGTTTTGTATTAGGACAGTAAACTCATAGTTGTTTTTACCTGATCATCTGGCTAGGTAAACAGAACATTTCCGACTAGTCACATTTTCGATCATTTCCACATGTAGACAGTAGAATCGAAGTACAAGTTAATTTCTCACTGTTAGAGTGAACTGAGTATCGAGAAAGCTATGAAGACCTATTCGCACTTAGCGTAGTGAAAGGAAGTAGTATGGTACGTCCGAGGACGTACGCCTCTGGCGTCATTTTCCAAAATTTTACCTGGGATATCACCAAATGGTGGAGTGAAGTACACCATCGATACACTTTCTCCTACTATACCAGTTTTTCCTTACATCCTTTTGAACAAGTCCTACATCATTGAGAGAACTTAGTTGCAAAAGCTTACTAATTAGATATTACCCAACCAAACACCTTATCTAGGAAACCTTGAACCTATTTGCGAAGGCGAAAGACCGAACCTTATGATCGTACTTAGATTTTAGCAACTCAATCGGGTGATGATTAAAACCGTTAATATCCGTACTTCGAATTACTGGTCTACCAAACTAACCTTTGTAACTCGAGTTTTTCTCCATGGCCTGACGATTTCATAGTGGTCTTATCGATGACCTTCTCATCTACCTCAATAGTGAGAACAAATTCTCTAAATATCAATAGTCAGCTTTATACCAAATTTTTCAAACTTGATTAGAGCAGGTATGTTTCTTGGGAGACATGCTCTCAGTGGACAATGTTCTTTTCTTTTCCCAAAAAGATTGTAGTGGAAGGAAGTTGAAACTCTCACAAAGTGTTGTGAAATTAGAGATATCTTTTATCTTATCAATTTTATCGACAATTTGTTAGCGATTTCTAAGCTATAGTGTTTTTCTTCACATATCAATTAAGGAAATTTGGTTTAGTGGTGATGTGGATATGAATAAAGTTTTTGACAACCGAACTATTGTCTCACCTCACCTTTGCTTTACACCTTTCAATGACATTAATCATTTCGAAATCCTCGACGACGTTTTCTCTGGATGTTTTGGTTGTGTAAATGCAGCATGAAGGAGTATCGATATTGCTTCCCAACGATTAGAACTGTTCGAAATGAATTATCTTACCCATGACCTCAAGTCAACAAATATCATCTTCATTTGAAAACTGGATGACTTTTCTTGGTGGAGAAACTTGTCAAAATTTTTTACTAAGCTTAGACTTCTCAAATACACATTCTCTTAAAAAGAGTTAGATTCTGATAATGGCAATGGAAGAACCAGGACAACGTCTACGATTGTACTATCGTGTATCGTCCTGGTTGTGCAAAAAGACATTAATTACCCTTGAAATACTTTCAACCAGTCCTATTCCATTTTAGTTGGAATTCACGAGCATTGGTTTGACGTTACTTACAAATCATCAAGAAATTGTTCGAGTGGTTATAATCACTTTCTGCATTCGAATGAAGATGGGAAATCTCACCCTAAGTTCATGGTATGAGGCATCTTGTACATGTGGGGTTATGATGATGTTTCAGTGACCATCGACCAACTTGACAAGTTAGCTCATTTTCTGTTGGTCCAGAGGGACTATGTTTAGACCACTTGGTAAAATTCCTCATTCTTGAAATTATCAGATTTTTCTGGCATTTAGACCAGCGTCTATTTTGATTGTGATTCCATATTTATCCTTTGTGCTGGAAGGCATTCTGGTCAACCTCGGGTATGTGTCTACCCTACTACACTTCGTATTGTTTCTGGGGCAGACATATCATCTAGAAGAATCACTCTGATGTTGAAATTTTAGTTGTGATCAGTAAATCTTCAATCACCCAACAAATACTCTACTAAACGAATTTTTACTGTTGGTGATTGAATGTTCTAGAAGCTACCGTTGTAGCGAGATGTCATGCATTAATTTCAATTACCTTGTATTCTAGATTTGATGGACTTGTTTGACCCTCAAATTCTTGATTGTTCTTCTTGGCATCGTTTTGCTAAACTCGAGGGAAATTCAATATTAACCTGCTCACTATGGCGTTATGAACTGCATTGTTTGGTTATATGATGTGTGTGTCACTATTATATCTCACTGTGACATGTGTTTCATTTCCAAGTCTTGGGAAGCCTTCTTGAAGGCCATATGTATTAAACTTTGTCACGTACGACATTTCACCCTCAAACTAACGATTAGTCTGAAATGAGCTACTCAAACCTAAGTGGACATGTTGCATTTTGTCTGTTCTACAATTAGCATGGGTGTAACACATAGTTATCTTTATTTTAGTTTCTTGTAACTACGGTTACAAGTTTGGTTTAGTTATGACATCGATGAGACGTAATGTGGAGATTTATGCATAGTACATGAGTGACAGAGGAGTATTACGAACATGTATTTGAATGATCGAGATTACGATATAGAAAAATTATTATTATTGTTGATGTTACCCGTGAGGTTAGTGCGTGAGCACGATTGAGACTTTGATCAGACAATTTATATGTATTTCCCAATGAGGGGCAAGATGGTAATATTGCACCCTATGGAATTTGTTACTTACTTATTGAGACAACAATGAGTTGTCGATATTGTGGGCTGCAGACTGTAGTATCAATAACTTATTCGTTGGTTTCGTTAAGTAAGTAGACAATTAGACTGTCTACTTTAGTATTTTTATTTATTATTTATTTATGGTTTGAACATAACCCAAAGTTACTACATACATATCTTTGGAGTACGTGACCCGACGTGTATGTAGGTGAATTTTTTTCTATTTTCAATTCTGATTTCGATACAATTATTTTAACTTCATTTTATTATATACGTATTTTGACGATATGTTGCTATATATCTATTGTTGACTTGATGTTTTCATAAAGGATTTTATATTGTAATATTGCACTGAAGGAGAATGAAAGTTTGAGTTTGGAGGCATGAAAGAGGGATCACTGCACTCCGATCGTGACATAATGACATTTTCTTTTATGCAACCGCTCTACCTTGATTTATTCTTTATATATTTTATTTCTATCTCGAGTATTTTATGTATAACAAGTTATTTCTTTATATATTTTATTTCTATCCAGCCACTTTCTCGTCGGTCTTCCGGAAAATCAAGGTAAACCACTACCTAAAAACAATTCCCTAGCCTTTCCTATTCCATTTCCACCCAAAATTAGAAGGAATTTGGTGGAAAACTCATCGATGGGATTCACGGGTGTCGGTGGCAATTCCGCCGTTTCTACAGGTGCTACCGTCGATAACCACCCTTGTTCAACTCTTTGTGAGGCCTGGATCAAAGCCTAAACAAGTTTGGGGGCTGCGGAGCTACGATTTAAACGAATTGAGGAACACCCAAATTCTAGGGTTCCAGAAGGTTCGTGGCAATTTGAAGCTTTTCTCGGCCAAATTGGACTTGGCCACATGTATAAAACTTGCTTTATTCGTTGAGATCTTCATTCCTGTAAAATTTGAGAATTTTAAAAAATAGTTGAATTTTCCGGCTAGTCGGGGTGTGTGGCAGCATGTGGGCCGAGGCACCCCTAGACCTTCTTAGGCTAAATTTGATACCCCAATTCCATATATGAAGTTCAATTGACGAAATTCTGTCGTTTGAATCTCGTTCTATTAAGGTCCGCCACTTGAATAGTGTAGCAAACAACGATCCGACCGTTAGATCATTACCAAATTTTAATACGTAATAGTACGTAATATTTAAGGATATTAGGAATGGATTGGGAATCTGACGTACGGATATTCCTGGATGGGTTTTCTAAGTTTGTAAATCTAAATGTTGGCTGCCACTTAAGTTTAGCGATTGGCGAAGATCCGACTTTTGGATCGTTCTAAAACTTTAGGATGTTGTTCTAGAAGCTTATTGAAACTCGGGAAGTTACGGATTGGAAATCTGAGATGCGGATCTTCCAAATCGAGTTAAATAGGATTGTGGACCCTACCGTCGACCTTTGACCGATGGTTGACTTTTGGTCAATGGGTTACAAATCATTCTAGAATGGCCTTGGGGATGTGTTTTATGTAAGTTACATGTTATAAGAATTCTGAGATGTGATTTGATATTTGTTCTAGACAACGATCGTTCGTGACGCCTCGATATTCGTGCTAGGGAGTTATAACGTGGACTTCGGGTGAGTGGGTCTTTTCATTTTTATAGTGTGTGTGTGATTGATAGTTTCCATTTATGAATTTGAAAAAGAATTTCTTACGTACTCCTGGATTAGACTAAAGTTTATAAGAATTAGCAAAATGACGGAATTTATGAAATATGCTAGATCCTACGGGATGCAAATGTATGCTTATAATCTTTGATGTCATAAGTATACCTATGACTATGAATGTTAGTATGTTGATTAGAACCATCGAATCACTATGACATTACTATATTTTTGTTATCTACTCATCGTTTGCTGCACCCGGTGTTAGTGCTCGCCTAGGGCCAGGGTCAATCTTTCACGTGTATTTACGTTAGCACCGTATGCTCGCCTTGGATCCTAGTAGGTGTCAGTCCTGTTGTACATGTTGCAATAGGTAACTCCGACTAGTATATGACCACGAATAACATCAATCTTCACGTGATTGTAGCACTAGAGCATATATTATGATTACACCCTGTCATGTTCATGTCAAATACCTCTGCATGAACTCGTGTGTCAGCATTTGTGATTATGGATGTCATGCCTTATTTACGAGATATTGTGTCGTAATGAATTCTTGAGATTTTGCAGGCTATGGTAAGTATTTTCTTACCATACGTAGTATGTATATTTAGGAAACTATACTAGTTTTACAGTGAGGGGTTACTATGTTTTCAAAAAGGTTTTTACAAAGATTTGTTTCGCCTCTCCAGGTTTTAGTTGCTAAGCTTTCATGTTGAAGGATTCTTGGCAAATCTTGGTATTGGGATTAACTTCGTTGGTACAATTCTCATCCTACCTTACTGTACTTTACTTATGCTCTGACATCACGTGTGAAATGGGTTCATTCCCGCTCACAAGCGCACTCTTAAAATTATGCACTTTTGGGTTTAAATTTACAAACATTTTCCACATCACTACACTTTATGGCTATGTCACATTCTAGTTGTCAGCCAGCACAACTTGATTCAAAGTCCAAGTGGGCATTCCGGGTCAGGGTGTGTCACGTATGTGAGGTTATCCTAGATGATGATGGATAAAGCTTTTTGAAATTTCATTAAGGGAAGGCAGATAGGAGTCGTAGAGAGGTGGGTTCTGATTTGAGCAACCAAATTCCTAGGGATAAAAATATATTGAAGCATCTCTTAATACATACTAAACTCATTGCATAGTTGTCTTGTCTGCCTTATGAAATCGGCTTCAGTAGAAGATGCAACCATTGTATTCCATTTCTCCAAAAATCTATCGCAATCTTCCTTGGACTTATATAATTTTTTGAACTTGGCTAACACATTTTTATTGATGTGACATGTACATAATAAATGCTTACTTGTACCAAATATAAGTTCTATGGCCCTCATCAAAGCCATTTCTCTATCTGTCACAATAACATCAGGCATAACAATACCATCCATGAGTCCTCACAATATACTCAAGGCACAAACGTAAGTATCTTCTTGTTTTGTAGAAAGATAAACAAAACCAACAGAAAATGTCATATCCATTGACGTAACTCCAACAATTTCTAACAAGGGCATATGATACCTATTGGTATTGTACGTACAATCCATAATCAAAATATGTGGAAATGCATGTAACAATGCCAAACAAGTTGGGTGTGTCCAAAACAAGTCTGAAATAGTATTAGTCTTTGGGCAACTCCTATGCCACTCAGTGTACCTATGCTCAGATAGCTTACTCATCAATTGTTCCATTTGGAACTTCCCACCTTTCTCTAAAAGCCTTAAATGTTGACGTGCATTATAAATTTTCCTCAGTGTAGATACATTTCGTTTGTCTCTTCGTTTTAGTATAGTCAAAATCTCCTTTGGTTGCACCAAACTTTTAGACAGATCAACCAATAATGAAGTCTCTTTAGACAATAATCTACCAGCAAATGAATGACCCTCCAATTGGCCTGTTCTATGTGATTAAGTACTCCAATAACTACCATCAATATCCAATCATCATTAGTTGCTAGCTTTTTATCTTTGAATTGAAACGGGCATCCACATTTTTTTGTTACAGAATTCCTTTTATCCTCATCCTTTATGTCTTTTTTGTGAATTCGACTTACATATTGTCCATTCCTTTCACAACCCAATGTAAGTCTAGGGCTTCTGTTATCTTTTCCACCTTGATCGGATCATAACGTCACAATAACAAAACCATTGACCTTCCCAACTTCTCGAGCCCATTGTATTAATTCTTCTCTACTCTTGAATAACTATGTACCAAAATTGCACATTATGAATAAACATACAAGAGTATATAAGTAAATCAATTGTGTAGACAAGCAAATATTACCTTATTTGTTGTAAATTCACTAGTACAGTCCACCATATGTCTATATGCTGAATTATTACTAGATTCATCTACCTGCTGCAAACGAATTCCACCATACTTAAATAAATGGGCATTACATCAAGTTGAAAATAGTGCTAATTAAGAAGGGGATTTGTGTGTAGGTTTCGGAGACAACACATCAAGTTGGACTATTATCAATGTTAGTTGTGACAAACATGCCTCACTTGAATTATTACCCTAACCTAATGAAAACAAATTCTAGGAATTCTCATACGAAAACGTGAAACAAATTGCACCCTAACCTAATGCAAATTCAAATAAAAAGTCATAGAGTTATGCTTCAATTGTACGATGTCGGCAAATCAAGTTGACCCACATAAAATTCTCTTTTACCTCTTCGACGGAAACATAATCATCTACTTCTTCCATAGAAATGTCATCTTCTATGTTCATTCTTTTTGCTTTCTCTCAAGGAAAGGAGATGGGAAGGATGAGTTAGGGTGTAAGGGAGACAAATTGTCTAAACATAGCGTGAGAGTTATCACACCCAAACTTTTCCTTTTTATTTTTTATAAAAAAAAAGTAATGCAAAATGGGGTAATTAAGGTTCTTATTAGTCATTTTACAAATGGACAAATTTGTAATTAAAAAATTCATAAAAAGGTGAGTGGGAAGATAAGACATTGGGGTGGGAAGATTAGCTCTCTAAATCTTTAATGTTTGTTGATTTTCACATATGAGAATAGCCAAGAACAAAGAAAATCTATGCCTTGTTGATTCCTATGGAATACTCAATATGGTAGTAAATTTCCGCCATTTTCAATTTTAATGAAATTGTACCTACAAAACAAAATAACACATTGGATTAAGGGAAGTATCCTTGATTGGATATGATTAGGATTCCTTACTTGTTTGAATTGATCTTCAACCAGGTATTAAAGATAGAATTTAGTAATTAATCATATCTTTATTACCTTTGACTTTTCCTCCTTGCCACGAGCAGGGCAGCTTAGTGATGTCAAGGACAGCTGCTCTAGCTTGCATAGATGTTGGACTGCGTGTTAGAGTCTTTGTGGACCCTTTCCATTTAATGAGGGCATTCTTGTCTCTTTTTTCAGAAAAAAGGTCCATGTGTCATCTTTTTGGCACTACACCAAAGTGAATAGAACAGAAGAGAATAAACTCTTTCTTTTACTTTAACATCGAAAAACTTTCCTGACAAAAAATCAAATCTTCTGCACCTATTTTGTGTGTAGCCTCTATCATTAATTGATATGTGTTAAGTTTATAACAATAAAATTAAGGAAGTTTATTAACATGTGTCAATTATAAGGGCACTTGCATTGAAAACCGAAACACGAACTAAATTAGACCGCACCAAACCGTTTAGTTTTTGCGGTTTTGAAACGGTTTCAGTTACAAATCAAACTGCAATGTAAGGAAACAATTTGGTTTCTGTTTTGGCCTTTGAATACTACACCAAAACCGAACTGCGCCTCAAATACTAACAAAAAATTTAATTAAATACTCATATTAGATGTTGATCCAAAGTCATGGTGCATATTCTGAGTGTAGCTGCTAGTTTGATTAGCTTGTTTTTGTTGTTGATGTGTCTGTGAAAACGGCTACAGTTGGTGGTGGTTGGAAGCCATACCTGATTGAGCCAGTTTGATGTGAAGCAGATGTCGTATGATTGGAAGGAACTGGTGGAACCTGGCTTTAAGTGACATTATTAGAATGAGAAGGCATTTGCTGGTGGTGCTTTGATGAATTGGTCGGTGAACTAGAAAGTAGGTGTTGCTATAACCAAGAATGGTTTGCTGACTAAGGGACCAATGGTTTCGATGTTACTAGATTAAGGCCAGACCTAGAATATACACCTTGACCTTACATCCATGGTTTGAAATAAGGTTTGAAATCGTATATTTTCTTAAAAATACTAATGGTGTTAAGGGAGAGAGAGAAATTTTTTCATTTTGTATGTAAATGGTTTGAAATCGAACCAAAACAATTTAAAATCACATGGCTTCAAAACTGCCCCGAACTAAACCACAAAAATTTTCGATTTTGGTTCATTCAAAACTGCACCAAACTGAACTGTGTCTACCCCTAATGTCAATCAATGATAGAAACCACACTCAAAATGGGTGAAGAATTGATCTCGACAAATCTAGGCCTACAATGGTTTATAGGCTTTATCCCTCATCCCATACAAACTCATCACCAAAATTAATGTGATTCATGAACTCAATTAATCCCTATACAATGACTCTTAGATAATCCTAGTACATAGAATATTATTAGGGTAGTGCTAACCACACACATGTTTTTACTTCTCGGTCAATCCTTTCTAAGTAGCTTAGCTTCCCAACCATTGAACTGAAGTACCCGGTGATTCCTCTTCCATCAACAGCTCTCTCGCTTTCCACGGGGAACTACTTTTCATAGGCTGATCCGAATTAGGCTTTTTAGGTCTTCTACGCGCAGGCATACCCTTTCTTTCTTCTAGCTAGGGTAGAGACAAAGACTTATATTAGTATACCGACCCCTCCCTTACTCAACAGCCCCTCGTTAAGTACACTTCCTTAAGTAACGTACACTCCTTTGGTCTCGGGTTTCAACTACTTTCTTTTGGTTCAAATTGGGGAAAAACACCACTCTTAATTTTCGGTTGCTGAATCAAATGAACTGAAGAAGATTAATGACAAAAAAATTAACAAGGGTATATAGAAGGTAAAAATGGATTTGTGAATTATGAATAGCACTATCCTACTATGAAAGCCATAATTATTTTATAATGCAATGTATGGACTTCCTCGTGCATGAACTTTATCACAATAATTCATGTATGTAAATGCTACTTATCTGCATCAATTTGATAGCCTCGCTGTATACGATTTTGGTCATTGTGTGATCGATCTAATGGCCATTCACCAGATTACGGGATGTAAGATGATTAAATTTGTTGAATCTACTATTAAATGATGTATTGAGATAATAAGGTGATTTTGAGCCATATTATCCTTCTTTGTATTTGACCCAAAAAAATATCATTCTTTATAGATTTCAAATAAAAACATGGCATGTATATCCTACAATGCATTCTTTTCTATCAATATGTTCATTCGCACAGTAATTATGAACTCTTAATGCGCTTGCAAATACATTTGAGAATTCTTAATCAGATTGTAATAATTTATTTGCCAATTACTATGATGGTGCAAAATAGTATGCATTGTTGTGACCTATATTTAACTGACAAGGATAGGGGATTGGCGGCACAGAGAAAATATAGAGAGAGATGTGTTTGTAGGGTTGTGTAGAGGATGTATTATTCACCCTACGCAATGCCTTTATTTATAGTAATAAAGGAGTGAAGCAATCCTTCTTCTCCAAGGAATACAAGTCCTAATAGGGAAGAATAACTAGAATAAAATCTAATCTAGGATTTACACAATCACACTTGTTTGTACCATACTTGACCAATCCTGAAACTATTGAGCATCGGTCAACGTTATACCGTCAAAGACCCAGAAGAGTTTCCTTCCAACCAGGAGGCCAATCACAGCGCAACACGTGTCAACATCAGAAGCCAATCACAACACGACACGTGTCAATGTCAAAACAAAGCTAGAAACTCTCTTCTATAAAATGAGATCATTCTTCCATAATATTTCCTAATGTCATTTGTACTAAATCATTCACTAGTACTCACTAAAGGAGAGCTTGAATCTATGTACTTGTGTAAACCCTTCACAATTAATGAGAACTCCTTTACTTCGTGGACGTAGCCAATCTAGGTGAACCACGTACATCTTGTGTTTGCTTCCATGTCCCTATCCATTTACATACTTATCCACACTAGTGATCGGAGCAATCTAGTGAAGGTCTCAAACTTAACACTTTCTGTTGTACCAAAGTCCTCACTGATTTTGTTCATCAACATTTGGCACCGTCTGTGGGAACGACACTTATTCCCACTATCTTTAGCTTTGTTAAGCTGGTTTCCACCATTCGTGCACTCTCTTTTGACCAGACATCCCTTTCCAACATGGGGAGCTAATGAAGCCACAACACACAGAATGACACCCCTCTTGCACCTGGTGCGAAGCAACGAAAGAAGGAACAAAAGAAGTTTGCTCTTCAGGCTAAAGTCGATGAGCTGGAGGCTCAGAATAATAAGATAGTAATGAAGAATGAGATCCTCCAATAGCAGCATGAGAAGGTCTTCGAGATGCTCCACGAGGCTAGATATACTAAAACACACGAGCTCATCACCCCTGTGGAAGTTAACCATCAACTGGGTGCCCCCCAACACGGAGGGTCATTTGCCCTCAACATGGGTATTCATGTTGAAGAGCGAGTTACTCATTGAAATGGCGACCAACATGAGACTTCTTTCAACCTAGCTGCTTCGACCGGAAGCAGGAGGAGTGGAGGAAGGCACCTCCTTACAGAAGGAGTGGAAGGATCGAAAGCCATCTTTCGCGACTGTCGAGACTTCCTAAAGTAACGTTGAGACAATCCCATGCATGTAAGCTCGAAGATCAATAACCCAGGGGTCTCTGAAAGACTCGGTCCCCTCCCATGTCCCAGGCCGGTTACCAATTTGGGGAAGGGGCAACAAGTCTTAGAAAAACACGAAGGTATATGGGACTTAGAGATGTTCCGACAAACATACCTTGGAAGTCAGTACGGCGAGTCCAGGGAAAAATCCCATGTTCTTGATCAAACCTTCCTACTTCTAAGAGGAGATGGAGATTTACGAAAGAAAGCTCCAGTGGTACATGACTCCACTCAGGACCCTCTTATCATACAGCTCCTTAAGGAAGTAAACAAGTTGAAGGCCAAATGACAAGCTGAGATACCTGATTGGAACCAACTTAGGCCTGGCCCTCTTACAAGGAGGATCCTCGACACCCCCCTCTAAGCAAAGACAAAGCAGAAGCTTGGCTTGCAACTCTATACTGGAAAGGAGGACCTGATTGAACACCTTAATCTCTTTGAGTCCACCATGGCATACCGGATGCACACCGACGAAGAACAAAGTCTTTTTGTCCCCTTCACCCTCTCTGGCAGAGCTCTAAACTGGTATTGTCGTCTTCCACCCGCGACGGTAGACTCATTTGAGGAATTGAGGAAACTGTTTATTTCTTATCACATTTTTCAGACCGATCGCTTGCACTCTGCGGATGACTTGTACACTATTCACCAAAAGCCAGACGAGTCATTACGTATGTATGCTGGCTGCTTCAGCTATGAGTATTCCCGTTGTGCCGAGGCAGATGATAAGACTGCCCTTAAAGCCTTCACGGTAGGACTACATGACTGTTTCTTTAAGTACATGATTAATGCTAACACTTGGAAGACTTACTCTGAGGTGATGGCACATGCTTACAACCATGCCTCCGCCGAGGCAATGACATATCAAGGGAAACCCTCTACAGCCACCCTTTATCAGCAAGTAGGGAGTGGAAGCCAGATCTAATCAAATGAGAAGACATCGACCTTCCAAATAGCAGCGGTGCCTCCCCTTGCCTTACTTAATACTTCGCCAAGTCAACAGACATATCAACCTCAGGGCAAAAAGAAAGATTTCCATCATAACCAGTCTCATTTTAGTAAAAGGAGTAAGGGACACTATCGCGATAACCAAGAGTATTGCCACGATAATGCCCGCCCTTAGGCAGTCAACATAGTGGGCCAAGCACGTGTCAGGACAGACCCTACCCCGAGGTATGAGACATTCAGACATTTGAACACCATATATGATAGGAGCATATTTATGCGACTGAGTTAGCTTGTTCTCATGCATTTATGTTGTTATTTCTTAGTTAATTATGTACTTTAAGCTATTTTCGTGTGTTTGTAGGTCCATAGGCCTTATAAAGCAATAAGATGCATTTTGGAGCAGTTTTGGGCTTGGAATGGATAACACATGCATGTAGCAAGGTGGATGGACGAAATTGAAGACTAAAGAGGCTAGGAATGTGTTAAAGAGAAAGAAGAATTAATGTAAAAAGGATAAGGAGATTAGCCACAAAGGGGTGTCACTCCACCATTCACCTTTCCATCATTGTCGTGCACCACCATTGCACTCTATTTGGATTCCTATGCCGTGCATCATCATCCATGTTCCCTCCATTGACTCATTTGTTGCATCATTCCACTTCCTTTCCTTTGTCTACCATGTGCACAATATCCTTTCATCTCATTGCACTCATTGATTCACCACTTACTCACCTTTCCACCCATGCCATCTATAATCACCATTGTCCCCTTCATGCACCAGATTTCTTACACTCATTTCATGCACCATTACACTCATTATCCACCCATGCCGTGCACCACCCTTGTCTCCTTCATTATTTCTGATTTCATGCATCAAAACATTGAATCATTGCACTTAATTGCTGCACATTTCTTGCCCCCTTCACCCATCAGATTTCATACAACTTTTACCTTCACTACATGCACTCATTGATGCACCATCCACCACATTTGGAATCCCATGCCGTGCATCATGAGTCTTGCTCCACCTTTGACTCATTTCTACACCATTCCACCTCTCTTTCCTTTCTCTACCATGTGCACAATCATTCATGTTCCCTAGCTGTAACACCACTCAATTTTACCCCCATGCTTTGCATCATCACTTCACTTTCACCTTTGAATCATTTCAAACACCACTCAATGCACTCATTGCTGCAACACCACTCCATTTTACCCCCTATGCTTTGCATCATTACTTCATTTTCACCCTTGAATCATTGCACACACCACCAATTTCCCTCAATTGCGGTGCACTTCTTCTATAAAAGGAAGTGTGTGTGGCAGCCATAGAGTTTAGTTTTTGCTTGATCATTCATCCCCATTTCAATACAACCTTCATCCAAACACATCCATTCATCTTTACATCCATTCCTCCACACAAACAAACCTTCAAACACTCACCAACACCTTGTGCCGTAGCAAAGGAAGGGAAGGAAAGTGCTTGGACGTGCTTGCTGTCCAACTTGGATCGTTGGAGTGTTTAGGTGTTTTCTTTCTTTTGTTTCTAATGTTTAAATTCATTTCCTTTCGTTTTGTTGTAAATATGAGTGGCTAAACCCCTCTTGGCTAGGGGTGATTTCAAAGCCATGACTATGTTTATTGCAATATAATTTGATAAATTCCAGTTATGAACTCTTGAATCGTGAATGCAATTGACTTAACTATTTGATTGATAACTTATTTGTATTTGTTGATTAAGGGTCGACACTTAATTGGCATGCATAAATCCAATGCTAAAATATAAGAAAGTTTCACATAATCGTTACAAACTTATATTCATAAGTAGTGGGGGTCGCTTATAAACGATCGCGTTAAGTTCAATTCCTAGCATGAGTGACATGATGTCATAGTTTCAAGTGCTTTGTCAATGTTTATGATTTTCATTAAACGTAATGATCTTTGATTGTATCTCTATTATGATGTCATGTAGGTAACTTTTGAAGAATGTTTTGGGTTGTCGAATGATGTCATCCAATCCAATAAAACAAGGAAAATCTGAGAGTTAACTAGTGATGTCACGGTTAATTTGGAGCATTGTCATTCATAATTCAATGAAGTAGTAACTAGAAATCGAGTTATTTGCATACATGTCATGTGTGGAGAAAAAGCCTCTAGCTATCCCATCCATCATATTATTTCTCACATTTGTTTTACAATCTGTCTAATTTTTCATACTTGTTTGTTTGTTTCAACTTCATCCAAATCAAAACCCCCTTTTTGTTTCTTGTTTCAAAGTGTTTCAAATCTGTTTTAGTTTGTGTTCTTAAGTGTTTTGATTCAAGTAAAAGTCAATTTTCGTCCGAAGTCATTCCTAGTGTCTAGTTTAAGTTTATTTGGTTGTTTTAAGCTGTTTTGAGTATTTTAAGTTTGCTTTGAGTCTTGTGAGTCTTGTTAAGTGTTTTTAAATTTAGTTTTATGTTTTTGAGTCAGTTTAGAGGTTATTAGCAAAGCCCTCCTAATCCCCGGTCCAGAATGATCCCTACTTATACTTGTACTACAATTGTCAAAAGAGGGTTAAATTTGTGTGTTAAGATAATTTTCGCACCAACATGCGTGGCCATTTACCCCAGCATAGCACACCTGATACCGAAGCCAATGCCGAGGCAGTCGGGTTACAAGCCCACGAAGAACACGGGCATGTTTTGCTGCTACCACGAGCATAACGGCAATGACGGCGAGAAGTGTATCACCATTCGTGATCATATTGAAGCTTTGGCACGTGAAGGAAAAATTGATCAATTCCTCATTCATCCTTCAAGGGATAACCGTAACCAACGCCAAATGAATGTGATTTGTTCCATAAGTAGCGGCACACCCATATCTGAATCTTCCAACAGAGCCATGAAAAACAGCGAACGAGATTTAAGGCCTGGTTACAAGTGATTCACGGGGAAGACATCATGGGAGGCAAGTATCAAAAGCATAAATGGGATCCAATATGTTTCTACCCTGAGGAAGAAAGAGGTATCATCTACCCTCACAATGACCCATTCATCGTGAAAGCTCACATAGCCAATTTTGAAGTACGACGAATCCTGGTAGACACGGGGGCTTCGGTCAATATCATGTTTGCTAAAGCTTTCAAGGCACATAATGTAGCTGAACACTTGCTCGATCCCTCGATTTCTCCTTTGATAAGCTTCTCCGATGATATTGTGTAACCTTTAGGGAGCATACACTTACCTTTCACCATTGGTACATGCCCTTACACAACTACCATTACCGCTAACTTCCTGGTGGTTGATTGCCCAACGGTATACACTGTCATCTTTAGACGCACAGGCATCAATGATCTCAAGGCCACGGTATCCACACATATGTTGTTGATGAAATTTCCAACCCCCTATGGCAATGGTTACATCAGAGGAGATCAACTTAGTGCACGGTCATGTTACAACACTTCGGTCAAGCAACAACATCTGCCTGTGCCCAAGGAAACCCTTTCTATACATGACAAAGTCATAAAGGCCAGCCCAGACGAAGCCAACTTGGATCTTCACGGTGGCAACAATCAACCCGACGATCCTTGAGACAACTCTTTTACCCAGCAAGCATAACTCGCTAAAGAGTTAGAGAATGTTTCTATCTCAAAAGATTATCCAGATCGCATGGTGAAGATTGACACCACCTTGTCACCACCCATTCGGTTGGCTTTGATCTCTTTTTTGCAAGAGAACACTGAGGTCTTCGCCTGGTCATACGAGGACATGCCAGACATCTCTCCCGATATCATATGTCATTGCTTGAGTATTGACCCCAAGACCAAGCCGGACATAAGCGAAGATCTTATGACTTTGAACGATACGAAGCAATGAAGGCAGAAGCTGAAAAACTCAAAGGCATAGGCTTTGTCCGTGTAGTCAATTACCCAACATGGGCAACAAATGTGGTCTTTGTTAAGAAAAATCCGACCAAAGAAAGTTTCTTGCTCCAAAAGGTCTTGTGGAGAATGTGTGTCGACTACACCGACCTAAATAAATGATGCCCGAATGATAGCTTTCCTCTTCCTTTCATTGACAGACTTATAGACTCTATGGCAGGGTGTGAACTCCTGAGCTTCATGGATGCTTACTCAGGATACAACCAAATCCTCATGAACCCTTTGAACAAAGAACACACAACCTTCACTACTGACAAGGGACTATATTGCTATAAAGTCATGCCTTTCGGCCTAAAAAATGCAAGAGCGACTTATCAGAGACTAGTCAATTCAATGTTCACCGAACAGATTGGGAAGAGCATGGAAGTTTACGTTGATGATATGCTAGTCAATAGAAAACATGTTGACCAACACATCGCTAACCTATCTGAAACTTTCACCATTCTGAAGAGCTATCGAATGAGGTTGAACCCCAACAAATGTGCCTTCGGCGTAGGCTTTAGCAAATTCTTAGGCTTCATGATAAGCCAATGAGGCATTGAAGCTAATCCTAAGAAGATCAGAGCAATCCTCGACATGAAGGAACCGGTAACTTCAAAAGACATCTAGAGCCTTACTGGCAAGGTGGCAGCCTTAACTAGGTTCATCTCTAAGGCCTAAGACAGATGTGCTCCTTTCTTCAAAGCACTTAAGGGAAGTAAGAAGTACATTACATGGACTGATGAATGTGCCGAGGCATTCAAGAACCTCAAAGACTACATGAGTAAAGCCTATCTGCTCTCCAAACCTGAGGTTGGTGACACTTTTATTATCTATCTGTCGGTATCGGCTTCAGCAGTAAGTTCCGTTCTCATTCAAAAGGATGGTAATGTCGAACGGCCTGTCTACTACGCTAGCAAGGCCTTACAAGATGCGGAGACACGATATTCCAACATTGAGAAATTGGCTCTAGCATTGGTCATGTCTGCTCGAAAACTTTGCCCTTACTTCCAAGCACACTCCATCATCGTGCTTACCAATCATCCTCTTTGACAGATACTCTAAAGTCCTGACACTTCGGGGTGAATGATCAAATGGACGATAACATTGGGTGAGTTTGACATCTCCTACCAACCAAAGCTAGCTGAGAAGGGCCAAGTAGTGGCAGACTTCATTGCCGACTTCACATATTCTGTTGACATTGTTTTTACGCCTAAAGAAGTGGTTTCATTGCCCTCGGAAACTCAGAAAATAGAACCAACAGCCTCAGCATGGAGTCTATATGTTGATGGCTCGTCCAACCAACAGGGTTGTAGAGCAGGACTAGTCCTTACGACCTCTGACAAAGTGGCAATGGAGTACGCTTTTCATTTCAAATTCAAGGCGTCGAATAATGAGGCCGAATATGAAACCTTCATAGCAGGCTTACGTTTGGCCAAACACCTTGGGGTTAAACGAATTGATATCTTCAGTGACTCCTAATTGGTGGTTAATCAGGTCACCAACAACTTTGACGCTAAGGATAGCTCCATGGCAGCATATTTGGCACAAACACAATTGTTGCTCAAACACTTCCACTATCAGATCATCCAAATTCCTCGAGTGACAAACAGTCATGCAGATGCTTTGGCTTGCCTCACCTTAGCGGTGGAAGACAAGATTGGGAGAAAAATTCAGGTCGAATTGTTGGCAGCACCAAGCACCATGGTTGTGGAAATGTGCAACTTACAACAGGGAGATGGTTGGATTACCCCGATTTATAGATTCCTTGCTTATGGCACCCTTCCAAATGACAAAGTCTAAGCTAAGCAGATTCGATACAAGGCTACCTGTTACTTGATCATTAATAACCAACTCTACAAGCGGGGTTTTAACCTACCATACCTAAGATGCCTTACGCTCGCAGAGGCGGAAATTGTCATTCGGGAAATACATGAAGGAGTCTGCGGAGATCATGCTAGATCTCGATCCCTAGCACAAAAGGCTTTTTGCCAAGGATATTACTAGCTAACACTCCACCAAGATGCCATCATAATATCTCGCTCATGTGATAAGTGTCAACGCTACGCAACTAATCCTCACTCCCCTCCCGAGCCGTTTACTCCTATGATCAGCCCTTGGCCCTTCACCTAATGGGGACTTGATTTGATCGGCCCAATGCCTGCAGGGAAGGTTAAGGTCCGTTATGCAATCGTTGCAGTTGACTACTTCACAAAGTGGGCTGAAGTAGAACCCTTGGCAACCATTACTGAGGCAAAAATAGAAGACTTCGTATGGAAAAACATCCTTTGTAGATTCGGCATTCCCAATGCGATAGTCACTGACAATGGGTGATAGTTCGACAACAATAAGTTCATGATGTTCTGCTCTAAGTTCAACATCAACTTATGTTTTGCCTCCCCAGCTCATCCCCAGTTTAATGGACAAGTCGAAGCCATCAACAAAATAATCAAGTGAACTTTGAAAACCAGGTTGGACAAGGCTAAAGATTGTTGGCCAGAATTTGTACCTCAAGTTCTTTGGTCATACCGCACTTCGTATCGAACATCAACAGGAGAAACCCTATTCTCACTTGCCTTTGGTACATAGGCAGTTGTCCCAGTTGAGCTTGAGCAAGCAATGTCCCGAGTCCAGAACTACATGCAAAGCGAAAATGACAAACAACTTACCCTTAACTTAGATCTAGTCGAGGAACACAGAAACCAGGCTCACTTAAGGAATGTCGCCTACAAGCAGCGCATCTCCAACTACTATGACTCAAGGGTCAAACCTCGTTCTTTCAAAGTGGGGGATTGGGTATTGAAGAAAAGATTACTCTGTGACAGAGTCCCGAGTGAAGGAACACTTAGTCCAAACTGGGATGGACCGTTTGAAATTGTTGGCATCAGTCGCCTTGGCTCCTACAAGCTTAGAAGCTCCGATGACAAGACCCTTGGCCATCCATGGAATGCTGATCACTTGAAGTATTATTACAAGTAAACTCACATTGTACAAGTGTTAAGCTTTAGCCGTTCGGCATCCTATGTAATGAAGACTATTTGGCATGAATTCAATAAAGAGGTGATTTAGATAACTCGGTCCTAATCCTCTTACATTCCTAGCAATGAAACACTCGGGTTCAAAGCTTCAACATGAATGTTTCCAACATGAAACAAAGTCTAAGTATATGTCAACAAGACTATACAAATAAACGAACAGCTTCACAGTATATTCGTTCAATCATACATTCCAACACATTCATACATAAGCCAATTGTGTTTCGAAAGGGTTTAACATAGTTTGTGTCATTCGACACTTACTACAATGTTCCTCGACACCTTGCCCTTATTCTCACCAACTAGGTGATGAAATGTACAACCCATACTCTCCTTCATGCCACCAACCAGGTGATGAAATGTACAACCCGTAGTCTAATATCATTTGGCAACTTGCCACTTATGCCACCAACTAGGTGATGAAATGTACAACCCGTACTCTCCTTCATGCTACCAACCAGGTGATGAAATGTATAACCTGTACTCTAATATCATTTGTCAACTTGCCATTCATGCCACCAACCAGGTGAAGAAGGAACTCAACTTCGTGCCACCAACCAGGTGATGAAATGTGATGAAATGTGATGAAGGAACTCACATTCGTACCACCAACCAAGTGATGAAAGAAACTCACAATTCATTCCACCTACCAGAAGACGAGTGGTATAACTTGTACATGTGAACTCTTAACATTCACAAATAATCAAAAACCCTCAAGCTTGACAACTCAACTAGGGGAGCACTTATGCCTAACAAGAGTTATAGTCACTATCAAAGTCTTATTGCAAGCCAACAATAACTTCAGTGCATGGCATACGAAGATCAAGCTATTCAGCCCTCTTGCATCTGCTTCAGACATTTCTCCTCTGTAACAATGCAAACACTATAACTTGTAGAAAGCTTCACACACTATTGATTACGACAGTGTGAAGCAAAACCAATTTATAGTGCCAACAAGGGCATTTGCTTCAGACATTTCTCATCTGTAACAATGAAAACACTACAACTCGTAGAAATCTTCACACACTCTTGATCAAGACAGTGTGAAGCAAAACCAATTTATGATGCCAACAAGAGCTTCATCAAAGGAGTTCAACCACAATTCTCAAAAGCTTCACACACTCTTGATCAAGACAGTGTGAAGCAAAACCAATTTATGGTGCCAACAAAAGCTTCATCAAAGGAGTTCAACCATAATTCTTAAAAGCTTCACACACTCTTGATCAAGACAGTGTGAAGCAAAACCAATTTATGGTGCCAACAAGAGCTTCATCAATGGAGGGCAACCACATTTCTCAAAAGCTTCACACACTCTTAATTAAGACAGTGTGAAGCAAAACCAATTTATGGTGCCAACAAGAGCTTCATCAAAGGAGTTCAACCACAATTATCAAAAGCTTTACACACTCTTGATCAAGACAGTGTGAAGCAAAACCAATTTATGGTGCGAACAAGAGCTTCATCAATGGAGGACAACCACAATTCTCAAAACTTTCACACACTCTTGATCAAGAAAGTGTGAAGCAAAACCAATTTATGATGCCAATAAAAGCTTCATCAAAGGAGTTCAACCACAATTCTCAAATGCTTCACACTCTCTTGATCAAGACAATGTGAAGCAAAGCCAATTTATGGTGCCAACAAGAGCTTCATCAATGGAGGGCAACCACACTTCTCAAAAGCTTCACACACTTTTCATCAAGACAGTGTGAAGTAAAACCAATTTATGGTGCCAACAAGAGCTTCATCAAAGAAGTTCAACCACAATTCTCAAAAGCTTCACACATTATTGATCAAGACAGTGTGAAGCAAAACAAATTTATGGTGCAAACAAGAGCTTTATCAATGGAGGGCAACCATAATTCTCAAAAGCTTCACACACTCTAGATCAATAAAGTGTGAAGCAAAACCAATTTATGGTGCCAATAATAGCTTTATCAATGGAGGGCAACCACAATTCTCAAAAGCTTCACACACTCTTAATCAAGACAGTGTGAAGCAAAACTAATTTATGGTGCCAACAAGAGCTTCATCAAAGGAGTTCAACCACAATTCTCAAAAGCTTCACACACTCTTAATCAAGACAGTGTGAAGAAAAACCAATTTATGGTGTCAACAAGAGCTTCATCAATGGAGGGCAACCACAATTCTCAAAAGCTTCACACACTTTTGATCAAGACAGTGTGAAGCAAAACCAATTTATGGTGCCAACAAGAGCTTCATCAAAAGAGTTCAATCACAATTCTCAAAAGCTTCACACAATCTTGATCAAGATAATGTGAAGCAAAACCAACACTCTTGATCAAGACAGTGTGAAGCAAAACCAATTTATGGTGTCAACAAGAGCTTCATAAAAGGAATTCAACCACAATTCTTAAAAGCTTCACACACTCTTGATCAAGACAGTGTGAAGTAAAACCAATTTATGGTGCCAACAAAAGCTTCATCAATGAAGGGCAACTACAACTCGTAGAAAGCTTCACACACTCTTGATCAAGACTGTTCGAAGCAAATTCAATTTATATGGTTCGTCCAAACCTTCGACTACTACAAGGTGTGGCTTACATCACAATCTCTTGCTTAACAGTGTGGAAGCAAAATTTGTATATGTTGTCTCTCCCACATTTTCAAAATTTGTATATGTTGTCTCATCCACAAAAGCTTCACCTACAAAAGCTTCACTTACAAAGCTTCACCTACAAAAGCTTCACCTACAAAGCTTCAACACAAAAGCATCACCTACAAAAGCTTCACACTATCTTGATGAAGATAGTGTGAAGCAAAATCAATTCATGGTACCCAACAAAGCTTCACCTACAAAGCTTAAATATATATATATATATATATATATTTTTTTTTTTTCTGAAATATTCGAAAATTCAAAAATTCGGAAATTCGAAAAGAAAAAAAAATTGCCTAGCCCTCATTTTCTTTGGGCCTAACAACTTTCATAACAACTATATATGAATGAGGAGTTTTGGGCTACCACTTAGAAAGGAAATGCCTCATTCGTCAACTCCCTTGACCGGAGACTTGGGGGACTCCCACCATAAGCTACTACACCTTGATACTCGGAAGTCTCACGACCACTTAGTGACTTGGATTTTTCAAGTCTCCAATCGAGAAGTTTTCCTCACTCGGGAAATTAAGGGAGCACTACCTCAACATACATGCTTCACTCACAAAGCTTCAACATACAAGCTTCACTCACAAAGCTTCAACATACAAGCTTCACTCACAAAGCTTTAACATACAAGCTTCAACAAAAGAAAAAACTCAAAGAACTTAGTGAAGAAGGCCCTGGTGTATTTAACACAATATGTTGAAATAAAGCAAAGATTGTTTATTGATATCTCTGATAAGTTAAAAATATGTACATATACATGAATCAAAATAAACAAACAAGAGGGAACCTTCACAAAGGTTGCTCAGGAGAAGTCTCAGCAGTCAGCAGAGCCCCAGAAAGAGGAGGCACCGGAGGGTGATTATTCGAAGCCTCATTATTAGGCAGAACCCTAGAAGGAGGAGGCACCGAAGGTTGATCATTTGAAGCTTCATTACGTGGTACAGCCACAGAAGACGAAGGCAATAAATGCCTTTGGAACAAACCCACAAACCTCTGACGATCAAGTAAAATCTGACCATTAGATTCCTGCAGCTGGTCGAGCTTCCTCTTCATGTTTGTAGCATAGTCATGTGCGAGCCTTGCAACTGGTTATTCTCATGCTTGAGCCCTCTAATCTCCTGTTTGAGACTTATCACTTCAGCTGCCAATGATTCAACTTGACGGGTTCGAGCAAATAGGCGTTGGGCCATATTAGACACAGAACCTGCAAACTGAACACTGAGAGCCAGAGAATCCTTAACAGCCAACTCATCAGACCGTTTGGAAAGTAGTCTGTTATCTTTGGGAGTGAGAAGGTTCCTGGCCACCACCGCAACGGTCATATCATTCTTTATCACAGAGTCCTCAACGGTAAGAGGACCAGAATAGGATAAGAAGGATGTGCGCCATATGTTGTCTTGAGAAGGCATGGCTGCCTCTTCACCAAAGTTCAAGTCAAAACGACGGTCGGATGGGCCAAACATTCTCAGAAATGATGAAGAAGAAATGAGGTGCAATAAATCTCTGAAGTACAAAAATAAGGGGAAAATTCCTGCAAGCAATAACTCTCTGAACGTACTTCTTGAACACAATTGGTGCCCCTATAAAAGAAAGGGCAACATGGCCGTTGTTTCAAAAATCGAAGAGGTACCACTCTCCAGATTTCGAGAAGCAGATTTTCCTGAGTAAAATATGTCGACAATCCCCATACACAACATCAGCTCCTCAGGTACCACATATAACTTTGCCAAAGATCTCTGACAAAGTTTAGACACATAAATTTTGAAGGTCCAACTATCCTACCATTACCCATAAGGGTAAAGGAACAGCACCACTACTTGATAACTGAAAAGTCCCTGTGTATGTTAACCTCCGTGCTCCGTGGCAAGGCAGACTGGCAAAAATGCCCAACCTTTACTCACATCGAGAAAACACTCCCAACAGGATTACTTGCTCAAAAATCGAAGATGCACCACCGTTCCCCGAATCTCGAGAGCCAAACTCCCACCAGGATTACTTTCTCAAAAATCAAAAAGGCACCGCTATCCGACTCTTGAAAGCCAGACTCACAATAGGATTACTTTCTCAAAAATCGAAGAGGCACCGCTATCTGACTCTTGAAAGCCAGACTCACAACAGGATTACTTTCTCAAAAATCGAAGAGGCACCGCTCTCTGAATCTCGAGAGCCAGACTCCCAACATGATTGCTTTCTCAAAAATCGAAGAGGTACCGTTCTCCAAATCTCGAAAGCCAAACTCCTAACATGATTGCTTTCTCAAAAATTAAAGAGGCACCGTTCTCCGAATCTCGAGAGCTAGGTCCCCGACATGATTGCTTGTTTGAAAATCGAAGAGGCACCACTCTCTAAACTTCAAGAGCCAGATTTCCTTGGATAAAGCTTATCTGAAATCTTCACACGCAACATCAGCTTTCCAGATACCACAGACCACTTTTTTCAAAGTGCTCTGACAAAGTTAAAACATGTGAATCTTGCAGCTTCCACTACATTGCTATGACTGAGAAGGGTAAAGGAACAACATTACTACTTGTTGTTAGGACAATTCCTATATATGTCGACCTTTATCCTCCATAGCCAGGCAAACCTGCAAATAAAAAAAATGCTCAACTTTTCTTCACATCCGAGAGGGCACTCTCAGCAGAGTCTCTCGAAAAACTTAGCTTCTTTTCCCCCCGATAATACCTCTGCAAACAAGCCACACCAGAGCAAAAGTATCTCATATCATCAAGGTTAAAAGCAAGAGTATCCCATATCATGTTATTTCTGTCTTTTCCTTTGGCCTTGTTTTTACCTGCAAGACAAGGAGAAAGAGAGCAATCAGTCAGCACTTGGAATCAAGCTTCCAGTCAGGAACTGACTACCTAGAACTCCTTGCCTGATTACTTACCTGGGATTGCTCTCGAGTACTCATCTTCAACATCTTATGCTTCCAGAAAAGATACCACATCTACCTAAGGAACAGAAAGGGCAAGTGAGAAGGATACAAGGAAGCATGTGGAGACAAGCGTAATAGAACACGTGCCGATACATCCACTGAAGGAAATTTTGTGAAAAACATGTTCATTTGAGCAACATCTAAAACATGCAATTAACAATTAAAAGGCGGAATCATGCTTGCATGCACTCAAAAACAAAACATTACCCATGAAATTCAAAGCCTAGTAGATTGGTGAACCAAGACTCAACTCAAAACAAAGTGAGTTGAGAAATTTATACCTTTGTAGATTCCTCTTTGCATAAGCAAAGACTAATCACCCAAGGAGAGGGCCTTCATTCCTTGCTTCTTAGATCTATGGATTTGGATGGAAGAATAGGATTCTCCAAGTTCCCAAAGTTGAGAACCTCTAAGTCTCCACATTAAGGTGAGATGTGAAGAAGAGATGAGTGACCTTGGAGGAGAAAGATTACTAGCTAATCCCTCCAAGGGTGCCCTGCCTCTTTAGAGAGAAAGGAGAGCTTTGTGTTCTCTCCAATTTTCTCAAAAGAAACCCTAAATGAATTTTGGCTATAAAGTCATATTTATACCTACATTCATTTGAGTGGTAAACTTGTAATTAAGTTCAAAACCCACTCCTTTAACTAAATGGCCGGCCATAGGGTTTCATTGGGCTTTTAAGGCCTTTGTGAATTATTTGTCATTAAGTTGTCATACAACTTAAGTCAATGGGCTTGACGTTCGAAGCCCATTGGGCCTTGAGGCCCAAAACTAACTCATGGTCTTTTAACGAACTTGATTCGTTTGATTAATTAACATATTAATTAATCCTTGCCATAAATAATTGAACCATTTAATTATTCTTACTCATCTCCATTGTTTCTTCAATCTTTTCCTTACACGGTGTACGATCCATTAGGTTCCTTTTAGCGAGGCAGTGGGCGATTAGAACACTTTCAAATCGATTGTGAATTGAAACTTACTTTCAATTCTCCCTTTAGTGATTATACACGTTTAGGGCTTCCACAAACCATGAGTGACACCTAGCAGTATGTCATGGTTACCCAAGCTAATCAGAAGAGGTGGAGAACCTATTCAGTTTAGGATTACAATGCAATACGGTCTTTCTCTAATACAATACTCTTGACCACATTGTTTGGTTTGATAGTTTAATCATGTCTACTATCCAATGTGATTCATTTACTTATATGATTACCTTGAATGTGATTTGGAATGACTTCCTAAATCTCATTCATACTCTGGCCAGAGATTCTTAATCATATCATAGAGTATTCTCCCTTAAACAGTTTGAAGGTTAGAGATCCCTTGTTGCGCATTCACTTGCCTCCATGGCTAAGTGGCTTAACCACAACTATGCCGTGGACACCTTCCTGATGGAGTGACTTTGACATAATCAAAGATTAAGGACTTAACCACAAGACAACTATGATGCCTCAGGTCAAAGGACTACTTTGCATTATCCCAACCATGAGTTCTCATGTGACATGAGTATGAGAACTCCTCGTTGATCGTGTTCAGTGGACTAATTCGTTATTGAGCACCTACATGCTTGTCTTGGTGTCAATCACACCAATGACTCAAGACTAGTCACTCTCACTAAGAGAAGACATAGCATGTATTGATCTTAACGGACTGTCAATGCCCAATTGGCAATCCTATGATCAGGAACGTTTAGGATATGTATACGAAAGAGAATGGTCTCAGTAATCTAACTTGTTTAAATCACATTCTCCTAATTACATATTCCTTGGACTTATCGTTTAAGCATATAACTTTTATATGAGACGGCTTAAACAATAATCTTTGCCCTTGATATTAAACTAGATTAGTTTAACATGTGAAATGTCCGTAAAGTATCATCATATGATTGGTTTTAGGGCACATTTCCAACATCCACTACTTTGTCAACAACAAAAGTATCCCATATCATCAGGGTCGAACATACTCTAGATTTGATGGACTTGTTTTGACCCTCAAATTCTTCAGTCGGCCTTATACTCTGGAGGAAACCAGAAAACCCTCAAGCCTAGTTCAAGAATAAGCATGTGGAAAGTTACTTCTTCAAAAGCAAAAGTATCTCATGTAATCTCTTCTCCTTTTCTTCTCTTTATCCTTCTTACTGCCTGCAAGATAGGGAGAATGAGAACAATCAGCCGGAACTTGAAATCAAACTTCTGATTTGGGACTGATTGCTTGGAACTCTAATTGCTTACCTTGTCTGTCACTTCTTTCGGCAAATCTCCTAGCTCAGCGACTTGGGGGACTCCTACTACATGGTTTGTATCGCGCTTAACCAAGCATGAAACTACAAGTAAGCTTTAAGTCAAAGTGATACATTACCTTGTGCATCTCCACTAGTTAAAAATACCACCCCTGGATGGAGGAAAAGTACTTCCAGAGAAGATGCCACATCTACCTATGAGACAGATAAGGCAAGTGAAGACGATACCACATTTCGGTACTTAGAAGTTTCATGCTTACTCAGCGGCTTGGATCTTGCAAGTCCCCAACTGAGGAGATTCCCTCACTCAGGAACTTAAGGGAGCACTGTTTGTACCATACTTGACCAATCCCGAAATTACTGAGCACCGATCAACGTTATACCGTCAAGGACCCAGCAGAGTTTCCCTCCAACCAAGAGGCCAATCACAGCATGACACGTGTTGACATCAGAAGCCAATCATAGCGCGACACGTGTCAACATCAGAAGCCAATCACAACACGACACATGTCAATGTCAAAACAAAGCTAGAAATTCTCTTCTATAAAAGGAGATCATTCTTCCACAATATTTCCTAATCTCATTTGTACTAAATCATTCACTAGTACTCACTAAATGAGAGTTTGAACCTATGTACTTGTGTAAGCCCTTCACAATTAATGAGAACTCCTCTACTCTGTGAATGTAGCCAATCTGGGTGAACCATGTACATCTTGTGTTTGCTTCCCTGTCCTTATCCATTTACATACTTATCCACACTAGTAACCGGAGCAATCTAGCGAAGGTCACAAACTTAACATTTTCTGTTGTACCAAAGTCTTCACTGATTTTGTGTATCAACAACATTTAAATAAGAAGTTTATAACAATCCCCCTTGAGTATGTAAATACTCAAGTAGATTCGGCATCATGTAAAGTTGAGAAAGTCGACTCGTCGACACTGATTCTGGGAACACGCTAGTCTCAAATAAAGCAGGAACTTGCATAAGGAAGTAAGTCTCACAAAAAACCCAATGACTATGGTAAAACCCGAGCAGGGACAAAACCCATAGGCTAAGGAAAAATGTGTGAGAAATGCAAAGTCAAATGAAACGTCTACAGAACGTCATCAGGGATATGATTAACCCAAGGTGGGTGCCTCATCAAACCTTGTTAGGTAGCAAAAACTCAGTGGGAAAAATGCTCCTAATCGTTGAAAAAAGAGTACATTAAAATCAAGCAAGTATACTTTAGGATACTCCCTCTGAGTTTGACATAATTCCAAAAAGAACTAACAATGTTACAACTCAGAAAGTTTACGCATACCAATTCCTTAAACAAGCTTCTAAAACATCGCATTCGGTAGTGATTTGGTGAAGAGGTCGGCCAGATTGTCTTATGAATGGATTTGTGTGACATCAATCTTTTGATGCTCTTGCTGTTGATGTGAGAAGAAGAACTTCGGTGTAATGTGCTTAGTGTTGTCTCCTTTGATGTAACATTTCTTAAGCTATTTGATGCATACTGCGTTGTCTTCATAGATCATCATCAGGATGTCAACGATGGGGTAAAGATCGTAGGAACTTCGAATATAGCCCATAACTGCTATCAGCCAGAAGCATTCCTGAGTTGCTTCATGTAGAGTAAGAATTTCAGCATGGTTAGACGAAGTGGGAACTAAGGTCTGTTTAATTGACATCCAAGAGATTGCAGTGCCTCTAACGGTAAATACATAATCTGTTTGAGAGTGTGCGTTGTGCGGATTAGATAAGTATCTTGTGTCGGCATAACCAACAAGGCGAGAATTGACTCGAGATAAGAGGTGTGGCATCACTCGAGGATCCGTCGAGATAAGACAAGCCCTAATCTGTGGTACCTTAAGGTAACTAAAAATATCTTTAACACCAGTCTAGTATCTGCGTGTTGGTGCATTACTATATCTTGACAAAAAATTAATAGCTAAGGAGATGTTGGGTCTAGTGCTTTGAACTAAGTACAATAAAGTGCCTATCCCACTTAGATAAGGAATTTCAGTCTCCAAAATCTCTTCATCATCCTCATTCGGATGGAAGGGATCTCATTTTGCTTCTAGTGATCGAACAACTATAGAAGTACTCGAAGGCTTTGCTTTATCCTTGTTAAAGTAGCGTAACACCTTCTGGGTGTAGTTCGATTGATGTACTAAGATTCCATCCGAACGGTGCTCTATCTCGAGACCGAGACAGTATCGAGTCTTTTCTAGATCTTTCATCTCAAATTTGACTTCAGGTGCGCGATAGTTCTCTCAAGCTTTTTAGGAGTTCCGATGAGGTTCATGTTGTCGACATAAACTGCAACTATCGCAAAACCGTAATGTGACTTCTTAATGAACACATAAGGGCATAGTTTGTTGTTTACATATCCCTAACTTGTAAAATACTCACTTAAATGGTTATACCACATTCTTCCACATTGCTTCAAACCATAGAATGAACGCCTCAACCGAATTGAGAGCGTGTTTTGGGGTTTGGAAATATTTGATCCAATCAATATAAGTCATTCAGGAACTCTTATATAGATTTTCGTATCAAGATCCCTATAGAGATACGCAGTTACTACGTCCATTAGCTACAAGCTAAGTTTTTCAAAAACTACCAAAGGGTAGCAAAAAGTAATCACATCCATCATGGGTGAATAAGTTTTGTCATAGTTAGTCACGGGGCATTGTAAGAAGCCTTGTGTAACAAGGCGAGCTTTGTAACTCATAATTTCGTTCTTCTCTCATTACATTTCTGAATGAAAACCCATTTGTAGCCAACGGGCTTCACATGTGGATGAGTATGAGCTATAGGTCCAAACACCTTACGTTTCGCAAGCGAATCAAGTTCGACTTGGATTGCTTGTTTCCAGTTTGACCAATTAGTTATACGTCAACATTCATCAACATAATGGGGTTCAATGTCATCGTCAAAATGATCTCAGTAGCTACTGCATATGCTAATGCATCATTAACGATCATCTCATTTCAACACCAAACATCATCCAAGCTAGCATAATGGACTGAACTCTCACGATTCTCGGAAGGTGGATTCGTCTCTTCAAGGACGCTTCCGTAATCTAGAATTTCCTCATGAGTTTGATAGAATGAGTAGGCGACAGTCGAATTCACGGTAGGCTGTTTAGAGGCCTATGTCGTGGGTTTCCTCTTTTGGGGGTGTGAATCCTTTGAACCAAGAGGTCTGCCAAGTTGGCATCTTGGGCTTCTAGGAGGGAAGTCCGTCGTACATTTGGTACATCTATCTTTGCAAGCACATTCACAGCTGGAATATGTGATCTTGTCACTCGCGCTAGATCGGTGAAAGCATCTGGCATGCTCTGAGCTATGCTCTGAAGATCTAATATGTGCTGCACTTCAGTTTCAGACTGAGCGGTGTGGGGATCTAAATGAGACAAGGTGGGAGTCATTCAAGATAATTTATGTTGTTTTTCAAGAACATTGTTGTTCTTATCTCCATTTAACGACGGAAATACTGTCTCATAGAAGTGATAATTCACGAAATGAATGGTAAACAAATCGCTTGTAAAGGGTTCTAAGTAACAAATGAATGAATATTCGACATAGATTCCTATTCTTCGCTGACACCCCATTTTTGTACGTAAGGACTGCAAAATCGGCACATACACCGCATAAACAAAAATGCGTAGATGCGATATGTCGTGTTTGTATCCGGTATCCAACTGAATAACATTATATGGTTGGGTCGCAACATGCCTCAGGCGGACCAACATGGTTGCGTGCAATATTGCATGGTCCCAAGCAGCGATCAGGAGCTTGGTATGTATAACCAACGATCGAGCAATCATTTGTCAACGCTTAATGAATGTCTTTGCCAGGCCGTTATGGGTGTGAACATGGGGTACTGGATGTTTAACTTCAACCCCAACCGACATGCAATAGTCATCAAAAGTTTTAGATGTGAATTCTTCAGCATTATACAGTCGAATAAATTTAATCAGATAATTAGGGTGGTGAGCCCTGAGCTTGATAACCTAAGCCAACAGTTTGAAGAATGCAGCGTTCCTTGTGGTTAACAAGCACACGTGTGACCAACGTGTGGAAGAGTCAACCAAAAGCATAAAATATCTAAATGGTCCACATGGAGGGTGAATCAGTCTACAAATGTCCCCCTGAATCCTTTATAGAAAAAAATAGGAGGATTCGAGCAAATCTTGTCATAAGAAGGCTTAATAATAAGCTTTCCCATGGAATATGTTTGACATGTGATGATTTGAGGATATGGCGCAACGCTATTCGTTTAGGGTGTCCTAAACGATCAGGCCAAAGTGTATTTCATGGGCGGTCCCTGAGGTAGGGCTAGCCACATAGTGGCTTTCTATAGGGCATATGGTCGTAGTATACAGACTACTCAGGATACGCTCCATCTTCTCTAGAATACGCTTTTGGCCATATTCATAAAAAGTGATGCACACAAATTCAATTCCATTTTCTACATTGGTTTCAGTGTGGTAATTATTATCTTTAATGTCCTTGAAACTTAGCAACGTTCTTCCGGAACGTGGAGAATAAAGTTCCTCATCAATGGTCAAGATTGTACCATTGGACAACATTATACATGCCTTACTGTATCCTTTGATTACGTTGCATGGGCCTAAGAGGGTTGTCAGAGGTGCATTCTTAGGTATGAAGTTAGTGAAATAGATGAGTTTACGCAAAACGGTGTGCATGGTTGCACTATCTGCCAGACAACTAACTTTCACACTAGTCATACCTAGAAATAAAAATTAATTTTGAATCAGTCACATGCATAAAAGTTCTTAAAACAAATATCCATTTAAAATAATTTAAGTATTCAAGGATGGTAATTAAAAAACTTAATATTCAAAAAACAAATCACCAATAAATAATCCAAACATAAAGGAAAATTGTGCAAGATTAAACCAAAAAAAAAACAAGGGGGGTTCAGCCACTATGTGGAATTCGGCCCCATTGTTTCAAATTCAACTAAAAAAATAGTTTATGTCTAAGATTCTAATCTTCCATAGGGGTGATATCCTCCTAAAAGTCAGAAACCTCCATTTTGGTACTCTCTAGTTCATCCACTTGCACAAAGTTTGGTTCAAACTTCTTACAACGAAAATGATATTCAGCTACAACCTTCTAAAGAGCATGGAAAACATGGGACCATTGGTCCTTTGAACCACAGTGGTAGCATATGTCTACATCTATGGTTTTCTGGTGCTTTGCCCTTATTCTTGAAGTTTGGGGCCTTGGGAGCAAGGTTAGGGCACTTCTAAGCTCGGTTTCCTCCCTTAGGTGGGCCTTGGCTCTGTTGACCTTAACATGGTGCTTCTAGCCACCTCTACCACATCTATGTTGGCGTTTTAGGCATTGGTTTGTGCTATAATATGTTTTAGGCACAATAGTCGCCCCAGTTGGTCGAGCTTGATGATTTTTCATCAACAGTTGATTCGGCTTTTCAACGAGAAGTAAAATAAAGATCAAATTTGAAAACTTGGTGAACTTTCTAGCCCTATATTGTTGCTGCATGACAATATTAATGGCAGAGAATGTCAAATAGGTCTTCTCCAAGAGATCATCTTTGGTCAAGTTCTCATTACAGAACTTGAGAAGTGATCGAATTCGACAAACTTCAGAATTATATTCATTCACAGACTTAAAGTCTCGGAATAGCAGATGCTGCCAGTCATGTCTTGCATCAGGCAAGAATATGTCATTTTGGTGACCAAAGCGATCAGCCAAATCAAACCAAAGTGCTCATGGATCTTCCTCAGCGAGGTACTTGGTTTGTAGTGCCATGGTAGTGGCTTTCTCAACTTCACCAACTAGGTTGTCCGTCTCATCTTCAATGGTGGGACACAAATTCTTTGTGGTGAGGTGAAGCTTCACATCTTGGATCCACTTGAGGTAGTTTCTTCCAGAGACCTCCAAAGCGGTGAAGTCGAGTTTGTTCAATTCGACATGTCCCTATCACAAAATAAATGGACAAGAATGTGGTTAGTGTAATGGAGAAAAAAAAAATCAATCCATTCACATTGGAGTAAAACATTCATGTTCTAATAGACATGTATTAGTTTAAATTTACATGACAAAAATTTTGAGTTTTCATGGGTGATGTTTTTAAGGAAAACTTCAGGTTTTCAAACAAGGCATGTTTCTAGAAGCTTCAGGTTTCGAAATAATTATGAACTTCAGGTTCGTATACAAACACAAATATATATACAAAAATATGCAACAACAAATATGCAAACAGATCTTCAGGTCTAGAACTATAATTGAATTAATTATTTGGACTTTGGGCCAAAATTAAAGTGTGGGTGAAAATTTATAAAATTCATATTGTCTAAAAAAATAAACAATTAAGCTCGGGGCCCAAAAATAAGGACCAAAAACCCACAGGTGGGTTGAGTAAAGCCCAAAATTTTGGGCTAGGTTGGGCTCGAGCCTAACATGCAGGCAGGCCCAACATCACAAAATGAATGGGTTGTAAGCGTAAGCAAAAAAATAGAGGCCCGTGAAAGGATCTGATCTAGTGTGATGCGTACACGGATACACCAGCGTAGAGGCTTGGATCCGATGCAACGCAGACACGTATACACCAGCGCCTGGGCTAGGATCTGGTGCAATGCGGAGCATTGGGGGACACCAAAGCCCACTTGGGTTGGTGTCATTCGCGAGCCATGAGTCCAGATCAGTCTAATAGGCTGTTTAGATATGGGTCGTGGCAGCAAAGGCAACTAGCAAGCCCAAAAATGTGATGTGCAATGAAGGCTTGAGGGTCCAAGGCCCATTAGGGCTCAGGTTGAGAAACCCAGAACACCCCAGCGGCATTGGCTGCAGGATTCAAATTGGAAAAATCTCCGACGTTGCTTCAAGCGACTTCCCTCGGTCATTCACTGCACGGGGGTTCGATTGGAACCCTAGTTTTGGACGGAAACCTAAGTTTCGACATCGGGGGGTCTAAGAAACTGTGAGGACTCAAAGAATCCTTCAAAAAAATTCACCGATGGTTGGGTCCAAAAAAAAATATGACTACATGTCATGATGTCTTAGAAAGACGGCGGTGCGGCCGTGGCCAAGTGCAGGCAGCAGCTGGGTTCATGGGTTTGATGCCAAAACAGCGTCATCTTCTTAGATGGAGTATTATGGGTTTTGCTCTGATGCATCGCGGCTCAAGAAAGCTCGCGTGAGCTCGGGTTTTGAATTCAACAAACGCTAAATTTTTTTTTTCAATTATCAGATTAATTCAATGCATATTCAATTAAATAATTTAATGCATGGACATATAATTGATGTAATTCATGGCAATATCAAATTCACATAATTCAACAATTATGGATATAATGCATACACAGTTTATGTAGAATCTAAAATTTGAAAAAATATAAAGTTGGGTCATGCATTATGGTGAATGTCCAGGCTATCAGGGCTGCAAAAATATCGAGATAAAAATCGTTGTTTTGAAAAAACCTGATTGCGTGATGATATTGATGAACTAGTTTGATGTAAAAAACTTCCACATCAGATTCCTAAACGCAAGGGTATGAGCGTGCTGATAACGTGTTGTGACCTATATTTAACTGACAAGGAGAGGGGTCCGGCGGCACAGAGAAAATATAGAGAGAGAGAGATATGTGTTTGTAGGGTTGTGTAGATGATGTGTTATTCCTCTTACGCAGTGCCTTTATTTATAGTAATAAAGGAGGGAATAAATCTTTATCCTCCAAGGAATTCAAGTCCTAATAGAAAAGAATAATTAAAATCAAATCAAATCTAAGATTTACACAATCACACTTAAATAAAAAATTTATAACATGCATAGCATTTTTCAATGAGGTGTATATGCATTTTAAGTTTTCTTTCGCTTTGTCAACCGACCAATAATGATAAGGCATCCCAATGACCTCGACCGTCAATGTGTACATCTAATTTCCTTCACTTTTCCTCCACTCATTGGCCCTTAATTCGACCTTAAAATTTCAGCTCTCCTAAATCCAAAACACACGAGAAACACTTGCTTTGGAAATTATGAATCCCACAGAAAAGATATACAGCTGTATGATGTAACCCTATACTGTTAAACCCTACCACCACACTAATTATAATGTGGACTTTGTGTTCGAGATGGAGTTGCAATTTCCCTACCATATACATTGATACATGAATGTGAACGACCCCAAATTATTTGTCATCTTTAGAGGCGGCTGGCAGGTGCTACCATTCCACCGATAAACGACAACAACATATAAATGGAGTGAGGTCACCACTTCTACTATTTCTGTAATAAGTACTTGGGAGTTCTTTGGCAGAGCTTGGTAGAGAGAACCGCGATGAGGTGACCAACGTGGGGGCAGTCGATCGACCGCCTTTGTCTTTATAGTTATTTAAGATTTTTGTTTTTGTTTTTTTTTTACTTTTATCAACGTGGAAGGAAATTCGAGCTTGTTATCTCTATTGGTGCTCATGCTCGATAGATGACTTTAGACAGAAGAGTAACACTAAATTATAGCGAAAAGGATATAAGCGTCAACTGGGAATATTGAAAATATAAATACTATCAGATTGAAAGTTAGTTGGTAAAGTGTTAACTATATATATATATTCTCAAGTTAGTCAAGTACGGGATAGGAAAAAGGGAGTTTTAACGCAAAGTCTGCGGTACTGTTCATTTTAACGAAAAATTATATTTTTATATTAAAAAGTCAAATCTGGTACTATTCATTTTACCCTTTATTTTGTCTTTATCGTTAAAAGTCAAAGTTTTCAAGCCATTTTTATTAGTTTTCCTTAAGAAAAATGCAAAAAGTTTAAAGACTATGGTAAAAAGTTCAGCCACTAAATAAAATTTTAATAATGATTTAAAGTGTGTAATCAAATGACATTTTAAAATAAATATGTTAAAAATACGTATATTGTTGAATCCCACATCGGCTATAGTAAAAAGGTAAGTAATAATTTAAATATCATAACCCCACTTTAACTAACACTGAGAACTTTTGTGATAAAACTCCACACCTGACGAATTGTGGATGTGGTAATTAACAAGTTGTAGACAATATCAGTGTTGTTAGAAGGGGATCTTTGGCCAGTTTCTCTAATAATTCTACATATATAATATTCAAAATTATGTACTTGCATGTATACATTTGATTTGTTTGACAACGTGTATTTTTTCACATCATTTGAGAAAGATACAAAAGCATAAGTTTTTTACAAAAATATGTGCATGCAAATATGTATATTATAGTTGGTGAAGTAATTCCACGCTTCTTTTTTATCCTCGTGCACTTCTTCAATTTTTTTTTTTTTTTTGGCTGAGTCAATCAATGCATAATTAACAGGAGCCGAAACAAATTGAGGAGTGTAGAAGGACGAAAAAGAGTGTAAAAATTCCTATTGTATATATATGTGCGAATTTACTAAGATCACCATCAAGTTAACCAAAATCAACGTCGGAAATGCTTGCAATGGGATTACGAGTCAAACTGCAGGACTTCATTTCCATGCATGAATCTAAAAATATAAGATCGACCGTGGATCCAAGCCACCTGCTGCTTCTCAAATGAGTGTGTTACAGCGATCCGGTGACTAGTCAAGAAAAACAACAATTAATAAGAATTGTTGTGACCTCAGTTTTATAGCACGTTTGGTTTGGTAATGACATCTGCAGAAAAGCTTCTAGGTGTATTGGCTGTGAATGAATATATACATTAGCCGTCCATGTTATATGCAGGTAAATATATACAGTGGCTAGTCTTTATAAGGATGCATGTCTTTATTCCCGGAAAAGGACCAGAACTATTGTTTGGAGTTTACTATCTCTTGTCGGTCAGCTGAACAGTCATTTGTTAGCTTTTTCTGTTGGTTACGTGGAGTCAAAAATAATTACAAGGCGACACGTTGATTTTTGAACAAAAGAGGACAAAAATACCCTTGAGGTACAATGGGATTCCTATGCGCGAGCAGCGGGCAATCATCGTTCAACCAAATCAAAAGTACCCAAAATAGGTAACAAATTCAAAGGTATTTCATCCATCCTCATCCTATATTTTCCACAAGGTAATTATTTCATAACCTTCAAAACATCCCATATAAATTACATAACCCCCAAAATATTTATTCCAAAAATGTGTTGATTAACCAATTAATGGATTAATTGCCTAATTAATCCATTAAATCACACATTAAACCATAAGTTACACCCTATCCCTATAAATAGGCTCCCATTTTCACCAAAAGATCATTCCAACACACTTGCAAAATTCCCAATACTCTCCAAACACTTTTCTCTCTAAATTCTAACTTTGGCATCAGAGGTTCTTCGGCCAAAGCCCCCCTCATTCATCGTGGGCGCGTGAGGCTTTTGGCCTTGACCCTAATGTGTTAATTATTTTATAGATGTAATTTTATCCAAAATCAAGAAGGAAGAAATTTGCATCTACAAGTTACAATTACATCATGCATTTAAATTTGAAAACACTTCTGTAATATTTGGTGCGGCAAATGACGCATACATGCAACCTTTGTGAATGATTTTATGCGCTTAGTTAACTCAAAGGCTTTTGCTAATATTGTGGCATGAAGTTCATTTTAATACATAACAGAGAATATATGGTTAATATTTTACGAAAGGGAAACCATTCGAACCTAATTGAACCCATCCTTTACTATCAAATGTGTGATCAATACTTTCTAAATATTTAATTCAATTTATTTTACTTCAATAATTTAAAATTAGTTCGTTTGGAGTACGCCATAATTTTTCCTGATAATAAGAACTCTTTCTTTCATGTAACGTGTGTTATACGTATAGGCCACCGTATCATACATTTTTTTTTTGTTATAGGCTAAATTGTAGCAAAGATATCAGATACATATTGATTACAGTTTTCGTTTCTAAACTCTACTAATAGTTTACTAATAGATACATATTGATTATAGTTACTCTTGTCCTCAAATTATATCATTTGTTGCAATAGTAGTCTATTCTTCGTTAACACGATCAACTTAATAGTTAAGTTGAGGGATAAAATAGGAATTTCATTAAAAAATATCTCATGACCTATTCACATAACTTGTTGCTTATAATCGGAAAAGAGGACAAATTTAATGGAATGACCACTTTGCAATGCAGAATTAAGTTAGAGGATGAGAAAAACTAACATGAGAGTTCAGAGACGAAAACTAAAGATGAGGTAAAGTTCAGAGACCTTCACTACCACACACCCTTTTGTTGAAAAAGAGAATGGTTGGACTCAGTTACATCTTTGAGAATATAAAACATATATTAGACGGAATCTTGGGCATGCTTGGTTTTTAGTGTTTGGTTTTAAGACCAAATACCAAGTCTACTTTGACAATTGACATGCGTGAAAATAACGGATTAACACATTTTCGTACAGCATTAGGTGATCATTAAAGTTTAATCTACTATTTAATAGTCATGTATACATATATACAAGGCTACTTGTACAAGTTAAACCATATCTAATTCATGGTCGCAATCTCTATAATATTAACTATATATGTTCTTATTATCCTTGTCTATTGCCAACCTAACCTCCCCATTTTAGGCAAGAAACACCTTCTACTTCCTTTCCCAAAATACCTAATTAAGACCAACCACCAAGGTGATAAACCCCAAACCCTAGACTAGCCTAATCTCCCATTATTTTTAGGATGAATAAAAATACCACGTACTAAAAACGAATTTGAACTACTTTATTGCTAATTCATTCTAAGACTAAGTTCATCCTCTCTTCTTTAGTGTAGATAATATCGTTTGTTCAAAAAAAAAAAAAAAAAAAAGCCACCTCCTAATCCATTTCCTAAAAAAATTCAATAAGGCCATCACACCAAGGAGACCGGGCTTGATTGTCTTGTACGTCTATGGTGGTGATATAGAGAGAGAAAGTGTGTACTCATTTCATATAAGTTTTGTTCCACACTTGAACATGATGAATAATATATCCTTTTATAGATTTACAAAAGAAAGAAGGCTACAAGACATGTTAACATAATATTTGGCTCCTTAGATGTAAGGAATCATTTTTTTTACATGATCACACGATATTATTTTACTGTACAAACGTCATAGTCCAAACTATTTATTCTCTTTATCATCATGTAAAGATCATTTTTACATAAAAAAATCACTTAATTTGGAGACCATTTAGTCATTCATTTGTGTTGAACGAATCAATGATTATGGTAACAAATAATATCCTCATACTTAACCCTCAATTTGTTTTGTTCATATGAATGACTAAATAGTCGCTAAATCGAATTTGTTTCTTTCGATTTCATATTTAGATAATGATAAAGAGAATGAACTGTTTAAATTATAACGTTCGTAAAATGAAATGATGTCATGTTATCATATAAAGAGAAACGACTCATCAGTGTCCATATACAATGTTTTGAATGGACATACTGGAAGTCAAGTCTCCAAGAAAAACGTAAAAGTAAAAATATACTAAATTGGTTGGATGGTTAAATGTCAAGGAGGAATCTTCTTCAACGTGAAGTAAATGGCATGTAAGTTACCAACATAATAAAAAACATTGAAGGCATATAGGATATATTCAACTTGATTTTCTAGTAGGGTGGGGAGTGGGGACTGTTCTGTATTTTAAGGAAATTTACAAAAATAGGTAATTATTTAGTTGTATAACTTGTACTACATCACATGTGTAACGCTCCATTTAACTGGAGTTTGACTGTTAGCTTTAAACATGAAATATGTTTAATGTCCTTTCTTACACCTACCTTTCAAATTCGATTTGTTTTTTTTTTAACAAACGATAATATCTACATTAAGGAAGAAGATGTGGGCTTAGCCTCATAATGAGCTAATAATAATGTGATTCAAACTCGCATTTGGCGAGAATTGAATGTAAAATCTCTTACTTATAAGTGAAAATAAATACAACTAGATCGTAATATTAAGTGACACAGTTCAAATTCAATTTAATTTCGATGTTTTTCTGTTTTGCTGTTGGGTTACATCTCAGCAGTTCAAATATATCCATTTGCTACATTTTCTCCAGAATGATAACAGATGGGGCACCGGGATGACAACTTTTACATTTTGTATTTTTGTTTTCTTTGTTTTTTTTGTTTTTTTTTTTTGTTTTTTTGCACTTCTGGCTATTTAACGTAAAAGCATCATTCTGCTTTACATGACCATGTGATCTTATTTTGTCGTACAAAAAATATAATTAAAATTGTTTATATTCTCTTTATAACTATTTGATAATATTGAACAATTCATTTGATTTAAAGACCACTTAGCCATCCATGTGCCAAAATAATCAACAATTGTGGTATAAATAGCATTCATGATAGAGTCAATTTATTTGATTCATATAGATGACTAAATACGGTTTTCAAATCAAACAAATTAATTGATAAATACAATAAACAAATCGAATTTCGAAGTTTATATACTGAAATAGTGTCACATCATGATGGAAGGAATAAGGACTACTTATAAGTACAGAACCTAAGTATTATCCTTTACAATCCAAAGCAAATTTGTATACTTCACCCCAAAAAAATCAAATAAACTAAGTACACAATGCGAACTAATTCTTCATTTTAAATAATTATACAAATAAAATCCAAGCAAAAAATTATAAAAGAAAACAAAAGCAAAAACTAGAGATAATAAATTAGATTACAAAGCCCCAACCAACTCTAGTCTGCTGAGAGTTGGCCATACGATTTGTGTGCCTATAAATTAACAATTTCGTCAAACCACCAAATCATCAACAAATTCAAAGGAAAATGGTGTAACCGAAGCTCAACTGCAGTCTGCAGTGATTTTTATACCCACCTCCTTATCATTTCTTAGCAAGTAATTAAAGATTTGTGCTTCTATCGATCCAGATACGCTCCTGATTTCGCTAACCAAACCTGTCGTGCAAAAACAGCAGCGATTTTGGATTAAGCATGATAAACAAATAGAACCCAGATTTACAAGCAATCAACCAAACCTGTCGTGCAAAAACAGCAGTGATTTTGGATTAAGCATGATAAACAAATAGAACCCAGATTTACAAGCAATGTCAACGAAATAAACAACTATGTATCATCTAAGACAAAATGGTCAACACACGAAAAGTTTGGTATGCTTCGATGAATCTTTAAGTATACTAAATTCAGGGTAAAGAATGTCATATTTCTAATGTAGTTTCGATAAGCCTAGAAGGATGAAAGGGAGAAACGAAAACTAGCGAATGAGGATGCTCACCAACATATGTAACGACTAAAATCAGCACGGAGAAACAATAACTGCTGATAGCTGATCCCTATTAAAACCGAGTCATTTGCTGCATCATTTGAGAACCAGTTGATTGTGAAACCAACTGTTCTGCACCAAGAGATGGTTTTATTAAGTGGCTTGCACCAACTGGATTGCCAAACCCTCTGATCATCTCTTTAGGCGTATTGGGATTTGTGTCCAGGTTTGACGATTCCATCAGTGCCCGAATCTAACCAAATGGTTGGTTGTAGACCAACTTTCAGTTTTTCGTTAAGAAAAAGAATATTAAAAGTAAGAACATATACACAGAAAATTCAAACTTACCACATCCAAACGCTTCTTATGGAGATCACTCGACAACTGTATGTTTTAAAAGCAAGGTATTCCAATAAATCTCTTGGGTTGAAAAATTGGTAAGAAATTATAGTAATAGTAAAGAATTGCACTAAAAGGGGACCACCATACATTCCACCTTTGTGTCTTCAACAGTTGATTACGAATTCAACGCAACATACAAAACATATTCAACTCAAAAGAAGTACTTATGCAACTTCAAATTTGTCCTCCAAAATAGATATACTAAAAGATGTTAGATGCACCGTAATGTTCATCCTAAGATGTTGAAGATACTTACTGATTTGTTTTGGTACTTCCTCTCCTCACTTGAAAAACCGGGAATTGTCAAATGCCAATTTTTCTCTGCAAAATTAGTTCAAGCATTAAATTCCCGACCTCAATGAACTCCAAAACTCATAAACACACAAAAATATATATTCATCCATAAATGAGGCTTATTTTTTATTTTTTTTTTCCTTTCTAATAATAATAAAAAAAATTGATACCAACTTGGAAAACACAACCTGAGAAGTTATTAATCAAGAAAAAAATAACAATGAAAGACGAGCGCAAAGAAGTGCAGCACAGGGGCAACCAGAAACCTTAATTCATTATTTTTGTAGATAAGTAGTTAAGTACATTGGTCTGTGCTATACAGGAACCAGTAGAGAGAATGAACACAGATTTGTTAATGATGAGACAGATAAGTTAAATTCGCTGATTATTTAGTATGTGTATTCAGAAACCTCTCGTTTGCATCCCATGTCAACTCAAATAAGATTTTTCTCTTAAGTATCAAATTAGGAGACCAGTACATTTATTATGCAACTTAATGGCTTAGAAATTTCCCAATTATCACAAGAAATATGGAGATGAGTTGTGGTACAGAACAAACCTAGGTGTAGCAACACATCCTTGGACTCTAAAGTTGAAGATTTTCTATGCTTTGCCAAATTGCATGCATATGTTGTCACCTGCAAATAGGCATAGGATAAACACTTAATGTCCATGTGTGCCATATAAAGCTTCATTTTATTTGGTCAGACATGCCAGAGAAAGCTTGACATGCAGAATGTGAAGTATCTATCAGCAGTACAAAATTAATTTGGGCCTATTTTGAGGCACGTCCACGTGTGTCTATTTATTTGAACCCAATCTAACAAGATGACTTGTATATCAACTGTTAAATTAAATGTGACCAATTGATATGTTTATCACTCATCTAAAGTTGTTCTACAGATATGCAAGGTCCTTAAGTTAGATCTGCAATTGAACGTCATTATATAGACATATAGTACAAAAGTTAGCATGTCAAGCCTCACAGAATCAATGAAGTCATCAGCAATCTCCAAGAGAAGATCTTCAACTTCTGGATCCAGCCTTCCTTGAGAATCAACCTGGGCAGGAGAAAAAGGTTCTCACAATGACAAATTTATTTCTAGAGCACACACAACCCCCTCCCAAAACACAACAACAACAACAACAACAACAACAAAGCCTTTTCCCACTAAGTGGGGTCGGCTATATGAATCCTAGAACGCCATTGCGCTCGGTTTTGTGTCATGTCCTCCGTTAGATCCAAGTACTCAAGTCTTTTCTTAGGGTCTCTTCCAAAGTTTTCCTAAGTCTTCCTCTACCCCTTCGGCCCTGAACCTCTGTCCCGTAGTCACATTTTCGAACCGGAGCGTCAGTAGGCCTTCTTTGCACATGTCCAAACCACCGGAACCGATTTTCTCTCATATTTCCTTCAATTTTGGCTACTCCTACTTTCCCTCGGATATCCTCATTCCCAATCTTATCCTTTCTCGTGTGCCCATACATCCCACGAAGCATCCTCATCTCCGCTACACCCATTTTGTGTACGTGTTGATGCTTCACCGCCCAACATTCTATGCCATACAACATCGCTGGCCTTATTGCCGTCCTATAAAATTTTCCCTTGAGCTTCAGTGGCCTACGACGGTCACACAACACGCCGGATGCACTCTTACACTTCATCCATCCAGCTTGTATTCTATGGTTGAGATCTCCATCTAATTCTCCGTTCTCTTGCAAGATAGATCCTAGGTAGCGAAAACGGTCACTTTTTGTGATCTTCGCTAGATTGCTCCAGTCATTAGTGTTGATAAGTATATAAATGGATAGAGATAGGAAAGCAAACACAAGATGTACGTGGTTCACCCAGATTGGCTACGTCCACGGAATAGAAGAGTTCTCATTAATTGTGAAGGGTTTACACAAGTACATAGGTTCAAGCTCTCCTTTAGTGAGTACAAGTGAATGATTTAGTACAAATGACATTAGGAAATATTGTGGGAGAATGATCTCGTAACCACGAAACTTCTAAGTACCGGAGTGTGGTATCGTCTTGACTTGCCTTATCTGTCTCATAGGTAGATGTGGCATCTTCTCTGGAAGTACTCTTCCTCCATCCAGGGGTGGTATCTATAACTGGTGGAGATGCACAAGGTAATGTATCAATTTCACTTGAAGCTTACTTGTAGTTTCAGGCTTGGTCAAGCGCGATACAAACCATGTAGTAGGAGTCCCTCAAGTCGCCGAGCTAGGGGATCTGCTGAAAGAGGTGATAGACAAGGTAAGCAATCAGAGCTCCGGCTGATTGTTCACATTCTCCCTATCTTGCAAGCAGCATGAAGGATAAAGAGAAGAAAAAGGAGAAGAGATGATATGGGATACTTTTGCTTTTGAAGAAGTAACTTTCCACAGGCTTATTCTTGAACTGGGCTGGAGGGTTTTCTGGTTTCCTCCAGAGTATAAGGCCGACTGAAGAATTTGAGGGTCAAAACAAGTCCATCAAATCTAGAGTACGTTCGACCCTGCTGATATGGGATACTTTTGCTTTTGACAGAGTAGTGGATGTATCGGCACGTGTGCTGTTACGCTTGTCTCCACATGCTTCCTTGTATCCTTCTCACTTGCCGTATCTGTTTCTCAAGCAGATGCGGTATCTTCCCTGGAAGCATAAGATGTTGAAGATGAGTACTCGAGAGCAATGCCAGGTAAGTAATCAGGTAAGGGGTTCCAGGCAGTCAGTTCCTGGCTGGAAGCTTGATTCCAAGTGCTGACTGATTGCTCTCTTTCTCCTTGTCTTGCAGGTAAGAACAAGGCCAAAGGAAAAGACAGGAAAAAAGCATGATATGGGATACTCTTGCTTTTAACCCTGATGATATGAGATATTCTTGCTCTAGTATAGCTTGTTTATAGAGGTATTATCGGGGGGAAAGAAAGCTGAATATTTCGAAAGGCTTCGTTGGGAGTGCCCTCTCAGATAAGAGGAAGGGTTGAGCATTTTTGCAGGTCTGCCTGTCCGTTGGGGATGGAGGTCGATATATATAGGAGTCTCCCTAACATCAAGTAATAATGCTATTCCTTTACCCTACTTGGTCATAGCACGGTAGTGGGAGCTGCCAGCTTCACATGTTTTAACTCTGTCAGAGCACTTTGAAAAAGTGGTCTGTGGTATCTGGAAAGCTGATGTTGCGTGTGAAGATTACAGACCAGCTTTATCCAAGGAGATCCAGCTCTTGAAGTTGGGAAAGTGGTGCCTCTTCGGTTTTCGAACAAGCAATCCTGTCGAGGATCTGGCTCTCGAGATTCGGAGAACGATGCCTCTTCAATTTTTGAGAAAGCAATCCTGCTGGGGGTCTGGCTCTCGAGATTCGGAGAGCGGTGTCTCTTCGATTTTTGAGATAGTAATCATGTTGGGAGTCTGGCTCTCGAGATTCGGAGGGCGGTGCCTCTTCGATTTTGGAGCAAGCAATTTTGTTGGGAGTGTTTTCTCGAATGTGAGTAAAGGTTGGGCATGTTTGCTAGTCTACCTTGCCACGAAGCACAGAGGTTGACACACAGGGACTTTCCAATTATCCAGCAGTGGTACTGTTCCTTTACCCTCTCTTCGATTTTTGAGAAAGTAATCATGTTGGGAGTCTGGCTCTCGAGATTCGGAGGGCGGTGCCTCTTCGATTTTGGAGCAAGCAATCTTGTTGGGAGTGTTTTCTCGAATGTGAGTAAAGGTTGGGCATGTTTGCTAGTCTACCTTGCCACGAAGCACAGAGGTGGACACATCGGGACTTTCCAATTATCCAGCAGTGGTACTGTTCCTTTACCCTTGTGGGTAATAATATGGTAGCTAGACCTTCAAAATTTATGTGTCTAAACTTTGTTAGTGTTGTTTCTTTGCTATTCTTTTACCCTTCTTGGTCAGAGCGATGTAGTGGGAGCTGCAAGCTTCACGTGTCTCAACTTTGTCAGAGAACTTTGGCAAAGTTATCTGTGGTACCCATGAGCTACTATTGCGTGTGGGAAGTGGGTGATTGAACAGTACGATTCATGTGCTTTCTACTTCGCCAGAAATCTTCGACAGAATGCCCATAATTTCCGCAAAGCTGAGTGTGCGTGTGACAGGTGCTGACAAGGCTGGAAAAGTAGGTGCCTCTTCGATTTTTGAGATCGGCCCTCGTGGTCTCTGAGCAGCCCAGCTTTTGAGAAAGCAAGCCTCTTCGATTTCTGAGATCGGCCTTCGTGGTCTTTGAGCAGCCCAGCTTTTGAGAAAGCAAACGCCTCTTCGATTTCTGAGATCAACCCTCATGGTCTCTGAGCAGCCCAGCTTTTGAGAAAGCAAACGCCTCTTCGATTTCTGAGCAGGCGCCTCATCGATTTCTGAAGCTTCGTCGAGTGCCGATTTTTATAAGGGCTGACATTAAGTTTCAAAGCACACTTGAATATCCACCAGTAAAAGCTCCATTCTTGCACTTCTAAGATCTTGATTTGTTCGACCTCTTCTCTCTTCAACACCTTTGAAAATGTCTGGCCCCTTCGACCGTCGTTTTGACTTGAACCTTGTTGAAGAGGTAGCCCCACCTTCTCCAGACAACATATGGCGCCCATCCTTCGTCTCCCCTACTGGTCCTCTTACCGTTGGGGATTCCGTGATGAAGAATGATATGACCGCTGCGGTAGTGGCCAGGAACATTCTCACTCCCAAAGATAACAGACTACTTTCCAAACGGTCTGATGAGTTGGCTGTTAAGGATTCTCTGGCTCTCAGTGTTCAGTGTGCAGGTTCTGTGTCTAATATGGCCCAACACCTATTTGCTCGAACCCGCCAAGTTGAATCATTGGCGGCTGAAGTGATGAGTCTCAAACAGGAGATTAGAGGGCTCAAGCATGAGAATAAACAGTTGCACCGGCTCGCACATGACTATGCTACAAACATGAAGAGGAAGCTTGACCAGATGAAGGAATCTGATGGTCAGGTTTTACTTGATCATCAGAGATTTGTGGGTTTGTTCCAAAGGCATTTATTGCCTTCGTCTTCTGGGGCTGTACCGCGTAATGAAGCTCCAAATGATCAACCTCTGATGCCTCTTCCTTCTAGGGTTCTGTCCAGTACTGAGGCTCCGACTGATCCCCCTCCGGTGCCTTCTTTTCTGGGGCTCTACCGACTGCTGAGACTTCTCCTAAGCAACCTTTGTGAAGGCTCCCTCTTGTTTGTTTATTTTGACTCAAGTATATGTACATATTTGTAACTTATCGGGGATATCAATAAATAAGCTTTCCTTTATTTCAACGTATTGTGTTAAATACACCAAAGCCTTCTTCGCTAAGTTCTTGAATTTTCTTTTGTTGAAGCTTGTATGTTGAAGCTTTGTGAGTGGAGCATGTAGGTTGAGGTAGTGTTCCCTTAATTTACCGAGTGAGGAAAACTTCTCGGTTGGAGACTTGGAAAATCCAAGTCACTGAGTGGGATCGGCTATATGAATCTTAGAACGCCATTGTGTTCTGTCCTGTGTCATGTCCTCTGTTAGATCCAAGTACATTAAGTCTTTTCTTAAGGTCTCTTCCAAAGTTTTTCTAGGTCTTCCTCTACCCCTTCGGCCTGAACCTCTGTCCCATAGTCGCATCTTCTAATCGGAGCGTCAGTAGGCATTCTTTGCACATGTCCAAACCACCGTAACCGATTTTCTCTCATCTTTCCTTCAATTTCGGCTACTCCTACTTTACCCCGGATATCCTCATTCCTAATCTTATCCTTTCTCGTGTGCCCACACATCCAACGAAGCATCCTCATCTCCGCTACACCCATTTTGTGTACGTGTTGATGCTTCACCGCCCAACATTCTGTTCCATACAGCATCGCCGGCCTTATTGCCGTCCTATAAAATTTTCCCTTGAGCTTCAGTGGCATACGGCGGTCACACAACACGCTGGATGCACTCTTCCACTTCATCCATCCAGCTTGTATTCTATGGTTGAGATCTCCATCTAATTCTCCGTTCTTTTGCAAGATAGATCCTAGGTAACGAAAACGGTCGCTCTTTGGTATTTCTTGATCTCCGATCCTCACCCCTAACTCGTTTTGGCCTCCATTTGCACTGAACTTGCACTCCATATATTCTATCTTTGATCGGCTTAGGCGAAGACCTTTAGATTCCAACACTTCTCTCCAAAGGTTAAGCTTTGCATTTACCCCTTCCTGAGTTTCATCTATCAAAACTATATCGTCTGCGAAAAGCATACACCAAGGAATATCATCTTGAATATGTCCTGTTAACTCATCCATTACCAACGCAAAAAGGTAAGGACTTAAGGATGAGCCTTGATGTAATCCTACAGTTATGGGAAAGCTTTCGGTTTGTCCTTCATGAGTTCTTACGGCAGTCTTTGCTCCTTCATACATATCCTGTATAGCTTGGATATATGCTACTCGTACTCCTTTCTTCTCTAAAATCCTCCAAAGAATGTCTCTTGGGACCCTATCATACGCTTTTTCCAAATCTATAAAGACCATGTGTAAATCCTTTTTCCCATCTCTATATCTTTCCATCAATCTTCGTAAGAGATAGATTGCCTCAATGGTTGAGCGCCCTGGCATGAACCCGAATTGGTTGTCTGAAACCTGTGTCTCTTGCCTCAATCTATGCTCAATGACTCTCTCCCAGAGCTTCATTGTATGACTCATTAGCTTAATACCCCTATAGTTCATGCAATTTTGTACATCGCCCTTATTCTTGTAGATAGGCACCAAAGTGCTCGTTCGCCACTCATTTGGCATCTTCTTCGTTTTCAAAATCCTATTGAAAAGGTCAGTGAGCCATGTTATACCTGTCTCTCCCAAAACTTTCCACACTTCGATTGGTATATCGTCTGGGCCTACTGCTTTTCTATGCTTCATCTTCTTCAAAGCTACAACCACTTCTTCCTTCCGGATTCTACGATAAAAGGAGTAATTTCTACACTCTTCTGAGTTACTCAACTCCCCTAAAGAAGCACTCCTTTCATGTCCTTCATTGAAAAGATTATGAAAATAACCTTTCCATCTGTCTTTAATCGCGTTCTCTGTAGCAAGAACCTTTCCATCCTCATCCTTGATGCACCTCACTTGGTTTAGGTCCCTTGTCTTCTTTTCCCTTGCTCTAGCTAGTTTATAGATATCCAACTCTCCTTCTTTGGTATCTAGTCGCTTATACATATCGTCATAAGCCACTAACTTAGCTTCTCTCACAGCTTTCTTCGCCTCTTGCTTCGCTTTTCTATACCTTTCACCATTTTCATCGGTCCTATCCTTGTATAAGGCTTTACAACATTCCTTCTTAGCCTTCACCTTTGTTTGTACCTCCTCATTCCACCACCAAGATTCCTTTTGGTGTGGGGCAAAGCCCTTGGACTCTCCTAATACCTCTTTTGCTACTTTTCGGATACAACTAGCCTGGAATCCCACATTTGGTTAGCTTCCCCCTCTCTATCCCACACACACTGGGTGATTACTTTCTCTTTGAAAATAGCTTGTTTTTCTTCTTTTAGATTCCACCATCTAGTCCTTGGGCACTTCCAAGTCTTGTTCTTTTTTCTCACTCTTTTGATATGTACATCCATCACCAACAAGCGATGTTGATTAGCCACGCTCTCTCCTGGTATAACTTTGCAATCCTTACAAGTTATACGATCCCCTTTCCTCATTAGAAGAAAATCTATTTGTGTTTTTGACGACCCACTCTTGTAGGTGATCACATGTTCTTCTCTCTTCTTAAAGAAGGTGTTGGCTAAGAAGAGATCATATGCCATTGCAAAATCCAAGATAGCTTCCCCATCCTCGTTTCTCTCCCCAAAACCATGGCCACCATGAAAACCTCCATAGTTGCCTGTCTCCCTGCCCACGTGTCCATTTAAATCTCCTCCTATAAATAACTTCTCCGTCTGAGCAATTCCTTGCACCAAGTCTCCAAGGTCTTCCCAAAATTTCTCCTTCGAACTCGTATCCAACCCTACTTGAGGTGCGTACGCACTAATCACATTGATAAGTTCTTGTCCTATTACAATCTTGATTGCCATGATTCTATCTCCTACCCTCTTAACATCTACAACATCTTGTGTCAAGGTCTTGTCCACGATGATGCCAACACCGTTTCTCGTTTTATTTGTGCCCGAATACCATAGTTTAAAACCTGAGTTTTCTAGATCATTTGCCTTACGACCAACCCACTTAGTTTCTTGTAGGCACATAATATTTATCCTTCTCCTCACCATAACTTCTACTACTTCCATAGATTTTCCCGTCAAGGTTCCTATATTCCACGTTCCTAAACGCATTTTGCTCTCTTGAACTCTACCCTTCTGTCCTAGCTTCTTCACCCTTCCCCGTCTAATAGGATCAAAGTACTTCTTTTGTGTGTCCCGTGTAAAGTTGATAGGAGCATATGCTCCCAAACAACTTTGAGTGGAGTCGTTCGAAAAGAAGTTTCTATAGCCCCCTTGCTCATTTAACACTGCATCCGGGTGCCGATGGAGATACAGCGACCCTTGCTCACTTATCACTGTGCTCGGGCCACACAGCGCGCCACTTACGGGTGACGCCCTAGCTTTAGTGCGATTTCGTTCTGGATTCATTTTCATAAGGATTCGACGTAATCATGGAGTGCCGGCTGTCGACTACCTGACGCCCTCCCCCTCCTCCTTTATCCGGGCTTGGGACCGGCAATGTAAGATAAACTTACACGGCGGAGTTAACCCCCTCCCAAAACACAAACCAAAAAATAGAAATAGCAGTTCAAATAAGGAATACCTGAGAGACTACATCTTGTATCTTTCTCTTCCCCAGAAGTTGGTTAGTTGCTTCTGTTCCTTGGCTTGAACTCCCTCCAGGTGTAGTTGTACCAGATGCAGTAGCATCAGGCTGTGATCCTGTTAAACTAAGAGATTTCTGGCCTGCGGGTACAGCCATCCTTGGCGAGTTCTGCTGCTGCTGTTGCTGCTGCGATTGTTGCTGCAGTGGCTGCTGTATTTGCTGCTGTTGAAGTTGCTGTTGATGCTGCTGCTGCTGCAGCTGTGGATGTCCCATTTGTTGCTGCTGCTGCTGTACAAGCTGGTTGAACTGTTGTTGGGTCAAGGGCATGGACTTTTGCAACTGATTAGAAGCCAGTTGCTGCTGAAGGAGAACCTGCTGCCTATGTTGAATGCGGAACGAAGGTGAGCCAGGGGCGGGAATTGTTGGCATTTGCTTCAACCACTGTTGTGAGAAAGAATTCTGCATCATTGCTGGCTGTCCATTCTGAGACACCGCAGATAGCTGAGGGTTCATAAATCCAAGTGAAGACGTTCTTGTCAAGCTCTGAACCTGTACTTTGTAAAGTCAGATCAAAATATCCCAACCATAAATTGATATATCCATCAAAGACATGTTATAGAATAACAGCATTGCCAAAGATTGTTAAAGTGTATAAATACATCTCTATCCTTCCTGCTAAGCAAAATGCCAACACTGTACCACCAACATTAATATGCCTACAATTCTACAAAAATACCCATCAAGGGGAAGTGGGTCATTACAGTAATAAGTGTACCAGTATGTTTAGAAAAGAATGATCGATTCCATTCAATAAAAATTGGAAAATGATCTTACGTACTGTTACAACTGATAAGTCTAATTTTAGATGCTACAAACAAATGACAACCACCACTAAAATAGAAAACGAAAAAGAAAAACATATTTTCTGGGCAGAGGAATTGAGGACTCTTGTAGGATACCAGCAGAGCAATTGATGCTTTGGAAGGCTTTTTTGCAACTAAAATTCATGTAGCTTGAATAAAGTGTTTCATTCTCATTGGTCTCCAAGTACCAAAATGAATAGTAGACATAATTGCTTCCCCTGTTCCACACGATTCAATATAACTACTTTATAAGATTTCAGGAGTCAATAAAATGTCCTCAGAATGAAAGCAGCTAGCGCAAAACCACCACGCAACTTACTCAAAAGCAATATCCCAGATGTAAAGATCAAGCAGAGGTTTTGGCGATTTGTTTTAAGTTGGGTATGAAAAGCATGAATGACATCATAGTTAGGTATCCTGATACATTTGTTACGTGCAGATCTTAATTAAGGTTCGAAATCTCAATCAAACCAGGCAAAAGGTAGAACAATTTTAAATCATAACACAATTAACATTGTTTGGCCAGTGGGTTCTGTCTTCGAACGGAGGAAAATTCACTAAGAAAACATGAAGGTCTGAATAATGGCCGTGTCACTCTTAAAATCAAAACTTTCTTAGAACCAGAAAGTGGAATTCCACAGTTTGAAACTTTGAATTTCCCTCCCAAACCTAAGAATATATGACCTTCAATTATTACTTCAAACAGGTCAGACTACAGATATAGAGCCAAAAGAAAGTCGGCCTCGCTGCACGAGCCCTTATTGCAGGGTCCAAAACCAACACATAAGTTTAATAGAATATGAGAAACTCAAGCTGTAGAAAAACTCATTATAAACCATAGCATGATCAGCAAGAATGAGTACTTCACATACCCGACATTGTATAACAATTTGCATACACAAAGAAACTCAAAACAAGACAAACAAAGCAGTTGGTAGGATAAATTAGAAGACGCCTAAGTTAACAGATCAGGCAAGAGGAAAGTATGCAATTATACCTGTGCAGAGGTGAGCGAATTTTGTTGGGCCAATTGTTGCCTAAGTTGGCCCTGCCCCTGATTCATTCTCTGTTGAGCAAAAGAAGCAATGGCCCCATTAGCTCTTAGTTGAGAGCTCAAATTGATGGATCCCATCATCCCCATTGCTTGGGTTCCTTGTAAAGATTGCCCAGGAGAATTACCTTGATGAAATTGGGAACCTTGGACCAGACCGCCTTTTTGTCTCGGCTGCAGAAAGTTTACTAATTTTGTTAAACAAGAAACATTTCCATTCTCAAGAAAGCATTAAATTCACTGTTGTGCTAACTTAACAGTGTCTAATATATTATGCAACAATCCAACAGCTTTCACTGATACACTAATATTCAATTCGGAATTCAAAAGGGAACTGGTATACCATATTACAATTAACATTGTTTGCATTTGATTGGCAATACTAATGATGATGTACTTTACCATGTAGCATAGTATATGATTAACTTGGTCTTAGGAAGTGTAGCATAACTATATCGAATGATTTTGCCCACATTGAAGCAACCGACTATGACGACATAACATTTGCAAAAACACTACCAATAAACTTCTGTTGCTACTAAACACAACTTATTCCCATACCAAGTACTAAGCAAATGCACACTAATTATGCCACATTTCACCTGCCACAATCAAAAGATAACAGCCAATTTCATGAGGGCAATTAAACTCATACCGAGGCCAACAACTGCGGCTGCAAATTGAATTGCGCAGCTGCAACAGCAGCAGCGCCAGACAACATGGGCAGGTGGCCACTCTGCCCGATCAAGCCTGATCGCGACAAATTCCCACCGCCAATTTGCTGCGTCTGCTGTGCCGGGTTTTGCTGTTGCTGCTGCTGATTCTGCTGTTGAATACCACCAGAGCCACCAAAACTCACCTGCCCATACAAGCCCCCTTGCTGCCTCATCATACCAAAATGCTGCTGCTGCTGCGGGTTCTGACTCAGCTGCTGAAGCTGGTTCATTCGGGACATCGACGGGGACCTCTGCTGGAGCTGGTAATTCGACATGGAATTCACATTCACGTTCTGGGATTGTTGCACCAATGACTGAGATTGCTGTTGCAGCTGCAGCTGCTGCTGCTGCTGCTGGGTAGATTTCTGCAGGTAATCCAATCCAACGGTGGGTGAAATGTGCTGGGTTTGAGGAAGAGAGATGTTGGGCATGGGAGGGAGAGGTGGGGATGCGAGTTGAGGAGATTGGGAGACAGTTGAAGGGGATGGGATTGCTTGATTCGCAGAAGGGTTTGCTGGGTTTTGTGTGATCATAATGTTTGAGGCTGATGCTGCTGCTGCTGCTGGGTCAATGCTGGGTTGGAGGGGGTTTGGGGACGACGATGGGCCGTTTTCCGCCATGTTTCCGAATTCGTTTGCTTTTCTGAGGAATTGGGTTTCTGGGTTTTGATCTTCGTGACGACCAAGACGTTAATTCATGGCGGATTTTTTTTGTTTCTGAAATTCGGGAACTTGAAGTTTCAGAGGGCTAAGCGAGAGAGGGGGCTTGAAGAAGGACAGAGAGAGACACAGAGAGAGAGAGAGAGAGAGAGGGGGAAGAGGAGGAGAGATCGAATCTGGTGCGTACACATCAGCAGAGGGACACCAATTGGTGGATCAACAAATCCTCTGCCTTCCGGTGAAAACAAATCATGGTAGATGGAAAATCTGGACCGTTTATCATCTCTAATTATAATAGAGTACACGGAATTTTTATACACTGGATTGTTGTATGTAGAGGTGGCAAATCAATCTATTGTGTTGTTAATGGATACCCATTAAGACACATTTAGTTTGATTTTACTTTACATCATCATCACTACTCTCAATCCTATCTCTATATTATAGTGATGTCAAATTAAACGCGTCTTAATGGGCACCTATTACAACCCAATGGATTAATTTGCCACCTCTAGTTGTTTGTCATTTGTACCATACTTGACCAATCCCGAAACTACCAAGCACCGGTCAACTTCATACCTTCAAGGACTCACTGAAGGGTTCATGTTGAGGCACCCATGCTGAAGCACAAGAGTTTCCCTCCACCTAGGAGGTCAATCACAATACGACATGTGTCAACGTCAGAATAAAGCTCTTAAAGTCCCACATCGACCACGAACGAAAGCTGAAGACTCTCCTCAACTATAAAAGAATATCATTCTCCTACAATTAATGGGGAATGTCATGATTGTATTTAACTAGTCATTAGAATCCACTAATGATGATTATACTTGAATCTATGTATTTGTGTAAACCCTTCACTATTAATAAGAACGCCTCTTGGACGTAGCCAAAATTAGGGTGAACCACGTACATCTTGTGTTTGCTTCCTTATCTCTATCACTTTACATATTATCCTAACTCGGTTACCAGAGCAACCAAGCGAATGTCAAAACTTGACACTTTACATTGTTCCAAAGTCTCGCTGATTTTGTGCATTAACATTTAGCGCCATTTGTGGGAGCAACATTTATTCATGCTCTCACCAGCTTTGTCAAGTTGGTTTCTTGTACACTCTTTTTTATCAGGCATCCCTCTTTAACATGGAGAGCGAATGAAGCCACAGCATACAGAACGACACCTCCTCCCAGTGAAGGAAGGAAAGAAAAAAGTTTGCTCTTCAAGCTAAAGTTGAAGAGCTTGAAGCTCAAAACAACAAAATAACAATCAGGAACGAGATCTTCAAAGAACAGTATAAAAAGCTCTCTCAGATGCTCCATGAGGCTAGATATACTCAGTTTCATGAGGCCTTCACCCCCGTGACTATAAATCACCAAATGGATACCCTCCTACGCAAAGGTTCACATGTCTTCAACATGGGTGCTCGTAATGAGGAACAACCTTCTCACCAAGATATTAATCAACATGAGATTTCTCTCAACCCAGCTATTTCAAATCAAAGCAAAAGAAGAAGAGGAAGAAATTTTTTGCAAAATGAATAGAAGGGTTAAAAGCTGTTTACCGTCACTGTCGAGACTTCTTGAGGTAGTGTCGACAAAAACATATCCACATAGGCTCAAGAATTAATGGCCCAAGGATCATCAAATGACTTATTCCCTTACTGCAACCCATGCTAGCCCCTAATCCAGGAAATGAACAAAAAGCCTTAGGGCAACAAAAAGGCGTAGGAGACTCAGGGGACTTTCAACAGGCATATTCTGACAGCCAGTATGTTGAGTCCAAGGAAAGGCCATATGTCCTAGACCAATCTTCCTTGCTTTTAAGAAATGATGGAAACTTACAAAAGAAAGCTTCAATGGTGCCAGACTCCACTCAGGATCCCATTATCATGCAACTTCTTAAGGAAGTGAACAAGCTAAAGGCCAAGCGTCAAGCTAGGATACCTGACTGAAATCAGCCAAGGTCAAACCCTTTAATAAGGAGGATCCTCTGTACCTATCTACAAAGAGAAATGAAACAGAAGCTTGGCTTGCAATCGTTTACTGGGAGGGAATATCCAATTGAACATATCCACCTCTTTGAATCCACCATGGCATACTAGAGACACAATGATGAGGAAAGATGTCTCATTTTTCCCTCCACTCTCTCTGTTGGAACTCTTAATTGGTATTGTCGTCTTCAACTTGATACGATACATTCCTTCGTCGAGCTAAGGAGACTCTTTATGGCTCAACACATCTTCCAAGTTGATCGATTACACTCTGCTTATGAGTTATACACCATTCGTCAGAAATCAGATGAGTCATTATATAGATATGCCGATCGCTTCAACCATGAATACCCTTGTTACGTCGTGGCAGATGAAAAAATAGCACTCAGGACTTTCACGGTAGGCATGCATGATTCTTCAAGTACATGATCAATGCTAACACTTGGAAGACTTACTTTGAAGTGATGACGCAAGCTTACAATCATGCCTTGACATTCCAATGGAATCCTTATATGGTAAGCCCCTATCAATAAGTGAGGAGTGAATGTCAAGTTCTACCAAGTGAGAAGGTTTTGGCCATCCAGACACTCATTGCATCCCTTCATGCCCCACTTAGCAACCTGCTAGGTGACCAAGCCTATTTGCCGCTTGGCAAGAGGAAGAATTTTTACTCTCAGCAAGCTTATTACAACAAGAGGAATAAAGGTCGTATCAAGACAATCAGGTGTGAACGTACCTTCAACTGCTATGACCATGGGGTCAAGCATCACTTTTTCAAAGTAGAGGACTGGTACTAAAGAAAAGGCTATTATAGAAAGGTATACGCATTACAAATGTTTTGACCTTTAATTGTTTGGCAACCTTTGTAACACAAGTCATTCGGCAAAATATTTAATGAAGATGCAATTTAGATCATTTCGTCTAAGTCTTTTACATTCCTAACACTGTAACACTTGGTCTAACTCTAACCTATCTTTATACTCTAACTTAGATCTTCAACATACGTACTTCAACACCAAGTAAGTGAAACTAAGTGGTATAACCAACACGGTTATCATATCAAAACAATGGATTCCTTCATGCATAGCAAAACATTCATAAACAACATGTATGTCATGAACATCACTTATGTCAATCAACATAAACCTCATTCCCTTCAAAACATTCATACATAAGCTAACTGAGCTATGAAAAGGTGTCAAGATACCTTTTGTCCTTTCGGCACGTGCTACAATGTACCTCGGCAACTCACCGTTCTTTCCATCAACCAGGTGATGAAGAGTACAACCAGAACTCTAAGAAACAATTTTGAGTTTTGGCAACTTGCCACTCTTCTTGCCAACCAGGTGATGAAGGAACCCACCTTCATATCACCAACCAGGTGATGAAGAGCACAACCAATACTCTAATAAACAATTTTGAGTTTCGGCAACTTGCCACTTTTCTTATCAACCAGGTTATGAAGGAACTCACCTTCGTATCACCAACTAGGTGATGAAAAGCACAACTAGTACTTTAATCAACAATGTTCAGATTAAGCAACTTGTCACTCTTCTTACCAACTAGGTGATGAATGAACTCACCTTCGTATCACCAACTAGGTGGTAGAAGATACAACTAGTACTTTAATAAACTTTTTTGCTTCGGCAACTCACTACTCTTCTCACCAACCGACTGATGAAAGAACTTACCTTCTTTTCACCAACTAGGGAAGAACAATACAACTTGCCCATGTGGATTCTTAGCATTCATAAGTAGTCGAAAAATTTCAAGTAAAAAATTTTCAAGCCTTACAGCTCAGAAAAGGCATATACAAACTTAACAAAGCCTTCCGCATTCTTGCTCAAGAGTGTGGAAGAAAAATTGTATTATATGGTTCAACAAACCTTCAACAACTAACACGTAGATTGTCTTCTACACTCTTGCTCAAGAATGTAGAAGCAAAATTGTATTATATGGTTCAACAAACCTCCAACAACTACAACATGTAGATTGCCTTCCATACTCTTGCTCAAGAGTGTGGAAGCAAAATCTATTTATATGGTTCCTCTGAACTTTCAAGTACTACAACATGTAGATTGCCTTCCACACTTTTGCTCAAGAGTATGGAAGCAAAATCGTATCATATGATTCAACAAACCTCCAACAACTATATGTAGATTGCCTTCCACACTCTTGGGCTACATCCAAAAAAAAAAAGGAGAGAATTTTTGAAGTCTTTTTTCCTCAATGACTCAGAATATCAAGCCACCTCCTTTGGCTATCCTCTTCGCTTGGAAATTTGGGAGACTCCTACTATATGCTACTACACTTCGATACTTAGAAGTTTCGTAATTACTCAGTGACTTGGATTTTTCAAGTCCCCAACCGAGAAGCTTTCCTCACTCGGGAACTTAGGGAAGCATTGTTTGTACCATACTTGACCAATCCTGAAACTTGTTAGGAATATAATAGAACCTATATGTAATTAAAGGTTTTACTTTACTTAGCTGTTAAGCTAATTGTACCTATTTATATGATATTGTATTCTTTCAAACAGTAACATCAATTCATTCAATCAATACACTTCTCTTTCTAGAATCCTCTCTCTTTCTCTACCTTTATCTTTTCTCTCACAGAATCATAAGCTTCTACATGGTATCTTCGCCGATGTCTAACGACCTAGATCCACCGCTTCCGTCTTCTTGAATTTTCTCACCCTTTCTCTTCTCCCAAACAAATCTTATCTGCCTGAACTTCTTCAATTTCTTACAATTTCTTCTCCAATCTTGCTTCTCTGATGGCGACTGGTGTGAATTCTGCGGATCCTTCTTCTCCGGTTGGTTCTTCTGGTTCTAATGTCGCGCCCAATGCGTCCAATCCGTCTCTTTCTTCGATCACTGTTCAGAATATCACTGGCATGGTTGCAACGAAGCTCACTCGCCACAACTGCATCACTTGGCGTAGTCTCTTTATTCCTGTTCTAAAACGATTCAAGCTTTTAGGGCTTGTCAATGGAACTGATGTGTGTCCTCCTCCATTTGTGACTGATTCGTCTGGATCTCAAGTTTCTAATCCCGCATTTGAGACTTGGTGCGATCGTGATCAAATCCTGATGATTTGGATTAATTCAACATTATCTGAAGATCTCCTTCCATTGACGGTTGGCATGGACGATTCTAGATCTCTCTGGCAATCTCTCGAACGTCGGTTTTCTGGTGCATCTCGTACTCACATTCACAGCCTTCGTTCGAAGATTCAGACTATCCAAAAAGGAGACTCTTCAATGACTGATTACCTCAACTCTCTTAAGGAAATCTCTGATAAACTTGCCGCGGCTGGCGAACCGCTTTCTGACTCAGATCTTGTGGCCTACATTTTTTCTGGTCTCTCCACTGAGTATGAATCATTTATTGATTCTATTGAAACACGATCTGACTTTGTCAATCCTGATGAGCTGCATGGATTACTCCTGAGTAAAGAGATTTCTCTTCAGAAACGCAAAACCAGATAACCGTCTTCTTCTTCAGCACCGTTTCATGCTTATACGGCTCAATCTGGTTTTTCTGGTTCCAACAATTTCAGAGGTAATTCCCGTGGTCGATTTCAGAACAAAAATCGCTACAATTCGAATCGCAATTTTGGAGGCAATCGTCATTACAACAACACTTCTGGCAGTCTTCTTGGTCCTGGTCCTAATTCCAGATCCACATTTTCTGGTCAGAATTTCAACAATTCCTTTTCTGGCCGCTCTCTTCAGTGCCAATTATGTCTCAAATTTGGTCATGAAGCTCCTTCAGTTTGCATCTCAAATATCAAATCATGGACCTCCTGTTGGCATGACGGCTGCGACTTCTCCTCCACCGAGCTATTGGTTGACTGATAGTGGAGCCTCTCATCATGTGACACCTGATCCATCCTCTCTTAATTCTGCAATTCCCTACAATGGTAGTGATCAGCTGTTTGTTGGTAATGGTAAAGGTCTGTATATTTCTC